>NW_028270188.1:44314565-44962065 GCF_037043375.1 Chiloscyllium plagiosum
GCATGAGCCCTTCTTCAGCAAGGAGGAAAGTGTGTCCAGCAGGCTAAGATAAAAGGTAGGGAGGAGGGACTTGGGGGAGGGGCGTTGGAAATGCGATATATGGAAGGAGGTCAAGGTGAGGGTGATAGGCCGGAGTGGTGGGGCGAGGACCTGCATGGGAGTGGGAGGGGGAGTTGAAGTGTTGAGCCACGGGGTGGTTGGGTTGGTTGGTCTGGGTGTCCCAGAGGTGTTCTCTGAAACGTTCCGCAAGTAGGTGGCCTGTATCCCCAATATAGAGGAGGCCACATCGGGTGCAGCGGATGCAGTAAATGATGTGTGTGGAGGTGCAGGTGAATTTGTGGCGGATATTGAAGGATCCCTTGGGGCCTTGAAGGGAAGTAAGGGGGGAGGTGTAGGCGCAAGTTTTGCATTTCTGGCTGTTGCAGGGGAAGGTGCCGGGAGTGGAGGTTGGGTTGGTGGGGGGTGTGGACCTGATGAGGGAGTCACGGAGGGAGTGGTCTTTTCGGAACACTGATAGGGGAGGGGAGGGAAATATATCCATGGTGCTGGGGTCCGTTTGGAGATGGGGGAAATGACGACGGATAATACGATGTGTATGGAGGTTTGTCGGGGGTAGGTGAGGACCAGTGGGGTTCTGTCCTGGTGGCGATTGGAGGGTCGGGGCTCAAGGGCAGAGGAGCGGGAAGTGGAGGAGATGCGGTGGAGGGCATCGTCGCTCACGTCTGGGGGGATTTGTGGTCTTTGAAGAAGGAGGCCATCTGGGTTGTACGGTATTGGAACTGGTACTCCTGGGAGCAGATGCGGCAGAGATGAAGGAATTGGGAATATGGGATGGTGTTTTTACAGGGGGCAGAGTGGGAGGAGGTGTAGCTGTGGGAGTCGGTCGGTTTATAGTAAATGTCCGTGTTGATTCGGTCGTCTGAGATGGAAATAGATAGGTCTAGGAAGGGGAGGGAGGAGTCTGAGACGGTCCAGGTGAATTTGAGGTCGGGAGGAAGGTGGAGGGCGTTGGTGGTGTCTCGAACGATTTATCTACCTCCCACTCTACAATACTATACTGATTAATCCCCAGATTAAGTTTAAAAAATCAAGTTTCAAAACCAGTCAGCTGTTGATATTCTCGTTCTATCTTCCTGTCTTCTTTTCTTCGAAGTTCTGCTTCACATGTTGTTAAATGATAAAGGAACCTCTTAGAGAGCGGGTTTGCAATCAGTCTGTATTGGTGCTCTTTGCCTCTCTGGCTAAATGGTCAGAATGCCTGACTTTTATCCCCTGAAACATCCGATCATCAGACTGGTTTAATGTCGCCAAAATGGTCAAATTCCAATTCGATTGGATTTTAGTATCTTGGGGCATGATTTAAAATGATTGACTAAATTCTAGTTGTTGTGTCACAGCTCAGTACGTGAACTACATCTCAAATGTTACATCTTCAAATTATTTAGGACACTCTGTGCTTGCAGTCAGTCACACAATAGGCTTGCCAGCTTTCATTCTCACCTAACGGTAGAGTACATGCCTCAAACTTCATAACAAAGGTATAAGGATTACGTTCGCATAATCATAGCATACATTACAGATTGGAAATGAGGTGACATTTCCAGTTCTTTTTTTTCTTGATCTTTTGTGTTTTATCTACAGAAACAATCATTAATTTTTCTGCTAGTCAGTTTGATATACATTTTGGTTTCTGTTAGCAGCACATCCTGTTTGCGACATGTTTGAATGCTGTTGAATTTCAACTCACTGAGAGAAAAAGGGAGAGCTAAATTTCACTTGACGTCATCGTTTCGGTGTTGTCTAGGACAGAGTGTCTTTAAGACTTGCAGACTACTCGGCCAGTATTCATAAACTTCATTTACCCAGGTATTATTGCCTGTAACAGGAAAAATACTAAGCAACACGGGGCAGCAACAAAAGAAGTGGATTCCAGTTTGTTCGAAGAATTGGATGCTAAAAATTAAACTTTCACAGTTTTAACTGTAATTGACTCTAACATTGGGTTAGCACGGCCTCAGAGCGCCCGTGGACCATGTTGAATTCCATCCTCGAGCGATTGTCTGTGTTGGTTTTGCACATTCTCCCTGTGTTCGCATTGGGTTACGTTCGGGTGCTCCAGTTTACTTCTGCAGCCCAACGATATGCAGGTTACATCTATTAGCCACGCAGAATTGTCAATTGTTCAGGCTATATAGATTAGCAATGGGAAATCCGGGGTTATAGGAATTAGGTGTGTCTGCGCAGGATACCCTTCGGTGGGATGAAGTGGATCGATGGATCAAATGGCCAACTTCCACACTATTCAGAATCTATGGTTCTAACTCTTTGCAACTATTCGATTATTTTGAAACATGAATACTTCCCAGCTTTGATTAGGATTTTGAATTTTTTGCATTTTTGTGATTCTGGAAGATGGCTGAAAGATTTAAAGGACTGGCAGCTTAATGTCTCACGATTTAGAAGTTTCTGGTGTGATAGTAGGGATCTAACAGAGGGAGGGGAGTTCCATCCTTTTTAAAGAGATGCCTCACAGTTGTGCCGAGGAAGGATAGAGAACCCATAAAGGAAATGGGTAGAACTCAGGAATGGGAAATATGAAATCACAATGCTGGGTACATACTGCAGACCACGCAGCAACCGGGGTTGGGAAGGGAAGGGATGAAGGAGAGAATATGTAGACGACTGTTGGAAAGATGTGAAAAATAGCAGGCTTGTTGTGGTGGGTGATCATAACTTCCCCTATATTGACCTGGACTCACGTTGTGCACGAGGCTTGGACGCAGCAGAATTTGTCAGGACCATTCAGGAGGGATTCTTGTCACAGTACGCAAACAGTCCAAAGAGGGGACGGGTTATACTGGATGGGGATTTGGGAAATTAAGCCAGCCAGCTGAGTGAAGTTTCAGTGGGAGAGCATTTCAGGAGTAATGAACATAATACCATGAGTTTTAATGTACACATGAACAGGGATAACAGCAATCCTCGGGTTGACGTTGTTAAATTGGGGGAAGGCAAACAGCACTATGCAGGAACTGGAGAAATTTGATTGGAGGCAACTAGTTGAGGGTAAATATACATTGAAGATATAGGAATCCTTCAAACAGCAATTCTTAAAAGGTCAGGAGAGCAACATTCTTGCGCAAAAGAAGGGTAGGTGTGACAAGCTAGGTTAACCCTGGACAAAAAGAATAAAGGAAGCGTAAGTCAGGTCTGCAAGGATGGGAACTGATGAAGCCCTTGGAGTAGAAAACCTTTTAAGCAAGGAATTAAAAGGGTTAAAGGGAGTAATCAGAACACATTAGCAAACAAGGTAAAGGAGAATCCCAAGGCTTTTACCGTTATTGACCAAACCAGACCCCCTGAAGTCATTTTAAGAAGGTAGCCTGGACCCTAGCTTTCCTTATTTTAAATTTAGAAACAGTGTGAATGTGCCAGGTGTATTGACTGGTAGAACAACTCAGCGTTAAGCAAATCACAATTTATTTTAGCATTATGGTTAAAACAAAAATAAAACAAAGAGTAAGTTAGAATTACTTAAGTATTGGAAATTTTAACCAAATAGCAGATGGAGTACCCATTACTAATTAACAGTTCCAATAATGGAAAATACAATAGGCACATTCCTTGGCAGAAAGGTAAGTGCAGACAGAGATTCTTATGTGCAATTCCCCAATCCGGCAGGAAAGAACATCAAAAGAGATTTCAGAAAAATGTGGCAGCTAAGAATTAGTTTACTGAAATTCCAACTCTTCTGGGATCCAAACAGCTTTTGCCTGCTACAACCAGAAAAACTGAATAAACTGAACTGAACTGGCCACGTCCCTTCCCTTGTTACAAATAACGTTTTAAAAAAAATCTAAAGGCCACATCTGACTGTTGATGTGCACCCTCTCCAGTAGCAATTTCGAAAACTCTGCCTTTACAAACTCCCGTAACAAAAATACCAGTAAAAAATAACTTCTGAAAGTGACATCACCGGCACAGGTCCCCAGTCCCCTTAAAGAAAATGAACCATAGCTTGTTTCATTTTAAAAGCCTTCATCTTAGTGTATTTGTACGTTACAATACATATGCATTGCATTGACTCAAAAGCATGCACGCATGCACTAATACATTCTATTTCAGTCTGTTTATTCCTGCCACTGGACGCCTCTGTTTATTTTTCATCCAAGTCACAACAATGGATAAGCAATTACGCTTTCTCATCCTGCTACGTGTATATCTTTCAAGTGGAATAGTTTCAATAATGTGCACCATCTAAACAATCTGGAAATGTTGTGCTTAATCTATTCCAAAATAATATAATTGGTTGTGATCAGTGTCTGCAATTCTTTCAGTCACATTGCTTGCAATATACATGTTGAAATGTTGTAACGCCAGTGTGAAGCACAAGTATTCCTTCTCACTCGTGCAATATTTCTGTTGTATTCAATGTGTATTCAATTTTCTGGAAAGAAAATACTCGATCAACCTGTCTGTCTTCTTGTTGTCTTCTCGGAAGAGTACAGCAACAAGATCAACATCAGTCAAACAGAAAGCTACATTGAATAGCTTTCCATAATTAGGTATGGCTAATACTAGGGCAGTGGTTTACACAGTATTCAGATTGTCAAATGACATCTGACAGTCTGCCGTACACTGAAAGTTTCTGCACTTCTTCAATACGTCAGTCAGTGGAGCAACCATACTGCTAAAATTTGGTATGAATTTCCAATACGACCAATCCAATACAGAAATCATAGTACTGCTCTCTTCATCCGTGGTATTGTTAACTCCCAAATATTCTTTGCTTTCACATTCTGTGGGGTCATCTGTGCATGTAACGTGATCCAGGAAAGTGACTTCCATGAATTCATTATTAGTCAGATTTAAAAGCAAGCCTACCTCCCGACGTTGAATGATAATTCCAATAAATGCTGCGAATGATCTCTCCATGTGTGATTAAAATTCATCAGTTCATCAATAAACATCACACAATTGGGTAATCCACAAATGACTACATTGGTTAGTCTCTGAAATGTTGTTGGCACATTCTTCATACCAAATGGCATGACTTCAGATTGGTATAGTTCATTCATAGAATAAAGAACATAGAACAATAAAGCGCAGAACAGGGCCTTCAGCCCTCGATGTTGCACTGATCAGTAAACTATTGTCAGCTCGTGCCCCTACACTATTCCATCATCATCCATGTGCTTATTTAAGGATTTTTTAAAATCTCCCTAATGTGGATGAGTTGACGACATTAGCAGGTAAGGCATTCCACGCCCTTCCCACTCTCTGCGTGAAGAAACTGCCTCTGACATCTGTCTTAAATCTATCACCCCTCAATTTGTAGTTATGACCCCTCGTACAAGCTGACACCATCATCCTCAGAAAAAAGACTTTCACTGTCTACCCTATGTAATCTTCTGATCATCTGGCATGTCTCTATCAAATCCCCTCTTGGCCTTTTTCTTTCCAATGAGAACAGTACCATGTCTCTCAGTCTTTCCTCATAAGACCTTCCTTCCAGACCAGGCAACATCCTGGTAAATCTCCTCTGCATCTTTTCCAATGCTTCCACATCCTTCCCGAAATATGGCGACCAGAACTGTACATAATCTTCCAAGTGTGGCCGCATTAACGTTTTGCATAGTTATTCCGGCTCCGGAACTCAATCCCTCTACCAGTGAAACCTAACACACTTTATGTCTTCCTAACAGTACTATCAACCTGGGTGGTAACTTTCAGGGATCTATGTACATGGACTCCAAGGTCGCTCTGCACATTCACACGACCAAGAATCTTTCCATTGACCCAATACTCTGCCTTCCTATTATTCTTCCCAAAGTGCATCCCCTTACATTTAGCTGCATCGAACTCCATTTGCCACCTCTCAGTCCAATTCTGCAGTTTATTCAAGTCCGCCTGCAACCTGTAACATTCTTCCAAACTGTCCACTACTCCACCGACTTTATTGTCGTCTGCAAATTTACTAATCCATTCACCAAAGCCTGCGTCTAAGTCATTTAAAAATATGACAAGCAGCAGTAGTCCCAAAACAGATACTTGTGGCATACCACTAATAACCGGACTCCAAGATGAATATTTTCCATCAACCACCACTCGCTGCCTTCTTTCAGGAAGCCAGTTTCTAATCCAAACTGCTAAATCGCCCTCAATTCCATGCCTCTGCATTTTCTCCAAGAACCTACCATGTGGAACCTTATCAAAGGCTTTCCTGAAGTCCATGTTCACAACGCCAACTGCCCTACCCTCATCTACATACTTGGTCACCTTCTCAAAAAACTCAATGAGATTTAGATTAGATTAGATTACTTACAGTGTGGAAACAGGCCCTTCGGCCCAACAAGTCCACACCGACCCGCCGAAGCGTAACCCACCCATACCCCTACATTTACCCCTTTACCTAACACTACGGGCAATTTAGCATGGCCAATTCACCTAACCTGCACATCTTTGGACTGTGGGAGGAAACCGGACCCCCCGGAGGAAACCCACGCAGACACGGGGAGAACGTGCAAACTCCACACAGTCAGTCGCCTGAGTCGGGAATTGAACCCGGGTCTCTGGCGCTGCGAGGCAGCAGTGCTAACCACTGTGCCACCGTGCCGCCCACGACCTGCCCTTGACAAAACCATGTTGGCTATATGAAATCAAATTGTTGATTCCTAGTTGATTATAAATCTTATTTCTTATAATCATTTCCAAAATCTTTCCTCCAACAGAAATAAGACTCACTGGTCTATAATTATCTCGGTCATCTCTACTGCCCTTCTTGAACAAGGGCACAGCATTTGCAATCCTCCAGACCTCTGGCAATAAACCTGTAGACAATGACGACTCAAATATCAAAGCCAAAGGCTCTTCTATCTCCTCCCTAGCTTCCCAGAGAATCCTCGGTTAAATCCCATATGGCCCAGGGGACTTGTCTGCTTTCACTCGTTCTAGAATTGAGATCACCTGTTCATAACTAACTTCGATCTTTTCTAGTCTAATATCTCGCACCTCATTTTTCTCCTCTACAACATTCTCCTTTCCCTGAGTGAATTCCGATGATAAATATTCGTTTAGCACATCTCCTATCACCACATGGGGGAACACTCAATTTCCCAATTCTGTTTTTGACTTTACTGTCACAAAATATGAATTGATTTTACTCTTTCAGATGAAGATACTTGCCAATATCTTCTGACAAAAATATAAGTTGTTTTTCCCAATTCTCGATACAATCTTGATACAAATGTGGAATACGATGTGAATCAGACTTTTCAATAGCTTGACTTTGCGATAGTCCACATTATCTTTGGGGACCAGCTAGTTATGGCACCATTACTATGGGTAAACTCCAGTTCCTGCAATTCACTTCGATTATGTTGTCTTTATGCAAGCATTCAATCGCTTTTTGAACCTGCAACATCATTGAAGTATTACGTCAATAAGGATGTTGTTTCCTCCATCTGCAGCACGTATTACTAAATTAGTACTTCCCAGCTTATTATTCTGTGCGATAGTAATAGCTTTTTCAGGTCGTTTTGATTTCTCTCTTGAAGGTAACTCAATAATTTATCCACTTTTTTCTTGAAAATTTCCTCATTGTTCAATTAATTTAAGAAATACCCAAGTCAGAATCCTCTGAAATTGGTTAAACCAAGGACTGCTGATGCTGGAGTCTGACCAACTATGCTTTTCCAGCATCATAATCTTCTCCCCTGAACTTGGTGCTTCACTCCAATTTGTAACCAATAACACATTCTTCTTTTGCTTTCCTTCCCTACCAAAATAACTTTTGAGTATATTCACATGACACACTCTGTGAGATTTCTTTCTGTCTGGAATTCTTATCAATTCGTCTTCCTCACTCAATCTCCTTTCGATTTTATAATGCGCACTAAACCTTGCTTCTAAGGTATCACGTGTCATTGGAAACAACACTTAAACTTTTTTTCCATTAGCAACATGGCAACTTTTTTTATTTCCTGTCTGCTTCCTAGTTCATAATATTCAGCGCTACTTTTAATTACTGTTTAACCGACTCCCCTGATCTATCTCATTGTTCCATAAAATGTGACGCATTGTCGACATATGTTGTCAGTAAACGTTGATGCACGAAATTCTCCTTAATTTATTTCAGTAGTCCTCTCACCCAATGCCCAAAAACTAATTAAAATATTCTGAATTTTGTAGATTCACTTGGTGTATCCTTAAATTCAAAGCATACAAACGGAATTCCTTTATCCCAATCGCTTTTTGGAGCGCTGCCTCTTCCTCAATCGTTCCTTCAACTTGGGGGTGGGCTCTAAGAAGTCAGGGTCGTGCTCATGTGGACAGATTTTCCAGATGATTGCTAAAACTTTAAGTCCATTTCGTGTATCAAAATCAATTTACAGAAGACCAGCCTCATTACAGAAGGCATCAGAGGGGTTGAATACGCTGCATGAATCCCTCCCTCTTTCTGAGGTATGGGAGACAAGATTTTGGAAGGAGTTATTTCGTTGTTCTTTCCTAAGAGAGGTGTGGGTCGTGTACCTGAAAACGTAAATATGTTGTACCCAGGATCTCCGGTGCTAGCTGATTGGGTGCTCCCCTTGATGTCAGCAGTTCTGTAGCGCCTTTTAGGCTGCTCTCTTACCCTGCTCTTAGTGGTAAGGATCTCCACCTTCATCTTGTCAAGGACCCTCCTTTTTCGTTGTTGGTCTTTGGCTAAGGTTGAATGGACCACTGGATTAAGGCACATGGTATTGATTTGGTTAGATTATTGACTTCCAGTCTACTTTTAACAGACTCATCAAAAAAATTATAGGTCTCAAGTGAAATTAAATAGAATCACCTTATTAGTAATATCAAGCTGGCTGGTTAGAATGGGTGTTGCATTTGTCGTGTGAAAACCAGATGGTAATTATAAATCAATGTGCCTTACTTCGGTTGTGGGTAAAGCGTTGTAAAAGTTTATAACATATAGGATTTAAAATCATCTGGAAAGGGATAATTTGGTTAGGAATAGTAAACGTGGTTTTGTGAAGGGTAGGTCAGACCTCACAAGCCTCATTAAGTTCTTTGAAAATGTGACCAACAGGTGGATGATGGTAAAGCTGTTGATGTGGTGAATATGGATGTCGGTGAGGTGTTCAATAATGTTTCCCAAGATAGGCTATTGCACAACGTACAGAGCCATGGGATTGAGAGTGATTTAGCGGTTTGGATCAGAATTTGGTGAGCTGAAAGAAGACAGAGTGTGGTGGTTGATGGGAAATGTTCATCCTGGAGTTTAGTTACTAGTGGTGTACCACAAGGATCTGTTTTGGTGTAACTACTATTTGTAATTTTTATAAATGACTTGGATGAGGGTGTAAAAGACATGGGTTAGTAAATTTGCGGATGACACTAAGTTTGGTAAAATTGTGGAATATGCTGAAGGATGTTGTAGGTTTCAGAGGGACATCAATAAACTGCAGAGCTTGCCTGAGAGGTGGCAAATTGCGTTTAATGCTAAAAGGTGCGAGACAATTCACTTTGGAAGGAGTGACAGGAATGCAGCGTGTCAGCTAATTGGTATCCACGTTATTGGTATTGTAGAAGAAAAGAGAGATATTGGTATCCACGTACATAGATATCTGAAAGTTGACACCCAGGTTGATAGGGTTGTTAAAAAGGCATATGGTGCGTTCACTTTTATTGGCAGATGAATTGAGCTTCAGAGGCATGAGGTCATGCTGCAGCTGCACAAAACTCTCGTGTATTTGGAGTTTTGCAGGCAGTTCTGGTCACCACATTGTACTAAGGATACGGAAGTCTTGGAATGTATTCGGAGGAGATTTACCTAGGATATTTCCTGGTATGCAGGAGGGGTCTTATAAGGAAAGGCTGAGAGATTTGATACTACCTTCGCTAGAGAGAAGAAGGTTGAGAAGTGACTTAATTGAGACATATAACATAAACAGAGGGTTAAATCGGATGGACAGTGAGAGCCTTTTCACTCAGATGGTAAGGGCTATCACGAGGGGACAGAACATTAAATTTAGCGGTGGTAGTTATAGGACAAATGTCAGAGGCAGTTTCTTTAACCAGAGGGTAGTCAGGGAAAGCACTGTCTGAAACAATAGTAGACTCGCCCACTTTAAGGACATTTAAGTGGTCATTGGATAGAAATATGGATGGAACTGGAATAGCTTAGGTGAGATGGACTTCACATTGGTTTCACAGGTTGGTGAAACATTGAGGACCAAAGGGCCTATACTGCGCTTCAATGTTCTATGTTCTAAAACTTTATATTGTGTAAACAACTGGTTCTTGATTTGTCTGTCACAGTCTATGCCTCAATAGTGCTCTTTGCTAATGTCTCAATTTATACATTGCCCTTCACGTGGAGCAGCTGTCCTTTTAACAACCAGCTCAGTCTGGGCGTGTAAGAGATCGGTAGAGGTTGGTAACCTTGGATTCGGAAGATCTTAAGATTCAATTCGAATGGAGGCCTTTTAAAAAAAGACTTCCAAAAATTATCCAAAACAGATTGTCTCCATGACCCAGCGGACTCTTTCATCGTTTGGTGATAAATTAATTTACCTACGTACTTTTCCTGTACCAGGGAAATGACTACACGCCACAAGCCACAGTAAGTGAAGCTGGTAACAAATTTATTCAAGGCAACGTTAGTAAGAATTAAAATTTCACAGTTTTATTGTTAACAACTCCATTTGCAACTATGCCTTCCTCTCACAAATTTCCAGACACTTACAGTTTTCATTGGTTCATCAAATTCCTTACTCTTCTCTTTTCTCTCGTTCTTCCTCTCTTCGGTGGCCAAGCTGATGAGGTCTTTGCTGCGTCCAGGTATGCCTCTAGGTATGCTGAGAAGTGGGTGTTCCCCCAAAACCTGACAAGACCAGGTTATTCTACCTTCCTGCTAGTTTCTCGAATTTTACAAAGACTTGATTAATCCGGGACAGAGATTGATTTGAACCTCTTTAAATTTGATAATGGCTTTTGATGGCTTACTAACGATGAACCCTTTGATGTGCCGGCGCTGGGGCCTGATAATCTGCTTTTGGGCGGGGAATATGCACCTGGACTTCTTTGTTTTATTCAGGGAGAAAGTGAGGTCTGCAGATGCTGGAGATCAAAGTTGAAACTTTATTGCTGGAACAGCACAGCAGGTCAGGCAGCATCCAGGGAACAGGAGATTCGACGTTTCGGGCACAGGCCCTTTCCTGAAGAAGGGCCTGTGCCCGAAACGTCGAATCTCCTGTTCCCTGGATGCTGCCTGACCTGCTGTGCTGTTCCAGCAATAAAGTTTCAACCTTGTTTTATTCAGGCACGACTGTTCAATATATCTATGGGTGATTCATATGTCTGGAAATGCTGAATTGCCGTTTGACACATGCTAATGTGATCTGGTGCCTCCCTAGTTCTCATTTAACCATGTTAGTCTTTTGTAAGGACCTGTCTCCAGGCAAAATTGTCACTGCATGTTTTCCTCAAGTATTCTCAATGTACCTTGTTTTTTGGCCAGTTTCCGTGCCCTGATAATTTAAGATGCTGTGCTTGCACTTTTAGTGTTCCATTCTTTAGACCTTACATTACTTGTGCAGTTACAGGCGTCTATGTCTGTCAGTTTGATTCCCAGAAACTCCTACTCTCCTCTTGGCTCTCTGACAAATTACTGAAACTAATTCTGAAATGGTTTATGGTGAGTTAGTTTTATTTTTCTTTTCCTCAAAGCAGCATCGTGTGAGTGTTTCTAACTATTGCCTTACAGTCAGGGCCAGCAAAACAATGCCACACCGTTCTAATTTCCTTGTACTTTTGAAAAAAAAGGCTGATAACCGACATTTCAATTTTCTAGTTTATATTCATGTCCAAATTTCCCAATATATGCAAACTTTGTGGCTAATCATCTAACTTAAGCACTTGCAAAGTGTTTGTATCCCTCTTAAACCTGACTATCTGAACTAACACCTTTTTTTTGGTCTATCGTTGCACAAGATGTAGACATCGATTATTTTAAAGGAACTCAGTTCTGCACTATTCATTCTTTACCAATTCTGGCCATGTTGAAAATCCTCCACAATCCCAAAGTTCCGCCTTTAAGCAATCTTTCATAGAACAGAGAACATAAAACATTTCAGCGCAGTACAGGCTCTTCAGCCCTCGATGTTGCGCCGCCCTGTCATTCTAATCTGAAGCCCATCCCACCTATTCCATGTACGTCCATATACCTGTCCAATGACGACTTAAATGCATTTAAACTTGGTGAAGGCAGGCAAAGCATTCAATACCCTTACAACTCTCTGAGTAAAGAAACTACTTCTGACATCTGTCTTATACCTACCTCCTCTCACTTTAAGTTTGTGTCCCCTCGTGTTTGCCGTTCCCATACTTTGAAAAAGGTTCTCCCTGTCCACCGTATCTAACCTTCTGATTATCTTGTATGTGATTATCATGATTATCATGCATATTAATGATCATGCTTCCAACTTTTCCAGTTAAAGTGACAGGTCTTCTATGTGGTAATAGAGATGACATTTCGGTGAGTTTGGGAATTTTTCAAGGTGTTGTTGAAGTAAATAGAATAGCATGAATGGTTATATTTGTGGCGCTTGGAATGAGACTTTCAAACGTACTTACCCGGTGTAATATTGTTCAAATTAGATATTGCTGGAAAAGCTCAGCAGACCTGGCACCATTTGTGAAGAGAACACAGAGCTAATGTTTTGGGTTGAATTACCCTTCTTTAGTGGACTCTTCTGAAGAAATGTGACACGAGTTGAAATGTTAACTGCTGAAGATCCTGAATGGTTTTCAGCAATTTCAATTTTTGTCTCTGATTTACGGCACTAACAGATTTTTTTTCAATTCTTTACGTATGTAATAACGCCAATGTTTCATTCTCTTGCTCAATATGTGTTTTGTGTCAATATATTATTGCTAGCTTCATTTGGGTTCATTAATTCACCTGCAGGTAAACACAAAATTATAACCTAACAATCCAAGTTTTGATACAGTTAGATTTGATTATTGTCATGTCGTGAAGTACAATGAAAGGTATTCTTTTGTGTGCTATCCAAGCAAATTGGAACAAGCGTACGCAGATCAGAGTTATAGAATAGAATGCAGAATATAGGGCTACAGATGCAAAGAGCAAAAAAAACTTTAAAAATGAAACATCGTTTCAAAAGCCTGAAAACAACGGTGAAGAAGCTGTTCTTAAAACTGTTGGCACATGTTTTCAAACTTCTACATCTTCTACCTGATGGGAGAGGGTGTAGAAGAATATAACCGTGGTCTTCAATTATGTTGGCTGTATTCCTAAGGTAATGGGAAATGTAAAAGGAGAAAATGGAAGGAAATGTGATTTTCGTGATGGACAGGGGTGCATTCACAATCCTCTCAAAAATTGTTGCATACTTGAGCAGTCTTCCCGCGATACCTAGCTGCAATCCATCAGAATAGGGTGCTTTCTATGGGGCACCGATAACATTGGTAAGATGCGTTTTTCTCTGGTTGGGGGAGTCTAGGACGCCATTACCTGAGAAAAAGGCATAGCTGATGGGAATTTCTCCTCTTGGAGTTTTACATAACTATGAACTTCTTTATCAAAGAGGGCTGTTATGGTTAGATCGTTTAGAATATACAAGAGTGAGGTCGCTAGACTTTTAATCAGAAATGCAATCAAGGCTTATACGAGGAAAGCAGTCATATGGATTTGCGGATTATTAACTCAGTCGTGATCTCATTGAGTGATGGAGCAGATTCTATGTGTTGAATGGTGTGCTTTTTATCTTTATCAAAGTTTGTGCGAAGATTTGTAGCTCGGGTGCTCGTTGCTGTGGTTCTGTTCGCCGAGCTGGAAGTTTTTGTTGCAAACGTTTCGTCCCCTGGCTAGGCGACATCATCAGTGCTTGAGAGCCTCCTGCGAAGCGCTTCTTTGATGTTTCCTCCGGTGTTTATAGTGGTCTGTCCCTGCCGCTTCCGGTTGTCAGTTTCAGCTGTCCGCTGTAGTGGTTGGTATATTGGGTCCAGGTCGATGTGTTTGTTGATGGAGTTTGTGGATGAATGCCATGTCTCTAGGAATTCCCTGGCTGTTCTCTGTCTGGCTTGCCCTATGATAGTAGTGTTGTCCCAGTCAAATTCATCTTGCTTATTGTCTGCGTGTGTGGCTACTAAGGATAGCTGGTCGTGTCGTTTCGTGGCTAGTTGATGTTCATGTATGCGGATTGTTAGCTGTCTTCCTGTTTGTCCTATATAGTGTTTTGTGCAGTCCTTGCATGGTATTTTGTACACTACATTAGTTTTATCTTTATCTTATTGTTTTATGGTCTGAAAGCTTCTGAGATGGGTCATCGAGTCATAAAGTCATATAGCAGGGAAACAGATTATTCAATCCCACTGGATAGCGCCGACCAGACATCCGAATTTGATACGTTCCCATTTAGCAGCATTTGGCACATATTCCTCTAACCCTTTCTATTCATGTACCGGTCAAGGTGACTTTTAAATGTAGTAATTGTACCCGCCTCCACTACTTCCTCTGCTAGATAGTTTCTCACACACACCACTCCCTGTGTGACAACAATTACCCTTCACGCCCTTTAAATCTTTCCCCTGTCCCATTAAATATATGGCCTTTAGTTTTAGAATGTCCCTCACTCAGGCATATGGCCTGGGTTATCCCCCCATCCATGTTCCTCATGATTTTATTAAATTCTGTAAGATCATTATATGGATTAATGTGCTTGCATGCCTCGCCACTGGAGAGGCTAGAATATATCTCAGAAAAGTTAACGCTTTATTCCGAACAAATTTCTGTCTGTCTGCAGTCAGCGACAACTTTGAGAACATCTCAGTCATCTTCAATTACTTCCCATCATGGTGGCATGAAATTCCCAAACAATTTCACTAAGCGTTGTGTACACTCGCCCATGTGAACCATACTACAGATCAATTCGCATTCCAACATCAATACTGAATCAATTCCTTAAGCAATTTGGCATAATGGTGACTGTCTGTGCAACTAGAACACTATAACCATTTGGACGATCCAGACTATACGACAACCGATACATTGCTAACTGGCAGATACTGTTGTTTCGTGTCCGGATGGGACATGCCCAACTCTGTTTCCTTGTAATACTTAAACGGCCTCAACACACATTATCATGGAGAACAACACTGCTTCAAACTTGACCTTTAACAGACGGAACAAACAGCTTCTCCTCTGCCTTACACACGCCTGACCAAGCTTTAGGCAGTTCCAAATGCAACATTTAGAGAAAGAACTCTTCATGTCACAATGTCAAACATAAAATCCCTGTTCCTTCCTCAGAATGTCGATAGGCCGAACTGTTCCCTGTCACAGTGTTTACAATTCATCAACATCCTCTCTTTCATAATGCAAAGTAAGCCTCAAAATTGCTCATTGCTTCAAGGAGGAATTGAAAAATATTTGCTTCTCACACACTAGGACTAAGCAAGTGATATCCACGCACCTACCAGTATAAAAGGTAACAACCAGATTGAATAGATCTGGAATAGATGTTGAATTCTCAATGACCATTGCAATGCGATACAATCAAAGCTTTCGAATGTTTATCATCGTGCGAATCAGACCGTCCCTCAATCTGTTTTTGCCCATGGTCAGTGGCTTCAGCAAACCGGTCATGATCCAGTTCCATCTAAACAAGGTGAATAGGGTATGCTGCGACTTGTAATTATACAGAATGACATCTTCCCAAACTTAAATGTAACAGAAGAACAGATGAGATGCAGTGATTCAATTTTTCACACACTGAGCGAATTGTAGAATGGGAGTAAAAGGATATGCAATGATATTTTTCAAATGCTTTCTAAATTTCGTTTGTACGACCACATATATCATTGTATTTGTGCAACAACTTAGGAGCTGCAGCATGAAAGCCAATTCCAGCACGAAAAAATCCATCCATACAGTTGATTGACCCAGATCCCACATCCGCCTCCATATAGAAAATACCATAAACACTGCCCATAACAGGATGAAATTTCCTGATATAAAAAACAATAAAAATATATATTTCCTTCGTGTTTCCATCTCTGGGTCTCTATCAGAGACCCCACATCGATGAGCTTGGAGTCTCCTGCGTGTTCTGTTCTGCACTAAAATGTATCGAACGGTTAATGCATTGAGCAGCAGGATCAAGATAAATGGGACAACTGGGGTTATAACGTGATGCAGGGACTCGATTGATCCCCAGATCCGAGACATCTGAACATCCAGAGTCACTTTGCAAAACCAGGGGTCGTTCCACAGCCAATAATGACTTGTTAACATAAAATACCAGAACACATTCTTTAAACAGATCAACATAGTCAATGCTACTAGAACCATCGACGCATTTCTCTGTGTACAATATTTACTTTTCAGCTTCTGCCAACAAATTGCCACAAAACGATCAAAGGTGAATGTGACGGTGAACCAGACTGAACAGTCAGTGGCTGCGTAAAGCAGAACGGCATGGATATTACATACGTGGATAGATTTCACAAAAATAAATTGTTCCTTATAAACTATGGGAATGTGTCTTAATATCAGGTCAAAGATAACGACCAGTAGATCTGCCAGTGCCATGACAACCAAATAACGAGTCACACATTTGGAGAGACCACAACGTTCCCGAGATAGAATCATAATGGTCAATATGTTAACTGGAAGGAAGGGAAAATAAAAAAAAACAAGTGAATTATACGTTACAATTCGAACAAGTTTAACAATATGACTTAACAGCTATTTAGATTTTTAATTGTGTTGTCACATCTTGTGAAGTATTGAACCCAATGTAGATCAAACGACATAAACGTTTGTGATAATGTGGATATCAAGAGAGATCCCGGACTACAGATGCTGATGGAAAGTTTCTAATCTGAAAAGTTAACTCTGTTCCAGTCTGTGTAATTTTTCCCAACACAAGAAATAATTATATTATACTGTTATTATATTATAACAACTCGAAATGTTTTGAAGGAAGGGGAAGAAATCAAGGGGAAGTACTGACACATGAGGTTATTCGAAAGAGAAATGAGATTGTCGAAATCTAGATGTTGTTCGACTGTGAGTCTAAATAAAAGATAATCACAACAAAATAGCTGACTGAGGTAAACGACATAAAAACACAACTGGAAGAGCTCAGATTGCATGAAGCATACAGGGGGTAGAATGTCCGATACCAGGCTAGATTGTGTTTGAATAGAGAAGTCTAGTGGTAAGACAAGAGCAAGAATGAAGAATTCAACGGAAGCTGAGCTAAGATTTGTAAATGTTACAACAATGGATGCAGTTGATTATGGTGATGATTTGATTGTGAGTTGAGAGTCGTTCTGAGATTAAATGTGGCATTGTTGGTCATGGCCCAAAGGGATGTGATTTAATGGTAATGCTTGTAAACGAAACATGAGCCTGCCACAAATGGATGCAGTTGATTATGGTGATGATTTGATTGTGAGTTGAGAGTCGTTCTGAGATTAAATGTGGCATTGTTGGTCATGGCCCAAAGGGATGTGATTTAATGGTAATGCTTGTAAACGAAACATGAGCCTGCCGCAAATATTAAATACTTCATTCAAGAAGTCGGTTTGCGTACGTCTTTGTGAGTGAATCGGTGAAACGTCATGTAAGCAGACAAGATACAAACAGCCATCCATAGAATATGCACAATTATTTCTGTTCTGGTTCTTTCAAGTCTTTAACAATTATTAAGGCAAGCCATGGTATCACGCAATGAAAAAATGAAATTTCAACTGCCTGCACGAGTCTCTACTGTTGATATTTTGACAATGTTTCATGGAATGGAATGATATTAAAACTCTAAAGGCTTGGACGAAGAAGTCCAGAATGTAAGTCCATGTAAATAGACTGTTGCAATAGTGAGTGGAAGATAAAATATTCAGCTGGCATCCCACTCCGTCAGAAAAGTTTCAAAAACGTTGAAATGCTTTTCTCTCTATACATTGGTTTGCATGACAGGAGGGCTTCAGTAATGATGCGAACAGTGTAGAGGGAACTGCTCCTTTAAACAGATAATACATACATTCTCGTAGGACACACACACAATTAGTTTGGCAAGCACCAGCATGGACAGCGACAACACATAGTTCATGAGCTATGACCGCTTTCCCGACAGGGACCAGGATGAGCACAATATCCATTCTGAGGGTAATCTATTGAAAATGAACATCAATTTAACAACAAGTAATTCACAGAATGATTTTTGACTGGAAAATTCCAAGCCTGTGTTCCACTGTGTTAGAGATCGATGAGCTACACTGGCTTATAAATGTTGAATCACATGTGCAACGATTTGCTTCAGGTTTTCAAAGATAAGTGGGGGGGGGGGGGGGGGGGTGGATGTCAACCTGAACGATAGCGTGAATGGGCTGCAGTGTAATTTCTGCTTGAGCCCCAAACACGACAGCAAATAACTCATAATGCCTGATGTTGGCTCAAACAGGTTATTAAAAATATTAGTAGTGACACACATGAAGGTCATTATGACCAAATAGGTTAGTGGAGGGAGGTGAATGATGGGAACTCAGGAATACGACGGTATCAGTCAGAACAGGTTGCAGCTCCTACACCTCTCAATCATGCATTATCGAAGCCACTTGCTTTTCCAAACCAATCAGAGGGATATGCTGCGGTGTTCTGATTCACGATATTTGCTCCTGCAAATATGCAGGCGGGACAGTGTCGGGAGAACCAACCATCTACCTCGAAACTGGAATTATCATGACAATATTCACTAATGTAAAGTCAGAAGAAAAGTAAGGTCGATCCTACGAATCCAACTGAAGAAGCAGGAATTCGTGTTGCCGTTTATTAGTAGATGAGCTCATAGTCGATTTGGTATTATGTGCGTCACCGCAATGCCACGTTTTTCTATAGTGTCACATCGCTGTTTCTAAATGTTGTCGAAATATGTAATCAGAGTTATTTCATGAAAATGTAATACCGAAATTGTGTTTACCAAACTGTCTTATGTTGCCGAAATTAGACGATTCACATTACTAAGCATAAGTCGTCAGGCCTCAGATGACATCGGCTTGCTTAGTCAGTTTTTATTTCCATAGAACGCGTATTAAATCTCATACTGATGCACTGAACCTCTCTGATCCGCTCAAATATATCAACATTGTCGTATCCACTTCTCTTTACCGTAATATTGCCCGCGTTTATTTCCCCTCTTCTGATGAGGAAATGAAAACATGATTGATGAGGGCAGGGCAATAGATGTTGGCTGCATCGACATTTTCAAGCCTTTTGACAATATCACTCATGGCAGGCTGATACAAAAGGCAAAGTCAGGTACGATCCAAGCTAAACTGTAAGGTGAAGACAGCACTGAAAAAATTCCTGAAGAAGGGCTAATGCCCGAAACGTCGATTCTCCTGTTCCCTAGATGCTGCCTGACCTGCTGCGCTTTTCCAGCAACACATTTCCATCACTGAATTAATCATAGTAGACAGAGAGTAGCGGTGGATGGGTATTTTTATGTCTGGAGAGGTATGACCAGGTTGCTCCACATTCATCAGTGCATGGACCCAAGAAATCTGTGATAGATAGATAGATAGATAGATAGATAGATAGATAGATAGATAGATAGATAGATAGATAGATAGATAGATAGATAGATAGATAGATAGATAGATAGATAGATAGATAGATAGATAGATAGATAGATAGATAGATAGATAGATAGATAGATAGATAGATAGATAGATAGATAGATAGATAGATAGATAGATAGATAGATAGATAGATAGATAGATAGATAGATAGATAGATAGATAGATAGATAGATAGATAGATAGATAGATAGATAGATAGATAGATAGATAGATAAATGACAGACAGGCAGGCAGACAGATGGATGAATTAATGGGAGGAGAAATAAAGTGGCCTGATTAATACGTTGGTGAATAGCACAAAATTTGCAGAGTTTCAGATAGTGAGAAAATTGCGAGAGGATAAAGCAGGACATAATGAAGATCGAGACTTTGATGGATAAATAGTAGATGTAGTTTAAGCAGTGCAAGTGCAAAGCGATGCATTTTAAAAGATTTAATACAGGAGGGACGGATACATTGAATGTGCAGAATCCCTTTTAGCATTAATGTAAATAGGATCCAGGAGAATCAAATCTACACTATGCTGAAAGTGGCAACCCAGGTGGATACGATGGTTAAGAAGGCACATGACACGCATTGGTTTTGGATCAGACTGTAAAAATTGGAAAATTACATCATGAATGCGTAAAACTTTAGTTTGGTCATATTTCAAATATTATGTCTTAGTCTAGCAGCCACAATATCAAAAATGTGTCATGCTTGAAGAGGGTAGCTGAACGGTTAACTAGGATGTTGTCTGTTTTGGAAGTTATTAGCTATCGATGAGATTGGAAAAACTTGGTTTGATTCCTTTCCCCTTCGAAACATGATGAATAACCCGATAGAAGAATACAAAAATTGGGTGGCACGGTGGCTCAGTGGTTAACACTGCAGCCTCATAATGCCATGGACTTCACTTTTGATTCTAGCCTCGGACGACTGTGTGTGTTAATTTTGCACCTTCTCCCCATGTCTGCGTGGGTTTCCTCCAACAATCCAAAGATGTGCAGGTTATGTGCATTGACCATGATAAATTGTCCATAGTGTTAGTTGTATTAGCAAGAGGGAAATGGGTCTGGGTGGGTTACTCTTCGAAAAGTCGGTGTGCATTTATTCAACCAAATGACCTGCTTGTACATTGTAGGGAATCTAATCTAAAACTATGACACACACTGACAGCAATGTCAATTACATGGGAGCATAGATTTAAAGTTAAAGGGGGATAACAATAAAGGACATGAGAGAGGCATTTTTTTTTAGTTTGAACAGAGGTAGGTAAGTGCATGGAATGCGCTGTCAGAGATGGTGATGCCGGCAGATACAATGGCAACGTTAAAGAGCTGTCTTGACAGATTTATTTGCAGGTAATAAATATCAGTAGAAAAACTGCACATCGCCAACGTATTTACTTTCGGAAGGCACTTTGTGTTGCACTGTTTTCGAGGTCGGATGAGCCTATGTCTCTGCTGCACCATTACTTATACTCTTTGAGACCATTCAACTCTGAATATTCAAGATTTATTTCCTAATCGATGTTGTGAAAAAGATATGAGAACAGGCACATTTGAGAAATTTCCTTATTTCTATCCGAAATTAAGTGCGATTATGTTTGAATAACGACATCGAATTCAATATGATACCACAAGTCAAAACATATTCATCAAATCTACACCAATCAGAGCTTTCAGATAGAGCATTTGAATCTTGCCACAGCAGTGGTTAGCACTGCTGCCTCACAGCGCCTGAGACCCGGGTTCAATTCCCGCCTCAGGAGACTGACTGCGTGGAGTTTGCACGTTCTCCCCGTGTCTACGTGGGTTTCCTCCGGGTGCTCCGGTTTCCTCCCACCGTCCAAAGATGTGCAGGTCAGGTGAATTGGCTATGCTAAATTGCCCGTAGTGTTAGGTAAGGGGTATGGGTGGGTGGCGGGTCGGTGTGGACTTGTTGGGCCGAAGGGCCTGTTTCCACACGGTAATGTAATCAAATATATAAAGGCAGAAGATATCCAATCTTTCTTCTCATACATCCTATGTAATAACGCAAAAATCGAATTTATACTCCTATGAATTTTCGATGCAGTAATAAAATTGCATTTATGTGCTTCGAAAAATAAGTAACATAATACAAAACTATTCCTCAGATGTGGTCTGATCAGTGCATAATTCAAAATGAAATGCAGCATGCATACATTAATTCTCAAATTTGCTCACAAGTCATACCTAATAATACTTTTCCTAATGTTTTTCTGTTGTTGAAAATAAAGTATTTGTGATTTAAGGACGTGACCCGTGTAGATTTATATGAATGCATGACAGGCAGATCCCTCTGCATCTCAGCATTACTTTAGGTAGATAAGTCTCCTTAATGTTAACAGACCATAGGGATGTTCTCTGATTAGAGAGTGACAATGCGAGGTGCCTTAATCTTAGTGGCACCACATCTCAGATGAGGGCTGGAACTAAAGAATCCTGCATTAAACCCACAGATAGTATGGAAATTCAGACAAATTTGAGGGTGTCACACCACATTGCAAAAGAGACCCCCAGCTAACGGACACCTTGCTCTGATATTCCCAATCCCTGAGGTTCTCTTGTAGCCCGCGTATTTAAATGACTACTCCAGATTGTTTTTCTGGTCAAAGATTAACCTCAGTGTGTTGATACTGGGGGATGCAAAAGTGGACATGCAATTGAATGTGAATATTTAGCTTCAATATTGTTCTAGACAGAGAATCATAGAGTCATAGAGCTGTCCAGCACAGATATAGACGCTGAATCCAACTCGTCCATGCTGAACAGATATCCCTCATTAATCTAGTCCCATTTGCCAGTAGTTGGCTCAGGTCCCTCTTTCCTCTGATCATGTACACATCAGATGCCGTTTAAATGTTGTAACTTTATCAAGCTCCACAACTTTAGATGGCAGTTCTTTCCATATACAAACCACCCTTTGCAAGAAACGGTTGCCCTTAGTTTCCTTGTAAATCTTTCTCCTATCGCATTAAAACGTATGACACCTACTCCGGGACTATTCTTACTTGGAAACATAAAACTTTGACTATTCACTCCATCAACAGTTTCATAATTCTACTAAACACAAAACAAATACCCTTCAAGCCTCTGATACTCCAGGGAAAATAGCCCCAGCCAACTTAGCCTCTCCCTGTAGCTCAAAATATACAATGCCAGCAACAACATTTTAAATATTTTCGGAACCCTTTCAAATTTTGCAACATATTTCTTGTGGTGGGGATATCAGAACTTAATGCAGCATTCCAAAAGTGACCAAACCAATATCCTGTACAGCCGCAACATGCGATATCAAATCCGAAACATATGCACTGGCCAATTAAAGCAAGCAGACCAAACTTTTTTAATAGGAACAACGTTTGTTTTGATAATTTATTGTTATACATCTCATAAAGCTATAATTACCACGCTGTAACAGCACTGCCTAGCTTTCAACTATATGTAATTATTCTCTCTGGGTTATGGTTTAGTCTGTCATTTTTGTTTTGCTTTACGTACTGTCTACAGTCTTCCGAATGACCATCCACAGAATTATGTATTTTCTACTCATTTGATTGGAGTACCATCGATAATATTTTAGCTTAGTTCATGGAGCGAGACATGCCCTTAGGATTATATTTTTATTGAAATGTAACTATTATACAATCAACTGAATATTCCTTAAAACTGTGCTGCGGCCTCTGAATGATCCTATAACTCGTTCCAATTTGTCAGTTCACTTAAGTCATTCTGTTTTTGCGCTCTCATAATTGCCTTTCCTTTTGGTTGAAACAATATACATAGATCTACTCTTGTTTCCTCGTACTTGTTATACTCATTGATGGCATGAACACTGCTATCGAGGTACGCCTTCATATTCAGGTCATTACTTAATCGCATTTAATTGTAACCATATCAGAAATATTCATGCCTGTTCTCCAGCTGAATCCAGAATGTCCCATTAAAGGAAACTACTGTGAACATCTTAAATATTCTTCTCGTGTAATTTATGTTTTCTCTTCTGTTATTTTCCAGTCTATACGCAGTTTATGCACGTTGTACTTACTGATTCACACTTAAATGTGTGATGCAAATCCATACCTGATACAGTCTGCTTGTCATTTAATGTGAGAATCGATGTCTCTCTTCCCTTTGAGACAGGTATCTTTAAGAGTGGTTTGTTCTCTCCTGTTTCTCTGGAAGAGTGTAAAGTGTCTGTTCCATGGAAAGCAGATGGAAAGATTTTGTTTGTTTTTCAAATTAGGCAAAGTCGGCCTCACACTGACCCATGGTTTTGTTAAGTATTTTTTAAGTATTTCGATAGAGTGACTGTAAGGCTGATTCTTTTTCACGTGTATTTAACTGTGTTGTTGGAACAAAGTGTGATTTGCTTAAAGCTTAGTAGCTTAACCAATCGAATCGCTTCTGTAACGCAGCGCCTTGCACTTACCTGCAAAAAATAAAAGGAAAGATCTGAGTAGTCGAGGGGGTTTGCTCTGATCCATAACATCACTTGTAACAGTTCTTTAGTTTAGCACAACCTTTGTTCGCAGATGCTCAACTATAGTTCGAAAGCACAACTAGTTTCCTGCCTGTCTAACACTCACAAAAGCAAGCCTGACAACCTTCCCAATACCGTGAATGTCAACTGCACAAAACCATTTTTCTTGGTACTCATGTCAGTCACCAATAAATGGAAAATTAGTTCTGTCTGTCTGACACAATAGTCTGCAACTCACGATTTCAAGCTTTTAATGTCAAATGCATTTTTAGCAATTTACACTTCGCCCATCTACTTACCCATGTATTATTAAATTTGAGGTTTTCCTTAATTTGAAGAGTAGCTAGAGTATTGTGTGCAGTTCTGTAATCTACATCATAAGAGGGGTGCGAGTGCATTAGAGAAAGTGCAGTGGAGACTTACAATGAAAGTGTCCAGGCTCGAGAATTTTAGTTTTGAAGCAAAACTGGATTGTTTGGATTTATTTCCCTTCGAGCAGACGAGGTTGTGTTGAGACTGAGAAGACATAAAATTATGAGACACATATATCGGTAAATAGGCAGTAAAGTGTCCGCGTGTTGGAGGAATCGATGGCCAGTGGTCTTAGACGTACTTTAAGAGGCAGGGCTTTCATAGCAGATGCGAGGAAAAAAATAACTCGAGGTTAGTGGAAATCCGAAATTCACTTTGTGTTCAGATGGTAGAGGCAGAAGCTTGAAGAATGTTTAAGACGTTTTTGGATGTAAAATTGCATAAACAAGGCATGCAAGGCGACAATCCAAACACTGGAAAGTGAGATCATAATAGTTAGGTAATTGCGTTTGCTGGTGCAAGCACAATTATTGGAATGGCATTTTTTGTGCTGCAGATATCGATGACTATCGCTATTAGCACTGATAGACGCTATTTGTTTTCTCGATCTTAGCCCCTGCTTTGGTCTCAGAACCCTTATTACATTGTTGCTTCATTGTGAACACTTGATATATCCATGACCATGTCAGTTTCTCTGCTGCCTTTCACGAAATATTCTTCTAGGCATCTGTTTGGCTTCCTACTCTCATGTTGCAACTCGATTTTGTTTTGAAATGAATTCTTCAAGACTGACATCACTGATTGTCTTCAGTGTTACGATTTCTAACTTCCAGAAGCTGAGCACGAACTCTCAGAAACTTGTTCATCGGCTCCCTTGCACAGTAAAACATCTAGTAGAAATTAAACGCATGTTTCTGGGGCCTTAACTCACCTAATATCCGCACAGGATTCCTCCTCGACTCATTCCCAACTCATATTCTCCTAATTCAACGACAAATACAGGTGTAGATCAGATAGGACTTGTGACAAAAACAGAGAAGGTTGAAGAGATAAATCAAGCCTGTCACGCATGGTCTACATGGAGAAAAAATATCAGAGACCTAATGAGTGGAGAACATTTGACCATAACAGAACGTGCCAGTCTGTTTACTTGTTACAATGTCCTTTAACAAAGCCAGCAGACTTGATGCACCAAATGTGAATTTCAAGACTAGTACCGTTTATCGTTTAGTTCTTGGTATTGAATGTGAGATATTCTATGTTTTCCTAATGAATTTTGAGAATGTATCCTGCACATAAAAATTATAAAACATTGCATTATCGAACTTAGGATCCTGCATGGGATTTTAGTTTAACAGCAGGGGGAGGGAAAATAAAGAATTATGTGAAATGTTACAATAAGGCAATTCTGGTATTTTCGAGATTGACAAGTCATTTCAGTTGCCTAAATGAAGCAGGGATCAAAACTTCATACCACCAGTGCAACTTGGATCTTCCACAGGGTATATCAGAGATACGTTAGTATGCAGGTACAGCATCTAATCAAGAATAGTTGTATGTTATGTGGTTGTTACGAGAGGAAATGAATATGAAGTGCATTGCTGTTATGTTTCAGGATTACTGAACATTATGGCGCCACGTCTGGAGCAATGCATTACTTATTTGTGCAATCTTATAAATGCAATGGAGGCATTCTGAGTAAGTTAAAGAGATTGATTCCCCCCCTCCCCCCACCCACCCCTTGCATGGAATTCTGAAATGTTAATAAATAGATCAAGGAAAGTTTTGAACCCAAGGTTCATCAGTTTTCAATTCTATGTGAATGTACCTGTTAGAACAAAGTAATGTATGTACGTAATACATGATGCATCTTCATAGAAAATACAGGCAATGCACTTGCAAACTATTTCTTTCCGTTTTTACTAAGAGAGGAAACTGTAGTGAACACACATGTAAACCTTAAAATGTGACCGCACTGGCTGAGAAAGTATATAAAAATATGAAAGAAGAGTTTCAAATCGCTCAACACAAGGAATAGGACTAGAATCAAGTGTTCCCAGATCCGAATATTCACTGGATTATGTGGTGTCCCAACATTGTCAATTAGAAACTTTCAAACTGCCCTTAACATGGTAGCTCCTTTATCCTGACCACCACCACCGTCCCATCTTTTTCTTCCTTGAAATCGAGCACTAAATTCTTATATGTATTATATTTGGCCTGTCCTCTTCTGAAAATATTCGGAGGTAGGATTTATTTTCGCTTAACTTTTCATGTCCTATTTCCAAGCTTTGTCAATTTCCTTCAACTGAAATTGATTTATAATTAACCATAACATATTGCTGCCTGGTTTATACTGTTCGTATTTTGTTTTCAAATGTTTCACTTGTAATTATATCATCACCATCTTTTCTTCTTGGTCAGCTTTGTAAGGCAGGTTGTGCATTACATCAAACGTTGTCGCCCATGCTACTATCCTAAACATGTTATTTTTGTAAATCTTTGAAAGAAATCTCTCCTGTTCACCAAAGTTTAATACATTTTGTTTA
This sequence comes from Chiloscyllium plagiosum, assembly GCF_037043375.1. NCBI lineage: Eukaryota > Metazoa > Chordata > Chondrichthyes > Orectolobiformes > Hemiscylliidae > Chiloscyllium > Chiloscyllium plagiosum. Next base: position 44,341,574 of record NW_028270188.1, read on the forward strand.
ATACTGTCTAATACATTTTGCTTCAATGGATGCTGCTTGAATGCATCCTTCTAACACTAACGTTTGCCATTATAAATCACAACTTTATCACTGCTTTTTTTTCAGGTCGTACGCATGTTTAGGTTGTGACTAATATTTCAGAAGTGCACTCTCTCTCGCATGCTATTGTCTTACTGGTCACATAAAATATGTAAAATACCTCCACAGAAACCCAGTTCCCCAGATCTAACTGTCAGAGTGAACAGGATGCCCGAGGCTCCTGTTTTCATCTGTCAGCCAGGACACTCTGATTGAACTAGATTAACAGTCGCAATCATGGATCATATTCTATGAAGTCTACCTCGCTCACCTCATTACAATGACTATGTGTATTGTGTACCTAGCTACTTTTATGTTATCTACTTTTGCTAACTTAATCTAAAAAGGTCCTGACAATGTTTTATTAGGCAAGCACTTTTCTGTTCCTTATGCAAACGATATCCCAACCCAATTCAAGCACATATTAATTCAGCAGAATCAACCAGTTTCATCTACTAATGCAGCATGCTGCAAAATGATTCACCATGAATTCTCATTGTGGCAATGCAAAATATCGAGGTCTCAGATCCAATTCTTTCTGCAAATCAGAAATTAATGTGCCAAATGTTTATCAATTTCGTGTTAATCAGAAAAGTACGTTTTTTTTAAAACTCGGTCTGGAAATCTAGAGAACCCAGTCGCTAGCTTTACAAAGAATCCCCTTTCTTTTTTGGTCATCTGCATTGTGACAAAGATCTCCATACTTCCAACAGAAATATATCAGTAATCGTCTGATCTACTTCAAAATATGGAATAGATTCATTCATAAGCCCTAGGAAACACAAGCAGGACCACACTAATTTGACAATAGCAGAAGCAAATCAAAGTCTCTTTAACTGCAAACCACAAGCCCTTTAAAGTGACAATATGTCACTTCGTGTCACTAAATGTATGGTTATGTTCAAGAAACGAGATGATAGCCATTTTGCAAAACACCATTCAAACTGCTACAACAGCCATCCCCACATGGATGGGCAGACATTATCTCGATAGCAACTATCAGAACATCATTCGGAATGTGCTACATGTGAAGTTCGTCATGCCTGCCCCAGTGATTCCACAGGTCTCAGAATCTCTACTGGGTAAACAATGATGGGGAAGGTATTAACTTTTAAAGCAAATAAATATGATAAATGATTAAAAGGAAACAAATAGTGTATTATAAGAAATTGATGCAGCATTGAGAATAATTGAAGAAGCAAAATTCAAACCAATGATTACGAATATTGCAAATAAACCATTTCTAACAAACTGGACTAATGCTAAAGGAGGTGTGAGGCTCGCAGTCAGATTAGGACTGACAAGGTCTGGAATATTTAATGTGATCTGGCTCAGTCCCACACGTTACCAGAATCTGTGATGGAAACGATTTGGAAGGTACTAACATTTTATCACGAAGCCAAGCAAAAAACGTTCATATTGACAACGTGAAAACAGACAAAGCAATAAAACGCATGTAGTTTTAACGAAAAAAGTTACAATGCAAGATGATAAGGAGTACAAAAATTACATACTTAAATGCCTGCTAGAAAGTTTCAAGGACTTATCATAAACTAGAGTAATCACAGTGCAAAGTCCTGTCGTGGTATTGTAAATAAATGTGGGTATAGAATTAATAACCAAAAGAGAGACTTACTTGGGACACCAACAATAGCGAGAAAGGGATAATAAATTGCTTGAGTCAACTTCAATACGAAATAGATTCGGTCAGTGAATTTTATCCAATCATAAGTTGCAGAGATATAGTGCAACCAATAGGAAAAGCTCCTGTCCATTTTTGTAAAATTCAAGCCCAATGCATCCAGATTTTGATTCAATGTTGTCAGATTCCACACTGTCATGTTCAGATTTGGATGCATTATTGAAATGTTTTATTTTCTCGCCCTCACATTCCAATGCTTTCTTTCTTTCTGGAGCCCATGGTCCTTGTCAATAATGGAGTTTAACTTCGTGCTTTCACTATATAATACCAGTTTGAACAGTCTCACCTATTCATAGAAACTCTAATCCTCTGGTGGCATAATTGAGCGGTGAGAAAATTACAATCATTGAACAAACAGCTTAAGTTAACCCCTTCCATTCCATTAGTTTCTGTTCTGTATTGAATGTGAACATTGATGGAAACGGATGGTGTGCATGAAAGATATGGAGGAAGATAATGTGTTTAATGCTAAAGAACAGGCCAGCTTCGAAACGGATTATAGGAGACTGTAGATTTTGCACTGAAACAATGCATTCACAAAGGAAGTATTGGATGAAGTCTAGAACTACTGATTCATTAGCATAGTGTCAATCCAACGTCTTGCAGACGTATATAAAACAAGAATAGAGGAGGTGATGAATCGTTAGCTCAAAATTTGTTCAAAAATGAAAAAATGCAATAAGTAATTCTGAATGTACAGCAGGTTTCAATGTGTGATTGGAAATCTTCCATAATCTTTCAATGATGACTAATTCTTGTGTCGTCATATGTGATAGATGCAGGCCTTTGCCCCACCATGACTCTGCCGACCAATAATATTAAACACTAGAATCCCATTCACCTATAGTTTGTCCATAGCTTTCTAAAACCTGGTATTTTATGTCTTCGTTCAGATGCTTCTCAAATGTTATGAGAATACCTGCATACATCATCCTCTCAGGTACTGAGTTCATTTCGCTGTGATCCTCGGGGTGAATAGAATTTCCTCTGATTCCTTTCACAGTAAACATATGCCCTTTAGACCTTCTCACGTCTGCCATGAGGAAAAAATATCTCCCTTTAAAAATGTTCTCATAATGTGTATACTTCAAAGAGATTCCCCTCCTTGCATCTCGATTCCCTCAACTATCCCCTGCCCCTCCCCGTCCCTCCCCCTCCCCGCCCCTCCCCTACACCAGTCTTCTCTGTTCCAAAGATTATACACAAAATCTATCCACTCTGTCATCGTAAATGAGACTTTTCATCCCGGATAACATCCGAGTGAAACTCCTCTGCACACTCTTCGATGCAATCAGGTTCTTCTCATAGCGTGGTGGGAAGTATTGCATAGACAATGCAATCACTTGCCTAAATTAATGCCCAGATTTTCTTGCTCCTATATTCTACACGCAGCTAATACAGGAAAGTACTCTCCAATCCTTCTTCGCCATCCTATCTACCTGTGTTAATAGGTGAGTTTGTTTTTTGCACATATGCTCCACTTTTCTCCTCAATTCTCCCTTTTAAAAAAAACTAAAATTGACTGCATACATCCTTGCGTTATGATACCTTCCTAAATGAATCACCTCGCACTTTTCAGGATTGAATTGAATCTTCCATTGTGCTGCATGATTTAAGGGCGGCACGGTGGCACAGTGGTTAGCACTGCTGCCTCGCAGCGCCAGAGACCCGGGTTCAATTCCTGCCTCAGGCGACTGACTGTGTAGAGTTTGCACATTCTCCCCGGGTCTGCGTGGGTTTCCTCCGGGTCATTGAAGTCCATGCAAATCATATCAACTGCAATACACTTGGACAACTTTTCCAAGAAAACAGCACCATTATATTAGTCAGACACCTGCTCTAACAAATCAGTGCTGACTGTTAGTGAATCATCCCTGATTTTCCAAATATATATTCATCCTGTACAATACGGTTTCACCTTTGATATCAGACTTACCGTAATTAACTGGTCTAATTCTGTTGTCCTTCTTAAACAAATCAACTCAATCATCTGGTACTTCTTTAACGTTGAGGGAAGTTATTACATATCTGGGCGAGAGCCACAGAAATCTATTCACCTGCCTCCAATAGCATCGTGGGATACATCTCATCAAACCTGGGAATTAATGCGCCTTTATGTGCGCTAAAACAAATCAAATGGCTACACAGAGGATGGCATGCCATCTCGAAGCCATCCTGTATTGAAACAAGCACAATACTTGAACGCTGAGCTGCTAGCCCAGCACCATGCGCTATATTGAGGACACTGTCTGAGATTCCTGTTTATATGTGATACTCAGGGCTCCCAGATTAGTGTAGGTGCACACCCCAAACCAGTGATCTTATACTAAACATGAGAGAAAGTGAGGGCTGCAGATTCTGGAGATCAGAGCTGAAAATGTGTTGCTGGAAAAGCGCAGCAGGTCAGGCAGCATCCAAGGAACAGGAGAATCGACGTTTCGGGCATAAGCCTGAAAGCTTCCTGAAGAAAGGCTTATGCCCGAAACGTCGATTGTCCTGTTCCTTGGATGCTGCCTGACCTGCTGCGCTTTTCCAGCAACACATTTTCAGCTTATACTAAACATGGCCAACCTCATTGCACCATCTAACATATTTACCTTAGTACTCTTAACATGCTCAAGGACTTCAGCATCCAACTGATATCCTCACGGCATTTTGTCTTCAGAAATGCAGATGAGAAATGTTGAGTTAATAAGACCATAAGACAGAGGAGCGGAAGTAAGGCCATTCGGCCCATCGAGTCCACTCCGCCATTCAATCATGGCTGATGGGCATTTCAACTCCACTTACCCGCATTCTCCCCGTAGCCCTTAATTCCTTATGACATCAAGAATTTATCAATTTATGCCTTGAAGACATTTAGTGTCCCAACCTCCACTGCACTCTGTGGCAATGAATTCCACAGGCCCAGCACTCTCTGGCTGAAGAAATGTCTCCGCATTTCTATTCTGAATTTACCCCCTCTAATTCTAAGGCTGTGCCCACGGGTCCTCGTCTCCTCGCCTAATGGAAACAATTTCCTAGCGTCCACCCTCTCCAAGCCATGTATTATCTTGTAAGTTTCTATTAGATCTCCCCTTAATCTTCTAAACTCCAATGAATACAATCCCAGGGTCCTCAGCCGTTCCTCATATGTTAGACCTACCATTCCAGGGATCATCCGTGTGAATCTCCGCTGGACACGTTCCAGTGCCAGTATGTCCTTCCTGAGGTGTGGGGACCAAAACTGGACACAGTACTGAGCTGAAAATGTGTTGCTGGAAAAGCGCAGCAGGTCAGGCAGCATCCAGGGAACAGGAGAATCGACGTTTCGGGCATAAGCCCTTCTTCAGGAAGGGCTTCTTCAGGGCTTATGCCCAAAACGTCGATTCCGATCTCCAACATCTGCAGACCTCACTTTCTCCCCTGGACACAGTACTCCAAATGGGGCCTAACCAGAGCTTTATAAAGTCTCAGTAGCACAACAGTGCTTTTATATTCCAACCCTCTTGAGATAATTTACAACATTGCATTCGCTTTCTTAATCACGGACTCAACCTGCATGTTTACCTTGAGAGAATCCTTAACTAGCACTCCCAGATCCCTCTGTACTTTGGCTTTACGCATTTTCTCACCGTATAGAAAGTAGTCCATGCTTGTATTCTTTTTTCCAAAGTGCAAGACTTCGCATTTGTTCACATTGAATTCCATCAGCCTGGTCCACTCTTCCAAACTGTCTAGATCCTTCTGCAGCCTCCCCACTTCCTCAGTACTACCTGCCTGTCCACCAAACTTTGTACCATCGGCAAACTTCGCTAGAATGCCCCCAGTCCCTTCATCCAGACATTAATATATAATGCGAACAGCTGCGGCCCCAACACTGCAAGCTGCGGGACACCGCTTGTCACCGTCTGCCATTCCGAAAAAGAACCTTTTATCCCAACTCTCTGCCTTCTGTCAGACAGCCAATCCTCAATCCATACCAGTAGCTCATCTCGAACACCATGGACCCTCACCTTGCTCAGCAGTCTCCCATGTGGCACCTTATCAAAGGCCTTTTGGAAGTCTAGGTAGATAACATCCACTGGGTTTCCCTGGTCTAACCTACTTGTCACCTCTCCAACAGGTTTGTCAGGCACGACCTTCCCTTACTAGACCCATGTTGACTTGTTCTAATCCGACCCTGCTTTTCCAAGAATTTAGAAACCTCATCCTTAATGATGGATTCTAGAATTTTACCAACAACCGAGGTTAGGCTAATTGGCCTATAATTTTCCATCTTTTGCCTTGACCCTTTCTTGAACAAGGGGGTTACAACAGCGATCTTCCAATCATCCGGGACTATCCCTGACTCCAGTGACTTTTGAAAGATCTCAACCAACACCTCCGCTATTTCCTCAGCCACCTCCCTCAGAACTCTAGGATGTAGCCCATCGGAGCCAGGAGTTTTATCAATTTTAAGACCTTTTAGCTTTTCTAGCACTTTCTCTTTTGTAATGGCAACCATACTCAACTCAGCCCCCTGACTCCCTTTAATTGTTGGGATATTACTCATGTCTCATCACTGTGAAGACTGATGCAAAGTACTTATTAAGTTCTCCTGATATTTCCTTATCTCCCATCACTAGGCTTCCAGCATCAGCTTGAAGTTGCCCAATGTCTACTCTTGCCTGTCGTTTGTTTCTTATGTATTGAAAGAAACTTTTACTATCATTTCTAATATTACTGGCTAGCCTACCTTCATATTGGATCCACTCCTTCCTTATTTCTCTCTTTGTTATCCCCTGTTTGTGTTTGTAGCCTTCCCAATCTTCTGATTTCCCAGTGCTCTTGGCCACTTTATAGGATCTCTCTTTTTCTTTGATAGATTTCCTGAATTCCTTTGTCAGCCATGGCTGTCTAATCCCTCCCCGGATAATCTTTCTCTTCTTGGGGATGAACCTCTGTACAGTGTCCTCAATTTTACCCACAAACTCCTGCCATTTTTGCTCTACTGTCTTCCCTGCTGGGCTCTGCTTCCAGTCTATTTTCGTCAGTTCCTTTCTCATGCCTTCATAATTACCTTTATTTAACTGTAACACCATTACATCAGATTTTGCCTTCTCTCTTTCAAACTGCAGACTGAACTCGACCATATTATGATCGCTGCTTCCTAAGTGTTCCCTTACTTTAAGATTTTTTATAAAGTCTGGTTCATTACATAGCACTAGGTCCAGAATAGCCTGCCCCCTTGTGTGCTCCATGACAAGCTGTTCCAAAAAGCCATCCTGTAAGCATTCCATGAATTCCCTTTCTTTGGATCCACTGGCAACATTATTTACCCAGTCCACCTGCATATTGAAATCTCCCATGGTCACCGTGACCTTGCCTTTCTGACATACCATCTCTATTTCCCGGTACATGTTGCGCCCCTGGTCCTGACCACTGTTAAGAGGTCTGTACATAACTCCCATTATGTTTTTTTTTTGCCTTTGTGGTTCCTCAATTCCACCCACATAGACTCCACATCATCCGACACTACGTCATTCAGTGCCATAGATTTAATTTTGTTCTTGACTAACAAGGCAACCCCGCCCCCTCTGCCCACCTCCCTGTCTTTTCGATAAGTTGAAAACCCTTGGATGTTTAACTGCCAGTTCTGACCCCTCTGTAACCACGTCTCTGTGATGCCTACCACATCATAATCATTCACGATGATCTGTGCCATTAGTTCGTCTGTTTTGTTACGAAAGCTACGAGCATTCAGGTAAAGTGCCTTAGTGTTAACTTTCTTATCATTAGAAATATTGGAAGTCATAAGATGTCCTAAGTTATCCTTCCTTTTTGCTGCATTCCCAGTCTGTCTCAAGTTTAAATATGCCTGCACATATGCTATCCTGCCGCTTATCTTTCCATTTAACTCCATACTCCCTGTTGCTTTCACTTTCCCTTCCCCCCAACTCAGAAGTTTAAAGTCCTACTGACCACCCTATTTATCCTCTTCGCTAGAACATTGGTACCTGATCGGTTCAGGTGGAGACCGTCCCAACGGTACAGATCCCCCCGGTTCCAAAACTGATGCCAATGCCCCATGAAGTGGAATCCCTCTTTCCCACACCAATCCCTTAGCCACGTGTTTACTTCCCTAATTTTCTTATCCCTATGCCAACTGGCACGTGGCTCGGGCAGTAATCCGAATATTATGACCTTTTAGGACCTGTACTTCAATTTCCTTCCTCGTGCTCGATAATCCCCAAACAGGTCCTCCACCGTAGCTTTGCCTATGTTGTTAGTCCCAACGTGGATCATCCTCCTCCCGCTACAATATTCTTTCAAGTTAATATCTAACCCACATCCTGTGACATGAGAAACAAGTTTCCCCTCTTGTCTCTCATCGATCTCACTTTCCCTGGTAATCCTGTTAAGCTTAATATACTCATAAAATACCTTGGTGTTTCCTGATTCTGATGTGCCCAACATATGTCATAGTTCATGTTTGCACCCCTAATTACTTTCTTATGTGTCCACGAGAAAACTCTGTACTTTTGAATAGCTTCCCACATTTTAATGCTCTGTACGTCACATATTCTTCCTTCTTCTCCTTTAAGAAGCCCTTAATATTCCCTGACATCCATCGTTCTCTGGACTTACCATCCTTGCTCATAGATGAATTCTCATTGTACTACTTTATATAGCCTCCCACTTTCCAAATGTAGTCTTACTTTCAATTATGTCCTCCTAGTTCAGAATGGAAACTAGTTAGGACTTATGAATGACAATCAGAATGATATAATTCATACAAAATCCTTCTTAATAATCTTTTTTCTGAGGTCGCTCCTAAAATATGGAACATGCTTGTGGACAATTTCGCTGTTGCTGTGTGAACTAACGTTCAAAATCTGGTCAGTGCCAGTCATAGAACATTGGGAGAAACGAAGTTTGCTGTAACCCTTACAGACAAGAGAAAACAGGGTAAAGTTCTTCACATCAGAGTGCAGATCATTAAAAGAACGGAACAATAGTATTATATGATGTTGAAAAATCACCTGTGAGGCTCCAACTTGCATCCCATACTGACCAGTGGGATATTTTATTTTGTTGAGTGTAGTGGTGCGTCCTGCTGCCAAGGTTTTGCCCACATAGCATGCTGGGACAATTAAAAATTATGGAATTAACCTAAGGAATAACGTAAGACACGTGAAAAAGCTGTGGCTGCAGTTCAAGAAGATCGATTGAGATGAACAAAACATTCCCTGAAGAGACAGGAAACTATTGTGATCAGCAAGATTATGACACAAAGCCAAGAACAATGGAGATGGGATGCCCTGTTTGCAAATGTTCCTGAACTAAAGGCAGCAAAATCATGACGTCAATCCCCAATCATGAGGGATTTGAGTCACAAGTTACTAAGCATATCTTGGAAAATTCTGATAACTACAGAAATTCCTACAAGGCGAAAAGCTTCAGGATCTATGCATCAAAAAAAAACCAGCAAGTGTTTCGATCGACTTTCAAAAAAGGACCTCCTCTCACCAACTATCAAGAACATTTAGCACAGTTCAGGCCTGATCAACTTTGTTTGGAGAGTTAATATAAACATCAACATGCGATGGATAGATATTCCAGTTGCTGAGAGTAATCATGAGATCGTAGACTTCAGGCAGAACAGAAAAAGGCCGTTAGGTTCATCGTAGCGAGACAGACAGAATCAACTATCCTAGTTAACTATCCTAGTCGTGAACATGCCCCATATCCTTGTATGCCTTGGCATTGTGAGTGTGAATTTAAATATTTTTGCAATTGTATTGAGGAATTCTGCCTTTATCAGGCATATAGGAATGAGTTGAAGATTTCACTCTCAATGAAAAATTTTTGTTTCTTCAAGTTTCGACTCCATGCAACAGCTAAATTGAATCTGTATACGAACCAAAAACTTAATTGGATATTGACAGTTACTAACTGTGATGATGCTGTTGATTCAAGGGATTATTTTCTCCTAGGTATGTTTGAGTCCATCAGAGCCACAAGAGTAAAGAGGTTGTGAGCTTTATTTTGATGTTGGTACAATACAAGCAGGTTGAACAGGAGTGTTTTGAGCTCCCCTAGAATAATGAATTTTAATTTTTGATCTTAGCATATGCTTTTGGGGTTTGAAGAGGTGGACGCTATTGCTTCCTTCTTTTGGTGACAGACAAACACTGGGGATTATTGCCTGCTCTGTGCCCTGCATGTGAGACAATCTGTTTTCACATTCATCTTTTGCCAAGCGTCTGTTTAGGGGGTATTACGATATTGGAATGGTTAGTTCAGAATATGCACTCTACCGCTTATTCTGTAAGGTATTCCAATAGAGTTAAGTTGATAAAACAAATAAAGATGAATGAAGTGTGCTTTGATTTAAGTCAGGAAAATTTGACGCACCATCGTTAACCATGGGTGAGGTCCTGGAAGACCAGAGAGTAGTAAATGTTGTGCACTTATTCAAGAATGGTTGCAAAGAAAAAACAGGATCTATAGACCAGTAATTATAACATCTGTTGTAAGGTAGTTACTTGAAAAGATTATATCAGATAATGTTTACTTGCATTTGGAAATACAGGGTTGGATTACGGGGATATCAGCAGGGTTTTGTGAGTGGAGATTGCACCACACAAATTTGTTAGACGTCTATGATTAAGTGAAAAAGAAGATTGATGGGAGCAGGGTTGTAGACTTAGTCTATAACAATTTCAGTAATGTCTTTGATAAAGCTGCACATGACAGAGTACTCTGGAAGGTCGATCGCATGGAATCCAGGTAGACTTGACAAATTTGATACACATTTGGCTTGATGATAGGAAGCAAAAATAGTGGAAGGATTGGAGGATTTTGACTAATGGAGTGCCTCATGGTGGGGTGCTGGGCTTATTGCTATTTGTCTTTTATGTCAATGATTTGAATGAGAATGCAAAAGGCATGAATAGCAATTTTGCAGATGACACTAAAATAGCCGGTAATGAGGACAGTGAGGAAGGTTCTCAGAAATTGCAGCAGGATCTTGATCAGCTGGGAAAGTGGGCTGAGAAATGGCAAATTGAGTTTAATATAGATAAGTGGGAAATCTTGCATATTGGAAAATCAAATCAAGCTCAGAGTTTCATGATGAATGGAAGGGCCTGAAGGAGCCAAATAGAACAGAGGAAACTTGGAGTTCAGGTGGGTAGGTCTCTAAAGGTGGAGTCACAGATAGACAGGTAGTGAAGAAGAATTATGGCACATTAGCCTTCCTCAGTCAGGGCATGACGCATAAAATTTGGCAGGTTATGTTGCAGTCTTACAGAAAGTTGATGAGACTGCACTTGGAGTATTGTGTTCAGTTTTTGTCACCTTGTTATTGGAAGGGTGGTATTTTCTCTGCAATTAAGTACACCACATGAAGTCGCAGTTTCGGTGGTTTAGAAAAAGCTAATGTTCGAAGACGGGAAGAACCAGTGAGTTTTTCGATATGGAAAAGGAAAGCACAGTGGAACGTAAAACCTGCAACAAAATGTACAACTGATCAGGGGCTCGTTGAGAAGAAACTGTCAGACATCTTTAAGAAATTTCCTTCCGAGGGTAAGCTTTACGCTCAAATGCCAGGAGTAGGTAAAAAAAAAGAGTTAAAAAAAGCATAGGAGCAAATCAAGACGTAATCGTGAAAGATGAGGAGATATGAAGAAGGGCAAGTTGTTGAAGTAACAAAGGGGGAATACTTTACAGTTAGTAACCAGAACGCAGTAAGATTTAAGATTGTTATGGAAAGCGACAGGTAGAGGTTTGAAATCAAAGTTCAGAAGTGGAGTGAAGCTGATTTTAGTTAGATCATGTCTGTTTGCCATATCAGACTCATAGCAGGTACGTTCAAGTAAATCTACTTCATAACAGTTGTTACTTTAAAGAAAAACAAAGGAAGAGCACAGCATAATTATGGCTCAATAAAGAAAAAAAGATGGCACCATCAAATCTTATGAGCTATGGTTATCGAGGTTGACACAGCTTTCTATTAAGAGATAAAGGGAGGCTCCTGGCAAATACCGACTCAAAACAGCAGAAGCCCTCGAAGAGTATACGAAGTGCCAAAGTAAACTGGAAACGGAGATTAAGAGAGTGACTATGAAACTATAACCATACTGGTCGGGACAGACAAGCAAAATCCTAATTTGATGCACACTCACATTTAATGAATCAGTTGAGCTCAGTTGGCAGGATTCTTGGTTTACAGAGTAGTGTGATGCCAACAGCATGGCTCAATTCCAGTTAGTGGTTTGAGGTGACCATGAAAGACTCTCTTTGTCAACCTCTTCCCTCGCCTGAGGTCTGGTGACTCTCAGGTTAAATCACCACTAGTCGCTTCTGTCCAATAAGAGAGCAGCCCCCATGGTCTGTGTCGAAACACACATGTATATATATATATATATATATATACACACACACATACATATTAAATGAAAAAAAAGATGACGAGAGAAAGAGAAGGACTCATTAAGGAACACAATGGTAATTTGTACGGAGATCCAGAGGATGTTGGTAAACTTCTAAATGAATACATTTAGCAGATGTTCACTAGCGAGAGAGACAATACAAGTCCAACAATCAGAAAGACTGTCTGAAATTATCATAGGAAAGAAGAGATTCTTCTTCTGACAGTTTGAAGGTAAATGAAGGTCTCACGTCAAATGAAATGTTTATCAAGTTGCCAGAGAGGAAATAGCAGTGGCACTTAGGTAACAAAAAAAAAATCCTGTCTGGACATAGGAACGAGGCAGATGATTACAGAAGAACACGTGTGGTAATGTAATTTCAGAAGGGAGCAAGAGAAAAATCAGTATTGTACAGAATGGCCGGTCTTGCATCAGTGATGACGACTCGAAGCAATTTTGAGGACAGAATTAATCAGATTTGGATTCATCAGAAGTATCAAACAGAGAGCTTCTAATTGCCAGGAGCAAATATCAACAACAATCTATCCCTGCCCTTTCATGTTGAATCAAAAAAGCACATCAACGGCTCTGCTGCCTCAAAACACGAACGAAATTCGGCACGTCCACTTGAATTTTGAAAATTTGTATAGATATTCCAAAGAAAGCAGCCCCTCCAAACATCACAACTTGGTATTATTACGATTCTGCCCACCATCACAAAAAAAATCACAGAGTGGTGAAAGTAGCCCAGTCCATCACGAAAATCAGCTTTCCTTCCGATGATTCCATCGACACTACTCGCTGCCTCCGTACTGTAGGACTCCATGAATCTATAGTTCTATGAATGTTGAGCCAACAATATCTGACAGGACAGATGTAGGAGATTGAGGGATGATCTTATAGAGGTCCATAAAATCATGAGGCATATATACAAGATGAATGGCCGTTTCTTTCCACGGAGTGCGTGATTTCAAGACTAGTGGGCATATCTTTTAAGGTGAGAGGAGAAAGATTTAAGAAAAAACATGATAGACAGTTTTTTTCCACAGAGAATGGTTCGTGCATGGAACGAACTCCCAGTGGAAGTGATGGATGCGGGCACAGTTACAATGTTCAAAACACATTTACATAAGTACACGAATAAAAAAATGATTTTGAAGGAATGTTGGCCTAACGCAAACAGGTGGAACTCGTTTAGTTATAGCTTATGTTCAGCATGGATTGGTTGATCCGACAGGTCTATTTCTGAGCAGTATAATGTCTATGACAAGGGAAATGAGAGAAACGATGCAATCCAGAGGAAAAGCATGCAATTTGATGAGGACTAATGGTAAACCAAGTGAGTCAAAGGTTTTCAAACGGGCAGATGGTTCAGAGGCCTTCAAAACCCAGCACAGGATAATTTTTTAGATTAGATTAGATTACAGTGTGGAAACAGGCCCTTCGGCCCAACAAGTCCACACCGCCCCGCCGAAGCGCAACCCACCCATCCCCCCTACATTTACCCTTTACCTAACACTACGGGCAATTTAGCATGGCCAATTCACCTGACCTGCACATCTTTGGACTGTGGGAGGAAACCAGAGCACCCGGAGGAAACCCACGCAGACACGGGGAGAACGTGCAAACTCCACACAGTCAGTCGCCTGAAGCGAGAATTGAACCCAGATCTCTGGGGCTGTGAGGCAGCAGTGCTAACCACTGTGCCACCGTGTTGATAAGGCTGTAGAATCTGAAATATGAAGGTCATTTAACTCTCAGTATGAAAGGAAATTGCAAGAGATTATTTTCATCAAATAAATGGTAAGAAGAAGACAGCAATGGACATTGCACTTCTGAAACATTAGCAACAAAAATGACAGAGGTACTGAAAAGGTGCACTCGTTCCACTTTTATGGTAGAATATATGAGTAGCTTACCATAACGTCAATAGAGTCTGGGGACAGAGGTAAGTGTCATGACCTTCAATGGGAGAAGGTTCTGGTGAAGCTGTAATGTCTAAACGTAGCTTGATGGCCCGAACGAGACAACCTACTTCGCAGAGTCCTGAAGCATATAATGGAGACATTAGTAGTGATAGTTCAGGAATCGCTTGGATATGGTACATCTCTCAGGACAGGAATACAGATATTATGACACCCGTGTTTAATAAGGGAACAAGGCAGAAGACAGCGAATTATGATTTGTTTAGTCTCACCTCGGTTGTTGATAACTTTAAGGGTCAATTATTAAGAACGTCGAGTACTAAATAGGGCTGAGTCAGCTTGGATTCCTCAAGGGGGTGGGAGGGAGTGCACGCCTGATAAATCTGTTAGAATTCTGTGAGGACGTAAGTTCGACAAGGGAGAGGCAATGGACGTGATCTATTTGCACTTCCAGAAGGCCTAGGACAAGATGTTTCACAGGAGGGTGCTGAATAAGACAAGAGCCCATGAACAAAGTGCAAGTTGTTTGTCTGGAAACATGATTGGCTGACAGGCTAAAATCAGAGTGCAGGGGTGCAGATGTCTTTATCAGTGTGGCTGCTGACAGGTAATGATGCGCTGCAAATAAGTATTGAAGAGGTTAATTTTGGGAGTGCAACAACTCACGTTGTACACTAACGATTCAGGAAATCTGAAACAATAAGAAAAGACAGCATTGGAGAGACTTTGCAAATTTAATAGCACCATTGAAAACCAGTTCTCGTGGTCAATGTGACTTAAATCAGTTTCTCCATGCAGACGTGCTTTTCGACATGCTTAGTTTATCTAGCAGACATATTAGATGTTGTGCTCTTCAGGACAGAGGGCTATTTACTTGGATATGCAAATGGGTATGTTGGAAGTTAATTGTCTGGAAGTTGCAACAGGTCTGTTGGATGGTGAGTTTACGTCAGTTAAAATGTCCATGTTCTTTAAAATTTCTTTTGATCTTTTTGTCCAAACTGTGGTGTTGCTCTCGTAAATGGAGAAACTTTATTTGATCAACATTTAGATGTGTTTGCTGAAAGGTGCCTTGGAACGAGAGATTGTATTAGATGGAAGCATTGTGATAGATAAAGGGTTTCTTGTTCTGATGATCAGTTAGAAGGGTTTACGTTTTCATAGTACAAGAGGAAAAGAGAAGGAAAGTGAGTAGCCTAACTTTGGTGAATAATGAGTAAGCTTGCCAATTGTTATTTTGTCTTTCGTTGATAAGACACAAGATGGCAAGAGAACTCTGCCATGTAGAACACCCTCCACTCCGGCAACTTCCAGTGCCACTGCAGGAATTGCAAACCCTCCCCCCTCAAATCAGTACAAGGCCCCAAACAAGCCTTCCACATCCATCAAAGTTTCACCTGCACTTCCATGCATATCATTTACTGCATCCCCGTTGTTCCCGATGTGGCCTGCTCTACATTAAAGTGACTGGACACCTACTTGCAGAGCACTTCAGAGAACATGTCTGGAACAACCGAACCAATCAACCCTACCACCCCGTGGGCGAACATTTCAACTCCTTCTCCCACTCTGCCAAGGGAATGCAAGTCCTGGTCCTCCTCCATCGCCACTCTCTTACCACCCGACTCCTGGAGGAAGAACGCCTCATCTTCTGCCTTAGAACCTTTCAACCCCATGGCATCAATGTGAACTTCACCAGTTTCCTCATTTTTCCTCCGCCCACCATTACCCTAATTCCAACCTTCCAGCGCAGCACCGTCTTCGTGACCTGTCCCGCCTAATCATTTTCCGTTCCACCTGTCCACTCCATCCTCCTCTCTGACTTATTACGTTTACTCCCACCTCCATCCACCTATTGCACTCTCAACTATCTTCCCCACAGCCCAATCCCACTCCCATTTATCTACTCACCCTGGACGCTCCCAGCGTCATTCCTGACGAACAGCCTTTGTCCAAAACGTCGATTATCCTGCTCCTTGTATGCTCCCTGACCTACTGTGTTTTTCCAGCACTACTCTAATCTTGACTCTAATCTCCAGCATCTGCAATACCCATTTTCACCTGTAGAATTCTCCTGATACATTAAGTGGCAAATCAGGAAAATTTGCACTGTCCAATTTAACCATGCATTCAGGAAGCGTGTTCTGCTGCAGTTCTTTATTTATGCCTGGAGCTGCGAACAGAATGACTATGGAGTGTCCAGGAGCCTGATAACGGCGTGAATCAACGTTTAGTTATCTGCTCCGTCTACCAGAAGGGCTAACCTAATAGAGAAGACAAGGAGGCATGGTGAGACAGTGTAAGACTCCTTTGCAGCCATTCTTCTTTGAAACAGATATACTGTTTTGGATATGAGTGGGAAGATGTAAGAGCAATAGACATACAGGGAAAAGAAAGTCATATCAGTGATACCAGGATTGAAACTGTAATATACCAAGAACGGTGTAAGTGTAGGTGAGCAGCGGTGATAGGGGATCATACAGTCAGCGACACAGATAGGCGTTTCTGTGGCCATGTGTTAGACTCGAAAATAGTGTGTTACTTGGCTGTGGGAGAATTAAGGATGCCTTAAAACATGTATGGGACATTCTAAGAAGGGAAAATGAGCAGGCAGGGCTCATGGTTCTTTCTTTGTTCAAAAGACAGAAGCAAAATGAGAGGTAAGGTCTACAAAGGGCATTCATGGAGTCGGGTAGGAAGATGAAAAGCAGCACTTCGAGGGTTTTAGTCTTGGAATGACTCCTTGTAACTCGTGCTCGTAAGGTCAGAAATAGGAAGGCAATGCACTTTAACACATGGCTAAAGAGGTCATATTGGAAGGAGGAATGCACAAATCTGCATTCTTAAACCTAATCTAGAGTATGTTGGACTTCCACAAGATGGATGGGTTAATCCTAATGTGGAACTGTATCAACATATTTTCAGTGAGATTTTCTAATTCGCCTTCAATTGACTTAAATTGATGTGACGGCGCTTAAGAAATGGAGCAGTATGTCAAAATATGGAGTGATTGAGGAGAAACTTTACATTAAATCAAGTAAGTCTAACAGGAAGGACAAGCAGAACCAAGCAAAAGAAAATGGCTGGATGTTTTATTATTATTCAATCCAGGGGCATGGCCATCTGCTGATGCCCTGATGATAGAGGTGATGAACTACCTTCTTGAACTGCTGCAACCACGAGCAGTTGGTTGACCCACAATGACGTTTGGGAGGAAATTATGGATCCTGACCCTGTGAGAGTGAAGGAACAGTCATATCTTTCCAAGTCACTCCTGTGATGGTTTTAAGAGGTGCATTTTAGTCTCTTTTTTTTATTTTTTAAACAATGAGAGGCTTTAAATCGAATTGCATCAGGATCGTAACACTTCTCTTTACATTCGTGAAGTTAGAGTCTAGGTTGTATTCTACGTTATTTGTTAGGGGTCTTGACCTTGTCCGTAATACATTAGGGCTCTTGTTGGGACCAAAATCAGTAATTCCAGGCTTGGTTTAGGACTGGTGGAGTGAAAAGCAATGAATAATGAGGGTTATTTTTTTTAAAACTTCAGATGTTGAATTCGGTGCATTTAAACAGATGTATCCTGTGTAATAATGGATCTTTCGGTCACTAAGAGTTTCTTGGGGCTGGAAGAAGTGACCTCAGGAGTTTTGCAAGAAGCATGCAAGGCAAAGCATTCGAAAATGGCAAACAATCTGAAGTTGGTGTCCTGTGTATCTGTGAAGAAAGTGGAGATAATTGTGGCAGTCGTATAGCATTTTCAAGAACTAGGATGCCATCAGAATCTTTGAAAATGGCTTAAATGAAATTGTAACCGGAGCAAAAGGAACATGACCAGGAAACGAAAATAGTTAGAATTAGGAAAAGAAAGGAGGACCCGAGCAGAGAGATCTAGAAAGGTAGATGAGAAAAGTAGAAGAAGACGGTTTTTGACCTCGAAAGTTTGGAACTGAAAACTCAAAGTCGACTTAAAATTGTGATAATAGAGGTGAAACAGCGGAACGGTGGTGCAGAGAAATGACATCGAAGGTAGAGATCAGCTTTGGATCTGTTTAAATATGTGAAGTGATGCATATGTCCAACCAAAATAATATCAGAATTTTTTACATTTCATTTGAGAAATTTCATGAGAATTTCATTTGAGAAATTAGCTCATTGTAATAAAGTAGGGAACAAGAAGTCGCCAATTTCAGTGGCCATGTAGGCATTGCTGATGCCGAATAAAAATGATTGAGAGGCATTTTCATTACTAACAAAGAAGTTGTCTGGGGAGTATAATGAAGTGAAAAAATGCTATCTTCAGTGCATATGATCTAAGTACCAGAAGCCTACAGAAAACGTTTCACGAACCTAAGGTGGGACCCTGGTCAAACATATATTGAGTTTCAAAGGATCAAACAATAAAGGCAATGAAAATACATGTTACTTGTAGAGAGACGATTATTTTGGAGCAGTTCAAAATTCAATTCCTGAGGTGCTAAGAACTCATGTAGAAGAGCAGAAAGTAAAGACTGCTAGATTATCGTATGGTCATGAGTTATTTCATAAAGAAGAGTTTCTGGTCAGAATCAATCTGTGAGAGATAGAATTTGGGGAAAAGAGAAATCCTCCCGTGTTAAGGGAAAAATAATATCTTTTTGAAGATAGTAAAGATAGTTTACCATGTGCTAGTAAGGAAATTTATGTGCTGAAAAGAGAAGTAAATTAGCTCATTGTAATAAAGTAGGCAACAAGAAGTCGCATGTCAGTGGTTTAGAAAAACCAACACTGGGAAGACGAGTGTGGGAAAACACGACAAGCCAAAGAATTTTGTTGAAGTGGAAAGGAAAACACTGTTGAAGTCAAAAGGCTGCAAAAACGTGTACAACCTGATCTGGAGAGATGTTTGAGAAGAAAGTGCCAGCTCTCTTGAAAGAATTTACTTACGTGGGTAAGGTTTACTCTGTATGCCAAAGAAGAGCAGGCAAAAAAAAATTTAATGTAAAGATATGCAGGAGCAATTCAATCTTTGATGGTGAGAGATGAGAAGATATGAGATTAAGTAGTATTAAAACCGAGAAAAAAAGTGGTCATATATAGAATGAAAAGATGAGAAGAGAAGTGTTCCATTATATAAAATAAGGTTGGAGAGGCCGCTGAAAGGTAGTGATGTGGTGATAGGATAATAGAGGAGTTCTCAGCGAAATTCTATAGATTATTGGTGTCAGTGCTGGCTACTGTGTTTAAAAAGCCTGTGAAAAACCTGGAAACTGTGGTGTATCAGGAGTCACTGTAATACATATGTATTACAATATCCTACTCGTGTGAGACTAAAACTTTTAAAAATGAAGCCATTAACATAAACAATGTCTTTCTAAGAGGTGTATCTTGTCCTTTTCTTCTTAAAAGTGATTCTTTAGCGAGTTTTAAGAAGATGTGTTCTTCAGGCTGTGGTTGTGGATGTAGGTTTGCTCGCTGAGCTGGAAGGTTCATTTCCAGACGTTTTGTTACCATACTAGTTAAGATCTTCATGGGCCTCTGGGCGAAGCACTGTTGCTGATTCATGCTTTCTATTTATATGTTTTGGCTTCTTTGGGTTGGTGATGTTATTTCCTGTGGTCAGGTCTTTTCTGTGATGATGTCATTTCCTGTTCTTTTTCTCAAGGGTTGTGAAATAGGGTCTAACTCGATGTATTTGTTGATAGAGTTCCAGTTGGAAAACCATGCTTCTATGAATTCTCGTCTGTGTCTCTGTTTGGCTTGTCCTGGAATGGATGTGTTATCCAAGTCGAAGTGGTGTCCTTCCTTATCTGTACGTAAGGATACTAGTGAGAGAGGGTCATGCCGTTTTGAGCACCTGGAGAAAGCTCACGCAGACACAGGCAGAATGCAAAAACTTCACACAGATAGTCACCTGATGTTGGAATCAAAACTGAGTCCCTGCCACTGTCAGGCAATTTTGCTAACTAGCGAGCCACTGTGGCGGCCAAACAGAAAATGAAGTGCTGTTCCTCCACCTTGTACTGAGCTTTGATGGAAGAATGCCGAATGCCCAATATGGAAATGCTGGCCATGGAAGACAGAAAGAGAGTTGAACGAGAGATTTTGGTGTGCATGTCCATAAGCCCCTGAAAGTGGAAACACAAGAGGGTGGCATAATGAAGAAGGCACACGACATGATTGCCTTCATCCCTCAGGGCAAATCATGCTGAAACTGGTTAAGACTTAAGTAGACTATGTTGACTATTGTGTGCATTTCTGTTCATCAAACGGTACGAACGATGTGGAAACTTTTAAGAGGTTAAACAGGACATTACTTGGATTGGAGTGAATTGGCTATAAGGAGAGTTTAGAAAGCTTGAATTGTTTTTCCGAACACAATAGTGACTGAGGGGCGACCTGATAGCAGTATATGAAGTTAAGCGAGGCAAGAATTGGGTGGATAGCTGGAGTCTTTTTTTCCAAGGGCTGAGATGTCAATTTCTCGGAGGCAAATGTTTGGAGTGAGAGAAGAAAAGTTTAAGGAGATGTGAAAGGCAAGTTTTTTTTTTAAACTCAGGTTATGGGAGATGCCTGGATCGTAGTGCCAGGGAAGGTTGAAGACACAAACACAATAGCAATGTTTAAGCAGTAATCACACAGACACATGAAAATACATTGGAGAGTGATATTTACCTTGTACGAGTGCGTGAGAACAGTAAGAATGGCATCGTGTTCAGAACACACCTGGTGGCCAAAGAGCCAGTTCCTGTGTGTTGTTGCTCTGTGTTCTCAAAACATTACCTACAAGTCTCACAGCAGTCTGACTTGCAACATTATTAACTCGCCCTTTTCAGTATCTGTGCTCAAACCGTAGACACTGAAGGCACTGTGCCTATATCTAACCTATTCGAGTACAAGGATTCATAAAGGTAGCCTGCCACCATTTACTCAACGGCCATTATTGGAGGCTAAAAAGTGTAGGACAGCTATTTATCCTTGCATTGGATAAATGCATATGCATGGGGAGACAATGGCCTGCTGATTTCTTAGCTGGCCTGCTTATTGAAAGACCCAGGTAATATTCTAAGCACGCAGGTTCGAATCCCGCTATGGCAGATGACAAAATTTGAATTCAATGACTATGTAGAATTAAAGATCGTCTGGCTATTCTAAATTCATTGTGTGGAAAGCCCATCTGGATCACTAAGGTCCTTTAGCGAAATAAATCTGCCATCCTTACTTTGTCTAGTCTACCTGTGACTCCAGACCCACAGCAATATGTTTGGCTCTTAACTGACACCTGGGCAATTAGCAAAGGGCAATAAATGCTGGCCTAGCCAGTGATGTCCTCGTCCCATGAGAGCAAACGAAAAGCCGAAAGAAAACAAACTCTTCCTTAGCGTATCGTAATTAAACTTTGATGATTTCAATGTCAGGTTGTCACTTCCAACATTGACCACTGAGAACCAATCTGTTCATCATATGTTTTCAAAATTTTCGAACACTTAATTTGAATATTTCAAAAACAACGTGGATGGTTTTCAAGGGTATGAATAAGATTTTTCAACAGGGCTAGAGAATTTATGTTTCAAAAATTATACCTGTATCAGCAATGTATTTTTTTTTTCATTCTGGTATGTTTCTGTCTTTTCGTCCAGTAGATATACTTGCATGGTGCATTGTTTGGCGTGTCTTTCAATGTTTACAAATAACATTTCAATGATGTCTTCTGTTTTGGGAAGTTCTTTTTTTTGCCCATTCAGGGTTTCATTTTATTGAAATCTCATTAAAAATCCAACAGTTTGGAGACTATCAAGGCACTTTCTATCTGATGTTTAATATAGAGATTATGTTTTATTTATTTTATGTTTTAATGAGATTAATTTTGCTAATACGCTAGCATTAGTGCAGCACGGTGGCACAATGGTTATAACTGCTGCCTCGCTGTGCCAGGGACCAGGGTTTGGTTCCCAGGTCGGGCGACTGTCTGTGTGGAGTTTGCAAATTCGTCCTGTGTCTGTCTGATTTCCTCCCATAATCCAAAGTTATCCAAAGTAGATTAGGTGCATTAAGCAGCGATAAATATAGAGTAGGGGAATGGCTCTGTATGGGTTACTCTTCAGAAGATCAGCTTGGACGTGTTGGGCCGAAGGGCCTGTTCCACACTGTAGAGATTCTAAGATTATTGAGCTGTCTGTTGTTCCACTTCCTTATCAAACGTCATTACACGTACTTCAATTTGCTCATTGCTTAATCTACGCTTTTAAAAACAAATCATTCACGGGATGTCGATGTCTCTGGTGCGGCCAATATTTATTGTCAATCCCTACTGCCCAGAATCAATCAAATCTTTGTGGGTCCAGAGTCACATGCTGGCCAGATCAGGTAATGATGGCAGATGTCCTTTCTTAAAAGCTGCAAACCTGATGTGCTTTTTCCACAATCGGGAACTGTTTTGAGCTCATCGCTAGATACTTAATCCCAGTTCTTTATTGAATTTAAATTCCACTATCTGCCATGGTATGATTTGAACCGAGACTCTCAGGACAGCATCTGGTCTTTGGATTGATAGTCTATCGAAAATACAACGCAGCCGTCACTAAAACTCAACCAAACCTGCTCTCCAGTCCTACAACCTCTCGTGAGAGGAAGCATTCTCCCAGAAATTGGGTTGTCAAAACCCTCAATAACTCCATATGTTTCAAGATATATAAACCATGATTAGCTTATGCGAGTTTGTGTATTTTCGAAATAATTAACATTTATAAAAACCTTAATCTGGATAGAGATTCTAAAATGCACAAAGAGTTAAAAAAAACTCCTTGCCTGTGACTGTCATTCTTCTTTGTTGTTTCACACAAAGATTACATCTGCTGTATAATGTGCTCTATCTATGTTGCAACATTTGTGAAACTCAGAGTTGCGAAACATATGCGCTGCTTTTCAAAATAACCGAATGGAAAATAGAACACTAAGTAAATAGTCAGTGTGGGTTTCCTGTTTTCGCATTAAAAGCCCACACACTATTCTTTTTGCAAAAGGTCATCAATTAAAATTGTTTTTGCACAAAGAGTTGGTCTGCGCTGCAACTGCAGACGAAAACGAAGCAAAAATGATCAATGTAACTGAAATTGACAGATATCCCCGAATGTGTCATTGCTGTGAGCTGAACAGGTTAGTCAAGATGAAGTTTTCACTTTTTCTCTTTTAATGGAAGCAATCCCTAGACACAATTGTTGAATCTATAGACAGTATTAGCTCTGATAATCTATCACTGGAAAATGTTACCAACATTGAACCTAAGATGCTTCAGTAAATTTCTCCTCCAGTTTACTCCTTTTGACAATGCAACTCCTTTCAATATTGACTATCAGCATATCTCATTCTGCCATCTGTATTGTAGCAAAGTGTGTAGTAAGTCAGTCATGTTCCTTCAACAGGAACTGCCCCCTCCCTACCAGCTCTCAAAATCTGCAGTTTTTCGCCTGAACTGAGCAATCACACCATGCAGTTTTGCCACAAGAATGGCACAAGATAACCGTAGTTTGACATCAATAGTGGGAAAACCAGTAGAAGCCATAATGGGACATAAGATAAGCATTCACTTAGAGATAAGATAAATTAACATCTGTCAAAGACTATGACCAGCTGGAGTAGGTTATGTCTCACAAATTTAATTGAGTTCTTTGGCGAGGCTGACATAGAGATTACAAAAGTGTAATCATGTAATCTTGCTTATTTGGTCTTTCAGAAAAAGTTGAATGTGGTGAGATCTGGCAGGTTGGTCAGCAGTTTAGAAATGATTGGATTGTTTAGCTTTGGCACAGTGGATTTGAAGTTGGCGAAAAGATAGGTAACAGATAATAGATATAGTTGCGAAATACTCAGAGTGAGGATGAATTTAACGCAGTGTTCCTCGGGGATGAACGCCAGTGCCTTTGCTTTTACTAGGAGAAAGTGAGGACTGCAGATGCTGGAGATCAGAGCTGAAAATGTGTTGCTGGAAAAGTGCAGCAGGTCAGGCAGCATCCAAGGAGCAGGAGAATCGACGTTTCGGGCATGAGCCCTGCTTAGATTCCTGAAGAAGGACTCATGCCCGAAACGTCGATTCACCTGCTCCTTGGATGCTGCCTGACCTGCTGCGCTTTTCCAGCAACACATTTTCAGCCCTTTGCTTTTACTGACTTACATAAATGACTTTTGGGACAATGGAGTGTTGAGGGAACATTTGCTAAATTTGCAGGTAATATTAAGTTAAGGAAAAGAGCAAATTGTGAGGATGATGTTGAGAGGCTTCAGGAAATCGTTGAGAAACATGGCAGATGAATTTCAACATAAAGTACTGAGAGGTAATCCATGCTGATAGAAGAAGCATAAAAAGATAATAAAGGCTCAATGGTTGAAATTTGAGCGTGGTAGACGAGCAAAGAGAACTCAGCTTTCAAGTGCAAAATTCGATAGGTGTGTTCAGAAACGCTGAAACAATTGAAACGGAAGGCTTATGAAAAGTTGAGTTTATAAATAGAGGCTTTGATTATGAAGTGAAGGATATTGCACCTCTACAAGTCACTGGTCAGATCGCATTTAGAGTATAATGCTCAGTATTGGGCAACTTATTTAAGGAAGAATTTTGTAATTCTGGAGGCAGTGTAAAGGGTATTTACCAGTATGTTACCAAGAAGAAGTTTTGGAATACAAAGAAAAATTGATGAAATTGATCTTGTTCTCTTTGGAGCAGCGAAGATTAACAGTTGATGTGTTTAAAATTATCAACATTTTGAATACAAAAAAATAAAGGTTTTCGACTTCCACTGGTTGGTATTTCAGCAAATAAAGTCACCATTTCATTATTGTCAGCAAGAGAACTAGGAGTGAGACGAGGAGTAATTTATTTACTGAGATATTTACTATGATTTGGAATGGACTGGCTGGGAGTGTGGTAGAGGTGGATTCCATAGGAGCTTTCAAAGACTATATATTTAATAGTGGTAAATTTAGAGGGCTTAGAAAAATGGAATAAAAAAAGAATGGGGCTAGCTGAGTTGCTTTCTCAGGAACTGTTAGAGACGCATTGGGCCAAATAGCCTCCTTCTGTAGGATTAAAATTCTATCATTCTGTGATATTATTAGCAAAGTACTAAATAAATGAACACAGCTCACGATAATTTTGAACTAGCTTAGTGATAAGTAGCAATATCAAAGGTAAATTCCTGTATAGCAACAAAATGAAAATATGGAAACCACTGAAGTACATCAGTACATCAGGCAGTGTCTACATAGAATGAAAAAGAGTTAATTCCGAAGAACGATACACAGTAGGCCCGAAACATTAACATGAAGAATGTTTCCTGAAGGATTCCTGAAGAAGGGCTTATGCCCGAAATGTCGATTCTCCTGTTCCTTTGATGCTGCCTGACCTGCTGCGCTTTTCCAGCAACGCATTTTTAAGCTCTGAAACATTAACACAATGTCCCTCTCCAAAGTCGCTTCCAGATTTATTCAGTTTATCCAGCACTTCGTGTGTGTCCTTATTGTCATCAACGGTAGACTTTACTTGTTCTGTTTATTTATCTGAAAATAAGCATTTAAAGAACTTAGAAACGTAGAGGGAAAAAAAGGTCAGGTGAAGACCACGTGATCCTTTCCGCTTGTTTCACCATTCATTATAACCAAGGTTGACAATCGAACTCAATAGTTTGTTTCCACTTTTGTCTTGATGTTCTTTGATCCCTTCAGCCCCAGATGGTCTATTTGTTTTCTTCTTGAATTTATACAATTCCAGAGGTTCATGACTCTCTGCATAAAGAATTGTTTCCTCAGCTTGGTGCTGAATGGCTTGCCTGCATTCATGGACTCTGAGCCCTTTCTCTGGACTCTCAGCTGTCACCGAGAACATCTCTCTACGTCTACCCTGTTTAGTATGTGGAATTTTTCTATGTTTCTATGAAATCTGCTATAAGGAGAGATTGGGAAAAAAAGAGACTGGGATGGTTTTCACTTGAAGGCCAAAGGCTGAGGTTAACACAATAATGGGAGATATGGATAAAATAGATAGTCGGAGTTTTATTGAGAGTATAGAAATGTCAATTTTTGGTTATATAAGTTTAAGGTAAAAGGGGAAAGTTAAAAAAGATGTAAGAAGTAAGGTTTTTTTACACAAAATCTGGGAAGTGCTCAGACTTTTCTACTACAGGTCATGTTAGAAGTTAAAATAATTGGAATGTCTAATAGAAATCTTCACAGATACATGAAGTGGATGGAAAAATAAGGATGGGAACGACATAGAGACAAAAACGTTTTGGTTTAGAAAGCTGTCATGTGTCGACACAGGCTTGGCAGGCTGAAGGACCAGTTCCTATGCTGTACCTCCTTTCATTTTTCTGAATTTCAGCAGATATAGTTCTAAACGAGTGAAAATCTCTTTGCTGTCAGCCTTGCCGTCTAATAAACCAATCGAATAGAACAGTTGCTGCTGCTCCTTTATAACAAGAACACCCGTCCTCGAACAACGAGACCAACATTCCAAAGAAGCATCTCGGTGTGCTCGCAACAAGGTCCGAAAGACCTGCAGCAAGATTTCCCTGCGCCTGTACTCAAAACATCCCACAATGAAGCCCAAAATACTATTTTGCCTCCTTGAACGTCTGTTGTACCTGCATGCTTTATTTCATTGACTGCTGAACACGGATTCCCTGGTCTGATTAGACATTTCCGTATCTCAATATATAGCCTTTCACAAACACTTGCTGGTTTTTGCTCCAAAAATAGGTAACCTCACGTTTTACCACATTGTATTTCACCTGCCATGCATTTGTGCAAGCACTCAGATTGTAAAAATTACATAAAGTGTTGAAATTTTAGTCTCCAAAGCAGTAGATACATTGCTTTTTAAGAAATACACTGACATAAACATTGGCTATTTTAATCCTCACATAAGATAGAATTAAGAAATATGGCAACCTTATCCTGCAATGTGATTTTCTTATTTGTTCACCTGAGGTTTACTGGCTACGATATCATTTATTGTGCATTGTCAATTGTCCAAATGGAACTCTACACTCAACCACATTGCAACGGATTTGGAGTCACATATCCTTCTCTAAAGTATGTTAATGAATGCGATATTTTTATTTGTGAAATCTGTCTAGCAACATGATTACTACTGGCCAGCATTTTATTCCAGATTCTGTTGAATTCAAAATTCACTATCTGTCCGGATAAAATTCGAAGCTACATCGCCAGAATATTCGCTTGAGTTTATTGTTTGACTGCTTTTGTGATACAATCATTGCTTCCCCAAAATAATGCTATTTAATCTGTTTAGAATATGGATTCGGGAGAAAAATTCGCAACGTCACATTCAACTCCCGAAAATGTTAATGGTAATTTGTATACTTACATTAAGAAAGTGCAGTACAGTAAGATTCGTTACGTGGTTCTAGTGAAATACATTATATGGAATAAATGTGATAAGTTAATAGAAGCTTACTTTCAATTTTAGCACGAGACGCATTGTGTGCTTTAGTCTTTGAATAGGAAATGAAAAGTTCATGATGGCAGCTTTACCGACAGCGAAATCCATTAGTAGGAGATAATTGGGATTGAGGACCTCAGACAAAAACAATCTTGAAGTAAATGTACTAAGAAAGCCTTTTTGATATACCAACTTTCGGTCACCCACGTCCTGTTAACCTGCATTGTGAACTCGTAAAGGAGTGAAAATGCAGATTACAGATGCATAGTTTATGATGTACCAAATTTGTCTAAATTTTTCAGAAATCTTAGCATTCTGGAAAATTGTGAATATGACACTTTAATTGAAGTAATGAAAAATGCAACATATAGAGAACTATATCTCAGTTAGCATGACGTACTTAAAATTTAAACAAACGTAAGAATCTCTAAGTCGGGGGCAGTTTGACGATATTTAGGAAGACATTTATAAAAGCTGTAGTATGATGAGACGGAGCCAACATTATATTATGAATGGAATATTATATTTGACCAATTTTCTAGACTTCATTGAGAAAGTAGCATGCATGGTCGAGGAAGGAATAAGTTCTGATATGTGTTATGGTTGTACTTCAATAACATATTCGATAACATGCCACTTGAAAGATGTCTATGCGGCAAAATCTCTCAATAAGTGTAGAGTAAATATTGTGACATTGAAAGCTTAATGGAATCAAAGAGTCGGGGTAAATCTATGATCTATGTTTTATCAATTGGATTAGCACAGGAATCATTACCTGAACAGAAACGATCTATTATAAGCCTTTTTGGAATTAAGAAGCAGGAGACCTGATTTGAGGAATCTACTTGAGATGCAAACAGGGCTGGACAGGGACAATGCCAACATAATTTTCCTGGTGAGGAGTCATATAGAATGTTTGAAAACAAACTAAAAATAGGCTTTCGTTTAATCATGAGGGGAGACTGTGTCGTTGTGCTGAGAGAGATTTTAAACTTTGAAATTGGTTTCACCGAGAGCATTTGAGGTAAAAGCACTGAACAAGTTTCAAGTTGTGTTAAACATGTTTTGATTGAAAAATGAATGTAAGTTAACTTGAGCTTGCACAAAATAAATGAGTGGAGTTGAAGACAAATTAATATCAAGAATGATAGTGGTATTAAAACATTATAAAGTATGCAGGCTGTGCAGAATGTTCTGTCTTTGCATAAATCTCAGTTTTCTCCACATTGACACTACCACATGCCTTCTACCTACAGCATGAGTGACACATTCTCTAAAACACACGAGTGGCGAAGATTTCAAGGTGTCTAGTGATCATGAATGACTATATAATGTATAAAATTTCTTACATACCCCACAGTTAACTTAATCTACGTATTTCATTCATATCTCATTTTCTGGTGTCTTTATGCTTGATTCGGTGCAGTGATCATGTGAATTTGCATTCTCTGATTTAAGATGGTAAATAAAATTAATGTTGAAAATGTGTTGCTGGAAAAGCACAGCAGGTCAGGCAGCATCCAAGGAGCAGGGGAATCGACGTTTCGGGCATAAGCCCTTCTTCAGGATGCCTTCCTTGAAGGAGCTCTTGCAAGGATGCCTTCCTTGAAGAAGACTCTTGCAAGGATGCCTTCCTTGAAGAAGCTCTCTTCCTCAGTCTCCTGCTCCTTGGATGCTGCCTGACCTGCTGCGCTTTTCCAGCAACACATTTTCAGCTCTTATCTCCAGCATCTGCAGTCCTCCCTTTCTACAATAAAATTAATGTGCCAACTATGGTATCAGTTTCGCGACTTCACCAAATGATCAACAATTTATTCGTTTAAGGTAATTTCTGTCAGTTGGTACCTGATTTGCATATCCGCACTTTTCGTTTTAGGACAACGCCAATGGTTACCACGAGCAGAAGGATGGAATGTTAGCGAGACAGGCTGCAATTTGAGGAGCTCCCAAACGACCAAAACAAAAATTCAAATACCTGGAAATTCTGAAATTTATGTAAATGAACCGAAAAAAAATAGTTTTAATAGTTAATAATTCGCAATTTTACGTAATGGAATTTAGTTCTATGAAAATCGCTACTGCTTTTGCAGTCCTTACAATTTAGATAGACACTTTAATCTCTGGACCTCTCTGTCATCTTTAAATTCAGAAAACCATGGAGACAAAAAAAATTACAGTGTGGAAGCAGGCCATTCGGCCCATTGACAGCACACTGACCTTTCAAAAACATCTTTCCCATGCAGACCCCCTGCTCTGTCCCTGTAACTCTGCATATGCCATGGCTAACCCTTTTAGCCTGCACATCTCTGAGCACTATTTCTCACGAACAATCCAACTAATCTAACATTTTTGGACTGTGTGAGGAAACTGGTGCAACCGATGGAAATCCATGCGGAAATGTGAATATAATTTGCAAACTTCCCAAACACAATGGCCCGAGACTGGAATCAAATGCGGGGTCCTCATGCCATGAGGCAGGCGTGCTGATGACTAAGCCATTATGGCACGCTGTGACTTCCGTTTGGATCTAAAACAATTCGTCAAACAAGTCCTCACCGATTGTGTTTTTACTTGGGGCAGTGTCCCATTATTTGCATTATTAATAGCATTTTCGGAAAGTTCATCGAGATATTATATTTAGGGTGGCACAATGGTTAGCATTGATGCCTCACAGCACGATGGGGCCCAATTTCCTCCAAACTTGGTGACTGTTTGTGTGGAGTTCTGAGCAGATCTGATAACACAGAGGTTCTAAGCAGATTGATAACTCGAATGGCTTCCTCCCCACAGGGATTCTATGGTTTATTTAATCTACTTGTGGCCTGTTAATAGGCAGGTAAGATGGACAGTGTGAAAGTCAGAGAAATAACTGTATATGAAGGATTCTATTCTCACTGATCAGTAAATCTGCAATTGAACACATGGACGATCATCACGGAAAGTGAGGAAGGAAGGAATGTATGTTATATGCAATAAATTGTTTTCCAATAAAAGGAAGTATTCAGAAAACGATATTGTTTCGAGCAAAAAAACTTTGCCTAAAAAGAGAAGACCATGAAGAAGGGGATGGAATAGTTTTAGAAGGAAATAATGTGTGAGAGTCAATCTGCAAGATGAAAGAACAGTAGAATTAGATAAACTGGGAAA
This sequence comes from Chiloscyllium plagiosum, assembly GCF_037043375.1. Classification (NCBI taxonomy): domain Eukaryota; kingdom Metazoa; phylum Chordata; class Chondrichthyes; order Orectolobiformes; family Hemiscylliidae; genus Chiloscyllium; species Chiloscyllium plagiosum. The sequence continues at coordinate 44,372,258 of NW_028270188.1, forward strand.
AATAAATATTTCAGATAGCAAGAACAGCCACAATTTTCAACGCGTTTTTCACATGTTCTTCAAAATTCTAGATCTAAAAAGGGCAGGATTGTAAAGTCGTTCACGTTAAAGTCGCTGGGTTACCGTCTGATGGAAAATCACACAGTCCAACATCAATATCGAGAAGTAATAATTGAAAACGGCAAGAAAGAAAAAGAGACATGAAAACTATTTGGAATATGTAGTTAACTACAGAGGATCCTCGATTATCCGAATGAGATGGGTGGGCATTATATCGTTTGGATAATTGATTGTTTGGATAACTGATTCAATGCCTCTCCTCTGGGACTCTGAAATTTCCTTTTTCCTCGTTCTGCCCACCTTGCTCCCTCTCTCTGTCTCAGGGTTTGTTTCTGAGCAAAAACACGCTTGTGTGCAAGGGACCTGCAGCATTGCTGAAGCCTCTCCCTGCCACCCCACCCCATCAGTTCAATGGGATTGACACAGCGAGTACTTGCTAAGTCTGCTCTCCGTTCAGGAGATGAGGCAGCAGCACACTGCACGCGATCCCCCGCCCACACATCTGTCCCCACCCCAAGCACACCCAACCCCGTCCAACCCTGCCCCCATTATTCTGCGGCACCGTTCCCTCTGACCCAGTCGCCCTGCACCCAGTCCGCCTCGGCCGTCAGCCCTGCCCGCATCAGCCCCCACACTCCTGTCAGTACCTCCCTGCACCCAGACCCCTGCAACCACCCGTTATTATCCAGTCCGCGCCTAACCCCATCAACCCCTCCGTCCACACACAGGCACGTGCACGTGTGCACGCATGTCCACTTATATATACACACACACACACACACACACACACACACACACACACACACACACACACACACACACACACACACACACACACACACACACACACACACACACCATTTTACTGCAACCTTTTAACAAGTTCCACCTTTGCCCTGTACAAGACAATGTCAGAGAGATTATCCGGGGAAGGCAGGTTTAGGGTACAATCTTTTCCAGAATTCCAGGGAAATTGCAAAGAAAGAGAGGGCGGGTGGTCAACCATTTGGAGACAGTGCCTGGGTTCCCATCAGGGTCCAAGACTGTCCTTGGCAGCATTTCTGTAAGCTGGATTCACTTTTAACTATTGTGTACATAAGATGCAATCGGTATTGGAAACACCTCTTTGATGTACAGTAATGTTTTCATTGGAACATTAAGAACTTCTTTGGGTAATACAAAATGTGGATAATTGATACTCAGATAATCGAGGTTCCTCTGTTGTTCGAAGGTGCATCTATCATTTGCATTTTTTACATGTATTGTTAATGGAATCAAGTGCGAAGCAGTATGGTTTATAAATTAACACAATGATTAACTAAGCAAACTCAAATAAGCAAAGTTATATTATTTGTATTTACTTCTCCGAGGTGAGATCACTTCACTGATAAGATAGTCTGTGGAATTGATTTGAACAGAACAATTATAGAGAGCACTGTTGTGCCAAACGTTCATGGAACCTCTGATAGGGCTTTGAATACAGTAGTTTCCATTGAATCTAAATGTCGTGGAATTGACCAGCTCCTCCGTAGCCCATCCAGAAACATTACAGTGAATGAGAAATTATTTGAAATATATGCCTGTCATCAATGACAATGTTTCCCTGGCGAAAATCTTATTCAGTGATGATAACAAGACAAACATTACCGGGGAACCTCCCAATTTCAAAAACAGAACATGAATTGTTTCTTATGTAGGCATTTTTAAATTGATATCAAATACGAAATCGAATTCAGTAGTTCCAGCCTTACTTTTAATGACTGCCTAGGAACTACTTAGGAATATTTAGGGCCATGTCCCTGTAGTGTCCAGCAGCACAGTTACATACACCTAAATCATTTTTTGGACTTTATTAGCTTATAAATTGCTTGATTTATTAAGTATTTCACCAGATAGTCTTCCAAGTGGATCTACATACTTCCACATTGTGTAAACAAGCTCTATACCTTTTCCATGTAAATGTTTCCACAAGTACACTAAACCAGTGGCTGATCTCTCCCTGTCAAAAAATCAGCTGAATTCGACTCCCCACAGGAGCAACCTACATTGGTGGAGGTTGCAATATGACTGATGGAAATACGGAAACTGAAAAGGAAATAAGACACTTTGGAGAACTTAGACGACTGCCAGGTAAGATATTCTAATACATAAAATAATGTTTCAATGTAAAACAGCAAATTCAGAGCTAAATAACAAACCAGCCTCCTCAGAATTGTGGAACATTTTAATTTCACAACCGTAGAGAGTTGCTATAATGCTGTTTTTCTCAAGTCAATGTCTGAGCTCTGAAACAATTAATTCTGATGCAAAAACTGCGGACAAATTTTAGAACTGTAGAAGACTATATTTAAAGAGGTTGCTGCGAATATGCAAATTCAATTTAAAAGACTGTTAATAAACGAATATCTATTCAGATTTTTTTTTATTATTTCTGAAACGGTATATTATTATACCACACGGAATAATACGGCTCAGAATACGCTATTCAACTATTGATCATTTTACATCTCTTTGAAGGAACAATTATGGTTGCTTCATCCTCATTTCAATGACAACATGGTAAAACATCGATCAATACCAAGTCATTTGAACATAAATATTGAATCTATTTCCTCCACAGTTTCATGAACTACGGTGATAGTACAACCTCATGCTGAAAACAAACTCTTATCACTTTCATTCTCATCCTCCCATAGTTTCATCTGATGGCATTCTCTCTTATTATTCTCTCAGTCATCAGCATCAAATTTATTTTCCTGTTAACTGTCGCAAAATTCGATCTTTTGAATCTAATGATACCTCTCTTGCTGACAAGATTCAAGCATAATCTTTCACATTTATCATAAGTACGCTCTCAAGTGTAGGTGTGCATGGTTGCTTTTGCAAACTTGTCCATATCCGTGCCAATTCTAGAAATATTTTTCGACCTGTTAAGTTTCTCATGCCCATTAGTTTAGTCAAAATCTTTCTTCAACCCGTTGGCATATGTGGAATCATCTCACCAATAAATGATTGAAAAAAGCAAACAAATTCAGAGAAAGACCATTATCCTCGACGTCAGGAGGAAAAAAGGTGTTGTCACTGATCTGCAGCCTTTTGAGAACTTGCAAATTAGGTCTGAAATGAGCGGGATCTGTGCAAATGACGCCCCGGGTCTCTTCATATATGTGTGATGAAGTAGATAACATTACATACTGGAGGCTTCTTGTTTGTACAAACGGAGTAGTGGAACATTCACATCAGCTTACTTTTTGGAAAAGATATGTTGCCTTTCGAACAGCTTTAGCCACAATTCTCTGCATTTTGGAAATTATTTGCATTGTCATCGCAAGTCATTTTTTGGTACTAAAAGAAAGAAAAGTTTCTCACGCACACGTCCTAAAACATATTGAAAGTTAAGAGGATGAAGCTCTTGTATAGGAAACACAATACACTCGGAAGATAAATATTTGAATATTGAGAGAGAAGAAATATTTATGGACATGACAACAAGTGGCAAAGTTAAACAAGGAATGTTTCACACAGACGGAAATTGAATTTAGAGTTCAGAAATGCATGACAGCCACTGGGATATCCAATAACAACATTAAAATGAAATCTTTGCAAGGAAAAGTTGAAAATGTTGAATGTATCATCAAAGTGAACTTTTCAATTCAACAACATTCTTGTGTTTAGAGGGATGCAAAATAAAGATGTGAAAAAGAAAATAATCAAAGGGCATGTTTGTTGAAACAAAGAAAATGTAAACGTCAGTCGTTGCGCGTAGTGTCTAATTTCACCGAGTGACCTGTTTCCAAGACAAAAAAAAAATCATTGCATTTGGGAAGCATAGACTGCACCCATTCCAGTAACTCAACAACTGATAATTCAAGTTCTGGGTTTAAACAGACTTCAGCAGTGCTCACCTCGAATGTCATGATCGATGAACTGAAACTCAAGACGTGACCAAGTGAAAGAATTGTAGAACCCCTTAAATATTCACGAACAAATTGGACGCATGCTCATAAATTCAATAAGACCATACCTATGCTTTGGTTCATTTTTTTTGTAGAACCAGAAAAAAAAAACGCATTTTTCATGGATTCATGAAAAACTAAAATGCACTGCAATCAAAAAACAACTTTAAGACATCGTGACATTTTCTTTCAGAGGAAGTGTGGAACGAAGATGTCAGTAATTTACTAAAATCAGTATTTCTTGTTTCCGCCTTCTACAGTATTTTCGTTGATATTCATTGAACAATCATTATTAATCCAGTGCACGTGCAATATGACTACATCCTTTTTCCGATAGGAAATCGAGCAATCAATTGACTCATTTGCCTCTTACAGATGGCTTGTCTCTTGTTAATATTTCAAAGATGTTATTCCTCAATATCCAACAATTCCTCAAACCAGCATTTTTCGAAGCTATCAAGATTTGTGGGCGGCACGGTGGCACAGTGGTTAGCACTGCTGCTTCACAGCGCCAGAGACCCGGGTTCAGTTCCCGCCTCAGGCGACTGACTGTGTGGAGTTTGCACGTTCTCCCCGTGTCTGCGTGGGTGTGCTCCGGTTTCCTCCCACAGTCCAAAGATGTGCAGGTCAGGTGGATTGGCCATGCTAAATTGCCCCTAGTGTTAGGTAAGGTGTACATGTAGGGGTATGGGTGGGTTGCGCTTCGGCGGGTTGGTGTGGACTTGTTGGGCCGAAGGGCCTGTTTCCACACTGTTAGTAATCTAATCTAATTATTCAGTCTAATTTTCTGCTGATTCTGCCTTACCTCTTTTCAGCACTCACAGCTTTCCTCACAGGAAAAGGAGAAACACTATCCCAATCAAGAGCTGTTAATGATTCGAATTCTTGTGTACAGATGCGAAAATTCCTGGAATTACAATTGAGAGGAGGGATAATATTTGAATGCTCTCTTACGCATTGTGTTATTTTGAAATGCAAAACAAAATCAAGAAGATGTTGATCATGAAAAATGTTTTGGTTTATCCATGAGACAAACAATACATAGTAGCAAAGGTAATCCATCAGCCTTTCAATTTTTCTCCACCATTCAATGAAATCATGACCCTTCTGATAACCCTAAAATGCAATTCTTTTTTTATCACACAGCTCTTCCTTCCCTTAGTAATTACGAATCTGTCTATTTTCGTCTTCAATACATGTAAAGATCTAGCCTAGACAATACTGTATGATAAGAAGTTCCTGAGATCGCTATACTCTTACTGTGTGATATCGCCCAATGGTTTAGATTAGATTACATTAGATTAGATTACATTACAGTGTGGAAACAGGCCCTTCGGCCCAACAAGCCCACACCGACCCGCCGAAGCGCAACCCACCCATACCCCTACATTACACTAAGGGCAATTTGGCATGGCCAATTCACCTAACCTGCACATCTTTGGACTGTGGGAGGAAACCGGAGCACCCGGAGGAAACCCACGCAGACACGGGGAGAACGTGCAAACTCCACACAGTCAGTCGCCTGAGGCGGGAATTGAACCCGGGTCTCTGGCGCTGTGAGGCAGCTGTGCTAACCACTGTGCCACCGTGCCGCCCACCATGCCGGTTTAGATTATCTTACATGTGGAAAACAAAAGCAAATCAGAAACTATGCTGGCAAGTTACCTAGGAATTATTTTTTCAACAAGATCAGGCTAATGCTAATCTCCAAAAAATATAGGCCCAACTAACTCTACTTTTCTTCAAAGGTGACTCCCCTTACACTAGGTAGAAGCACAGGGAATCTTCTCTGAACTGCTTTCCATGCCAATATACAAATCGTTAATAAATGAAGCAAACTTATTTACAGTATTTAAGGTCTAATTAGCTGCTTATAACAGATTTTTGCAAGATATTTCTATTGTTATACCTATGAAATAAAGGCCAACATTCGATTTTTCTGTCGTTCTACCTGCTGAATTCCTATGGGAGCATTTTGTGACTTATTCATGAAAGATTCCAAAACCTTCCTGTCATATGATTTGCACACTTTCGCTATTCTAATCATTGCATTTATCTATCCTTCCTTGCAAGGTTTATTCGCAAATTTTCACGTATTACATCTCGTTTGCCAAGCCTGTCTGCGTCATTCTCACTGGCCTTGCGAACTATTTTAGTAGCACTTGAAAAATTGGATATACTGTTTTCACTTCTTTTACCAAAGTTATTAATCCTTATTGAACATAATTCAGATCCCATCATCAAACCCTGTGGCATTCCATCAGTTAAAATGCCCCCATCTCAGCTTTCTATTCTCTTCTGGTGAAATATCTGTACATTCGAATTCATCACCTCCAACATGATGCTGCAGCCATAGTTTTGCAGACATGACCTTTTAGCACGACCTGTCGGAAGGTGATATCCTGGTATGATTTCTGTTTGAACCTTAATCTCAAGACTCAGATAATACTCTCGAGAGCCGGCTTCGAATCATGGCAGATGGTGCAGTTTGACTCCAATAAAAGAGATAAATTCGGGAATTAAGAGTCCACTGCTGACTGTTAAACTATTACCAACTGTCAAGAAACATATTTGGCTCACTAATGTCTTCCAGGGATAGAAATTTGCTGACCCTACCTAACGTGGTTTGTATGTGACTCCAGATTCACAGAGAAATTGTTGACTCGCAACGGCACTCTGAAATGGTGTGACCAGCCATTCAGTTCAAGGGCAATTAGGAGTGGACAATGAATGCTGACCATTCAACTTTTCCCACGTCCCAAGAAAGAATATTGAAAGTATCTTTCACTCTGGGTTCACAATCATACACAAATACTCACATCAGATTATAGTCAGTTGCAGGTCGCGTTTTGATAAACGTTGTTTTATATATAATTTCGTGTCACGTATTTTGGATAATACGCTACATCAGGATATTCATATTTGATAAAGTTATCCCTGCTGCCAAAGGATTGTGCACACTCATTATCGTTACCAATTACCAATACTTGGTTGCTGCCTGAATATTTTATAATATGCATCTATACATCGTCATGGAGTTACTGAAGGTAAAATAATGGCCTTTCGATAGATCAAGTCAAAGAAAATACCCATGGCGGGTTTCAGTCTGCACAGTCCTCTGTACAATCCGAACAGCCTTGAAGTTTACGAGGTTCAAATATCATCCAGTTTCCATTCGAAAACATTGATTGCGTCCACTTAAACAATTTTCCTGGGCAACAAGTAATCACTACTCTTCGTGAAAGAAGCAAACAAAAGCAAAATTCGAACTCTATATCTTTCCCAAATCTCATATACCTGACCAAAGTAACTACTTATGCGAATAATATGCCTTTGATTAATTTATCCAAAACAGTAATAATGTCGATCAATTTTTCCCATTTCCCATAAAGAGATTTGTTTCAAGTAGAATATTTCCATCTTTGTCGAAATAACTTTGAAACTAATCTTGCAAACAATCATCCCACAATGCCACTCATGCCTGAACACATTCTGTCAAATTTCCGATTGATTTTTCAAGGACACCTATTTCTTTCCCAACACATACAGATCAGAGCTGTGCAGAATATTCTAGCTGTGAAAAAGGTTTTTTTTAAAAATATGACTGAATATTTGTTTTGTAAATATCATGCATGCTTTATTCATGATTCAAAACAAAATGCATCCATAATTTCACTCATTAAACATAAATAGGGCTGGAATGAAAAAAGGCCATGAACTCAACACGAAAATTTAGATAAACCACTTTGGCTTTTACCTCACTTTCCATCTTTGGAGCAGAAGGTTTTATATTCTTAATGGTTAAATATCAAAGTGACCCAGAGCAATGTAGTTGATTATTAAATGCCTTCTGGGCAAATCGGAATGGGCAATAAATATTGACCTCACCACGGAAACCCTTATCCTATTAATGAAGAAGAGATACTCTACCGACAAGCAAAGACAAGACATTGATTCGCAACTCAGTCTGAAATGGGAGAACACATTTTTTATTAAATTTTCCGGTCGCTCTAAAATCCGTGGAAAACAAATCCCAGCCCCATCTTTTATCCTATGAAGCCCATCAAACTCCGACATATTGATAAGCAGCCTCTACAAATCCAACTTAAATTAGAAAGGTCCCAACCTGTTGAAACTTCAATCAAGGCAACTTTGTCACAATAATGAGCCTCGTTAAATTGTCATACCATTTCCAAACAACCAAAGAACTGCAGAAAATAAGAGCAGGAATAGACAATTGAATACTTCGAGAATAAAATAACATCCAGTTTGATCATGGCTAATCATTCAACTGTTTTTACTTTTATCCTACTTTCTGGCCATATTCTTTCTTATGGTTACGTAGAAGAGCTCTCTAACCCCTTCTGAACGCATAAAATTCCTAATCTCAACTGTTTTCTCTTACAGAAATTTTCACCCATTCACCACTCTCGGCGTGAAAAATTTTTTTTCGTCTTAATGTTCCTAATGGACGAGGTCAAAACTCTAAGCTCCTAGTTCTGCACTCCCAGTCATCGAGAATATACTTTCTACTTGTTTTCCCCTGTCAAGTCCACGTAGAAATTCATAAATTTGAAGCAGATAACTTGCATCATTCTTCGAAACTTCAAGGAATATATTCCTAGCAATTAACTCTCTCTGCACACATCAGTCCTGTCATGCAAACAATCAGTGCAAATCAGAACCAGACATCTTTCATCTCGTGAGGAGACCAAACTGCAAACAATAATCCAAGTATGGTCTGATCAAACCCCTGGATAATTGCAGCAGGTGTTACTTGCCACGGATTTCATTTAGACATTTCACGGTGCTTTTGTTTTGCTCTTGCTCAGCTCTGGGTGTTGTTTCTATGAGCCAGATCGTGGGACACTTTCCACAAACAAAACATTAACAGGAGAATAGTCAATCGCCAAAGAAAGGTTACTTTGCGATTGCGATTGCAACGTGTACTGTTTGAAACCTATATTTGATGCAAAAGTAATGCAACATTTAATTACACTGATCATGATCCGCTGCCTTTCTTGAAAACATTATAATTTGGAATATAAGATAATGAGATTGAGTCATTTGCAGCAATCTTTCTTCAAAGCAGCACGGTGGCACAGTGGTTAGCACTGCTGCCTCACAGCGCCAGAGACCTGCGTTCAATTCCCGCCTCAGGCGACTGACTGCATGGAGTTTGCACATTCTCCCTGTGTCTGCATGGGTTTCCTCCGGGTGCTCTGGTTTCCTCCCACAGTCCAAAAATGTGCAGGTTAGGTGAGTTGGCCATGCTAAATTGCCCCTAGTGTTAGGTGCAGGGGTAAATGTGGGGGAATGGGTCTAGGTGGGTGTGCTTCGGCGGGTCAGTGTGGACTTGTTGGGCCGAAGGGCCTGTTTCCACACTGTAAGTAATCTAATCTAAGAGCATGGAATACTCATGTTAGTGGAAAAGTTAATATAATTGCAAATGCGTTCTCTAAACTAAAATTTCAGAAGAAGTTAAAGGTTAGCAAAATTCTAAGTTTGTATGTGGTTAAATAGGTGGAAGGAGTAATTGCAGTAAAACACGTATTGAAATTGTCGTTCGTTTTCTTGAGGGTAACTCCATTTATAGACACTGTTGGAATTTTTGGGGGTGCATTTCAAAAAGTGTACACTAAAATGAAAAGAAAAAGAACTCTGGAATCAACGAAACAATGGTGGCCTCTTTCGGAAAGCAAGTATTCCGACACTCGTGCTTAGCATTATTTGAACAGCCATTTAAAGAAGCAATATTTGTCCCCTCAGTTGCAGACGAAGTGAAGCGAAGATTTTCTGTTTTCAGATAGAGATTTGGTTGTTGAAGGGTAGCTGATTGATCTTTTAACTAGCGACCAATTACGGGTGACAAAGGCCATTTGCCAGCTATAAACGACATGATTGATTGTCTGTAAATTTAACAGCTTGGCGATGGGAGTGGAATAGAAAGAGAAACAACGAGAATTTACTCTGTTCAGTAAGCTAGACTAAACCTGAAGAAAAATAGTTTGTATTTTCTAGAAGCGACCTTGAAATGCAGGTTCATAATTCGTTGAAAGTGGAATCCCAAGTAGACAGGAGAGTGAAGGCGTTTGGAATGTTTGCCTTTGTTGGTCAGTGCATAGAGAAAAGGAGTTGGGAAGTCATTTTGCAGTTGTACAGGATATTGGTTAGGCCAAGTTTGGAATACTGCGTGCAAAGCTCATCTCCCAATAGGGAGGATGTTATGAAACTTAAAAGTGTTCAGAAAAGATTTACAAGAATGTTACAGAGCTTGAAGGATTTGACCTACAGGGAGAGGCTGAATAAGCTGGGTCATTTTACCTGATACATCGGAGGCTGAGGGGTTGTAGAAGCTGAAACAATTACAACATTTAAAATGCGTCTAACGATTGGATTCCTACGCACTCTGGGAATAATAACAGCACACAAACCAACAGTCACACTTAGCCAGCTACAATGCAAGACAAACGACCACATACCCACAACATGCAGACGAATGTGATATACAAAACACTATGCAGCAACTGCCAGAAATATCACACATCAAACGAGAAGGAAATCGCCACCAGAATGCATGAGCATCAGATTGCAACGAAACGACAAGAGCAGTTTTCCCTCATTTCAATGCATGTTGACAATGAAGGACACCAATTCAACTGGGCCAACGTTATGATATGGAAATACGCAATACATAAATAAGTTCGGGAATTCTTGGAGGTCTGATCTTCATCCTGTGTTTCCAAAAACAAACATGTTGAAGAAGAACCCATCTACAGGCAACTATTGCACACAACCGAACCAGAGGGGTAGCAATATATTGGGGTTGAGGGGGAATTTGCTAATGCTCTTCGGCTGTGTTTAAACTAATTCAGCAGGAGCAGGGACAGGAAGTGGCTATTGCAGGTTCCGTGATTTAGATGTTTCCATAAGAGAAGCAAAAAAGGTCCAAAGATTGGGTGTGACATTGTTAATCAAGGTCAGTACTACAGTTGTAGAAAGGACGCTTGAGGACTCATCTACTGAGGTAGGATGGGCTGAGATTAGATGCAGGAAAGGGAATATCACCCTGCTGGGTGTTTTCTATCGGCCTCTGAACAGTTCCGGAGATGTACAGGATAGGACGGCAAAGATTATCCTTGATAGGAACAAGAGTGAGATTGTAATTGCTCTATGGGGAATTTAACTTTCCAAATATTGACTGGGAATACTATAGTTCAAGTACATTAGATGGGTCAGTTTTTGGTCAACGTGTGCAGTAGGATTACCTGACACAGTATGTAGACTGGACAGCAACGGGCGAGACTACATTAGATTAGGTACTGGGTAATGAATGCAGTCAGGTATCAAATTTGGAGAAAGATGAGCACTTTGGTGATAGTGGCCACAATTTGATTATGTTTGCATTAGTGGTGGAACGAGATAGGTACATACTGCATGGCAAGAGCTACAGCTGGAGGAAAGGAAATTACAATGCGATTAGAAAAAGTCTTGGATGAATAGGGTGAGCAAGGAAACTGAAGTGGATGGGCGCAATTGAAATGTGGAGCGTATTCAAGGAACAGCTACTGCAAATCCTTGGTAACTATGTACCTGTCAGGCAGAGAGGAAGTTGTCGATCACAGGAGCTGTGGTTTACTAAGGAAGTTAAATCTCTTCTCAAAAGGAAGAAGATGACTTCTGCTAGGATGAGATGTGATGGTTCCGTTATGGCGTTTGAGAGTTACAAGTTAACCAGGAACCACCTAAAAAGAGAGCTGAGAAGAGCCAGGAGGGAAAATGAGACGTCGTTGGTGGATAGGATCAAGGAAAACCCTAAGGCTTTCTTTAGGTATATCAGAAATGAAATAATGACTAGAGTAAGATTACGGCCAACCAAGGCTGTTGTGGGAAGTGGTGCGTGGAGTTAGAGGAGATAGGGAAGGACAAAAATGAATACTTTTCGTCAGTATACACGCGAGAGAAAGACAATGTTGTCGAGGAGAATACGGAGGTACAGGCTACTGGACCAGACGGGATTGAAGTTCACACGGCGAAGGTGTTAGCAATTCTGGAAAGTGTGGAAATAAGTAAGTCCCATGGGATAGATCAGATTTTTCCTAGGATTATCTGGGAAGCGAGTGAGGAGATTGCCGAGCCTTTGTCTTTGATCTTTATGTCATCATTGTCCCAAGGAATAGTGCCAGAAGAATGGAGGATGGAAAATGTTGTTTCCTTGTTCAAGAAAGGAAGTAGAGGCAACCCTGGTAATTACAGAACAGTTAGCCTTACTTCAGTTGTGGGTAAAGTGTTGGAAAGAATTATAAGAGATAGGATTTATAATCGTCGAGAAAGGAATCAGTTGATTAGAAATAATCAACATGGTTTTGGGAAAGGCAGGTCGTGCCTCACAAACCTTATTGACTTTATTGACATGGTGATCAAGCAGGCGGATCAGGGTCAAGCGGTTGATGTAATGTGTATGGATTTCAGCATGGTGTTTAATAAGTCAGCTATTGCTCAAAATATAGAGGCATGGGATTAAGGACAATTTAGCAGCTTCGATCAGACACTGGCTCGCTGAAAGAAGACAAAGGGTCGTGGTTGATGGGAAATGTTCATCCTGGAGTTCCGTTACTAGTGGTGTACCGTCAGGAACTGTTTTGGGGTCATTGCCGTTTGTCATTTTTATAAATGACCTGGATGAGGATGTAGAAGGATGGGTTAGTAAATTTGCGGATGACACTCATGTCGGAAGATTTGTGGATAGTGACAAAGGATGTTGCAGATTCCAGAGGGAGATAGATAGGCTGCAGAGGTGGGCTGAGAGGTGGCAAATGGAGTTTAATGCGGAAAAGTGAGGTGATTCACTTTGGAAGGAGCAACAGGACTGCAGAGTACTGGGCTAATGGTAAGATTCTTGGTATTGTAGATGAGCAGAGGGATATCGGTGTCCAGGTACATTGATGCTTGAACGTTGTCACCCAGGTTAATAGGGTTGTTAAGACGGCATATGGTATGTTAGCTTTAATTGGTGGAGGGATTGAGTTTCAAAACCATGAGATCATGCTGCAGGTCTACAAATGCCAGGTGCGGCCATGCTTGGAGTTCTGGTCACCACATTATAGAAGGATGTGGAAATTCTGGAAAGGGTTCAGGGGAGATTTACTAGGATGTTGCCTGATATTGAGGCAATGTATTATAAGGAAAGGCTGAGGGACCTGCGGCTGTTTTTCGTTCGGGAGAAGGTTGGGTGGTAATTTAATAGAGACATGTAAGATAATCAGAGAGTGAGATGGGTGGACAGTGAGAGCCTTTTTCCTCGGTTGGTGATGGCAAGCACGACAGGACTTCACTTTAAATTGAGGGGTGATAGATATATGACAGATATCAGAGGTAGTTTCTTTACCTAGAGAGTAGCAGGGTGTGCAACGCGCTGCCTGCAACAGTAGTAGTCTCGCCAACGTTTATAGCATTTAAATGGTCATTTGGATAGGTAGATGGACGAGAATGGAATAATGTAGCTTAGGTGGGCTTCAGATTGGTTTCACAGGTTGGTGCAACATCGAAGCCAGAAGGGTATGTAATGCACGGTCATGTTTCATGTTCTGTGTTCTACAACCGTTATTAGGACCACTTGCCTTGACCGACAGAGCTATATAAATTATGAGCAGATAATAACAATGGAGCTTCATTTTGTGGCAATACAGCACGGGATATTGCACCCAGTTGGGACATAGAATGTTTGCAGAAAAATCAACCAATCTGGCGAAACAAACAACAAATTCCACCAAAACCCGAGCTACAGATTATCAGAGAAACCTTAAATCAGCAACATAGCAATAATTAGAAATTTGTATATTTTCGCCTTAAATTTATTCTATGGCCCGAATTCCACCACAATTAGAAGTAATATTCACGACTCATTGAGGAAGTCAAATCCTCATGTTCTGTGTTGTAAATCTGCCACTCCATACCAATGATTCCTTACTCTGGATTGCTCCACAAGGGGAGTTATCCAAACCACGTCTCTTAATCCCCTTTAATGTCTCATATAAGTCAATTAATTTTCCTCTCATTCTTGTAAACTTGAGGGAGTATGGGCTTAAACTATCCAGTCTTTCTTTATAATACAAATTCCTGATGCCTGGAAGAAATCACATGAGCCACGTTGAACACTAGCCCCACCTCGACTGTTTGCCTCCTCAAAGAAATGGAACAAGACTGTATGCAATACTAGAGCTGCGCCCTCATTCGTGCCTTCTATAGTTTCTTCAGCTCCAGCCTGAAATTTCACTGTATCCCTTTCGAAATAAACGCCATTTACCTTCATTAAAATATTTTATAACTGTTTGCATTTTTCTGCAAATCATTAGTGAGAACGCCAAATTTCTTATTGGTGATGTGACGAAAATTAAAAGCAAATGTTTCAATATTTATAAGTGTTACTAAAATTAACTAAGTTATTAATTAGTATTTGAGGAAAGGGGCAATTTTTAAATAATCCATCCAGACCTTTCGTGGATGGGATCTGAAGAATGAATTGTTTTGCAGGTATCACCTTTTACATGAGATGTCGGTATCACAAACGAGCTGCACTTGGCCCTACTGTGGAGTGTCTATGAAACCGGGATCTTCATGGAGATATCACGTTTACACTCGAAGACACTTCGCAGCTGCCGTTATATCAGGCATAACCAGGATGATGGATGCAATACTTCAAGTGTGATACAATTCAGCTTGGTTTGATTTTAATAAATAATATATTACGTATTTTAATCGTCAGATCACCTACATTGCCATTTGCATGCAAGTCTGGAAAAAGAAAGATACACATGACTGAAATAATGGTGCGCGAGTTCTTAGAACAATGCATATAGGAAAGTTCAGACGTGAAAAGATCCTATTAATGTTGAACTAGACTGAGCTCTTTATGTGACCTTATTGCAGCTTTAAGGATACTTTAAAATAACTGAAAAGAATTATGTGAAGCAGGATAAAGTATCAGGGCATATTGCAGAAAATATGCAGAGATCGATAGCAACAAAATTTGAACTTGCTAGACTTTGGTCAGAGTGGATGGAAAATAACAATAAAGTGCAGATGCGGTAAATCAAAAATGAAAACATTAAATCAGCCTTGTTGAGAGATATTAGCTGAACATGTGGTTGCGAGGAAGATGCAGGAGGTAGGGTAGGGTGCATGGATAATTCGGGCGCTTTCTGGGGAAGGTGGAACATCGACAAACAGGATGGTCTTCACTTGAACCAGAAGAGCACGAACATCCAGACGAGCTGGAGCTATTCGGGTGGTTTTAAAGTCGCTCAGCAGGGAGATGCGAACCTGAGAAGTAGTTCCAGTGCACAGGAGAATGAGAGTAAGGAGGACATTGACAGCATTTCACTGTCACAGGAATGTGCTGGCAGACAGAAAGCAGATTTGAAGTGTGTATACTTCAACGCCAGAAGTATCCCAAATCAGTTAGGTGAGCTTGCAGCATGGATAGCACCCTGGGACTTCGATGTTGTGGCAATTTCGGAAACATGGATAGAGCAGAGTCAGGAATAAATGTTACAGGTTTCAGGGTTTAGATCTTTCATTAAGAACAGGGAAGGTGGTAAAAGACGGGGAGGTGTGGCCTTCTTATTCAAGGACAGTATAACGGTGGCTGAAAGAGCTTTTGATGAGGACTCGTCTACAGAGCTAGTATGGGGGAAGGTTAGAAACAGGAGAGGAGAGATCACACTGCTGCGAGTTTTTTTGTAGGCCTCGGAAGATTTCCAGGGATACCGATGAGAGAATCGACAAAATGATTTTGGGTAGGAGCGAAAGGGAAAGGGTGGCCATTATGGGGGCTTGAACTTTCCCAACATTGACTGGAAATGTTATAACTCTGGTAAGTCGGATGGATCAACTTTGGTGCAAAATGTGCAGGAGGGTTTCCTGGCACAGTGTGTTGAAGGGCTGAGAAGAGGGGAGGCCACATTGTATCTGGTATGGAAATGAACCAGGCCAAGTGCTTGATTTAGTGATAGGTGAGTACATTGGAGAAAGTGACCATAATTCAGCTACGTTTAGTTTAGCGATGGAAAGGGATTGGTACATGCCGCAGGGCAAAATTTATCGATGGGGCAAGGACAATTATAATGCGATTAGGCAAGACATAGGAGGCATAGAATGAGGTAGCAAAATGCAGGAAATGGGGACAATCGAAATGTAGAGCTGGTTTAAGGAACAGATATTGTGTGTCCTTGGTAGGTGTGTCCCTGTCAGGCAGGGAGGAAGTGATAAGGTGAGGTAACTGTGATTTACGACAGAAATTGCATCTCTTGTTAAGCGTAATAAGAATGCTTTAGTGACGATGAGATGAGATGGTTCAGATGAGGCGATTGAAAGTTACAGATTGTCTAGGAAGGATTTAAAAGAAGAGTTTTTAGATTAGATTAGATTACTTACAGTGTGGAAACAGGCCCTTCGGCCCAACAAGTCCACACCGACCCGCCGAAGCGTAACCCACCCATACCCCTACATTTACCCCTTTACCTAACACTATGGGCAATTTAGCATGGCCAATTCACCTGGCCTGCACATCTTTGGACTGTGGGAGGAAACCGGAGCACCCGGAGGAAACCCACGCAGACACGGGGAGAACGTTAGGAAGAGCAAAGAGAGGACACAGGCAGTCTTTAGCAGGTAGAATAAAGGAGAACCTTAAAGCTTTCTATAGGTGACGAATAAAAGCATGACTAGCGTAGAAATAGGGTCAGTCAAAGACAGAAGTGAGAAGTTGTGCATGAACCATGTGGAGATCGGAGAGATGCTAAATGAATATTTCTCATCACTCAGGAAAAGGAGACTATTGTAGAGGAGAAGAATGAGATATGAGATATGAGACTAGAAAGGATCGAGGTTAGAAGGAAGAGGTGTTATCCATCAGAGTCATAGAGTCATAGATATGTACAGCATGAAAACAGACACTTCGGTCCAACACGTCCATGCTGACTAGATATCCCAAACCAATCTAGTCCCACCTGCCAGCACCCGGCCCATATTCTTCCAAACCCTTTCTATTCATATACCCATCGAAATAACTTTTAAATGATGCAATTGTACGAGCTTGCACCAGCCCCTGGCAGCTCATTCCCTACACGTACCACCCTCTGTGTGAAAGTGTTGCCCCTTAGGTCTCATTTATGTCTTTCCCCTCGCACCCTAAACCTATACCCTCTAGTTCTGGACGCCCCACCCCAGGGAAAAGACCTTGCCAATTTACCCTATCCATGGCCCCTCATGATTTTATAAACCTCTATAAGGTCACCCCTCAACCTCCAACGCTCCAGGGAAAACAAACGCAGCCTGTTCTGTCTCTCCCTATAGTTCAAATCTTCCAACCCTGGCAACATCCTTGTAAATCTTTTCTAAACCCTTTCAAGTTTCACAACATCTGTCCGATAGGAAGGAGACGAGAATTGCACGCAATATTCCAACAGTGGCCGAACCAATGTGCTATGCAGCTGCAACATGATATCCCAACTCCTGTCCTCAATACTCTGACCAATAAACGAAAGCATACCAAATGCCTTCTTCACTATCCTATCTACCTGCGACTCCACTTTCAAGGAGCTATGATGCTGCACTCCAAGGTCTCTGTGTTCAGCAAAGCTCCCTAAGACCTTACCATTAAGTGTATAAGTCCTGCTAAGATTTGCTTTCCCAGTATGCAGCACCTCGCATTTATCTGAATTAAACTCCATCTGCCACTTCTCAGCCCAACTGGCCCATCTGATCAAGATCCTATTCTCATCTGGGGTAACCTTCTTCGCTGTCCACTACACCTCCAATTTTGATGTCATCTGCAAACTTACTAACTGTCCCTCTTATGCTCCCATCGAAATCATTTATGTAAATGACAAAAAGTAGGAGACCCAGCACTGATCTTGTGGCACTCCATTGGTCACAGACCTCCAATCTGAAAAACAACCCTCCACCACCACCCTCTGTTTTCTGTCTTTCAGCCAGGCCTGTATCTAAATGGATAATTCTCCCTGTATTCCATGAGATCTAAACTTGCTGATCAGTCTCCTATGGGGAACCTTGTCTAATTCCTTACTGAAGTCCATATAGATCACATCTACCGTTCTGCCCTCATCAAATCCCTTTGTTACTTCTTCAAAAAACTCAATCAAGTTTGTGAGACAGGATTTCGCACGCGCAAAGCCATGTTGACTATCCCGAATCAGTCCTTGACTTTCCAGATACCTGTACATTCTGTCCCTCAGGATTCCCTCCAACAACCTGCCCACCAGGCTCACTGGTCTATAGTTCCCTGGCTTGTCCTTACCACCCTTCTTAAACAGTGGCACCACGTTACACAACCTACAGTCTCTGACACCTCACCTGTGACAATTGATGACACAAATGTTTCAGCAAGCGGTCCAGCAATCACTTCTCTAGCTTCCCACAGAGTTCTAGGGTATATCTGATCAGGTCCTGTGGATTTATCCAAATTTATGCGTTTCAAGACTTCCAGTACATCCTCCTTTGTAACATTGACATTTTGTAAGGTGTCACCATCTATTTCCCTACATTCTATATCTTCCATATCCTTTTCCATAGTAAATGCGGATGCAACATACTCGTAAAGTATCTCCCCCATTTTCTGTGGCTTCACACAAAGGCCGCCTTGCTGATTTTTGAGGGGCCATATTGTCTCCCCAGTTAACCGTTTGTCCTTAATATATTTGTAAAAGCCCTTTGGATTGTCCTTAATTCTATTCACCAAAGCTATCTCATGACCCCTTTTTGCCCTGCTGATTTCCCTCTTAGGTATACTCCTACTGCCTTTATATTCTTCTAAGGATTCACTCGAACTATCCTGTCTATACCTTACATATGCTTTCTTCTTTTTCTTAACCAAATCCTCAATTTCTTTCGTCATCCAGAATTCCCTATACAAACCAATCTTTCACATCACCCTAACAGGAATGTACTTTCTCTGGATTCTCGTTATCTCATTCCTAAAGGCTGCCAATGTTCCAGCCGCTCCTTTACCTACGAACATCTGCCCCCAAACAGCTTTTGAAAGTTCTGCCTAATACTTAATTCTGTCAGGAACAAAAGTAGTCAAGTCCCCTGGTCCGGATAGGATTTATCCAAAGATTCTCTGGAAAGCTAGGGAGGAGTTGGAGTGTTAGCTTTGATCTTTGAGACGTCATTTTATGCAGGTTTAGTGCCAGAGTACTGGAGTAATGCAAATGTTGTGCCCTTGTTGCAGAAGGGCAGTAGAGATGATCCAGGTAATTATAGACCAGTGAGCCTTATGTCTGTTGTAGGAACAAATTTTGAAAGGATTATAAGAGATAGGATTTATAATCATCGAGCAAGCAACAATTTGATTGCAGATAGTCAACATGTTTATTTTTTGAGAAGGTGACCAAGCATGTGGATGAGGCCAGGGCAGTTGACGTGGTGTACATGGACTTCAGTAAAGCCTTTGATATGGTTCCACATGGTAGGCTGTTAGAGAAACTTTAGAGGCATGGGATTGGGAGTGATATAGCAGTTTGTATTTGAAACTGGCTTTCCGTAAGAAGGCAGAGAGTGTGATTGCTGTAAAATATTTAGTCGGAGTCCAGTTGATAGTGTTGTGTCACAAAGATCTGTTTTTGCACCTGTCGTGGAAATTAAATCGACTTGATTCAACTATTAGCAAGAGCAAAGAAAGGAGCTTTATTTTTAATTCTGCAGAAGTGACTCCAGTACACAAATACTAGATGCCTTAATTTAAAGGAGTGCCTTAGCATGGTACAGACACTTGCTTTATTCTGTTTCACGCTCTGAAGAGCGAATCCCCTGGTCTTAGAAATAAAAGTTCTTTAGCTTTCACTGAGTTCGAGTATTGAATTGAATGTTTACAGCATTCAAACAGAGATAAGCTGACTGCAGGCTTGCATCAAAGTATTGTTTAACTTACACAGCATTAAGTTAAATAAAAGCGTTCTCTTTCAAATTTCACAGTAAATGGATAATTGATTTCACAGTAAATGGATAATTTTCCATTACGCACCACGGCTCTATGTCATTTTCACAGATGACTTAGGCGCAGGCATAGGTGGATGCGTTAGTATGATGACACTAAAGTCGGTGGAATGGTGGACAGTGTGGAAGAATGTTGCAGATTGCAGGATGGTTTGAATAAACGACAGAATTGGGCTGAGAGGTGGTAAATGGAGTTCAAAGCAGCTAAATGTGAGGTGATTCACGTTGGGAAGAATAAAAGGAAGGCAGAATACTGGACCAATGGAAAGATTCTTGGTAGTGTGTATGTGCAGTGGAATCTTGGTGTCCATGTACATAGATTCCTGAAAGTTGCCATCCAGGTTGATAGTGCTCTTTAGAAGGCATACATTGTGTTAGGTTTTATTGAGTTCGATAGCTGGAATATCATGCTGCAACTCTACAAATTGCACAGAAGAATGCGGGCGAGTGGCACGATGATTCAGTGGTTCGTACTGCTGTCTCACAGCTCCAGCGTCCCAGGTTCGATTCCAGCATTGGGAAACGGTCTGTGTGAAATTTGTACATGCTCCCTGAGTCTGCGTGGGTTTCCTCTGGATGCTCCAGTTTCCTCCCAAAGTCCAAAGATGTATAGGTCAGGTGAATTGGCCATGCTAAATTGCCCATAGTGTTAGGTGCATTAGTTAGAGGGAAATGGGTCTAGGTGGGTGACTCCCTGGCGGGTCGGTGTATATCTGTTGGGCTGAAGGGCCTGTTTCCACACTGTTGGTAATCTAAACTAATCAATAATTAGATACTATTCTAGTCGTTCTATTACAGGAAGAATGTGGAAGCAATGGAAAAGGTGCAGAGGAGATTTACCAGGATGTTGCCTGGTCTGGAGGGAAGGTCGTATGAGAGACTTGAGTCTGTCCTCAAATTAGAAAGAATGTTAAGAGGGGATTTGATAGAGACGTATAAGATAATCAAAGGATTAGATAGAGTAGACAGTGAAAGTCTTTTTCCTCGGTTGATGGCATTACTGTGGGGCATAAGATGGGCATCGTCACAAACTGAGGGGTGGTACATTTAAGAAAGATGTCAGAGGCAGGTTCTTTACTCAGATGGATGTAAGGGCATGGAATTCCCTGCCTGACAATGAAGTTAACTCAACCACATTAGGGAGATTTAAATAATCCTTGTATAAGCACATGGATGATGATGAGCTAGTGTAGGGGGATGTTCTTAGATTAGTTCACAGGTCAGTGCAATATCGAATGCTGAAGGGTCTGTTCTGCGCTGTATTGTTCTATGTTCTATGTTCTAATGTTCATCATTGACGAAGAATGGTCCAGCCAGGTTTGTGGCATTTAATGATCTGCTTCTACTCTTCTGTTATTATGTTGCGGTTTAAGGAAGCCTGAATTTCATTCGTCAAGTGGTTGTCCTCCTCCTCGAATTCTGTTCTGCAATGTGTATTGAATTAGCGTTCAATAATTTGCCATGCAGCCGGAGTGTCTTCTGTGCCATTGCCCTTTATATTTTTATTGCAGTTGTTGTTCACCATGGTGGAGTAATTATTTTATAGCTTACACTTGGGGATGGACTGAAAGTGGACATATCAATAGGTGATAATCGAGCATATTTACATCGCCACATAAAGATGATTCCATGACATGTCACAAGTTCCTAAGAGATGTAACTGGCAGCCATTGACATCCAGGTCGTATTTGACTGAGTGTGGCAAAACTGGAATCGATGGGCATTGGGGATAAACATTCCGTGGGTGGAGTCATATATGGCACAGAATCAGTTGTTTATGGTTGCTGAAAGACAGTCATCTCAGCTCCAGGAAATCTCCACAGTAGTTGCTGAGAGTAATGTCCCATTATCAAACACTCCCTTCATCAAAAGTGAAGATGTTCGCCAATGATTCCACAATGCTCAGCAACATCTGCAACTCCTCAGATACGGAATTCAAATATAGGCATTCAAATACAAGAAATCTGGGCAATATCCGGTCTTGAGATGACTTGTGCCAAATAATTTTCAAACCACACAAATTCCAGGCGACAATCCAGAGACAAACTGGATTGACCAGGCATCAACTGAAGTCGCCATTTAAATACACTACCTACAACAGGAAGCCATAAGATAGAAGTACTGCAATGAGTAAAGTACCTCCTGACTGCCCAATACCTGCCAAATATTTACATGACGCAATCAGGACTCGATGGAAGAAGCTCTTCTTGTGTGGGGGATTGCATTTCCAACAACAGTCGAGAAGCTTGACATCATCCAGAAAAAAGCAACGCTCTTGACTGCTATTGCATCCACAAACATCCACTCTCTCCACGCTCAATGCTTAATAGCAGTAACGTGTACTATATAATATGACAGAACATAATTTCACGAACGATCATTAGAAAGCAGCTTTCAAATCCACAACCACTTCCACCTAGAAGTAGAAAGACAGCAGAATATTTGGAAACAAACCTAACTGCAAGTTTCCCTCCAAGAAATACATCCTGACATGGAAACATATCATCGAGCCTTCAGTACTTCTGGACTCATCCTCTAATGCTATTGTGTGTCTACCTACAACACATAGACTGCAGGAGTTGGAAAAGGCAGCTTACTACTACCTTCACAATGTCAACTAGTGGTGTGCAGTACCAGAGATGTGCACGTCTCACAAGCGAATAAAAGAAGAAAAAATCTTTGATTCTCAGGGCAACTCCCACAGACTATAAAACCAGAGACTTCCATCTCTGCTGAATTTATGCTGTGCGGTGACAGGATATAATCAGTGCTAGTGACGGTGATGATTCGGAATGTATATGTACCAGCATGATTGTCTGAGTATGAAGAGCTCTGGCTGTTCCTTGAGAGGACTGTAGGGCAACTCTCCCAATGTTGACACATGTGCCAAGATTTTCAAGTCGAATTTGCAGCGACAGTAAATGTAGATATTCCGTTATCAGTTCTGCTTTCGTTACCAAAGCAGAAAAGTCTATTCTGTTTCTTTACTTTCATTTGTAGATGTTTCATGCATATAAGATTTTTTTTCTTGGCAACAACTATAAAACATAGCAAAGAATAATCTGCATGTTCGGTGTTCCTGGAAAATATGTAATCCAGATCAACCAAGAACAGTAGATGTATTTCCCTGAGGGACACGAGCAAATAGTTCCTATTTGTTAAATCTCTGCTTAAGTGTTCTCATTTACAATTTTCCGGAAATTTCCGTTTCTGGAAACTTTGGATTTGTTGTAGGTTTTGGTTGTCCTGATCAGGTCCAAATTGCAATGGTCTGAATGCGATCCGGGGTCCCTGTAGGATCAGTCGGTTCTGTAGGCGAGCTGTGAGGAAAGAGATGTTTTTCTGGTAGCGAGTCTGCTTCAGGAAGTGGCTGAAGAGCTTCAGAGCCAAGGGCATGACCTGTGGGATGCAATGTGAAAGAGACTCTCTGAGATTCTTGTCAAGAGAGGAGAACTTCTTCAAAGTAGGCATCCTTGGAAAAGGCTTTGCGGTAAGGATATAATCAACTAGGAGAAAGTAAGGACTGCAGATGCGAGAGATCAGAATTCAAAAATGTACCACTGAAAAAGCACAGCCTGTCAGGCAGCATCTGAGGAGCAGAAGAATCGAAGTTTCAAGTATAGGTCTTTCATCAGGAATGAGGCCTGTGGGCCAAGGGGACTGAGAAATAAATGGTAGTGTTGGAGATGGGGGAAGGAATCCAGCTTCATAGTTCCTTGGAAGTCGAGTTGCCAGTAGACAGGATAATCAACATGGTGAATAGTATGATCGCCTTTATTGCTTGGTGCATTGAGTATAGGAGTTGGGAGATCATGATTTGGCCAGGACTTTGGTAAAGCTACTTTTAGGATACTGCATTCAATTCTGGCCCCTCCATAGGAGGGATGTTGTAAATTCTGAAATGGTTCAGAAAAGACTGACAAGGATTTAGCCAGGGTTGGAAGATAGAAGCCATAGGGCGAAGTTCAGTCGGCTAGGTCCATTTTGTATGAAACTTTGGAGGCTGAAGGGGCAACATTGTAGAAGCTTGTGAAATCATGAGGGTCATAAGTAGGGTAAATATCCAAGAACGTTTTCCTAGGATGGGGTGAATACAAACCTACAAGGCATCGGTTAAGGTGAGAGGGGAAAGACTTGAAAGGGACCTCAGGCGCAATGTTTTCACACAGATGGTAGTGTGTGCATGGAATGAGCTGCCAGAGGAAGTGGTGGAGGGTATTGGAATTACAAAATTTGAACGTCCTCTGGTTGGGTATATAGCTCCGTCGGGTTTAGAGTGTCATGGGGCAAATGCTGGAAAATAGGACTAGTTTAATTCAGGATATCAGGTCAGCATGGACCCGTTACACTGAAGAGTCTGTTTCCATGCTGTACAGCTCTATGATTCTGTGACTGTGTAAGTGAAGCCCACCAACCAAATTGTGTTCATTAATAAACTTGCTGGCAGTATTTTCCCCATCCAGAAAATGGTGTCAATTTTCACCTTTCCTTTCAACTCCTCAATTGTCCTGAATTTTTTTTCAATTCAGCAATTCCCTGTCATCCTTTATCACTCCATGAACTTCACATGCTTGTAAACCATACATAATTCTGCAAATTCATGAAATATTTTATGAATAAATTGCCATTCCACCTAAAGCCACCCATCAGATATTCAAGAAGTCTATTCTACTTCAATTCTGGCCTCGCTAGAAATCTCATTTTTGTTTCTTCTACTCCAGCCAAACGGACATTTAAGCATGTGGTCACAAAATTTAACTTCAATCAGAAAACGTATTGCTTCTTTCTCCCGAACTTTTACCTTACTTATTAACATCACCATCTGGTTGGTCTTCTTTCATTGTACCTGCTAATATGTGGTAGTGTAAATTTTGTTTCTTCATACTAATCTGTGTTGTGAAATGTTTTCATAACTCATGGGGCATATTTGTTTTCAGTCGGAACACCTCAAACGAAATAGTAATAGCTAGCATGAAAGCACTACAGACAAGCCCAGGAGAATGTCATCTTCTTGTATTAAAATAGTTGCAATTTAGCTTCCTGGATCTCTCATGTGCCTTATCCCACCCATGTCTTGCCCACCTCCTGGATTGTCCGAGCATTTCTTGGTTATCAGACTGGACTTTGCTCCTGATTTTAAATATCCTCTATGCTCCATTCCTCGGCTAGGTCTGTTTGAGTCCTTCCCAACAGCAGGAGCAAACATTCCAGAGTGAATATTGAAGCTATTTGTTTGTACAACAGCAGGAGACTTGGGTAGAGCAATAACAGTAGTAATTTAATCCAGACAAATGTGAGTTCATGCATTTTAGAAGTCGAATACAAGAGCGAAACGTGCATTAAATGGTGGAACTTCTTGTAGCATTAAATATAAAACATGCTTCTAGTTCCCTGAAAGTGCCAACACCAGTTGGCCAATTAGCTTCGTTGGGACAAGGTGGTCAAGAAAGCGCATGAATGCTAGACTTCATAAAGTTCAAAAAGCAAAAAGTCACATTGTGTCTGTAAAAAATATTAGTTAGGCCACACACGCAGAAGGATGTGGCGGCTTTGGATAAGGTACAGAAAAGGTTAACCAGTATGTTACCTGGTATAGAGGACAATAGCTATGTGGAAAAATCGAATTACACTAACCTAATTTGTTTTCATTTGGAAGTCGGAGGCTGAGGAGTGATTGTAAAATTTGGCAAAATTATCATAGGCATGGATTGAATGGATATGCAGTCTTTTTCCCAGGATAAAATATAATCACGAGGGAACATGCGTTTAAAGTAAAAGAGGAAAAGTTTAATGGAGATTTGCGAGGCAAGCTTTGTTTTAAACCTAGTGTTAAATGCTCAAGGATGTGCTTCATAATGGCAACGTTAAAGAGGTATATTGACAGATGCATAAAGTGTCATGGAATAGAAGCAAAAAGATTTTTTACTTTAAAAAGATGTTCATGTGTCAATGCAGAATTGATAACCCAAAGAGCCTGTTCACGTGTTGCACTGTTCTTTGTTCTTTCTTTATTTTGGCCCATGTGAAACTCGTCCAGCTTCTGCAGTTTCGACCTAATCCAAACTTGCTTCAATGACCCAGAAATTGAAATCCTTCACTCCAACACCATCACTTTCACACATCTGACTTATCTTTCTCTTACGGTATTCTGTAGCAGGTAGCACGGAAGGTAGTCCCAAGACTCCAACCATCATATTCTCCCCTTTAATCCAGTGCCCTACCCTGTAAATTTGAGCTGGAGAAGCGTATTTCCTTTTTCTATTCATGGCATTCATACTGACATGTACGACCACTGCTGCCTGTTCACGGTCTCCATCTGGAATGCACTACAGCTGCTCTGAGACATCCCGATCTCAGCACCGGGAAGGTATCGCAAACTGTCTTTCGGTTGCTCTTACAGTACAGTCCGCTCTCAACAAAACTCTCTGACAGTTTTTTCTCACCTGCCATATAATAGAATCAACCATGGTGCCACAAATATAGATGCTACTGCTTTCGCCTGAGAGGCCAAACACCAACCCACAGCATTATCCAAAATAGTGTAGTATTTGAGAAGAGGTTGATCAGAGGAGACACTTCCACGATCAGCTCAGTCTGGTTCATCTTCCTGGTGGATAAATAACCCTTTTCTGCCTGTGTAACCTTTACTTGTAATGTGACAAGCTTCCTAAACATGATATCAATGATGCTCCATAATGATTTCACCAGCAGCTGCAAAGGTTTCATGTACTAAATAAGGAGCTGCACTTGAACACATTTCCTCATTTCCTGCGAGGAGAAAGTGAGGTCTGCGAATGCTGGAGATCAAAGTTGAAACTTTATTGCTGGAACAGCGCAGCAGGTCAGGCAGCATCCAGGGAACAGGAGATTCGACGTTTCGGGCACAGGCCCTTCTTCAGGAATGAGCAGAGAGTGTTCAGCAGGAGAAGATAAAAGGTAGGGAGGAGGGACTTGGAGGAGGGGCGTTGGAAATGTGATAGGTGGAAAGAGGTCAAGGTGAGGGTGATAGGTCGGAGTAGGATGGAGGCGGAGAGGTCAAGAAGAAGACTGCAGATCAGGAAGGCGGTGCCGGGCTGGAGGGATTCGGCTGAGACAAGGTGGGGGGAGGGGGGATGAAGAAACTGGTGAAGTCCAAGTTCATCCCCTGTGGTTGAAGGGTTCCCAGTCGGAAGATAAGACGCTCCTCCTCCGACCGTCGCGTTGTTGTGGTTTGGCGGTGGATGAGTCCAATGACCTGCATATCCTCGGTGGAGTGGGAGGGGGAGTTGAAATGCTGTGCTACAGGGTGGTTGAGTTGGTTCGTCCGGGTGGCCCAGAGGTGCTCTCTGAATCGCTCCGCAAGTAGGCGGCCTGTCTCCCCAATATAGAGGAGGCCAAACCGGCTGCAGCGGATGCAGTAGATGATGTGGGTGGAGGTGCAGGTGAATCTGTGGCGGATATGGAAGTTTCCTTTGGGGCCTTGGAGAGAAGTGAGGGGGGAGGTGTGGGCACAAGTGTTGCACCTCCTGCGGTTGCAAGGGAAGGTGCCGGGAGTGGAGGTTGGGTCGGTGGGGGGTGTGGATCTGACAAGGGAGTCGCGGAGGGAGTGGTCTCTACGGAAAGCTGATAGGGGAGGGGAGGGAAATATATCCTTGGTGCTGGGGTCTGTTTGGAGGTGGCGGACGTGACGGCGGATGATGCGCTGTACATGTACATGATGCTTCTCCATGTACAGCGCATCATCCGCCGTCACTTCCGCCACCTCCAAACAGACCCCAGCACCAAGGATATATTTCCCTCCCCTCCCCTATCAGCTTTCCGTAGAAACCACTCCCTCCGCGACTCCCTTGTCAGATCCACACCCCCCACCGACCCAACCTCCACTCCCGGCACCTTCCCTTGCAACCGCAGGAGGTGCAACACTTGCGCCCACACCTCCCCCCTCACTTCTCTCCAAGGCCCCAAAGGAAACTTCCATATCCGCCACAGATTCACCTGCACCTCCACCCACATCATCTACTGCATCCGCTGCAGCCGGTGTGGCCTCCTCTATATTGGGGAGACAGGCCGCCTACTTGCAGAGCGATTCAGAGAGCACCTCTGGGCCACCCGGACGAACCAACCCAACCACCCTGAGGCACAGCATTTCAACTCCCCCTCCCACTCCACCGAGGATATGCAGGTCATTGGACTCATCCACCGCCAAACCACAACAACGCGACGGTCGGAGGAGGAGCGTCTTATCTTCCGACTGGGAACCCTCCAATCACAGGGGATGAACTTAGACTTCACCAGTTTCTTCATCCCCCCTCCCCCCACCTTGTCTCAGCCGAATCCCTCCAGCCCGGCACCGCCTTCCTGACCTGCAGTCTTCTTCTTGACCTCTCCGCCTCCATCCTACTCCGACCTATCACCCTCACCTTGACCTCTTTCCACCTATCACATTTCCAACGCCCCTCCTCCAAGTCCCTCCTCCCTACCTTTTATCTTCTCCTGCTGAACACTCTCTGCTCATTCCTGAAGAAGGGCCTGTGCCCGAAACGTCGAATCTCCTGTTCCCTGGATGCTGCCTGACCTGCTGCGCTGTTCCAGCAATAAAGTTTCAACTCCTCATTTCCTGCATCAATGTTCACCATGTACACTGGAAGTGTCCTTGATTTCCCACACATTGCAAAGGAAGCTTTCTATAATTCCAAATTGTCCTGCTCCAGCGAATTTTACCAATTACACGTAAAAACTAGGAACCAATTACTCAATTACTTGTCCAATCCTCAAACAAGCAATTATCTCTCTGTCTCTCTCTCTCTCTCTCTCTCTAGCAAATGGAGGAAAACTAGTAGACATTCAAAAGCATAAAGAGTAGGCAACAATCTAAGTACATAACAATGAAAAAAATATGGGTTATTCAAATGTAGACTCATAGAGTCATAGAGATGGACAACACGGAAACAAAGTCTTTGGTCCAATTAGTACAATGTCAACAAGATATCCGATCATAATCTAGTACCACTTGCCAACACTTGTCCCATATCCATCCAAACCCTTTCTATTCATAAACCATTCGAGAATCGTCCTAACTGCTATAGCTGTACCAGCCTTCACCACTTCCTCTGGCAGCTCATTCCATACATGCACGATTCACTGCGTGAAAAAGTTGCCCCATAGGTACCTTTTATATCCTTCCCCTCGAAACTAAAACTATTCATTCTAGTTCTGGATTCACTCGCACCATGGAAAAGACTTTGTCTATTTATTCTATCCATATCTCTCATGATTTTACAAACCTGTATAATGTCACCCCTCAAACTCCAACGCTCCAGCCAAAGCAGCCCCAGCCTATTCAGCCTCCCATCTCACTCAAATACTCCAAGCCTGACAACATCCTTGTAAATATTTTCTGAACCCTTCCAAGTTTCACAAAATCCTTCCAATAGGAAGGAGACCATAATTGCACTCAATATTCCAAAATTGGCCGAACAATATCCTGTACAGCCACGACATAACCTCCAAATACTATACTCAATGCAATGACTAATACAGGAAAGCATACCAAATGCCTTCTTCACTCTCTAACTCCGACTCTACTTTAAATGAACTATGAACCTGCACTCTCAGGTCTCTTTGTTCAGCAACACTCCTGAAGACAGTAAATTTAAGTGTAGAAGTCCTGCTCTGACTTGCTTTTCCAAAATGTAACACTTCGTATTTATCTTAATTAAACTCCCTGCTTCACTCCTCAACCGATTCCCTACCTAAACAAGATCCCGTTTTACTCTGAGGTAAACTTCTTCCGTGTTCACAATACTTCCAATTTTGTTGTCATCTACAAACTTACTAACTATATCTCCTACGTTCACATCCTTATCATTTTTATAAATGATGACAAGTAACGGATGCAGCAATGATCCTTGTGGCACACCACTGGTCACAGGCCTCCAGTCTGAAAAGCAACCGTCCACCACCACCCTCTGTCTTCTAACTTCTAGCCAGTTCTGTATCCAAATGACTAGCGCCCTAGAATATCTTGGTTACCTATTGGTGTTGATGAGAAAATAAGGAAGAAAAAGAATGCACGTAGTGCATATCATCATGACAATAGCAAATAGAAATCAGGAATACGTTTGTTTGTCATTCAGAACACGCAAAGTCTGCAATAAATGAAGATATGGGGAAGCACGATAAAACGATGGCACCCTGTGCTAAAAAAAGTAAAATGTACTTCAAACCTCTTAAACGTGAATGATTAGTGAAGGATAGCGAGGGACCACGAAGAACAAGCCAAGTCAGCTGCTGATTGAATTAAAGGGTACAGCAGAGGTACTAATTGATTACTTTCGCTCTTACAAAATTGGAAAATGGTGACAATGGCCCCGTTTAAAAATGGGTGCTCAGCAATTCAGCAACATAGTTAAGCATTAAAAAGAGGTGAGAAGAAGACAGGCAGGACTCTAGGTATGGAAGTCGCCAGTACTGGCTCCTTAATTGCTGACAGAGGTAGGGAGAAAATTGTGAAACCATAAGCAGAAATCTTCCAGGCCTCTTAGAATACAGGATTCACATATGGTAATTAGAGGATTGCAAGTATGTTGCCCTTCTTTAAGCAAAGATGGCCCAGGTAACGACGCATGTGTCAGCCTGAAATCAATAGGGGAAAGTGATGGATACTCCAATGCATAATAAATAAATAGACGCTTAGAGAGAATTAAGGTAGCACGAGACAGTCATCATGGCCTTGTGAAGGGCTGGTAATTTCTGATGCATTCTTGTGAATTCCAGCAAAGCCTCGACCCAGTTCCCATATAGGACACTGTTAAATCAGGGATCCAAGGTAAGTTTGAAAGTTGGATGAAAACTTAGCTTATTGGCAGGAGACAGAGGGTAGAAGGTTTGACTGAAAGCGGTGACTCATGGAGTAGCACAGAGAACAGTATTGCTAATTTAGTTCCCTTGATACATATGTAAACAAAGCTTTTGAAAATGTTTTTTGATGAAGTGGCACCAAAGTGCTTGTGGGCAGAATTCGAGGTCATGGAATAAAATAGACAAAATGAACCAATATGCAACATAGACTGCACGGCAGGAATGGAACAGTGCGGAATAGCGCTTGTCACATTGAAGGAAAGTTTAAAATATCATTCCACAGGAAAATATTGTAAAACATTGCTGCTTAATGATGTGTATGAATGAACTAGACATTTCGAAAGTGTACAGTTGTAAAAACGGGAAGATCATTTGGCATTTTAAAGTGTTGTCATCCATGAGAGCATTGGTATAGCATTTCATAGTACCATAGAATCATGGAGCATCAAAACATATCCTTTGTTTCCAATGCCATATTGCTGACCAGGGTCGACTAACTAAATTAGTCGCATTTGCATGCACATGGACCATATCCCTCGAAAGCATTATGTTCAAGCAATGGAGGAGATTGCAGAGCCATTGGCCTTGATTTTTATGTCCTCGTTGTCTACAGGAGTAGTGCCAGAAGAATGGAGGATAGCAAATGTGGTTCCCTTGTTCAAGAAGGGGAGTAGGGATAACCCTAGCAACTATAGGCCAGTGAGTCTCACTTCTGTGATGGGCAAAGTCTTAGAGAGAATTGTAAGGGATAGGATTTATGAACATCTGGATAGGAATAATGTGATCAAGGATAGTCAGCATGGTTTTGTGAAGGGCAGGTCGTGCCTCACAAACCTTCTTTGAGAAGGTGACTAAGGAGGTGGACGAGGGGAAAGCGGTAGATGTGGTGCATATGGATTTTAGTAAGGCGTTTGATAAGGTTCCCCATGGTAGGCTACTGCAAAAAATACGGAGGTGTGGCATTGAGGGTGAGTTGGAGGTTTGGATTAGGAATTGGCTGGCTGGAAGAAGACAGAGGGTAGTAGTTGATGGCAAAGGTTCATCTTGGAGTGCAGCTACTAGCGGTGTTCCGCAAGGATCTGTTTTGGGACCATTGCTGTTTGTCATTTTTATAAATGACCTGGAGGAGGGGCTAGAAGGTTGGGTGAGCAAGTTTGCGGATGATACGAAAGTCGGTGGAGTTGTTGACAGTGAGGAAGGATGTGTCAGGTTACAGCGGGATATAGATAAGCTGCAGAGCTGGGCAGAAAGGGGGCAAATGGAGTTCAATATAGGTAAGTGTGAGGTGATTCACTTTGGTAAGAGTAACAAAAAGATGGGGTACTGGGCTAATGGTCGGATACTTCGTAGTGTGGATGAGCAGAGGGATCTTGGTGTACATGTACACAGATCTCTGAAAGTTGCCACCCAGGTAAATAGGGTGGTGAAGAAGGCATATGGCGTACTGGCTTTTATTGGTAGAGGAATTGAGTTCCAGAGTACTGAGGTCATGTTGCAGTTGTATAAGACTCTGGTGCGGCCGCATCTGGAGTATTGTGTGCAGTTTTGGTCGCCATACTATAGGAAGGATGTGGAGGCACTGGAACGGGTACAGAGGAGTTTTACCAGGATGTTGCCTGGTATGGTAGGAATATCGTATGAGGAAAGGCTGAGGCACTTGGGGCTGTTTTCATTGGAGAAAAGAAGGTTTAGGGGTGATTTGATAGAGGTGTACAAGATGATTAGGGGTTTAGATAGGGTTGACCATGAGAACCTTTTTCCACGTATGGAGTCAGCTATTACGAGGGGGCATAGCTTTAAATTAAAGGGTGGTAGGTATAGGACAGATGTTAGGGGTAGATTCTTTACTCAGCGAGTCGTGAGTTCATGGAATGCCCTGCCAGTAGCAATGGTGGACTCTCCCTCTTTATGGGCATTTAAGCGGGCATTGGATAGGCATATGGAGGATAGTGGGCTAGTGTAGTTTAGGTGGGCTTGGATCGGAGCATCATCGAGGGCCAAAGGGCCTGTACTGCGCTGTATTTTTCTATGTTCTATGTTCTAAGTACCAATTCAAATGACTTGCAAATGTTGCACTTATACCTGCATCTAACCATTCTTCTGGCAGTTCATTCCACAAATGGACCACAAATGGTGTGAAAAATAACTATCCTTCAAGACCCTTGAAAATCTTTCTTCTCTCACCTTAAAATTATGCCAGCTACCTTTGAACTTCCTTTCTCCCGGGAAAAGACATTTGCTATTCAGCTTATCTGCCCCCGTCATGATTTTATAAACCTCTGAAACGTCACCCGTCAACCTTTTCAACTCCAGTGAGAAAAGTTCCCAGCCTGTCCAGCCTCTTCTTTAGCTCAAACTCTCCAGTCCCAGTAACATTTTTGTAAATCTGCTCTTGCAGAACTATCAGAATTGTACTGGGCTCTCCAAAATTGGCCTACCAATGGCCTGAACAGCCACAACATGATGTCCCACCTCTTACACTCAACACTCTGATTAAAGAAATTAACTGCGCAGAACGCTTTCTTTATCACCTGCCTCTGCCACCTTAACAGACAGTGATTTCCAAATTCGTACAGTTCTCTGTGTGAGTGAAGCTATTTCTCTCACATCTCCACGAAATATTTTGCTCCTTATTTTAAATCTATGTTCTTCGCGACTGTTCATTCCATCAGGAAGAAATGTTTATTCCTATCCACCCTGTTTATGTGCATGATAATTTTGTCTCTATCATGTCTCCTTGAAATTTCTTCTGTTCTAAGTAAAACAGCTCCAGTCTGCTCAATTTCTGTTCATAACTGAAACTCTCCAGGTAAATCTTACCTCAACATCTTCTATCAATTCTTCCAATAATGTGGCTAAAAGAAGTGCACACAGTACTTTAGTAGTTGTCTAACCAACGTGCTTTACTGTTCCAGCTTTTGCTCCCTGCTCTTAATCTGTATGCCTTGGCTAATGATGGCAGGAATCAATGGCCTCTATGGGCATCCGCAAACTTAGCGAGCCAAAACAGGGAGGGACACATTTTCCCCAGGCTTTGGCTTACTTGCCCTGTACAGTTAACAAATGCAAAATCTCTATCTCCATGTCATAACCTTTGAATAAATTGGCATGGATTTAAGGCAGAGATGGGGCAATACTTCTTCGCTCAGAAAGGAGTAGACCTTTGGATTATATTTTTTTAACTGCAGAGCGTTGTCGAGGCTGAGTTATGAAATATGTTGCAAGGTAGATGTATTCAGATTTTCCATCAATGGATATTTGTAAATCCAGGGAAGTGTAGTTGTGGATTGTCTATCAGCCATGATCGAATTAAATGGCATTAAAGTAAAAATAGATCACTTCTGCTTATGACCCTGATATTACTGTTTTCTGTGTAAATATGCAGTTCAATTCAGTGCATGCACTGATTAACATTTATATCACCAACCCTAAAGATTTATTGACATAATTGATTACCTTATTTTAATTTTAACTGCGAATTCAGATGAGCATTAAAAGTCATCAACGCAGCTGAGCCAATTTCCCATTAAGTTCGCCTTGGAACAGTGTTTGTTATACCTACTGCAAGGATCTATTAGATTTTAAATTAATTCAATCCATGTCTGTAAACATGCTAGACTATGGAACTGAGCTTTTTTAAATATAAAAACACACCTACCTAAATATAAATAAGGGAGTACTTCTTCATTGGTTTGTTTAGCCAGTCACTGGCATGTAAGTACACTGTACTTAGTGTTTGATTTGCAATGAAATGTGTATAGAGTGTTGTTCAACTATGGAGTTGGCATAAATTCCTTCAAGGGGTGACGACTGTACAATGCGTGGAGGATATTACTTATAAAGCGATTCCAAGTGAGTAACTTAAAATGGCTCGCATCACTTATTGTTCATCTTTCTTAAAAAGTGCCATTTTACCTAGTATAACTTGAGGTGAAGCGGTTACTTTTCTGCATGCACTGTAGCTGCTTTTGGCCACCTTCTGGATCTGTGCAATACAGAGCGGCAAATGAACTTAACCAGATGAACACACAGTTTCTTTTTCCATTTAATGCATGATTATTCTTCAACGATGAATACAAGAGAGGAATTTATCCAGGTGACCTCGGACAAATTATAATAAATTATTATCCTTTTTTTGCTGTTGCTACATTGAACATGGAACATAGATTGGACAGCACGGGCCCTTCTATTCATGATGTTGTGTCAAACGTGACGCCAAATTAAACTAGCCTGCCCTTGTTCCATATCTCTCTATTCCTTGCATTTTAATATACTTATTTTAAACTTCCTTATGTATCTCTACATATCTTCCACCTCCACCATCACTGGCAGAGTTTTCCATACTCCTACACTGTCTGTATAAAAAAGAACTTGCCCCTCAAATCTCTTTTGAACTTACCCCACTCGATGTTCGACATGTCAACTTTGAGAAAGAAATATTCTGAACGTCAAACCTGTCTATGCACGTCCTAATATTACAGACTTCTATCAAGTCTCCCCTTAGCCTCCGCAACTCCAGAAAAAAAAACCCTTGTTTTACGAGTCTCTACGTATATCTCCTTCGCTCTAATTCAGTCAACATTCTGGTCAACCTCTTCTGCAACCTCTGCAAAGCCTTCATATACTTCCTGAAATGTGCGAACAGAACTGCACGCAATACAATAAGTGTAGCCTAAACAAAGACTTATGAAGAACAACATGAGTTCCTGACTCTTGTACTGAATGCCTCGACCAATACAGGCAAGCATGACATATGCCTTCTTTACGGCTCTATCTTCTTACCTGACCATTTACAGAGAGCTATGGATTTCAGCCCAAAGATCCCTATATACATCAACGCTATTTAGGGTCCTTAACACTTGATCTTCCAAAGTGGAGCACCTCATACTCACCCGGAGTCAACTCCATCAACCATGGCTCCATCATTATCTGCAACTGATCTATGTTCCACTGCATATTTTGACAACTTTTTACATTATCTACTGCAGGTCTGACTTTTTCTAAATCATCTTTAAACTTAGTAGTTCACCCACTACATTTTTTTCCAAGTCATTTATATACACACACACACACACACACACACACACACACACACACACACACACACACACACACACACACACACACACACACACACACACACACACACACACACACACACACACACACACACACACACACACACACACACACACACACACACACACACACACACACACACACACACATCAATCAATATCAGGTTCCAGTATGGATCCCTGCAGAACACTACCAGTCACAGACGTCCAGCCAGAGATAAAAGCACACTTCCACCATTACCCTCTACCTTCTATGGGAAAGCACATCCTGAATCTATGTAGCCAAATCACCGTGGATCCCATGCATTTTAATCTTATGATGAGCCGAACATACGAGACCTTGTCAAAAGCCTTTCAAAAATCCATGTCGACAACTTCCATTGCTTTACCCTCAGTGATCACATTCGTCACCTTCTCAAACAAATCAAGTTCGTATGACAGGACCTGCCCCGTATAGTTGTAATGGTGTAATGTTGTTTTGTCCAGTCCATTGTGGAAACTCTCCTTCACTTTATGTGACATATGCAAACGACCAGATCGGATGTGACTGTATCTTATCTTAATCTCTCAGACAACTCTTCCAGTTCAGACAGTGGAAACATCCTAAAATTGGTGTTCTGATATGATGCATAATAGGAGTTCTGATGGCTTCTCCACGAGAGCTAACTCAGAAAAGCAAACTGGAAGAAGCAATTCACATATTACTGGAAGAGTAAATGAACTTGTACTCTATCATTCATCGTCATTAAAACTGTTTCAATTACGTATTTCTTAAATGATTCATTGAGGTCAAGGCTAATGTGAAAGCAGCATTCAAAATAGCACAAACATTGATGTCATTAATTTGTAAATTTTATTTTATTATTCTGGACAACACACCTTTTCTAATGCGTTATCAAATTAAACTTTAATGTTACTTTAAGGCACAATTCTATGTGAGCAGTTACTGCGTAAACAGGAAAACCACAATTGTCATTTACATCATGGCTCATTTTCCATACGACCATTTTTTTTAAGAACGTAACACTTTCTCATCTGTGTCTTACGTGAATGTTCTGCTCTAGATCGAGTGAAGAATAAAGCAGAAAAACGGAACGCCAGTGAGAAATTTAAAGCAATAAGTTGGTCCAGACAATGATCCTCTTTACTCTGCTTGAACTTTTCCATCTATTGCCAGGTAAGATTATATTCTATATATTTATGGCTTATTTGTGGTTTAAAATCACGGAAAAAAATTCATGCGGCAAGTTCTGACTGTCACTGCTTAATACTAATATTGTGTTAAAACTTGACTGTTGTTAATCTGTTACAATTAGGTCAAATGTTCTAATATGTCGGGCACGTTTGAAAGCACTACACCGTCTAAAGACAATATACATCTTTCAGTAATATCACAAAACGAGATTAGCTGATTCTTTCATCGTCCTTTTATTTGTGGAATCTTGTGGTGTGAAAAGGGGACAACCACGTTTCCACGTATACAAGATAAACAACGCTGAAGACAGTCTTAATTGTCAGGAAGATTTTGATCTATAATGGTTCATAATTTCCTATTTCACAAGAAATTCACGTGACATATCATGTTTTTCAGTTATTGTCTCTCAGGCAGTGTACCCACAGACTCCAATCATTCAAACCGCCTCAGTTGGAAGTACATGTAAGATGCATTGCCACACCGGATGGCTCACAGCTGGAGCTGTTCACTGGTATAAATATCAGCAAGGAAAACATATACAACTCGTTTTCACCGTGATAAAACTTATCCGTAAAACTGGAAGATTTTCGGGAGAGATTAATGAAGAAGAGACTACTTATACTCTTGTAATTGATGATATTCAAAGAAATGATTCAGGCATTTACTACTGTGCTGCTAAGACATTTAGTGGAACACCATTCATATTTGGTAATGGATCTGAATTATTTATTTTAGGTAAGAATGAAACTTGTCTTATATCAGTTTACTGTAAATACACATATATTTATAGTGATTTTACGTATATCTTACATATAATTCTCTGCAGGTTCGCCAACCATAACACTCTTGCATTCGCCATCAGATGAAATTCATTCACGGCAAGTTATCAGATTGATGTGCTTCGTGAGCAGCGTGCCCACTGATTATCTCACCATTCGCTGGAATGTTTCATCACAGAATAACGAGGAATGGCTTGATACCGAAGTAATAATTCTTGACGGGGTTTACAGTGTCAGCAGTCAAATCAGATTCAAAGCAAACAAGCACAGCAATTGGTTTGAATGTACTTGCTCAATTCAAATCAACTCAGCTGTAAATCTTATCAGTGAAAATTACTCACATCGGACAGGTAACAACTTATGTTATCAGTTTATTTTATATTTAATTCCGATGAGATATTTGAATGTTAGTAACAGCTGCTTGTATATCAAAAATCGCTTTCTTTCAATGTTAATGACCAATTATCATTTCATTTACTTTCTTGCCTTTCTGTAGCGTTTATCTTTCTTTCTGAATGGTTGCATTCATCTGTGCAGCTAGGACATACGTGCACAGTTGAAGGCAAGATTCTTTTCATACTTTCAAAGATTAAATTAAAAATCCTGCTCATGGCGTTTTTTCACCCTTCATCTCTGTGGCTTTGTCTATTCCAACGGGTCCAAAATTCTGAAACAATGGATTGCAACGAACAGATCAATTCTGCCGTCCTGCTCTGTGAAAACCTCTGACAAATATTTCGCAATTATCTTCACAATCAATGGCTATTTTTCCCTTACTTTTCTTTTTATCCATTGGTGTTACTTTTTGGTGATTCAGTGCTTGTTCCACTAACTAATGCTGTTCTAGAGACGTGTACATTTTAAGCTCCACCTGAGTAAAGAAAATTATCCGAAAAGATCCTTATTGGTTACCTTTTGTAACTGATGTACATGCATTGGAGTCGAGGTTTGGGCAGATTTAAACGTGGAAAGATCTTTCCTTATTAGTTCCTATTAAATAATAGTTCATAAATAATCTGAAGACCTCTGCCAAAATCACAAAACTGTTTTCAATTCCGGAAAGAAAACAAAAGTCCCAGTCAGACAATTGCAAAATATTACATGCCCGATTCCACTTAGCAAGACATTTTCAACATTCACCAGTTCATTTATATCCATTACGTGAGGGAATGTTGTTGGACTAGGGTGGACAGGGTCAAACATCCGACGACACCGGATTAGTGTTCAAGAGGTTTACTTGATACTGCAAGCTTTCGGAGCCACCACCCCCCTCCTCCCGCTCCCCCCCACCCCCCCCCCAGGCCCCGCCCCCCGCTCTTTCATCAGGCGGCTAATGAAAGACAATTAATTGGACACAGAATTTATATTAAAAGATCAAAAGATCATATAACTTATGTGAATGTATTGTCCATACATAGATGGCTATTAAGTCTTTAATCAATTCGATTGAAGGTGCAGGTTTAGATTTATTAATATGTAAATCCCTACCCCAAATAAACGTGTTGGACTGTAACCCGGTGTCATGACATTCTTTTGATTTAATTTTCATTCTTAATATAAATATGTAAAGTGATAATTGCAATGCTGTGGTTACAATCAATAACAAGGTTGATAATTTAATCAAGCAAACGCAGGGAGAGAATGTACAACTCTTAATCTAAACAAGCCCGAGGAATGCAGGAAAAGACAGCATCATCATCCATTTGTTTGCCACATTGTCATCTAATTAACCAATTCCAAGCTAAATTCTGGCATTTTCATTTGGCCCCATTCCTAATCATTGCCTTTCACTTTCCTGTCTGCAAATGTCTTCTCGTTCTATGTCACATGTGGAATGTTTCAATAGTGCCAGTTGTTCATAGATTAATGTTGGCATTATCCCCTAAGATGGACAAAAGTAATGTTTGGCATGCACAATTCATGTAGTGTAATTGAAGTCTGATCATTTTAGTCTTTTACTAACTGGAACAGTCGCCAATTCATTTTTGGCTTAAGACCATGGGTAGTCGATGTGATGGTGTTATTCTTTTACATAACATTCGATCATTTCTCAGTTATGGTCTGATATCCAATATAAAAACCTAACGCTTCTGGGTCAGATATGTCTGTTCTATGACCAAGTAAGATAAAGGCTAATCATCTATCTCTTCACCACTTTCCCACATCCTCTCTGTACTTCTTGCTGGCTTGAATATTTAAAAGAATACATCGGTAAAACGTATTCTTTGTGATCCAACGTTCAGACTCATCCCTGGTAGAGTATTTAACTAGTTGATTGTTAAAGTCCAGGAAGAACTGCTTCATAATCTCTATCTTAATATCCTATACCCTATACTCAGACTTTGAGCCCTGTTGTAGGTGTAAATAAACAGGGGAAACACTTTTACTTCGTATACTCTGCCTAAGGCTCTTAGACTCTCCGATCTTTATTTTAGATCAGTCATTCTTCTGAACTTATTCAATCCAGTTCCATTTGTCATGGACGAGGTCAGACAACCTCAAAACATTTCAAGAAGTTTGGCCCAGACCCTAACTTTTCAAGTGGTTTTACTTAAGTGTAGTGTGGATTTTTCAGGAGTGATGCAGATGATCAAACCACATTATTTCTTAAAGAAAACAGAATTTTTTTACAAATCTGCTGAATGAAACACAAATAAAAAAGAACAGAATGCAGAATAACTTAACATGTCCGAAAACCCAACAGATTATCACAATTTAATGCTGCTGTTCCAAATACTTACAAGAATCCCGAGGAATACCCCTTGGTACAAATTTAAAATCAAACACAGAGTCTTACAGGAGAGAAATGAGAGAAAGGGTCAGCATGGATCTGCTTCCTTGGATCGAGCAGCTTCAAATCACTGCTGTGATAAAACCAAACCAATTCAGAGTTAAGCAGAGTTGGGAGAACTGGTCACTCCCTTTTCATTGTACAAGATGTTTTTAAACTTTGAAAGTATTTTGCCTGACAAAGTACCTGTTAGCGATAATCGAATTGGCCCTAAAACCTTTCAACATAGACTTTTTGGAATCTGTGTATTTTACAACCTCCGTGAAAAAAAAACAAAGGCAACATAACCTTGTAAAAGAAGCAGCATTGCAATACACGCCAATCCCCCCAAAAAAGTAAGAACAATCAATATCCAAAGATGGCTTCGTTTTAGAACTGCTGAACCTTAAATTGTTAATACCGTACAACATACATATTTATTACATTGACTATAACCATGCAAACATGCACAACTTCATTCTTTTCCGTCTGTTGTACTTCTCCCACTGAAAAACTCTGTTTCTCATTAAAGTCTCGACATTTCGTCAGCAATCACGCTTTCTCCTCTTCCCACATGCACAATTTTCAAATTGAATGGCTGTAACAAGAAGCTCCATTTAAAATGTCTGGCATTTATGACCTTAAATTTCTCCAAAAACTTCAATTGGTTATGGTCAGTGTACATGATTGTCCCACATACGTTACTAGTAACAAAAATATTGAAATGTTGTAATGCTGACACCAAGCTCAAAGCCTCCATCTCAACTGTCGACTATTTCTGCTGAAAAATGTTCAACTTCCTGGAGAAATACCCGACAGGTCTTTATATCTTCTTGTCTTCCTGTGAGAGCACAGCAACGACGCCCACTGTACTTGCATCGATAGCCAACTTGAATTAGAGCGTAATTAGATGTGGCTAATTCTGGGGCAGTAGTTAACGCAGCTTTCAGGCTGTCAAAGGCCTTCTGACAGTCTGCTGTCCACTGAAACTTCTTGCTTTTTTTTAGCAATTCAGTGAATGGAGAGGCCGCACTGCTAAAATTCTGCGCAAATTTTCGACAAAACTCACTAAAACCCAGGAACTGTAGGATTGTTTTCTTTTTTGCTAATGGCAATGAAAACTCCCCAGTCACCTTTGTTTTTGAATTCCGTGGGGCCATTTGTCTATGTCCAATAACATGGCCCAGGAAGGTTACTTGGGTTTTAGCAAATTCAATTTTACCCAGTTTTATCACTAAGCCTGCCTCTCGAAGTCAATCAAACAAGTCTGATAAATGTTTCAAATTTTCCTTCCATGAATGACCAAAAATCACCAGGTCATCCATATATACGGCACCATAGGGTAAATAACTCTTTCAGAACATTTCGATTTTTCTCGGGAAGATAACTCAATAATTTATCCCAATTTTTGACAACCTCCTCACTTGCCAATTTAATATCAGGAATGCCCAATTCAGAGTCCTCTTAACTTGGTTCTTAACTCTGTCTTGTGAATGATAACACAGTCTCATTTCGCTTTACCTCCCTGTCAAAATACTTTGAGGGCATAGTCACAT
The DNA here is from genome assembly GCF_037043375.1 of Chiloscyllium plagiosum. Classification (NCBI taxonomy): domain Eukaryota; kingdom Metazoa; phylum Chordata; class Chondrichthyes; order Orectolobiformes; family Hemiscylliidae; genus Chiloscyllium; species Chiloscyllium plagiosum. The sequence goes on from NW_028270188.1 coordinate 44,414,508, forward strand.
CACACACTGTGAGATTTTTTTTCTGTCTGGAGTCACCATCAAATAGTTCACCTCAATCAATTTCCTTTTGACTTGATGAAGTCGACGAAACCTTGCTTTTAAAGGTTCACCTATCACTGGAAGTAACATAATACGACTGCCGATCGCATAGTTGTGAATTTCTCATTTCTTGTCTGCATCCCGTCTCATTGTATTCTGTTGTACCTTTAAAAATTGTCTGGAAAACTCCCCCGCTCTATTTAATCATTCATGAAAGTTTGACACATAGTCTAATGTGTGGTCTCTGAATTCCGAATTACCAATTTCTCCTTTTCAATTTCAGTTTTCCTGTCACTTCATGCCCAAAAACTAACTCAACTGGACTGAATTTGGTCGATTCATTTGATTGCAAATAGTGGGATTCCCTTATCCCAATCATTTGATAGGCTTGAGTATAATCCCTCACTGTTTAATGTTTTATGCCACATTTCTAGCGCTCCATGCGGTTCTGGATGGTACCCAGTAGATTTGAATTGTTTTATTCCTCAGTTGTTCTTAAATTCGTTGAATAATTTTGATGTAAAGTTTGACCTTTAATATAATTATATCTCTGTGGGATATCCGTATCGAGTGAGAAAATTCAGTAACTCCTCTACAAATCTTTTAGCTGTGAAATTGCATAATGGAATGGCCTCTGGAAGTCTAGTAGGCACATCCATTGATGTTAACAAATACTGATTCACACTTTTTGTTTGAGGTGAGAGTTTTATGCAATCAATTACAGTCTTGTGAAAGAGTCTTCCTCAATGCAGGAATAGTTTATAAATGTGCGGGTTTTATTATCGCCATTTGTTTTCCAAATACCTGACATTTATGACACGCGTGGAAAAATCCAATTACATGCGTGTGCAGTCCAGGACAGTAAAATTGTCGTTGTATTTTAGTTTGAGATTTTCTCATTCCTAAATAGCACCCTAGTGGCAGCTAATGCCCCACTCGCAATGCCTCCTTTCCATAACTCGCTGGTAATACAATTGATGAGCTTCTGCCCATTTCTCATCTTCCAGAATATGTGATTAAGATGTAACTGTTAAGATAAAAACATGCAGGCATGCATTCGGATTATTTTTTCTGTGCACATCTTTAGATACAATTGCTGAAAATTTTCAGCTTTCTGCTGTGACTCAGTTAACTTATCTGGGTGGCACGGTGGCACAGTGGTTAGCACTGTTGTCTCACAGTGCCAGAGCCCGGGCTCAATTCCCGCCTCAGGCGACTGACTGTGTGGAGTTTGCGTATTCTCCCCGTGTCTGCGTGGGTTTCCTCTGGGTGCTCCGATTTCCTCCCACAGTCTAAAAATACGCAGGTTAGGTGGATTGGCCATGCTAAATTGCTCGTAGCGTTAGGTGAAGGGGTAAAATGTAGGGGAGTGGGTTGTGCTTCGGCGGGTCAGTGTGGACTTGTTGGGCTGAAGGGCCTGTTTCCACACTGTAAGTAATCTAATCTAAAAATATTCGCTTTGTCAGCTATCTGGTCCTGGTGTGTTTCAAACAGGATCTCTGTTAAATCCACTTCAACATTCAACTGGTGACTTTGTGATCTCAATACCACACAAGGAGGAAAATTCCCATATCTGTTCGGCACTAGTTCAGTTGCCTGAGTTTCCACTGGCTTTTTAACCACAGTAGGCAACACTCCTACCCTGTGATCCAGCTGCGTCATTAGCAAAGACAAACTGGAGCTGAGAGTTGTCTAGGACTTCTACCATGACTTTTCCACTGGACAGTTTAAAGTGACATTACATCATTGAGTGCATCTTGTCTCACCGTGAATTTCTGTTACTAGTGTCTTTTCTGGCGGTAGTCCTTCAGACGTACATATCTCCACATCTTTCAGCATCACAGATTGAGAAGATACTTCATTTTCGAACATGGTAAACTCTTTACTGCTGCTCCTGGCCTATAGAAGTAATCTTTACTTTCACAGTTATCTGGTTTAATAAAATCTGGCACTTCCTCATTAATCAACCTTCGACCAGGTTGTACGTTTTGGTACAGCTTTCTACCTTCCACTGTGCTTTCCATTACCACTCCAGCAAAATTCATTGTCTTATCCTATTTTCCTACATTTGTCCTCCCAGTGCTTTTCCTAACCGACCACCACTGTGATTTCACGTGGCCTACTTTATTGCAGTGACAATACTGGAGCTTTTTAACTTCTTTTTTGCCTTCAAGCGTTTCATTTTTAGCATGTGGTCAGTTATCCTTATGCTCTTCACGGAGATCTACCTTTCCCGTTCGACGTGAGCATTTCTGTTTTCCCCAATGTCTATCTCTAATGGATTGAAATTGATTCTGGAAGCCAAAATTTAATTTTGAGCCAACTCATAATCATTGCATATTTCAGCTGCGAATTTGGCGTTTTAACTCTCTGCTCTTCCATGTAAGTTCTGAAAACTTCAGAAAGTGAATTTTTGAACTCCTCCAAAGTAATTCTCTCTGAGACTGTCATCGGTTTGTTCCATTTTTAATGCCCTTGTCCACCTACTCAAATTAGATCGTTTGATCCTTTCAAACTCAGTTTTGGATTGAACAGAGTCACTCTTAGATTCATGAAATGTTATCTGTAAACTTCTGGCACAAGCTGGCACTTAATATGTTTTTTTTTAATCCTCATCTTCCCCAGATATCTCTGTTGATAATGATGTGAATACTCACCAGCTCTATTTTTGCATTTTTTTTTGGATAAACGAAACACACATGGTCACTAACCAACGCATTTGTTCAGCCACCTTTTCAAATGAGTTGAAAGAGTTTTCCACCTCCTTGTCATCAAATTTGTGCAATGCTTGAATATATTTGAAAAGTTTTTCAACAAGCCTTGGGGTACCGTTGTCTTGCTCATCTTCACTGAATTCCACAAAATGCTTGCCTTCCACCTTCACTTTCATCCTTTTCAACTGACCTTCTGTTCAAATGCCAATTTCTGAAATTCAAACTCCCTCATTTTCTTCCTTTCCTCTTCTATCTTCCGTTTTGTTCTGCCAAAGAAATTTGTTCCTTATCTCTTTCCTCTGCATTTAATCTTAATCCTGTCACTTGCCTCATTTCAACTGAATTTTCACCATCTCTAAAGATTCTGATTGCATTTTGTAGCAAATTGTTGCTGTAATCATCTCCGCTTTCCTCACAGAAGGAGGCATCTCCAACTCTAAGTTGTCTGCTAATTTCAGCAGCTTAGTCTTAATCAACTTTTGTAAAACCCTCAAGGTTACTTGCACCCCCAGAAAACTCTTGGTAACTGAAAGAGTCATTGCAATTCCAACGACTATTTAAAACCAAACGAATTCAATACCCGGAATAAAAGACATTAACAACTACCATTCGCTGTCTTCGAGCCCAGCAACCCTAATCACAATTTGGAACGATACAACAAATATCAGATAAGGGTTGCTGTTCTATACTAGGTCAGACTGTCTTACAATATTACAAGAACATCACCGACACCCTAACTTTGCTAATGATTTTAATAAGGTGCAACGTGTATTTCGGAGGAGTAATGCAGCTATTCAAACCACTCAGTTGGAACAAAGCAGAATTTATTTCTATGAGTGCCGAAGGAAACACAAACAAAAGAGAACAAAAACCAAAAGCACCTAACCTATCCAAAAAGCAAAACATGATTCCAACTGTATGCTGCTGTTCCAAATACTTGCGAAATCCCCATAAATCCCCATTGGCAGAAGAGGCAAAAGAAAACACAGGGTCTTACAGGACAGACGTCAGAGGGATTGTTAGCATGGACCTGCTTCTTTGTGTTCAGCAGCTTCAAAATGCTACTGTGCTAAAACCAAACCAAAGCAGAGTGAAGCAGAGATGGGAGAACTGGTCGCCTCTCTTTCATTGTACAAGTGTTTGTTTTTTCAAACTTGAAAAACTTTTGCATAAGGCACTATTTTTTAGCTATCAACAAATTTGCCGTGAATCCCTCCAATTTAGACTTTCGGAGTCTGTGACCCCGCTGAAAAAAGGCAAGGGCAACATAACATTGTTAAAGGAGTAGCATCATCCTGCACTGTAAACAAACTTTCCTCGTGTGATATTCCGACCGACTCCAGTTTGAGCCTCATCAACTTTCTCTATTACAAGTATATCCTCTCCTCATTAAGGAGATTATATCATCCACGTCATAATCAGGGTGACGTACGAACGTGGAGCATGATTGATTTTTGCCATAACAGAACACATCACCTGTTAATACAATGTCTCCTACTATCAATGTATTCGGTATGTGTCTCTTTTTTTTTGCTGCCAAGGAGTCTCCATTGCGACGTTAAATCTAATCCTTACTTTTCTGTTATGCATTTCGGATGCGTATAAGCTGCTAGATTTGTTTCGAGATTTCAGCTATCTAATGCAATAACAACAATACAACGTAAGGTAAAATAACCACAGCTCGAGAGGATAATACGACCATTCTCTTCATAGACAGAGAAGGCCGTTGTTCGATAAGCATGAGGGTCACCAGACCGTAACCAAGGGAGATGTTCAGAAGATGGGATATTCATGCTAAACCCACCAATACTGGAATTTAAATGACTCAGCGTTGTCATTCTGTGTCGCAAATCAGCCATCCTTCCAATTAAGCTAACAATTGTTGGGGAGAAACTAACAATAAGAAAACTGCTAAAACCAAACAGCGAACTGCGGATGCTGGAAATCTGAAACAATAACAGAAACTACTGGAGCTAATCAACAGTTCTGGCAGCATCTGTGGACTGAAAAGAGAGTCTACATTTCAATTACAGGGACCCTTCAACTGAACTTAGGTAGCTAGATTGCAGATTTTAATTTCAAGCAGGACCTGAAAGGTTGGAATTTCTCAATCAATGCAATTGCACGTATTAGTAAGTAAAGGTATAGTCATTTGGAATGAACGAGTACAGTGGCTACAGAATTAGAAAGGTTGGGAGGGCATTAGAATCGTGGATCACTGGGTGCGTTTCTGGGGAAAGTGGCATCTAAGTACTTCCAATGAGTTTTTCCTGAACTGAGCGAAGCCAACCACTTGCTTGTCAGGTGGCAGGGTGGTTGTTGCTGCGGTTCGTTGAGAATTAAACTAATTTTGCAGAGTTAGATATGGATTGCTGGTAGCGGAACGAGTAATGTAAAAACAAGTCTTCACGAAGGACAGTCATTCTAAAAGGCAGTGTAAATATAGTTGTGTTAAAACAGAAGGACACATAGCAATATTCAGTGCCATGAGTTTAATGCGAAAGGTTCCATGCATCCGTCATATAGTAGAGGGTGCTCATTAACACACAGGAATGTGTCTTCAATTAAAATATTTTCAATTTCTGATTTTGCATTAAATGCCTTTCATTCTTTTGGAACAGCCCGAGTTTCCAAAGCAAGGAAAAGCTGGTTTCAAATTCTAGTCAAAAACACGTTTGCACGAGTTATAAACGTTGAACTTGTTATCCCAAATAATTTCAATTTTTTTTTAACTATACCCTGTACGTCTCCAATTGCACTGGAGAAAAGGAATTTGTGCACAGATGTGACTTTTTCTCTAACTATGGTGGATCGACGTTCATCTGCCCCGAGTTGTGGATGGGATGTGTTGTACATCGATATTAACCTCACAACGTCGGAGAAGGGGGAGCAATGTGTACACACAGTCACTCATAACATCTCCAACAGACAAACATTTCAAATGTTGGTCTTTTAGATAGCAGCCACAGCTGCTGTCTGTTCAGAGATATTTTTCTTGTGACTGTTCGAACAGTTTGAGTGTTCAACACGGGGAGAGATATGTCTCATACAGTCATTATCCAGGAGTTGCAGAGCACAGAAACAAAGCCTTCGGCCCAACGTGTCCATGCTGACCACATATTCTAAATTAATCTGGTTCCATTTGCCGGTATTTGGTAGATAGCCCTCTAAACCCTTCTGATTCGTGTACCCATCCAGACGCCTTTAAAATATTCGTAAACGTTGTCAGCCTCCACCACATCCTATAAAAACTCATTCCATACATATAATACCCTCTGTGTGAAAAGGTGCCCCTCAGGTCCCTTTAAACCTTGCCCTTTTCATTTTAAATCTTAGCCCTCTAGCTTTGGACTCCCCTACTATGGGATAAAAACCATAGCTATTCACCCTACCTCTGCTTTTCATGATCGTTGAAGCTTCTATAATGTCACCTCTCAGCCTGTGATGCTCCATGGAAATTAACCGCAGCTTGTTCAGCCTCTCCCTATAGTTCAACTCTCCAGTCCCGGCAACATCCCTGATAATCTTTTCTGCATCCTTTCAAATTTAACGACATTTTTCCTTTAGCAGGAAAACCGGAATTCAGCGCAGCAATCATGTTCCAACTTCTCACTATTTAGGGTACATCCTGTCCACAAATCGATATCTAAATCCAATGTTGGGAGTAATAGCACTTTCTTCAACTGCAAAACATTGATTTCTGCAGAATACCTACCTGCTCCTGAATCTTTCTGCTTCTGAGCATCCTTTTTGTTTTTGCAACCTATTCATTTCTGTTTGTTGTACAATTGTATAATAATAATACTCAAAACACTTTATTATTATTATACAATTGTACAACAAACAGAAATGCATGATATTGTAACATATTGCAGAATCTTCTAACTCATTTATTTTAAGAATCTCTTTTGGAAACCAATCATGCACATCGATCATATAACAGGAAATGACAAGAAATAGCGTGAATGGATGTTTTAGGCAGTAAGGATCAGTTTAGGCCAAAGAGGCTGTCTCCGTGCTGTGGGTCTCTATGACTTGATGATTCTTTCACAGACATTTCATCCCACCATATCTGTGCCGACGACAATGATATTCTAAACTATTTCCATATGCCTGCATGTAGCATGTAAACAGTTTCTGTCCTGTTCATTTGTCTGTCTAAATGTCTCTTTAACTTTGCTGCCGTATTTGCTTCTCCCACTTCACCTGGCAGTGCGTTCCAGGAAACTAATAAATTTTGTGTACAAAACCTGCCTCACTCATCTCCTTTTAACAATCCACCTCATAACTTAAACCTATGCGCCCACTGCTCTTTTTTTTTAAATTTGAACTCTTTGAAAAAGACTTCGACAATCTACCCTATCTATGTTCCTCATAGTTTTATATACTCTATCATATCGACTGTAAACCACTGACACTCTAATAAAATCATAGATTGTGCAACCTCTCCTTATAGCTAATGCACTCCAATCCAGCCAAATTCTGTTAAATCTGCTCTGTCCAGTCTCCAGAGTCTTTCACATCGTTCTTGTATTTTTGGAGACCAAAAATGCACACAATAATTCAAATGTCTGTGACCTGATAAACGTCTTATACAGTTGCAGCATGATATGTCAACTTTTGTATTCAATTCCCCGACGATGAAGCGAGGATGCCGAGTGCCTTCTTTTCTATCTTATCCATTCGATATGTAATTTTCAGCTAGCCATGGACAAGAAACCCAAGATCCTTCTATGTATCAATGTTCTGAGGTTTCTGGCCATTTACAGTATATTTTCATCCATCATTTGAAATCTCAAAATTCATCACCTCACAATACTTTGTATTAAACTCCGTCTGCCATTTCTCAATCCAACCTCCAGTGGAAACATATCCTGCTGCATTTTTATATATCCTTCCGTAATACCCACAATTTAACAACTTCTGCATCTTCCACAACCTCACTACTCAAACCACTGACACTTCCATCCAAATCATCTACAAACAACAGAAGATTCAGCAATGAGCCTTGTAGAACATCACCAGTCACCCCTCCGCAGCTACCCCCTGTTTTCTGTGGTCAAGGCTTTTATTTTTATTGACTAATTGCAAACTAACTATGATTGGATCCTATTTGACCTTCTTGACTAACGTAGCAGGAGGAACCTTCTCAATTGTTTTAGAAAGGTCCGTGTGGATAAAATCCACTATCCTACCATCACCAATGCCTTTTGTCACTTGTTCAAACAAAAACATATCAAGTTTTAAAGACAGGCTGTCCACTGCATAAAGCCATTCTGTCTATCCCAAATAAGTTCATTTTACTTCAATCGACAACAGTTCCTCTTTCTAACAATCTTCTCCAATATTTTCCCTACCTCTGACTGAAGGCACAGCAGACGACAATTTCCTGGGTTATCCTAGTTTCCCTTCTTGAATGAAGGATTAATCCAGGGTATTTGATTGTCCTATGGTACCTCGCCTTTAGATAAAGAGGATACCAAGATCTCTGTCAAGGTCTCAGCAAGCATTTCCCTTGCCTTCTTCAGTAACCTGGGATAACACCAGGCCCTGGGGACTTGTATAATTTAATGACTTTCGAGATACTCACGGAATACAGCTCCTTATATTCACGGTCCGAGCATTTTTGTTAAATTACCAATCTTTTTCATTCCAGTGCTGTTGTAATTCGTTACGCAGGAGTGTACTTGATTTCTCACAAACTCAGCTGTTATTTCTTCTAACATCTTTGAATAAACGTTTGTTTTCACCGTAATATTTAACAGCCACCAGCAATGGTAATTTCTTTTTCAGCATTATATTCCCTGCACTTTTGCAAATATTACGTAGTGATAATCATTACTCATTTTTATCCTTATGTTTCAAGATACTATGTGCTCTCTTTCAACATTCCCTAAATTATTTTGATAGTTGTCTACCATTAAATTTGCAATACAGCATTCCAATACATTTCAACTACTGTAGCTCTGTTCCTTTTTTACCTCTTTCCTTACTATACACATTTTTTTATTTCATTGTACTCAACATGGATATAAACAGCTTCTTTATTTCAGCCCCGAAGTGAATACAAACAGCATGGATTTTATGTACATAAATTTTCTGTGCGTATTTAGTAAGATTTCTGTTCTCAACACTTACCGAACTCATTACTCTTTTCAATTCATTAATAATGACCTAGTCTTTGTGTCAACTTGTTGCACTATCTTAGGGTGGTAAATAAGCTATTCTCACCAGTTTTGCAGTGGCGTATTGATTGTTCAAACTGAGCACACTGATTGCAGTTATAATTATGTATGTGCGTCTAACAATCAACCTCAAAAGTCGTAAGTGCATTTTCTTTTACCATGCGCGCAAGCATATACAGAGAAGGTACATTCACTACTTAACCTGACCAATTTTGATGAACGACCGAAAAATCCAGTATTTTTCTAAGTTTCCTGCAAAAAAATCTCATTACCAAAATTTCAAAAATGTATCATTAAAGCAGAAGAGAAAGATATCCAATTCTATTTCACCTACGAATTTCGTTAACATCTTGCACTTCATTCTGTCAAGCACTATTCAGTTTAGCATAATATTTGCTGCCATTTCTTACCTGAGTCTGTCGAGTCCCTGTCTCTAAACGTTATTTCGATGCCAGGCATTTCTGCAATGTTTCAACACCACTTTTTTTTCTTTGCCACAGTTTCCTTCCGACATTATTTTGTAGGAAGCAGTTTTCTGGTCAAATATTCATTAATTGAAGACTGTTCTTTACTTTTCACCTATTTAACATTTTAATCTGAATTTATTTTTCCAATACCCAACATGTGAATTAAGATATGTGGTCATGTGATGCTTGGCAGCTTCTGCTCTTTGTAATTTGAATGTTCTCCAACTGGAAGTCTGTGATTACTAATCTGCACTTCCTATCGCAATATAAATGCATTTATTAATTTGTGAACCCAAACGTTCGAATCACTGTTCCCCTCTATTGGCTTAAATTACTGCCGGTGTCTGACTTCCTTAATCTTCCTTGCAAAAGTGAATCGACCTAAGAATTTGTCAAATAGTGAAGAAATAGACACTTTCATTAGACATGCAAGCTTTTGACCTTCATGTAATGGGAGTCATTTCATTAAATCCAAGACTTGTAGGGGCAGATGTTCGACTAGGGTGGACAATGATAAAAATCACACAACACCAGGTTATATTCAAACAGGTTTATTTGGAAGTACTGGCTTTCAGAGCGCCGCTCCTTCATCAGGTAACTAGTGTAGGAGCGGAATCATAAGGCAGAATTTATAGCAAAAGCTCACAGTGTCACGCTATTAAAATGTAATTTAAAAGAGGCTCTGGGATTTACCTATCAAAGAGTATAAACCAAAAAACCTATACTAAAAGGTAAAAGACTTGATCTAAAATCGTTTAATGTATCATCATTTCTCCATGACACTGTGCTCATTTGGCTATAAATATTGCATCTAATGATATTATACCTTACGAACACTTGAGGAAGAAGCAGCACCTCGAAAGCTAGTATTTTCAAATAAAATTATTGGACCATAATCTGGTGTTGTGTGAATTATAACTTTTAATCCAAAATCAAGAATAAATTTTTGATCATTTGTAATCATTGATGATGAAAAGTTAATGACATTTACTGACATTAATTTCAAACACGTTCAGCAGATGAGCATCATATTTTGCCAATCCGTTCAAATGGGTACTTCAAGACTTGTGGCAACTGAAATCAATTGCAGAAAAAGGTTTGATGGTTTGACTCATAAGAATACTGTTGAGGAATCCTGTGGCGACTTAATAAGTTACAATCATTCATTTGTTTCAAAATGATGTTCATGGCTTTCCCTAAACTTCCTGCCATTGTGTGAAAGATCAAGTAATGGAACGTTTAATGTTATCATTTGTACTTCTTCAGAACCAGGACGTAACATTTGCCTTTTCTTGCTTTGTGGAACATCTATTATAATGATTCTGCTCCTTATCGTTTCAACTACATATTCTAGATGGAGCTGGACAAATCAACACACGGGTAAGAAGTGGCGTCCCTGTGTTTTTAATAGAAATCATACACATTGCAGTTGGATTTTTTTTTGTTGCTGTTTTTTAAATGATAACAGACGCATTTCATTCTGCAAATTACAAATGCTGATATTTCCCTTTGCATTAGCTGATAGATCCAAGATTTACTACTTGTCAGATTCGAGACATCGTGACAAACAAAAGGAGGTAAGTGCAGGGAGACTGTATTCTTATTAGATGTTAGGAAATAACACTTCAGACAGATTGTTGTTACTACGAACCGTCCAAAAAATTAAATCACAATGAATGCCGCACAGCAGCGTTGTGTAAGTTTTGGTCCCACAACTATAGCTTAAAACATTGGTATGAACTTTCTGTATCTGTAATTTTGCTGAAATGTGTAAAAATCTGAATAATGTTTCTGTGTGTAACGAAGGAAAATAGAATGTTTAATTCTGATAAGGATGCTTACAATGTTTGATCTGTTATAAAGAGAAGTGGTAGATATCTGTAGCTGGGTGCAGTACATTAAACGATAGTCATTTGGTTTTCAATTTGACACCATTTTGTATATAGACATTTTAACTCAACACAATCAAATATGTTGAACGAGGCAGGTAAACTTTGTATTTGGAATACCTGGACTAAAGCAATTACTATTCGTTACTTATCATTCGTGTTCTGAAATCATATTTTTACCTCAATTATGAAGAGAGGTTTGACAGACAATGTTTGCTTTCCTTCAAACAAAGGATATAGAGAAGTTAAATGATTATGTAGTCAAAGGTAATGAGGTGACTAGACAGTATGGATGGGAAGAAACATTTTCCCTTCGTGGACAAACAAATGCGGGGAACATAGATTTCAAATAAGAGGCAGCAAGTTCAGAGTTGGGTGAAGGATTTTACCTTTTATCAGACACAGTGTGGAGATAATCTATACTTTAGCACCTATAAGTCTGGCTGAGATACACATCTTCACAACATTTTAATTGCTAAGAAGTGCACTTGCAGTACCAAGGTATACAAATCCAAGAGGCACATGTTGGTAAATGAGACTGGAAAAATTAGAATTGTTTGTTTTTTACTGGCATAGAATCAATGAACGGAAGGGCGTTATTTGTGTGCTCTGTAGCCCTGTCACTCGAAAATTTGCTTCAGAGGAATTAGTGAACTTCTTATTATTTGCTTAAAACACCATGTTCAGACACATGTGTGGTGTACATGGGACCTGAAAGCAGATTTTCTCGCCCAGACCCAGTGATTTACGACTATAACACGGGAACCTGTGCCATTTTATATATATGGATATACAGATTAATTGGCAAGTGTCCAAGTGTCAGGGATAAGGATCAACGAAAACAAGCAATTCCTATTTGCTTTGGTTCTTGATATTATATGTTTTCTCCCTTAGACTCTTTATGCTGACCTTGCATTTACAGAGGAACAGACAATCTGATGTGAAACGAAACACTGCGTCATCGAACAAAGCAAGATATGGAAAGTTCATCTACATCTCCTGTTTTTATTTCGCATTCAGAAAGAAGTAAAATACGTTATTAAGCGACATTTAAAGCAAATATCCATCAATGTTATTCTGTGCCAATATAGTTTGATACATACTAATGCCAAATGTGTATGCATGGAACCAGAAGAATAGGCTCACAGCTAGAATTCGTGACTGAAATTTTACCATTTTCATAAAGACTATTCACTTTCCTTTGTTTTTCAATAAATCCTTCACTGAATTATTATGTTTCAAACTCAGTTTTACATCCAAGAGTGACTGCAATTTCATTAAATGTGGGAAGTAGTGACTTATTGATAATGTCACTGAGCTAGTGATCCCCGGAGCAGAAGCTAATTTTCTGAGGACATGGGATCGAATCCAATCATGATAGGCTGTAGTGTAATGACAATGTAATCAATGCATGTTGAAATAAGCTTCAATCTGGTTCATTAACGCTTCTTTTGAGAAGAAGATCTATCTTCCTTACTTGGTCTGGTTTACATTTGACTCCAGACCAACAGCAATATATTTGAAATGTGAACTAATAGAGGAAGGTCACATTGATGTTCAAGATCGAAAAGCTCCACGTGGTTGAAACTTTAAAGATGACATCCTGATGAGGAATCGGAGGCAATCACACAGAGCTTCAAAAGAGGAATCGACTTTGTTCATCTCATAATGCAACTAGGCACGTATTATAAGGAAATGCTGGCAGTACAAAAACTAATTCTCACGTAGAACACTTAACAATACAAAAACAAATGTATCAATAAAAATTGAAATTTCCAAGCCATGACTTGATTACTTGGATTTTGCGTTCAGTAAAACCTGTAGTACATGTGAATCAGTGAGACAAACACAAACAAATAATTAGGTTCCAACTTAACTACAAAACGTCTGACGTTCAAAAGAGCCAACAGTTTGTTGTTAAGATTGTGGAGGGCCATTATGAAAATCTAATGTGCGGCATCAAAATGAAAACTACATCTCTTCCCCTATGTCTCTTTCAAGATCTAAGTCTATATGGCATAATTGGAATTAATATTGACGAAGTGTCATTACAAATTATAGGCAGTGTGTACTGCAGACCAAGCTACACAGATACACAAAGAATATGCACAACAGGTATTTTGAACTATCAAGGAATGCATACAGCATTTGGAGTATTCAAACTGTTTTCAAGAAACAGCACAATGTAGCAAGTTGATTCTATAACTTTTCTACTTTTTAAAAATCCTCACTCACACAAGCGAACAAAGATGTAACCAAAAGAAAAGAAACATAATTGCTAGACAAAGAAATTTAGGAAAATATTTTGTTAGCATCAGTTCAAGCATTAAACATCAATGGTTTCTCGTGTTAGATGTTTATTATTTCATTCAGTTCTTCCCAACGCTTCACTGACAACATGAGGTTGCGGGTGCACGGAATCTCACCATTTCATTCATGGTTGCTGATTTCCTTGTTAATATCTGTGGAAGATTTTGGCTCTTACTGTTGTTCTGAACAGTGTCTGCAAAAAGAGCAGGCACAATCGTTAACACGAGAGAGCGCATCTAGCTGTGAAAGACGTTGTCGATCATTGAAACGCTTATTCTGAAGGATTGACATCATAGTTACAAGGCCGATTGTGTGTGATTTGGAGTACACCATGTACTATTATTCATCAAAGTAGTAGAGAATTCGGGTTTGGAAAGATCATTTGTATATATTGAACATTGTTAAGAATTTCTACAGAGCTACAGTTAAGTCATTTTTTTCTTTTTATTTTGTCTGCATTTTAACTATAGTGCATGGTAATCTAATCAATCGAATTGCATCAGGAACACAACAGCTTACATATACCATTAAAATAATTAAATGTCAGGGTTGAGACTCTCCTCTTAATATATATTGTGTGCGTTTGGTCTGTTCAATAACAGAAGACTGAACGTAATCTTAGTTGTTGCGTAGTCAATTGCCTTTACCAGAGTGTAGATGAATTGCAGATCCTGAATCTGATTTCTTTGTTGTGAGATAGCTCTGCACCGTCTATTCCATGCAACTCCCACTTGCTGGAAGAAAATAACAGTGTGTTTTAGATTCAATTGATTAACAGATTTCACAATGTTCAACATCATGAGCGATTAATGAGATACCAAAAGGTTTTATGTTCAACTGTAGCAATAATCAGATAACATTGATGTTCACAAGTGACAATCAATATTCACATGACCTAAGTGCCAGGAAATCACCATCTACAAAAGAAACAAACTAATAATCATGAAACAATTTCAATGAATTTGGTTAATCGCCTAATCTCCATACATGACAGTTGGCATGTACCAAAAGAGAGTTCCCTTGAACAGTCATCGTCGCCTTAGAATCTGCAGCGAATAGCTCGCCTCCAATTTCTCCAAACAATCTCCGCCACCGAAAAAGAGATCAAAGTTGGGATAGAATAATCTGCACTAGATTCAGTAAGTATAGATGTAACAACATTCAAGATGTTTTAGAGTATCCAGCAAAGCAACCCTCTGATTGGCAGATAGTTTATAATCATAGATACTTGCTTTCTTTACTATTTATGCACAGTGGCAGCAAACTAACAGTAGGAAGAAAATTTTAGCTATTCGCTGCAAAAGAGAGACGTGTTATTTCAAATCCCCAACAACTGCAACTGAGGGCTAAAACTAAATAAAAACACGCTTGGTTCCGTGGAAGCTTCTCACCCTTTCAGGACGATTCTATTGTTCCAACTCAAAAGAAAACAATAGGACTCACAAGCTGTTTATTTCATTGGGTTTGGAACAGACTTCTTGGTACGTCTGTCTCAACATTTCTTCATTTAAAAAAAGGACCAAATGCACCTACTAAAACCACAGTATCACCATACGTCCCTCTTAAAAAAATGAACCATCAATATCCTAGGATGGCTTCACTTTTTAAAACTTTGAGCCTAACACTATTGGTACATTAGACTACATATACATTGCGCTGACCCTCAGCATACAACATTCTCTACCACAGTCCACTTCAGTCTATCCTTTTCCCACCACTTAAAGTGGTCAACTTCGTTCACAAAATCACAACGTGTCGGCAATTACTTTCTGTCATTCTGACATCTGTATAATTTTGAAATTAAATGAAAGCAACTTTTAAGAAGTAGCAGACATTTGCTTATCATTTTTCCCTAAAACTTTAAGGGGTTATGATCAGTATATACAATTGTCTTAGATATATTGCTGACAATAAAAATTTTGAAGTGTTGCAAATTCAAAATTTACTCAAGTCACTGTGATGAATATTCAATTTTCTGGAAAAATGCTCAATATGTCTTCCTCTATTTTGTTGTTGTTTTGCAGGAGTACAGCACTGACATTTACACCACTTGCTTTGATAGATCCTGTTGGGACTGCCCCTAACTGGGGGACAAAAAATGAGTGACAAATGATTAAACAGAATTAAAAGTCTGATACAGCATTGAAGTAAGATCATGAGTTGACATAATGGTACATTTGAAAAGAAGTTATTCCAAGGTAAAAGGGAGTTCTGCACAAACAGCAGCTGCAAAAAAAGGTCTGTGCGAGACAGTTTAATAAGAATTGTCTCAGGTCACACAGCTTGCACTTTTTTTAAAATATTGAAGCTAAAAGTAAACTCGCACGACCACAGATACAGATGGGATTATGGCTTGTATAAGTCTAGACTTTCAAACAAGTTCATTGAACTGTGGCAGTGATTGTATCCCTCCCTCATTAACGGAGATATGTTGTCCCATTAGGTGAAAAGTGTTATTCAGGGCAAGGGAACTAAATCTCATTTCAGGAGAAAGTACACGAGATAATGACATTTCTCAACAATTAGAGATAATTAGATTAGATTAGATTTGATTACTTACAGTGTGGAAACAGGCCCTTCGGCCCAACAAATGCACACCCACCCGCCGAAGCGCAACCCACCCAGATTAGGTGTTTTACGGGGTTAGTAGTATAGACCAAGGAGGGCACAGTAACCACGTTGCATGTTATCTCTTCGAAATTATTCACAAGTTTAAGAAGTAGGTTCTGCTTAAAGATTATGCACATAACAACAGAGATAGATTTAAATGCAATTGTAAATGCATATTTTCATAAAAATATAATGTTCACTAAAAGCATTAGTAGAAAAATTTAAATAAAAATGTGAAATTTAACCATCTCAGATAGCAAAGCGCCTTTCCCTTTATCATTAAATGAATGCCTAGTTCACACTGTATGAAATAAATTGCTCATAAATCATTAGCTAAGAACGCTAACTGTAAGGTTGGATATACAATTTACATATAACTTACTTCATAACAGAGCTAATGTTATGAATAATGTAGCAGATAGTACGAACCAACTGACCTTTTTTTGCATGTGTAGTTTGGACAGTGGGAAATATAAGATCAGCAATAGAGCTTGATAGGAATATCAAATGAATACAATGAAAAAATGAATTTGAGCAGTCCTTCGAGCTAAGCAAGTCTGAGACATGTCTGTAGGAGTATAACCAGCAACTTTGAAATACAAATAAATAAGATGCATTGAAAGATCCCGATATCTGGCGAATACAATGCCTGCTAAAAATCATAAAACCATGGGGAAGCTGGGGCTGTCCGTAGAAGTGTCCATCATTGATTAGGTGTTTTACGGGCTTAGTTGTATAGATTAAGGAGAGCACAGTGACCACGTTGCATGTTACCATTGGAACAAAATAATGTATACAATACCGTATCCTACTGGAAAATATCTCAGCATCATTGATCTCTCGTCTGAACTGATCCAAAGATTAAGGGGATAACCAAATTGAAGGGGTGGTCACTGGCCCTCTCCCCGTATGATCTGCTTGAATAAAACTACGTTTCTGTATCCTGGCGCCACGTGAGTCCCTTGGCGGGAGGTTTTCTCTAACAACCACATTGAAAGGATTTGCATTATTAGGCTAACACTTGGACAGTGTTCCAGATTGTCAAATGCCTTCTGAAATTCGTCCAACCATTCAATTTTTTTCAAGTTCTGCAACAAGTCAGACAGTGCAGCAAACATATTGCTGAACTTCGGTATGAACTGTTGATTAAAAAAAAACTCATTTGCAGGAATTGCAGGACTTTCACCTTCATCGATTGCTATGGAAATTCTGCAATAATCTTTTCTTGTTCACATCCTTTTGGGCTGGCTGTCTATTTCCATTGGCATGACCCAGGTACGTGACTTGGCTTTTTTGCAAAATCGCACTTAAACCACATTTATCAGAAAGCCCAACTCCTGAAGACGATCAAACAATTCTCATAGATGCTCCAAATATTCCTTCCAGGTATGACTAACAACTCACCAGATCTTCGAGGTACATCATACAAATAAATAATTCCGAAATTACTTTATTGCATAGCCTTTGAAACGTAGTTGGAGCAGTTTGCATTTTAAAAATGGCATGACTATCAACAGGTACAGTCCACTCGGCATTAGGAAAGCCAAAATTTTCTTCATTCTTTTGGATAAAAGTACATGTGGCTACTGCTCTGAGAAAATCCAATATACAAACATAAATTGCTCAAAACAGCCTTTCAGACGTGGAATAGAATATGAATCAGATTTGTAATAGTTTTCAGAGAGTCATACAGTCATAGAGATATACCGGACGGAAACAAACGCTTCAGTCCAAGTCGTCCTTGTCGACCAGATATCCTAAGCTAATCTAGTCCCATTCGCAAGCAATTGGTCCAAATCTCTCTCTACACTTCCAGATTTCTTTTAAATGATGCAATTGTACCAGCCTCCACCACCTCCTATGACAGCTCATTCTATACATGCACCACATTCTGTGTGACAAAGTTGCCCTTAGGTCCCTTTTATATCTTGCCCCTCTCACCATAAACCTATACCCTCTAGTTCTGGATTTCCCCCATCCCAGGGAAAAGACCTTGTCTGTTTATCCTATCCATGACTCTCATGATTTTATAAGCCTCTATAAGGTCACCCCTCAGTCTCCGATGCTTGAGGGGAAACAGCCCCAGCCATTTCAACCTCTCTCTATAATTCAAATCCTCCAACCCTGGCGACATCATTGCAAATCTTGCCTGAACCCTTTAAAGTTTCACAGAATCTTTCCTATTGGAAGGCGACCAGAATTGTACGCAATATTCCAAAAGCCGCTGAACCAATGTCCTGTACAGCCGCAACATGACCTTGAAAATCCTATACTCAATTAACTGACCATTACAGGAAAGCATACCAAAGGCATTCTTCACTATGCTATCTAACATTCGCTGCTAACTGGTTTTGGCTCCATTACTATGGGTGAGCCCATTAGCTGCAACAAACTTAGACAGGAAGCCGAAGTACAAGTCGAAGAGCCCGTGCTGTGCTATATTGTTTTTTGTTCTATGTTCGATGTTCAAAAGATGTTGACTTTAGAGTACAACACGATCTTGATTGGATGGGCCAATGTGTTGAGGAATGGCAGCTTTTGCGCGAAACGTCGACTTTCCTGCTCCTCGGATGCTGCTTGACCTGTTGTGCTATTCCAGCACCACGCTAATCTGGATTCTGATTTCCAGCATCTGCACTCCTCACTTTTGCTGAGCATTGCTGGGTGTTTCACTTTTCGTTATCAGAAAGGGGTCGACCTCTGCTTCATAACAAATCTCAATCATCTTTCCAATTATTTTAGGATGTCCTTATTGACTGATTTAGTTTGAGGAATTTAGCATTCCGAGTCCTCGGAACTTGGTTTCTCACTCAGTGCTGGAATCAATAACGCATTCTCCTTTTGTTTTCTTTCCCTTTGAAAATAGGTTTTGAGAATATTCACATAACACATTCCGTGAGATATTCTTTCGATCTCATATGCTTATCAAATAATTCACTTCACTCAAGTTCTTTTCGATTTGATCAGGCCTACAAAACATTGCCTTCAACATTTCATCCAGCAATGAGAGTAACACCAATATATTATCACCACGAGCAAAATTACGAAATTTGATTTCTTGTCTGCTTCCTGTTCCATCAGATGCTTTGCTAAATTTAAATGATCTCCAGCCAACACACCCACTCTATTTAATCGTACCCTAACATTTGACACATAGTCCAATTTGTGGTCTCTGAACTCTAATTCACCATTTTTTCCTTAATTAGTTCCAGTAACCAATTCACCGCATGCCCAAAAACTTGGTCAAAAGGATTAAATTCCTAATAGCAAATTTTACGAATGGTATTCCTTTATCCCATTCCTCTGGTGGTCTTGACGATAAGCCTCCACCATGAGCACCAAAGTTTGATGCCACCATTCTACTGTTAAGCATGATTCCAAACGTTAGGCAGTGGATTTGAATTGTTTTATTCCTGAACTATCTATAACTACCTTAATAACCTTGATATAAAATTTCACCTTTTATCCTATTGTATATCTTTGGGTAGTCAGTATCTTATAATAAAGTGTACGTAACTCATCCACACTCCTTTATCTGTGATATTGTGCAATGAAATGGCCTTAGGAAATCTAATAAACACATCCGTTATGACCAACAATTACTACTGTGCACATTTTGTTTTATGTATATCCTACGCAATCAATTAAGATACTTGGAAACCATTTCCCAAACGCTGGAATTGGAACTAAGTGTGCTAGTTTTATCACTATCTGAGGTTCCCACATTTCCTGACACTTATGAAATGTTCAGCAGAAGTCAAATATTTATTTATGGTCCATCCTAATAAAAATGGGGTTTTTTTGGTATTTTGGCTTGAGTTTTACTTACTCCCAAATGAGCTTCTCCTGCCAATTTATGCGCTACCCGCACCACCTCCTTTTTATAATCCACAAGTAATATCATCTGACGAACCTCTGCCCATTTCATACCCACCTGAATACGCGATGGTCTCACTTCCTTTTCAGGATGTCATAACTAAGATAGTAACATTCTGGGATGCATTCTGATCCTTCTTCTGCGAAGGCATTTTGATACAATTACCTTCGTTTTTACTCTTTCTGTTGTAAATCAACATATCTCTGAACTAAAAACGTCCGCTTCTTCCTTAACCCATTTTTATTTCTTTTTTTTTATCATCAAGCATTTGATCAAGCATAGTCTCTGATAATTGAAGATTCCTGTTACATTACAGTCAGGAAAAATCCCAGGGTACACTTCCTGGACCATCTCAGTTGCCTGATTTTCCACTGGCTTTTCAACCGCAGGCAGCATCACTCCCAACCTGTATCATTACCTTGGATATACACTATTTCCGAAAACAAGAATTTGTCTGTTACTTCTACTACCATTTCACCATATATCACCAGATGCTACAACCTCACTTTACATAATGGAACTTTACTCTTCTCACCACGAATCCCACGTATTATCGCATTTTCCAGTAACATTCCTACTTAATTACATCTCATCATCTCAGACCATCAAAAAATTACTTGCTCCCGTTTCACATAAGAACTGCTGATCAGGTCATATGTTCTTTTGCAGCATTTTTAGCTTCCACTGAGCTTTCATTCAACCCTTTAAAAATAAGTCGTTAGCTTATCTTGTTTTCCCACATCCGTCTTCCCAATATTTTTTCTTAACCACCAGCACTGTGACATCTACTTTATGAGAGTGAAGAACGGAACGTTTTTGCATCTCATTCCTTCCACCACACCACCCCCGATGGATATTCTATTTAACCTATGGTAGTATCTTCAAGAAGATCTAATTTTTCACTTACCACCTAAGGATTTCTCTTTTTCCCAAATTCTATCCATCATGGATTAAAACTGAAATTGGAAACCAAACTTTGATTTCCATGGAACTTATTATCATCTGCCATTGCTGCTACTAATCTTGCAGTGTAAAATTTCTGTTCTTCGATCTGAGTTTTCGTTACTTCAGGAACTCTTCCAAAGGAATCATGCCTCCAAGAGCGTCATATGTTTGATCTAATAACAATGCCCTTATCTTCCTGCCATAATTACTTTATTTGACTCTTTCTTTGAATCTTTCTTTAATAGTAGAGCTGCCTGTAATTTTCTGGTGCGAGGTCATATGCATTTAAGATGGCATTTTCAACTCCAAGTTACTTCCCAGATAGAGATGCAAAACTCTCACTATCTCTACGTGCCAAGTGAAATTAAAAAGGCCTCTACATGCTTCTTGTCGAGCTTTAATAGCATTTAGACTTATGTAAACAGATCTGCACCAGAACTTTGGCTATGATGAGGTTACTCACCAACACTGTCCTCATCAATACTTCTCCCTTTTACACGAAATCATCCACCATTTTAAGGCAGGGAGAGACACAGAGGGAAAGACGGAGAGAGGCAGGGAGGGAGACACAGAGGGAGAGGCAGAGAGAGACATTCTTGGCAAGAACAGTTTCATGAAAATAGATCCTCTTACATCCAATTCTGTCAGCAGGCAAAGAACCCCAGCTTTTCGCTGTACTGGAGAGAGGAATAAGAGCTTAAGGACATTAGCAACTGCTATTGAAGTGAAAATCTTTAAAATAAAAAACCTGGTTCTTGAGAGCCTGACCCCAACCATTCCGGCTTTTCTTATTTCAGTTTTTAAAAAAAAACAGAATGCCTTGCAAACCGTTTCCTTTTTTGGGCTTTGAAGCAGAGCTCCGGACAGTTCTGTCTCAATATTTCTTCCTAAAAAACAAGGACAAAATACATCTCGTCAAGACACAGCATTGTCACAGCTCTGCATATATTCACAGTTTCAAAGAAAAAGGAATGGAAACTATCATTGCAAAAGGCAAGGCTGAAGAATTTAAGTCCATTTTCTCAAGCAGCTGTGCTATTTAGTCGATGCATCTCAGCCTCCTCCTCAAATCCCCTTCATTGTAATTTGAGTCTTCAAACAAAATGAACCAATCCACGTGATATGAAGAAATGGTGAAGGCAGTGAATACTGCAAAGCCTGCTGATACTGACTGCATGCTGACGATACCACAGAAGACTATTGCAACAATAGCCAAGATGTTCCAGGACAGCTCCCAGACTATGATCCACCTGCCAAGTGGCCTGCGCACAAAAGAAGCGGTATAAATTGAACCCAACTAATTATAGCCCAATTGTGCTTACCTTCTCGATGATCAGCTCCGAAAATGGGAATGATTATCGACAAGCCAGGCCTCCTGCGCAGAGCAAGGAAAATTGTCACTGTACTATAAGAACCTAACTCCCCCACTGTCGTGTCATAGGCTTAAGAATCTTCAACTGCTTCATCAATGATCAGTGCTCCATCATAATACATGTTGTGGGGACATTAGCTGACGATTACATAATTTGACAGATGCTTAAAATTTGTAGAAATTCAACATTGGCCATCCATGAACAGTTGTGGGCCATGAGCAATAGCAGAACTGAATTCAATCACAATCACGTGACGTCCCATTATACGTCTCATGCTCTCATGACTATCAAGCTACAACATCAACCAGGTACGCACGGGAGGAAAGGCAAGCATCAACATCTGACAAACTTACGAATGAGTGTTAAATTGTTGAAATTCTGTAAGCCTACACAGAAATATATAAACATAGAAAATAGGTACATATGCAGGCCATTCGACCCTTCGAGCTTGTACCACCATTTGATACGATCATGGCTGATCAGGCAATAGCAGTATCTCCTTCCTGCTCTCGCCCTCTACCTCAGGATGCCTTGAGCTGCAAGGGCCGCCTCCAGTTCCCGCTTGAGTATATATAATAAACTCGCCACAAGCAGCTTCCTTTGAGAGAAACTTCCACAGGTTCACAACTCTGAGTGCAGACATTCTTCCTCATCTCAGTTCTGAACGGGTTACCTCTTATCCTGAGACTGTGACCCCTTACTCTGGACTTCCACAACATTGGGAACACTCTGTCCACATTTAGACTGTCTATTCCCATCAGGACTTTATGTTTTTTCATCAGATTCCTCCCTCATTCTTCTAAATTTCAGCGAATCCAAGCACAGTCAATTCAGTCTTCCCTCATATATCAGGCCTGCTATGCTGGGAATCAATCTATTGAACCTTCACTGGAGGCTCTCAATAGCAAAAATGTTCTTCCACTGACTCGAAGACCAGAAATGCACACAATCCTTACGGGTTCACATCCCCAACACCCTGCATAACCTCTACAAGACATCCTTACTGCAATAATCAACCATCCTCCTTTCAAAGAGAGTATGCCATTCGATTTTCTCACTACCTGCTGCAACTACATGCCACCATTCAGCGACTGATCCACCACAACATCCAGGTCTCGTTTCTCTTTACCTATAAGTAAACTGACATCGTTCAGATTATATTCCGCTTTCCTGCTTTTGTGACCTCGCGTTTATCCACATTATGTTGCATTTGCCAAGTATTTGCCGACTCAGCCAGTCTGTCGAACTCACCCTGTAGTCTCTTATCATACTCTTTACAACACGCACTGCCATACAGCTTAGTGCCATGTGCAATTTTGGAGATGCAGCATTCAATTACTTCGTCCAACGTTAATGTATATTGTGGACAACTGATGTCCTGTTTCAAAATCGTACAGCACCACACTTATCACTGCCTGACACTCTGGAAAGGACTCATTTATGCCAACACTCTGCTTCTTGTCTGCAAATAAATTCGTTTCTATCCATGTCAATGCATTACCTCTGACATTATGTGGTTTTAATTTCCTGACTAACCTTTGTGTGGAACCTTGTCAAGAGCCTTTTGAAAGCCCACATACGTGACATCTACTGATTCACGCTTTTCCATTCGCCTTGTCACATCCTCGAAAAATTCCAGAAGATTTAGAAACATGGAAACATAGAAAAGTACGCTACAGAACAGACCCTATGGCCCACGATGTTGTCCCGAGGTTTAATACTAATGTAAAATATTATGACTTAACCTATGTACCCATCAACTCACTGCTATACATGTACATGTACAGCAGTCCCTTAAATATCCCTAATGACTCTGCTTCCACCAACACAGCTGGCAACGCATTCAATGCATTCACAACTCTCTGTGTAAAGAACCTACCTCAGACGTCTCCTTTATACCTTCCTCCTAATATCTTCAAACTATGTCTCCTCATACCAGTCAATCCTGCCCTGGGGAAAAGTCCCTGGCTATTTACTCTATCTATTCCGCTCATTATCTTGTATACCTCGATCAGAAGGGCTTTTGCCCGAAACGTCGATTTCGAAGCTCCTTGGATGCTGCCTGAACTGCTGTGCTCTTCCAGCACCACTAATCCAGCTGAGCATTTGTCAAGCATGACTTTCCTTTAATGAATCTATGCTGACTAGGACTGATTCTGTTCCTGTCTTTCAAAGGTACAGTTATTACATCCTTTATGATTGACTCCAGAATTTTCCCAATCACTGATGTCAGGATAGCCAGCCTAATTGCTCTCTTTTCTCTATCCCTCGTTTTCTGCACTATTGTATTAATCTACTCTGTAACCACCAACGCCGCCCCACTTCCTTTTCCTTTCTATTTGTCTTTCCAGAAAATTGAATAACACTGGATGTTAAGTTCGCCTCCTTGGTCACTCTGGAGCCAGGTCTCTGTGATACCAATTACATCATGGAGTAATGGAGTTCAACCCTGTCAAGTGTGAGGTTGTCCATTTTGGAAGGACAAATAAGAATGCGGAATACAGGGTTAGTGGTAGATTCTTAGTAAGGTGGAGAAGCAGAGGGATCTTGGGGTCTATGTTCATAGATCTTTGAAAGTTGCCTCTCAGGTGGAGAGAGCTTGTAAGAAGGCCTATGTTGTATTAGCGTTCATTCGCAAAAGGGATTGAATTCAAGAATCGTGAGGTGATGTTGCAGCTGTACAGGACCTTGGTATGGCCATATTTGGAGTACTGTGTGCAGTTCTGGTCGCCTCTCTTTAGGAAAGATGTGGAAGCTTTGGAGATGGTGCAGAGGAGATTTACCAGGATGTTGCCTGGAATGGAGAATAAGTCGTACGAGGATAGGTTGAGAGTGCTAGGCCTTTTCTCATTGGAACGGCAAAGGATGAGGGATGACTTGATAGAGGTTTATAAGATGATCATGGGAATAGATAGAGTAGACAGTAAGAGACTTTTTCCCCGGGTACAACAGAGTATTACAAGGGGACATAAATTTCAGGTGAAGAGTGGAAGGTATGGGGGGATGTCAGGGGTAGGTTCTTTACCCAGAGAGTGGTGGGGGCATGTAATTCGCTGCCTGTGGGAGGGGCAGAGTCAGAATCATTGGTGACCTTTAAGCAGCAATTGGATAGGTACATGGATGGGTGCTTAGGCGATGACAAATGTTCGGCACAACAACGTGGGCCGAAGGGCCTGTTCTGTGCTGTATTGTTTTATGTTCTATGTTCCATCATATCATTCATAACTAGTAGTTAACTCATCCACGTTATTACAAATGCTCTTCGCATTGAGACACAGAGACTACAGGTTCATTTTTTGGCATTTATGACAATTTTACATTCATTGTGAAACGTGATTTTGATTTTTGTTTTAGGTTTCTCTGCCTTCCACTATCACTTTTCTCTTCACTACCCTTTGTTTCTGACCCCATTACACTTCCCTCCGAATTCTTGCATTGGTCCCCATTCCTCTGTCATGTAATCTTAAACCCTCCCGACCAGCACGAGCAAATGGTTCAGCCAGGACAACGATTCCAGTATTATCCAGGTGCAGAAAGTCTGGTTTACACTTTTCCTATCTCCCACAACCCCAGTACCAATTTCCCAGGAATTTGAATCCGTCCCTCTAGGACCATCGTTCAAGCTATGCATTCAAACTAGCTGTTCTGCCATTTCTACTGTGGCCAGCATCTGCCACTGGTAGCAAACCTGAGATTGCTACCTTTGAAATCCTATTTATTCGTTTAACTCGCTAAATTCACCTTGTAGAACCTCATTCCTTTTTTAACCTATATCATTGCTGCCTGTATGCTTCACGACAGCTGGCTATTCACCCTTCCCCTCCCGCCACCCACCCACCCCCACCACTACCGAATGTCCTGCAGCCGCTCTGAGACATCCTTTACTCTTGCACCACGGAATCAACATACCATCCTGGACTACATTTGCGGCTGCAGAAATGCCTCTCTATTCTCTATACAATTGAATCCCCTATCATGAAAGCTCTGACACTCTTTTTCATGCCCTTGTGAGCCGCAGAGCCAGCCTCTGTGCCATGAAAAAGGCAGCTCCCCTGGTGAGTCAACTCCCCCAACAGTATTCAAAATTATGTACTGTTTTGAGAGAGATGACTGCAGGTGGGCCCTGCACTGCTTCCTACTCTTCTTCTGTCTGTTTGTCAATGGAATCAAGTTTCATGCTCTTTCTTCCTCAGTAACTTTTATCTGAGGTGTGACCAATGTACTGAACATTCTTTCCACGAACTGCTTAACCTCGCGGATGCTCCATAGGGAATCCAACTCAATCTCCAGAGCTGTCAAGCTCCTAGAGGCCTGGCACTCCAACCACAACGCCATAAACAAACACATAGATCTAGATGACATCTATCAACCCCTCAGAAAACGAACAGGAAATGACATCACCACAAACCCCAGGAACCTCATCCAGGAGAAAGATATAAATAGAAAGCAGGAGACAACAGCTTCGCTTCACTTGGAGTTCGCCACTGATGATGTTACCTAGCCAGGTAACGAAACGTCTGGATATCAAACCTACAGCTCAGCGAGCAATCCTACACCCTAAATCTCAACCTGAGCTACAAACCTTCACAATCCTTGCAGCTGCCAAGCTGTCAGAAAGAAGCTGCAAGTCCTGCAAGTGAAGGAATCAGAGACATCAGAGTGGTCTCTCTCATGTCACTGTAGTTGCCTTTATTCAAGTACAATACCGTTAATCCGATTCTACCTTCTCTCTCTCAAACTGCAGATTAAACTCTAACAAATTATGGCCACTGCCTCCTCAGAATTCCTTCACCTCAAGCTCCCGTATCAAGTCGCCTCATTACACAACAGTAAATCCAGTATTGCCTGTTCTCTAGTGGACTCCACTACAAGCTGTTCTAAAAAGCCATCTCAAAGATATTTCAAAAAATCCTGTTCCTGAGAGACACTATCAACCTGATTTTCCCAGTCCACCTGCAAACTGAAATCCTCCATGATCACTGTAACTTTGCCGTTCCTACACATTATTTCTACCTCCTGGTGTGTTGTGCATCCCAGTTCCTGACTATTGTTTGGGGGCCGATATATAAATCCATCTAATTTTTTTTTACCTTTGCGGTTCCTCAATACTACCCATATGGGTTCTATACCATATGGCTGTACTTCATTTCTTACTACTGCTTTAACTTCATTTCTTACCAATACTTCAACCGCAGCCCCTCTATCCACCTGCCTATCTTTTCGATAGGATGTATATTCTTGAATAATCAGCCCCCAAACCTGAATCCATTGAAGTCATGTCTCAGTGATGCACACTCCACAACGTCATGCTTGAAAATTTTGCTCTGCGCCACAAGATCATTTACCTTATTACTTATACTGCGTACGTTCAGATACATCACCTCCAATCCTTCTCATTGTCATTCGTTTGTCCACTATGTTGGAAGTTGATTACTCACCCTTTCCAAATACTTTGTCCTATTTGTGTCAGATGGAGATTGTAATAACCTCTCCTGCGTTCTGCACTCTCACCTCCTCTTTTAGTCCAGTTTTCGAATTTCCCTTATAACTGAAGCCTCCGTTGCCTGTTTAGTTTAAAACCCTGTCTACAGCCCTAGCTGTGTGATTTGCTGGGACTGTGGACCCAGCACGGTTCCGATGAAGACCATCCAATTGGAATAGGTCTCGTCTCCTTCAGTACTTATGTCGATGTTTCATGAATTCAAACCCATATCAACCATATTGAGGTGTACAAGATGATTAGGGGGTTAGATAGGGTCGACAGTATGAACCTTTTCCCGCGTATTGAGTCGGGTATTACAAGGGGGCATAGCTTTAAATTAAGGGGGGGTAGATATAGGACTGATGTTAGGGGTAGGTTCTTCACTCAGCGAGTCGTTAGTTCATGGAATGCCCTGCCAGTAACAGTGGTGGACTCTCCCTCTTTATGGGCATTTAAGAGGGCATTGGATAGGTATATGGAGGATAGTGGGTTAGTGTAGTTTAGGTGGGCTTGGATCGGCGCAACATCGAGGGCCCAAGGGCCTGTACTGCGCTGTATTCTTCTATGTTCTATGTTCTATGTTCAACTACATGAATCTTTAAGCCACGCATTTACACATTGACACTGTGCCAATTACCTCGTGGCTCAGGTGGTAATTCAGAGATTATTGCATTTTTGCCTTTGATTTTAAATTAGATTCTAAATATTCATACTCCGTTAGCAGAACCTCTGCCCTAGTTTTATCTATGTCATTGGCACCTACGTAGACTATGTCCACTGAATCTTTAACTTCCCACTTCAAGTTCCTCTGCAGCCCGGATGAGATATCCCGAATCCAAGCACCAGGCAGTCAGCACAACCTTCGCCACTCTCGATCCTGCTCACAGAGAACCATGTCAATGCCTTTAACTATGCCCCATTTGCAATAAAATTTCCCATCTCTATCCCACTTGAATGGGTCCCTGCACCACGGTGCTGCGGTCAGTCGGCTAGTCCAGCTTGCACTTTACATCCCCATTCACAACGGGCAAAACTTATAAACCTGTTAGACAAGGACAGGGGCTGACAGTCCTGAAAATCTACCTACTGCATCGCGCTACATGCTTCACCCACAACCACACCATCCTGTCTCTGATGACTGGTCAAGTTCGAGTTAGTTAGTCTAAGGGATGTGACTGTCCCCTGAAACACAGCGTCCAAGCAACGTTCTCCCTTCCTGATGTGTCACAATGTTTGACGCTCAGACTCCAGCTCATGGACTCTGAGAGAGAGCTTTTCCAGTAACCAACATTTGCGAGAGACATGGTAATTGGGAACAACAATGTGATCGACGAGATCACACATCATGCAGAAACAACACATCACCTGAACTTCCATCCTTATTTTGCTTAATTAGTTTCGAATGTTTAATTTTTTTTACTGTTTTATATCTTTGCGTATCTTCTCAATCCGAATGCAAGTTGTAACCAAAAATTTAATAGGATTCAATTGAACACAAATTCAAATTTAGCAGATTTCCTATTAGCCAATCAGAACGCAGCCTCCAGTGGCGTAATCTTCCTGTTTTCCACTGATTCGAGAACCTGAGAATCAAGCTTTTACCCTCCCAGGCTGCTATCCACATGCTCCCACTCAGCTCCTCTCCCAAAGCGAGGACCTCCTGTCCCAATGTGAAGTCCACTAATCCCCTTGGCAAGTTAAGATATCATTTGCCTTTCAGTTCGCTTCCGTTCAGCTCCTCTCCCGAAGTGAAAGCCGCAAATCCTCGAGGTAAGTTTTTATGTACTTACCTCCCCAGGTTGTTCACGGCTCACTCTCTCTTAGCTGCTCCCCTGAAGTAAGATATAATGCAATGAATGATATAATATTTTTACGTGTGACAATTGCAATGTCATGAGTACGGCAGAGATTATTTTACAAATCAAGCTGTTGCCAATGACAATAAGAATAGAATTTCTGGTCAAAGCTCAGCAGGTTTGCCAGCATATTTGCAAAGAATTCAGAATTAATGTTTCTGGTCCAATGATCTTCTTCAGAACCACCAAGACAGATGCTAATGGACTGAAGGATAACAATCGAGGTTCCGTTATGAGAGCAGAAAGCAAAGGAAAAAGCAGGCTGGACAGCTTAAACTCAGGGAAACCATTCTTAGGGAAAAAAGTTAATCTGCATTCAGAGAGGCACGGATTATTCAGGAGGAGTCTGGTGGTTTTGCTAAGGGGAAGTCAAGTTTAACCAACTTTATGGAATATGAGGAAGTGGCCTAACGATTAAGGCAATGCCACTGATGCAGGTGAATTGCATTTCAACATACATTAATAAGGTTCACCACGGAACACTGTTAGGAAAATGTGTGATTCAAAGAAATGTGCCAATTTGGATGCACAATTGCCTCGGTTGCAGTAAATAGAGAATGGTGGTTGAACGGTCACTTTGCAAATAGGCGTCTCTATGCACTGAGATTCAACAATGGGTCGGTTTTTGGTGCCCTTGATGTTTCATCAAATAAGTGATTCAGACTTCAATGTAAGGAGGTTAATTAGTAAGTTTGCAATTGCAAAAAAAAATGATGGGATTGTAAATAGTGGGGAGGATGTCCTTTGACTCAGAGTGGATGTAGCCATGCTAGTCAGGTGGACTGATCAGTATGAAATGTGATGCACCCAGGTCAAGCAGGCAAGAACATAAATGGTGAACGGTACGACCCTGGGAAACATCTAGGATCAATGGGATCTTGGTGTGCATGTGCAATATCTTTGTATGCTCTTTGAAGAGTTGGGTGAGGTGGGTAAACAGGCATATTTTATCATTGTCAACAAAACAGTAATGATTGGAAAAGCAACAGGTCTCGTAGCATTGTTGGAGTGAAAGCAGAGTTAATGCTTTGGGTCCAGTTAGGATAGGGGGAAAGCCATTCATTGGTCAGAGCATTGAATACATTGGTTGGGATATCATGTTGTGCATGTCCAGGACATTGATTAGTCCACTTTTGAAATATTGTGTGCAAGTATGTTGTCGCTCCTGTAGAAAATGCGTTCTGAAACGTGAGAGGATTCAGAAAAGATTTGCAAGGATGTTGCCAGGATTGGAGGGTTTGAGCTATAGCAAGAGATTGAATAGGTTAACACTATTTTCCCTGGAACGTCGAAGGCTGTGGTGTGACTTTATAGAGATTTATAAAATCATGAGGAGCATGGATAGGGTAAATTGGTAATGTCTTTTCCCTGGGATTAGGGAGTCCAGAATTAGAGGACACAGTTATAGGCTTAGAGTGGAAATAATTAAACCGGACATAAGGGGAAACCTTTTCATGCAGAGGGTAGTGTGTATCTTGAATAAGCTGCCAAAGGAAGTTGTGGAGGCTCGTAAAAACATAACATTTGAAAGGCATCTAGATAGGCATATGAATATCAAGGGTTCAGAGAAAATGGGCTAACTGCTGGCAAATGGGACGAGATGAATTTAGGACATCCGGTTAGCATGGAAGAGTTTGATCGAAAGGTTTGTATCCTGCAGTACATCTCTATGACTCCATAACGCTGTGATCCTTCTTCAGAACCACTCTGAAGAACGGACACTAGATCCAACATGTCAAAGAATCATAGAATCATAGAGATGTACAGCATGGAAACAGACCCTTCGGTCCAACCCGTCCTTGCCGACCAGATATCCCAACCCAATCTAGTCCCACCTGCCAGCACCCGGCCCATTTCCCTCCAAACCTTCCTATTCATATACCCATCAAAATGCCTCTTAAATGTTGCAATTGTACCAGCCTCCACCACTTCCTCTGCAGCTCATTCCATACACGTACCACCCTCTACGTGAAAAGGTTGCCCCTTAGATCTCTTTCATGTCTTTCCCCTCTCAAACTAAACCTATGCACTCTAGTTCTGGACTCCCCCACCCCAGGGAAAAGACTTTGTCTATTTATCCTATCCATGCCCTTCATAATTTTGTAAAGATCTGTAAGGTCACCCCTCAGCCTCTGACACTACAGGGAAAACAGCCCCAGCTGTTCAGCCTCCCCCTGTAACTCAAATCCTCCAACCCTGGCAACATCTTTGTAATTCTTTTCTGTACCCTTTCAAGTTTCACAACATCTTTCCGATAGGAAGGAGACCAGAATTGCACGCAATATTCCAACAGTGGCTTAACCAATGTCCCGTACAGCCGCAACATGACCTCTCAACTCCTGTACTCAATACTCTGACCAATAAAGGAAAGCATCCTATCTACCTGCGACTCCACTTTCAAGGAGCTATGAGCCTGCACTCCAAGGTCTCTTTGTTCAGCAACACACCCTAGGACCTTACGATTAAATGTAGAAGTTCTGCTAAGATTTGCTTTCCCAAAATGCAGCATCTCGCATTTATCTGAATTAAACTCCATCTGCCACTTCTCAGCCCATTAGCCCTTCTGGTCCAGATCCTGTTGTAATCTGAGGAAACCCTCTTCACTGTCCATTGCACCTGCAATTTTGGTGTCATCTGCAAATTTACTAACTGTACCTCTTATGCTCGCATCCAAATCATTTATGTAAATGACAAAAAGTAGAGGGCCCAGCACCAGTCCTTGTGGCACTCCACTGGTCACAGGCCTCCAGTCTGTAAAACAATCCTCCACCATCACCCTCTATCTTCTACCTTTGAGCCAGTTCTGTACCCAAATGGCTAGTTCTCCCTGTATTCTGTGAGATCTAACCTTGCTAATCAGTCTCCCAAGGGGAACCTTGTCGAACGCCTTACTGAAGTCCATATGGATCACATCTCCTGCTCTGCCCTCATCAATCTTCTTTGTTACTTCTTCAAAAGTCTCAGTCAAGTTTGTGAGACATGATTTCCCATTCACAAAGCCATGTTGACTATCCCTAATCAGTCCTTGCCTTTCCAAATACATGTACATCCTGTCCCTCAGGATTCCCTCCAACAGCTTGCCCTCCGCTGAGGTCAGGCTCACTGGTCTATAGTTCCCTGGTTTGTCTTTACCTCCCTTCTTAAAAAGTGGCACCACGTTTGCCAACTTCCAGTTTTCTGGCACCTCACCTGTGGTTATTGATTATACAAATATCTCAGCAAGAGTCCCAGCAATCATTTCTCCAGCTTCCCACAGAGTTTTCGGGTACACCTGATCAGGTCCTGGGGATTTATCCAACTTGAACCGTTTCAAGGCATCCAGCACTTCCTCCTCTGTATATCTGTGCATTTTGCAAGATGTCACTATCTATTTCCGTACAGTCTATATCTTCCATATGCTTTTCCTCAGTAAATACTGATGCAAAATATTCATTTAATACCTCCCCCATTTTCTGTGGCTCCTCACAAAGGCCGCCTTGCCGATCTTTGAGGGGTCCTATTATCTCCCTAGTTACCCTTTGTCCTTAATATATTTGTAAAAATACTTTGGATTCTCCTTAATTCTATTTGCCAAAGCTATCTCATGTCCGCGTTTTGCACTCCTGATTTCCCTCTTAAGTATGGTCCTATTTCCGTTATACTCTTCTAAGGATTCACTCGATCTATTCTGTCTATACCTGACATGTGCTTCCTTCTTTTTCTGAACCAAACCCTCAATTTCTTTAGTTAACCAGCATTCCCTATAACTACCAGCCTTCCATTTCAACCCTGACAGGGGGTTTCAGCCTGGAATTAGATTAGATTACATTACAGTGTGGAAACAGGCCCTTCGGCCCAACAAGTCCACACCGACCCGCCGAAGCGCAACCCACCCATACATTTATCCCTTACCTAACACTATGGGCAAATTAGCATGGCCAATTCACCTGACCTGCACATCTTTTTGACTGTGGGACGAAACCGGAGCACCCGGAGGAAACCTACGCAGACACTGGGAGAACTCCACATAGTCAGTCGCCTGAGGCGGGAATTGAACCCGGGTCTCTGGCGCTGTGAGGCAGCAGTGCTAACCACTGTGCCACCGTGCCGCCCATGAATCTATGTAATCTCTGATTTCTCTCCAACGATGCTATGAGAAGCATGTATTTCTGCTTTTGATTTTGTTTCTGAGTTCCATGATTCTTAATTATTTGGATTTTTTTCTTGGAAAAAAGAAAAATACATTAATTAACATAGCCGCCATCATCATGTTGCCAGAGTGATAAGAGTGATGATATTAACATCTCTTGACAATCAACAAAATGTACCTGCACTGTTTGAGTGTTGTTTGAATATTTGTTATGTAAGTACAACCTGAACTTTTAAGGAGATATCTCGGTTTAATGTCTCAGCACAAAGTGAATCATTATTTAGTGGAGAAACTGTGAGTGATTCGGAGATCATTCAAAGCATATGAGAGAAGCGCCACAAATGATGTTTCATACATGTTGAAAGAAAATTATATTTGGTTTGCAATTGTATAGAGGAATGTGTGTGCATGCTTAGCATGTAAACAGGAAAATGACAGCAATCCTTAACGTTGCACTAAATTTCCCAATCGGCTATTTTTAAATGCCTGCATACTTTCCACAGTTTTGCATTTTAAAGCATTACTTCTCTGCTTCAGCTTCAAAATAAAAGTCAGTGTGAAGCTGAGAGACAGAGCATTCGCTCTTGTCAATTATTTTCTTAACTCTGTGTACGATGCTCTATCTTCTTTCAGGTTAGAGTTTCTGCATTATAATCTTTGCAAGAGTTCCAGGGTAAGATCCCTGGCAACTTTGGTTTATTGAAAGGTGAAATGATATTTCCGTCCAATATTCGTACTGTTGTGAATAATCATAATTTCAAATGTTTCTAGAAGCGGTACATATTGCAATTCTTTGGTCTGTATTGTGAAACGATTTGAAGATTCACATATTAACCACATCACGAAAATAATTAATGTGGCTGCTGTAATTTTTATGGCATTTCTGTTTGTGCAATGTTCCTCGAAAAGAGGGAATTCAGTGTAAAAGAGATTTCATTATCTAGACTCATCTTTTTTCCTTCTTTCTAGTTTTCTTTCTTTCTTTCTTTCTTCCTATTAACTAAAATGTACCCCGTCTCTTCTGTACATAACTACATGTGAGGATTCGTAGCATTAAAACAAATATCATTCTTTGTCCAGTTTTTATTAGCATATCATTTGTTGATAAAACGTCATTTTGCCTAACACCATTTATTTCTTTAATGTCATCACTTCTCAGTTATTATCTCTCAGCCAGTGTTCCCATGGACTCCAACAGTACTGAGTGTCTCCGTTGGAAGTGTCGTTAAGTTTCATTGTCATCTGGATTGGTTTTACAGTGGAGGTGTTCACAGGTATAAACATCAGCAGTAGTAATACCTGCTAATCGTTTCCATCGCGTCACAGTACCTTCCCATAAGTCGATTTTTTTACTGGAGAAGTTAATAACGAAGGGACTACTTGTACTCTTGTGATTTCTAATATCCAGATAAATTGATTTTGTCGATATTACTGTGTAGCTGGAAAAATTAGCAGAATGCCCTTCACATTTGGAAATGATTCTAAATTGTTCATAGCAGGTAAGGATTAAAACTGTTTTAATGACGTCACCTTAAATACCCAGTTAAATTTGAAGCCCATTTCCTTCTAATACCTCAGACTCCTCAGACCCTGCTGAGGTAGTTTTCTTCTCGCCACCGTGCATGAAATATTTTCCATGGAAAATGCCTCATTGATACATTTGGCAACAAATGTTATCACGAGCACACTTACCATCTGCTGAAATATTCCCACATGGAATGTCAAACATTTGCCAGATTCTGGCACAATTGACTCCACTGGTACGTATGAGAATTTGCTTTGGAATTCCAACACAAACATGGATCAAAGATGCTGTCAACATTTTCTCTGTGCAAATCAACTCCACTAGAATTCTCATCAGTGAAAGCAGCTCATATCTAATAGGTAGCTATTGAATGTAATTTTATTTGCATTTCAATGTTTGTGAAAGATGTAATTCATATCAATGCTATATTTCATCTTCAATGCTGATCCCCCATTTTATATTCATATCTGATTATCTCCTCATATATCTTTTCCACATCTCACAATTTTCTTTAAATTATATTTCTGCAACATAATATCCTTTCTTTGTCAAGGATATATTACTGTCATGGGGCTAACGTATCATTGAAACTGATATTCAATTTACAGATATGCACCTGTCCTCATATGACCTTGTCTTACATATATGCGTATGGAAACTATCTAATTGTGTAGCTACAACTGTATCCTATCACCTACACCGCCTCCACACCACTCTCCCAACACGCACACACGCACCACTCCACCCCCACTCCCCCTCCGTCCCACCAAACCACCTTGGAGCCAATCTGGAAAATCGTCTATGTAATAATGACTTACAGCTGCAAAATGATTTTTACTCTATTCCACATTTTATGCATCACATTTATATTCGTAACTACTTATTTTAGCCTGCTGATAAAATGCAACTGTTATATTTGCTTCCATCCTATGTACATCTGATATGGATTAAATGTCCTTGCTATGAGAATTTTTTTACAGCATTTGAGACAGCAAACAAATAAACATATTACATTTCTCTGGTCCACGTACATTTATTTGTCAGATTAATAAAACATCACGGACTCCTAACAGTGGGTGACAATTTGAAGCTCCCTGTCTCATGTGGTACACTAGCTTCCAGATGCCCGAAGGAACGAAAACTTAGTTACACGTCTTCTTATCTTTGCCTGGGGGAAGTGAAAAGGTGACCCTAATCGAAGTTTCCGAAAAAGTAGCAAAGTAATCCACATTTATGCCTGTGAACAAAAATTGTCATCCACCACGTCAAACGAGGCACGTATGTCCTCTGAAAAATATCCCATCTAGACTTTATCTGTCTACCATTTTTCCATACCCCTGCTTGCCCAATCCCCCTAATATGCACATCCCTGGACCAATTTAGCCTGATAAACTACCGAACGTATA
Source organism: Chiloscyllium plagiosum (assembly GCF_037043375.1). Taxonomy (NCBI): domain Eukaryota; kingdom Metazoa; phylum Chordata; class Chondrichthyes; order Orectolobiformes; family Hemiscylliidae; genus Chiloscyllium; species Chiloscyllium plagiosum. Next base: position 44,451,315 of record NW_028270188.1, read on the forward strand.
CATCTTTGGACGATGAGAAATAACAGGAGCAACTGACAGCAACTCCTGCAGACATAGGGAGAATGTGCAAACTCCACATAGTCACCTCACCACTGTGATGTAAGCCAACTCTCTGCCTTTGATCATTCTCTGCATGTTTCAAATAAATGTTTAATTCGCATGCTTAATAGCCTCTGTGCTTTAGAATTATCTTGTTCCAACAGTTTGTCGACGCAGTACTTTCATGACCTTTGAATTCCTTATTAATTTGTGTACCTACTTTGAGCAATATGCGTGCAAATAGCATCAAATTTGACTGCTCTGCTAAATCTATGATTCTTTTTCAACATATGCTGTAATACCTCAGGTCAAATGAACGAATTAATCCAAGACTTTATGAATAATTAATTTACAGACAGCGGTTTGGTAACTTAAACAAAAGACTACAACTTTTTTCCATTTATATTACCAATTGCAACGTGAAATCAAACACCACGCTGAGATATTCAACATTTCTTCTTTAAACTCGAATAATTTGTGTTCAGCCTCATTCAAACAAAAAACAGAAGACCAAAGACAGTTAAGAAATACTTTTTCCTTTGAATCTCTGTGTCTGCTCGAGCTTTTAAACTTAAGAATCCTCCCACAATTAACCTCCAGGCCTAGCTTCATAAACAATCAGAGCTTCCCTGTTTGAAGAGTTTTGTTTGGGCTTCATTTTAGCCCAAACGTTCGGAAAATATTGATCATTAACCTGAGGAAAGATATACTGACCTTGGAGAGGATCTGAAGGAGATTACAAGAGTGGTTCTGGGGATGAAGGACAAGTCTTGTGGGGAGAGGTTAACAACATTGGGTCTGCAATTGATGCAGTTTAGAATGAACGGGGAAGGACTGATTGAAACTTTCAAGATATTGGCATGGATGTTCAGAATATGTTTCCACTGGAAGGAGAAGCTAGCATCCGAGACACAACCTCAGAGTGAAGGGTCGACACCTGTGGAATCCATTACAATAGAGCGATATGGAAGCCAAATCATTGAGTGCATTAAACACAACGATAGATATAGTTTTATTGTTAACTGGATCAAGGCTTACAAGGAGGAAGTAGAAAATGTGGTTGAGAATCACATCAGCCACGATAGATTGTGACTCAGACTCTACAGGCTGAATTGCCGAAATCCTCAGTTATATCTTATGATCCTGTGGTATAAATTCAGCAGTCTTTTCCATTCAATATTGACAGAAGCATAAGACTGATACAACGAAAATTAAGGTTTTGATATGCCTCCACCCTTAAAAACATGAAATATTGTTATTAAAGAAAGTGTTGACCATGTTAGTAACAATGAAAACAAAATCAAAATTCAAAGCTCACACTTATTCTATCAACAAACACATTGACTTGTATCCCATTTACAACCTCCTGGGAAAAAGAACAGAAAATGACACCATTGCAGGAAATGACATCACCACAAGAAATGACATCATCCACCCAAGGAAACCTAAAATCATAAATACAAAGCGGGCCATGCCACTGGTGCTTCATCTAGAGATGCACTGATGATGTTACCTGGTTTGGTTTGGAACCTTCCAGCTCAGCGAGCAACCTACATCCAGAACCTCAACCTGAGCTAAAAGCTCTTCTCGAAATTTCGGTTTTGTTTTAGGCATGGCAAAGTTAATTACAGCTTCTGCTTCTGTCGTTTTGGGTGACACCTATCCTCCAACAATCTTTCTTAGATTAGATTACTTACAGTGTGGAAACAGGCCCTTCGGGCCAACAAGTCCACACCAACCCGCTGAAGCGCACCCACCCCCTACACCTAACACTACGTGGCCAATTCACCTAACCTGCACATTTTTCGACTGTGGGGGAAACCGGAGCACCCGGAGGAAACCCACGCAGACACGGGGAGAATGTGCAAACTCCACACAGTCAGTCGCCTGAGTCGGGAATTGAACCCGGGTCTCTGGCGCTGTGAGGCAGCAGTGCTAACCACTGTGCCACCGTGCCGCCCTCGTGCGAAATCCTGTTTACTAGTTTTCACACCAGCCTGGGTGACTGTAATTGTGTAAACAAGATTTATCCCTATTCTGTGTACTTTCCACATAGTGCTATATACCAAGTTGTTATCTAAGTAAAGTGCACAATTAGGCACCTCAACTATAACTATTAAACCACAAATCATTGAAACGTGTCTGGCACATTCCTATGTCCATTGGCACTACTCATCATTAACAAAATTTATTAGATGAGACAAATGCATAAAAATCCTCACTCTAATAGTCAGCAATACTTGTCAGTGTCATAGAATTCCCTACAGTGTAGAGAGAGGTCATCCGGCTCATCAAATCTGCACTAAAGAACATCCAATCCACATCCAGCATCTACCTTACCCATATAATCCAGCATTTGCTATGGCTAGTCCACCTAACCTACACATCCTTGGGACCCTGTGGGACAATTTAGTATAGTCAATCCACCCAAACTATGAAAGGACTGTGAAAGGAAACAGGAGCACCGAACGGAAATCCGCACAGACATGAGAACACAGACTCCAAACACAGTTACCAGAGACCCTCCAGGGACACTTCAGTGAGAACTGAACAAAGGTCCCTGGCAGCAGTGCAAACCACTGAGGCATTGTTCAGACTTTCAACAAAACAATTTTAGAGAAGAGAGAAACAGTACCAATCCTATCAATGCAATCTTCTAGCCTGGAACTTAGGTATGAATTCATCTTTGTGTCTGCATTAATTTTCCTATAGTTCACACATAATGTAATTCACCCATCCGGATTAGAAACCAATGCTACAGGAAAACTGTATTTATGCTGACTTGGTTTGATCAATTGATTGTCCAGCGTGTTTTGCAATTCCTGTTACTTTGGCCCGTTTTTCTGGATTTTAACGGTATGTTTTGTGTTTTATCGAATGCTAATTGCCTACATCCACGTCAGGTCAGGTTAATGTTGTGCACCAAATTGTATATTTCCAACCTCCTTCATGTTTATTGAGCAATCTGAAATTTTCTGTCTATTAATGTTTCTGCGAGTTCGTTAATGTAACGTCTGCATTCTTTAGTATCTCAGAAATTGCTAACGGAATAGCGGGAGTTTTATTTTAGGAGTGGTTGAATTATCTTTGGCTCTAATTTTTTTAATCCTCTTCTGCTAAATTTACTACTGGACACTTCTGCACGTTCTCATCGCCCCCTCTACGATGATGCTATTATAATAGTTTCACGTAATCTTATTGTTTAATTGATTTTTTGTTGTCACATGTACAGAGATGCAGTGAGAAGTGTTGTTTTGAGTGTTACACAGGCAGATCGTACTATACAAAGTGCATCAGAGTACAGAATACAGCGTTACAGCCACAGAAGAGGTGAAGATAGAAAGGAATGAACTTCCATGTTTGAGAGGTCCGCTAACAAGCTTGGTATCAACGCTGAAGAAACTGTGCTTGTATCTATTTGTGTGCGTATTCAACCTTTTGCATCTTCTGCCAAGGGAAGAGGGTAAAAAAAATGTAGATCCGCTGTGGAAAAGGTATTTGGTGATGTAGCTTCCTTTCTTGAGGCAGCAAGAAATATAAGATGAAATCAATAGATAACTCTACTAGGTAAGGTTTTACCATACCCTTCAAGCGTATCAGGAAAACTACCCAAACCTTCAAGCTGGTTTTCCTGATGGACTGGGCTGTTTTCGCGAATCTCTGTAGGTTCTTGCGGTCTTAGAGTAGCAGTTGTTGCACCACGCTAGGATGCATCCAGACAGGATGCTTTCTATGATGCACTGTGAAATTCGTAAGAATATTTCTGGATATGCTGAATTTGCTTCAAGTCCTGAGTAAGTAAAGGTATTGTTGTACTTTATTGACTGCCGCTTCAACATGAGTTGTTGTTGGTCATCATACCCAAGAACTCGACGTTCTCACACATCTCTATCTCAGCAACATTGATGCAGACAGGAGCGTAACTTCCACTCCGCTTCCTGAAGTTAATGACCTGCTCATTAATATTGCTGAGATTAATGGAGAGTTTACTGTCTTTTCACCATGCTGATAAGCACTAAATACTTTTCATGTAGTCTGTCTCGTTGTTATTTGAAAGTCAACCTGTCATCAGCATAATTGTAGATGGAGTTGGGGTGGAATTTGGCCACATTGTCGTGAGTGCATAAAGAGTAGAGTGAGCGGTCATGTTTATATGGCTTACTGGGCATTGGTGTTGATGATTATGGTGGAGAATTTGTTGTTGCCTATTCTTATTCATTGCGGTCACAGGGTCAGGAAGTTGATGATCCTGTGATGGGGTGGAGTCAACTCATAGGTCTTGAAATTTGCATTTTTGTTTGTTTGTAATTATCGTGTTGAAGGTGGAACTGTCATCAATATTGAGGAATGCAATACGTCGATATCCTATGTATTCCTTTTTCCTACAATCAGGAGTATCAATTAATAGTTTGTAAGGCAAATCAAACTTAATTATTTCATCGTGACCATTAATTTTCATTTTAAATGATTTACCTTGCAACGGTACAAAAGGTGGCCGCACGAGAGATTTGCACAGTTGCAGCATGAACTCATAGTTTTGAAACTCAATCCCTCTACCAATAAAAGCTAACACACCATATGCATTCTTAACAATCTTATCAATCTGGGTGACAACTTTCAAGGATCTATGTACCTGGACACGGAGATGTGTCTGCTAATCTACACTCAGAAGAATCTTACCATTAGTCCAGTACTCCGCGTTGCTGTTACCACTTCCATATGATTCACCTCATACCTTTCCGCATTAAATTCCATTCGCCACCTCTCAGCCGAGCTCTGCAGCTTATCTATGTCTTTCTTTAACCGACAACGTCCTTCTTAACTCGTCACAACTCTACCAACATTAGTGTCCTCCGGAAATTTACTAACCCATCCTTTACAGAAACTCAACCACGACATTTATAAAATGACAAATAACAGTGGACACTAAACAGATCCTTGCTGTACACCATTATTAAGTGAACTTCAAGATGAATATTTCCCATCAACCACCACCCTCTGACTTCCTCCATCTCGTTAATTTCTGATCCAAACCTCTACATTACCCACAATCCGTTGCTTCCATATTTTGTGTATTAGCCTACCGTGAGTAACCTTATAATATGCTTTACTGAATCCATATAGACCATATAAGCCGCTTTACCCTCATCCACCTATTTGGTCATCTTCTCAAAAAACTCAATAAGGTTTGTGAGCCACGACTTATCCTTCACAAAACCATGTTGACTAATCCAAACAGCTTATTCCTTTTGTAAACAATTATAAATCTTATCTCTTATCACGCTTTCCAACACTTTAACACAATCGAAGTAATGCTCACAGGCCAATAACTTTGGCATATGTCTTTCCTCCCCTTCTTCAACACGGCAACAACATTTGCTATCCTCCAGTCTTCTGGCACTATTCCTTTAGACAATGACGACATAAATATCAAAGTCAACGGCTTGACAATCTCCTCCCTGGCTTTCCAAAGAATACTAGAATAAATCCCATCAGGCCCAGGGGACTTATATACTTTAAAACTTTCCAGAATTGCTAACACCTTCTCTTTATGTATCTCAATTCCACCTAGTCTAGTAGCCTGTATCTCAGTATTCTCCACGACCACATTGTCTTTTTCTCGTGTGTATACTGACGAAAAATATTCATTTCCGCTTCCTCTATCTCTTCTGATTCAATGCACAACTTCCCACTAATGGCCTTGATTAACCCTAATCTTATGCCAATCATTCTTTTATTCCTGATATACCTGCAGAAAGCCTTGATTTTCCTTGATTCTATCCGCCAACGACTTCTTATGTCCCCTCCTAGTTCTTCTTTGCTCTCTTTTTAGGTCTTCCCAGGCTAACTTGCAACTCTCAAGAGCCCTAATTGAGCTGCCACATCTCATCCTAACATAAGCATTGTTCTTCCTCTTGAGAAGAAATTTAACTTCCCTAGTAAACCACGGCTCCCGTGCTCGACAACTTCCTCCCTGTCAGACCGGTACATGCTTATCAAACACCTGCAATAGCTGGTCCTTTAATAGGCTCCACATTTCAATTGTGCCCATCCCCAGCAGTTTCCCTCCCCAGCCTATGCATGCTAACTCTTGTCTAATCGCATCATAATTGCCTTTCCTCCAGCTATACCTCTTGCCGTGCGTAATATACCAATCCCTTTCCATCACTAAAGTAAACATAACCGATGTGAGGTCACTATCACCAAAGTGCTCACCTACCTCCAAATATAACACCTGGCCGGATTCATTACCTAGTACCAAATTTAATGTGGCCTCGCCCGAGTAGGCCTGTCTACGTATTGTTTCAGGAAACCCTCCTGCATACATTGGACAGAAACTAACCCATCTAAAGTACTTGAACTATCGCATTCCCAGTCAATGTTTTGACAGTTAAAGTCCCCTATAACCACGACCCTGTCACTCTCGCTCCTATCGAGGATCATCTTTGCTATCCTCTCCTTTTCATCTCTGGAGCTATTTGGAAGCCTATAGAAAACTCCCAACAGGGTAACTTGTCCTTTCCTGTCTTTGAATACCATATTTTTCCCTGGGATCATTGTGTCGTTTCGTAGCCATTTTTAAAATTCAATGATCAGCCTGCAATTAGCCTCCAAGCCGATTCCCGCAAGCAAGCAAAGCTTACCTGGTCTGGTACTTCCTTTAAAGTAAAGCTATCCCAAAGTCCAACAGTCATTTCCATCTCATAATTCAAAGTCTGTTTTGGAGTAAAATAATAAAATAAAAAATCTTCAACTCTTCTTACACCTAACAGAAAAGCTAGCTATAGTGCAGTTAAAATAAATGTGTTTGGATAAAGTTTTATCATTCCAAATTCAAATGAAAGTGGTGGCACTCTTTCGATTGTTGTAATGGTGCTTGGGTTAATCAAAAGACAACCTATTTTTGAAATTAGCGTAATTTTCAATATATAAAATCGAACATTTTGCACGAAAATGGGCGAATGTATGTTTTGAAAGATTGAACCAAAGATAAAGTGCATCAAATTCCAGGAATATTTATTCTCGTGCCGAGCAAAACCATTGTAGAGAAGGATTTAAGCGTGATTTGCTAAAAAGGAGGGGGGCACCACACGAATTTGTGGTGATTGCTAAGAAGCAGACAAAATTGAACAAAAGCATTAAATTACTTCGTTTGTTGAAGTTCTTTTTCATTGTACAAAAGGGATTGTATTTTGGAATAGAATTAGATTGATATAAGTGTATCGAGACATCATAGTTGAGTTGCAGACGTTTCGAGACGTGCCTGAGTAGGAGGACGGATTTATGCTCACACAGAAAAGAAGCAAGAAGAAAAATAGCAATGACATTGTGTTTCATTGGTGGTCCTCTTTGATTTGGCTTCAAGTTTCGTTTATGATATAAAAAGTTAGTATTTGCCTTTTGTCTTTCAGAACTGTCACACATCGCTCACCGATTAATATGTCAAGGGGTTTCATTCGTTAGGATTCTCCTCCTGTTGTTATTCTCTGTCACTGCAGAATGGATGTACAGGAAACGGAACTCAGGTAGCAAGTGTCCACTATTGCTGTAAAGCAATCATATTGTAAGTTCCTTCAGTGTGTGAGTATTTTGTTTGATTTTAATACATTAATTAAACTGATCAGCGTGATATTTCGAATGACTAATTTTGTTGTTATATCAGGAGATTGGAACATGGATAAGATAACCAAGGATTTGCGACTACCTGAGCATAAACAAGAAGCAATTAAGTGAAGTTTTGTTTCAATACGTGTCACGGCCTTTGTCTGGTTTAACAAAACTCAATTTAACAGATATGTAAATCGGCCAACAGTTTCATAAGTCGATGAACAAATACAACTACATTGTTTATAATTTTGGTACAACTGAATGTAGTTTAACTTATCAGTCAGGACACTTAGAATCAATAATTATATCTAATTCTAGAATGATGCTTCTATGCAATGTTAACGCTGTTCAAACTGTTGCATAATCAGAACAAACTAAATAAATTTTGAAATTAGTCTTGGATGTAAAGTTGGAAATAAACGATCTACTTGTGATGATTAAAATGTTTACTCTTTTGGTCAGTTATGAAGAGAGAAATTGTTTTCTCTGTTGAATATTGATAGCTGAGATAAATTCTGGATATTAGTTCATGACATTCAGAAATAGTATAAAGAAACCATTATGCACACAGAAGAGAGAAGGGTCGTGGAAACATATCTCCTAATATTTTGCTTAATATCAATGAGCAACTGGAAGCCATTACGTGTGTATGAGAATAAAAATAATCAATGATTTAATTGAATGGGCGAATTATCACTAAGTCACAGAGTCATTGAGTCATAGAGAGGTACAACACAGAAACAGACCATTTGGTCAAACTCGTCCATACTGACAAGATATCCGAAATTAATCTATTCCCATTTGCCTGCAGTTGGCCCAGATCCCTCTAAAACGTCCCTACGCATATATGCATCCAAGTGCCTTTTAAATGTTCTAATTGCACCAGCATCCACCACTTCCTTTGACAACTCATTTCGTAGACGCATCAAGCGTTGAATGTTACACTCCTTCTTCTTTCTGTGATTATTTGTGTTCATTCTTCCACAGATACTGTATGTTCGTTTGACATTGACTGCAGATACAATGTAACGCCAATTTGTCATTAATGAAAGACCTTTCGGAAGATATCTATGCCATGATGAAAAGTCACCAAACTCGAAGAATTAACTCTGCTTTCATCCTACAGATCCGGTTAGATTTCCAGAATCCACAGTTCTCTCTTTTATACAATTGATCAAGTAGGAAGTGTTCAGTATGAATTAGGTATCTTGTTATCATTATTCTTTCAGGTTGCTGGACCTATAGCATCAATAACTCCCCCATAGGTATAGCAAGGAGACAAATCTTGAATTCATTCCGTCAGAATAGAAATCACAAGCCGTCTTGTTAGTTGAAAAGCCTTACCTGATGGCAGAAGAGTAGATAGACCTAAGTTTTCCTTCCAAGCAGTCTCTGTACTGTTACATGTTTGTTCATCATCCGAAGCTATGAAAAATGAGGATGCAGTGTCCGATTCGTCTTTCAGTCATATGACTTAGCAGGAACCTCGACTTGTCTAACGTCCTGTCGTTGGCTTTTATTGAAGTGATGAGCAAATTGATATATAACTTCTTTTTTTTCAGTCTGCATTTACCATTACAGTATACTTCGGATTGGAAGACTGTTGTTTTTTTCTCAGACACAGTGATGTTACCTGATGGGCCATAAGAATTCCTCCAATACATGTATTTAAACCAACAAGGAAAACTACAATACAAAAAGTCTAAACTCACATGTACAACATGTAGAGTTGCAGGAATATTTTCTCACAATTCTGTGGAATTGTCATAGCAATAAAAGTCAACGTTCCTCCAATACCAATTCAATCATAGTTGAATGCATAATCTTCAGGTTCAATGTCGAACTATAGTTCACACATTGCACTAAATGAACAGCAGAACATGACTTGCAATGATGTTACACATAAGGATGGGATACTGTTTTAATGCGACTGGGGCCTAACAAAGCCTCAAGAATTTATGTCCAATTTTGAGCTGCAAGATTTCTACTCAATATGTCAAAATTATCAGGATGGTTGGACTTTAAAAGATGTAAAAGATATGTTTTCAGCTGCAGTGTCTCTTCCATACATATCATTTCCCATTTGGGGTGGCTTGGTGGCTCAGCGGTTAGTAGTGCTACCTCCTAGTGCCAGTAGACCTGGGTTTGATTACACCCTCAGGTGAGTCTGTAGAATTTTCACATTCTCTCCGTGTCAGCATGGGTTTCCTTTGGGTTTTCCGGTTTCCTCTCACAATCTAAAGATGTACAGGTTAGGTGAATTGGCAATGCTTAATTGCCCATAGTGTTCAGGGATGTGCAGGTTAGGCGCATTAGTCAGGAGTAAATGTAGATTAATAGGAGAGGGAAATGGGTTTGCGTGGGATACTCTTCGGAGGGCCAGTATGGACTTTTGGGCTGAAGGGCCTGTTTCCACACTGTAGGGATTATAATTCATTGATTAATCTTTCAGACCTAGACTTGTATGAACAGAGTCAAAATATCACATTTAATTCAGAGCCAGTGTTTGCACAACCTTTTTGTAACTCGCACAATAAGGTCAGGCTAGCGCTTAATCTTTCAGAATACTACGGATCAATTATTGGTGGTGTTTTGAACACACTAGAAGACAATTGATAGATGGTCTAAGTAAGACAATTTTCTGCTCCATTGTTACATTCAGTACTTCTTTCTTGCATGAACAGTAAACCAGTTTAATGATTAGATTCCCTACAGTGTGGAGACAGGCCCTTTGGCCCAACTAGTCCACACCGACCCTCCAAAGTGTAACCTACCCAAATTCATCCCCACTAACTAATGCACCTAACTGTACGGGCTATTCAGCATGACCAATTCACCTAAACTGCACATCTTTGGACTGTGGGAGGAAACCCACGCAGACACGTAGAGAATGTGCAAACTCCACATAGACAGTCTCCCAAGTCTGGAATCAAACCCGAGTCACTGGTGCTGTGAGGTAGTAGTGCTAACCACTGAGCCACCGTGCTGCCCTAATGTTGAGTACAGCTTGAAAATTGGAAATTGCAGCGAAACATGAACTTTATGGTAGCACTAAAACCTTGAAAGAGAATCACAGAACATTATTGGGTTGAAGAAGATCACAATTGCTAATGATGAGTTACCCAATCTGCCCTCACTTCCTGGTTTAGGTCGATCCCACTGCAGAACAGGTTTCTTCAGGAAAGTGTTAACTACATATTTTTGACCTGGTGAGCATTTGCAATCAACTGGCTTTTACGATAGTGAGGTCTATGTCTCGAACATTATCTGGCTGATGAGGCTCTGTCAACACCTTGCTAAACATTCCAGCAGACTTCTTTCCAACAATGTGCATTTATGTGACGCCTCTCACACAATTAATATACCATTCTTAATTACTGTTTAATGGCGTTCTGGATAATAGTTCAGATTTACATTTTGGTGCGAGAATGAATCACATTTTGCCATGCTTTCCTTATCGTTTTCTTTCTTGCTATTTCTGGACACATCTTTGGAAAAACTTCTCTTCTATCTCCAGCGCAATCAATTATCGTGCATAGAACATAGAACAGTACAGCACAGCACAGGTCCTTCTGCCATTGATATTGTGCCGATCTTTTATCCTACACTAACGTCAAACTAACTTTCATACCCTTAAATTTACTATTGTCAATTCACCAATCTAAGAGTTGTTTAAATATTGCCAATGTAACTAACTCCACTACCACCGCTGGCAGTGCATCCAACGCACGCACCACATCTCCCCTAAACCATCCTCTCATCACATAAAGATTATACCTGCCATTTCTGCCCTGGGAAAAAGTCTCTGACTATTCACTCTATGTATGCCTCTCATCATTTTGTACAATTCTATTAAGTCGCCTCTCAGTCTTCTTCTTTTCAATAAGAAAAGACTCAACTCTCTCAAACTTTCCTTATAAGACATGGCCTCCATTCCAGGCAGCATCCTGGTAAATCTCCTCTGCATTCTCTCTAAAACGTCCACGTCATTTCTGTAATGAGGAAACCAGAAGTGAACACAATATTTCAAGCGTGGTCTAACCGGTGCTCTAAAGAGCTGCACCATAACCTCACGGCTCTTGAACTCAATCCCCTGTTAATGGAAACCAACGCATCATATGTCTTCTTCACAATACTACCAACTTGGGCGGCAACTTTCAGGCAATCTATGGACGTGGACCCCATGATCCCTCTGTTCCTCAACTCTGCCACGAATCCTGCCTTTAAAACTGCAATTTGTATTCAAATTTGACCTTACCAAATGAATCACTTCACACTTTTCCAGTTTGAACTCCACCTGCCACTTCTCAGCCCAGTTCTACATCTGTCATTGTCCCATTGCAAACTACAACAGCCCTCCATACTCTCCACGACTCCAACGTCCTCTGTGTTATCGTCAAATTACGATCGATCCTTCCACTTCCTCATCCAAGTCATTCATAAAAATTACAAAGAGCAGAGGTCTCAGATCAGATCACTACGGAACTCCACTGGTCACCCAGCTCCAGGCTGAATGCCTTCCGTCTGCTACCACCCTCAGTCTTCTATGGGCCAGTCAATTCTGTGTGCAGACAGCCAAATCTCCCTGCATCTCCCTACTTTTTGAATGAACCTACCATGGAAAACTTCCCAAAAGCCTTCCTAAAATCCCGTACACCACATCCACTACTATACCTTCGTCAATGTGTTTTGTTACATCCGCAAAGAATTCAGTAAGGCTTGTGAGGTATGATTTGCCTCTCACAAATCCATGCTGACGATCTCTAATCAGACTATACTTTCTCAAGCAAGCATAAATCCTGTCTCTCAGAATCCTCTGAAATAATTTTCCCATCACTGATGTAAGACTGACTGGTCTGCCATTTATAGGGTAATCCCTATTCCTTCTATTTAATAAGGGATAACATTGGCCCCACTCCATTCATCTGGCACTCCTCAAGGGGAACGTGAGGATGCAGAGATCATCACCAAAAGTTCAGCAATCTCTTCCCTCTCTTCACATAGTAACCTTGGGTATATCCCTTCTGGTGCAGGGGACTTACTAATCCTTTTGTCTTTCAAAATTTTCAGCACATCTTCCTTTTGTATTTTATTTTTCCAATAAGAACACATAAAGGATAGAAAACACACGGAATGTAGCGTCTTGAGCTATTCGTTCACTCTGTAACTTCTGGTTTGGTGTGGAGGAGTTCTGGGGAGGACGAGTCACATAACACCTAGTTACAGTCCAGCAGGTTTGTTTGAACTCACAAGCTTTCGGAGCGCTGCTTCTTCTCTGCAGAAAGTGGAGAAAAACACGCAGGCACAGAATTTTTGGCGCAGACATCAAGAAATAGTACAAATGGTGTGAATGGATTGCCCCTAAAGCAGCCTTCAAGATACATAACAATGCAGAATCGCCGGGGAAAATCTGATAAACAAGTTCCATAGGCATGAGAAACGGCCCCAGCTGTGCTCTTAGATTTATGTCACACTGTAGGTAACTCCACATACTCTTCTGTAATTGTAAAATTTGCCTTACCATTTTTTCGATACCATCACCTCAATAGTTCGTTATGAATCCCACCACTTTAGCTAGTTCTGGATTACCTGTTACTTTGGGTAGACACTCAGCATGTGACTCTTATGCCCATCGTGTTATTCCAGCCATTTGGTTCTGCATTCAAACTTCTCGCCCTTAACTCAACCCATAAGATGAGAAACATACCCAACACGAGAGTGATTGCAAGTGCTGTTGTTTCCACCTTCGTTTCTCTGGAAGGTGACTGTCGTCAGTTTGTCGTCATGTGTAGAAATCACTGTTTCAGCTCTCTGTCAGTTTAGATTACTTTACAGAGTGGAAACAAGTCCACACCGACCCTCGCAACCCACCCATAACCCCTTACCTAACACTAGGGACAATTTAGCATGGCCAATTCACCTGACCTGCACATCTTTGTGACTGTGGGAGGAAACCGGAGCACCCGGAGGAAACCCACGCAGACACGGGGAGAATGTGCAGACTCCACACAGTCAGTCGCCTGAGGCGGGAATTGAACCCGGGTCTCTGGCGCCGTGAGGCAACAGTGCTAACCACTGTGCCACCGTGCCACCCACAAATGATGACTAGTTGTATAATGATGACTAGTTGTGAATGAAAGACAATCATGCTGGTTGCTTTATTCTGGATGATGTCATTTTTTGGCATGTTGTTATTTCGACAAGCATTCGTGAAAGTAGTTATTAGTCCATCGTGTTCCTGATATGAGCCTTATAAATGGTCGAAAGACTTTGTGAAGTTAATAGGTGCGCTAGTCTCTGCAGGATTCCTCAAATCGGAATCGCATGGAAAGCAGCTGGGACCGGATTTGGGCCATATATTGTCTACCACAAATTGATTTTGAAACTCTCTTGGTGAGATATCGTCTTGACCAGCTGCAGTCAATTTGGTTTAGGTTCACATAATGCTTCCATAATTTCGAAAAAGATAAACTTTGTATGTGAAATGACTTCCTGAGTCAGTGTTGAATATGAGCACAATTACAACATTGAAAAGACATTTGCAGAAGTACCCGAATACGAAAGGTTTGAATGAATATGGACCAGGAGGAGGAAGATGAAAACAACAAAAATAAATTGCAGCACAGGAACAGGCTCTTCGGTCCTCCAAACCTGCGCCTATCCAGATCCTGAATCTAAACCTGTCACCTATTTTCTAAGGATTTGTATCCCTTTGCTCCCTGCCCAATCATGTATCAGACTGGATATATCTTAAGTGATGCTACCGTCACCCCCTCTACCACTAAGTAGGGCTAGTTTAGTTTAGGATTATGCTCACCGTGGATTGATTAGGACAGGCGAGAGCTTCTGTGCTGTATGACTCTAGAAAAGGTGACACATGACAAGTTTGGCTTCCTGTTTGGTTTGAAGAAAATCTTACAGATTGCCTTATACCCATGGAACTGTTCCCCTGCCGTTCTAGATGATAATGCTCGTGGATTTACAAGAATGACTGTCGTGTATCTTGCAAATGGTGCATCCTGGTGCCACTGACCATTGGGGTTTGAGGCAGTAAATCCGGTCGACTAGGTGAAAATCAAGGGACTTCTTTGCCTTGGACAGTGTCATGATTATTGTTGGACCCTCATTCTCACAGGAAAGGCAACACTGCTGACTTGTGCCGGTTGCATAGGCTGCCAACTTTAACAAAGTTCTATTGCACCAGGATTATGATCTCCTACAACTCTTCCATCAGATAGAAGATACAGAAGCCTAAACACACGGACCACCACGTTCAGGAACAGCTTCTTCCCAGCCGTGTTAAGATTTTAGATTACATTTCAGTGTGGAAACAGGCCCTTTGGCCCAACAATTCCACAACGACCCACCGAAGCGTAACCCACCCATACCCCTACATTTACCCCTTACCTAACACTGCGGGCAACTTAGCATGGTCAATTCATCTGACCTGCACATCTTTGGACTGTGGGAGGAAACCGGAGCACCCGGAGGGAACCCACGCAGACAGGGGATACCGTGCAAACTCCAGACAGTCAGTCGCCTGAGGGTCTCTGGTGCTGTGAATTGAACCCGGGTCTCTGGCGCTGTGAAGCAGCAGTACTAACCACTGTGCCACCGTGCCGCCTGATGAATAGATTGTCTAGCCTCAAAACGTGCTGATCTTGCTAACGCTGATCTCGCCTAGTGCACACCATGTATGCCACTGTCTACGTCTTTTGTTGATTTGCAGATTCTTGCTTACTATCATCTGCTTACATTGCTCATAAACAAAGCTTTTCATTTTAAGTCGGTACATGTGACAATCAAACAATCAAACAATTAGATAATGTTTTGGCTTTGAGGATTCAGGAATTGTGTTATTCACCACAGGATTGAAAGATTCGGGTGATTTCTTAAGTCATGGTATTGATATCGCTATTCCATTTAAATTTTTGTTCAATGGTGTTGATATTAGTAACTTCAGTGATGTAAATTCAAGTGAATTTGAGTAGGGATCTGATTAGATTCCTCTTGTTGGAGATCGTTCGAGATTTATCCTGAACTGGCACATGTGTCGCAAAATTGTTCCTTTGTTGCATGTCAGCTCAAATCTGGATAATGAAGTACATGAATCGGAAGAAAATATTTGAGAAGGAAGATTTCACGATAGATAAATTGTGAATGCAGCTGAACATTCAGCAATAAGAATTGAGCATTGACATTTTGGACCTTCCGATGGAGGAAGTGAATTAATGGACTTCATGGACGTAGCTTGGATCGAGACTCTACCCTGAGGAATAATGCAGACAAAATTATGGAACTCAGGTGACTGATTTCCAACAATCTCAACCTATTTTCTTCGTAAAATGTTTGACTCTAACGAGAGGAGAATTTTATTTCTACCTTTCTTTGATTCCTTATAGGTTAATGTTCTTCACTGTTATTCTGAAGAAAAAGCGGCGTTGATGTCAAGGCTAATGACAGTCACGTCATCCCTGAAACTCACTTAAGCTTCAGTATAGGGTGCAATAAGGTAAGGAGCTAAATTGCCCGGATTAAACCCAAGCTGGTTATCGTTGAGTCACCAGTAGTATGGAAATGTGTTCAACCACAATGTATAACCTCATAAGCAGCATACATCCCGCTTTGCAATTAGCAACAAGCTGGAAATTCCAGTCCAAATGCAGGTGAGCATGCCAGGCGCAGCACCAGTCAGATGGTTAATGTTATATACGCCTGGTGAAAGTACAACAGAAGACTCCATGCATGCCAAACGATGGAAGCAGCGTGCAATATATAGTTAAAAGCAAACCAGGACCCAGTGTACATCCAATTCTGAATGATGGAGAAAATCCAAAATTATACAATGAGGGAGCCAAGTACATTCACGACAAAACGGAAAGGTGCATAATTTTTCAAGGTTTATTTATACATCCCTAGTAGATAATTAAATTAAGTCTCATGCTGATTTGCGAAGCATCACAACTTTCAAACTTAAAGCAATTTAATTCACTTCACGTAAAATCAATAAATGACTGAAGATAACACATATTGCAAAAGATATGGGCGCTAAAAATATTGCAGCAAAAGTGACAAAGTTTGTCAACTATAACAAGGAAACTCTGGGCATTAGCAATTTACACTTGAAATGTAGCAACCAGCTCAAAAACACTAGTTTTGTCACAGGAAGTCGGGGCGGCACAGTAGCTCGGTAGTTAGCACTGCTGCCTCACAGCGCCAGAGAGCCGGGTTTGATTCCACCGTCGAGCTACTGTCGGTGTGGCGATTGCACATATCCCCAGTGTCAGGGCGTGTTTCTCTGGGTGCTCCGGTTTCCTTCCACAGATATGCCAGGTAGGTGAATTAGACAGCTTAAATTGCCAGAGTGTTCAAGGATCCGTTGGTTAGGTACATTAGTCAGGAATAAATGTAGAATAGTGAGGAAGGGGAATTTGTCTGGATGGATTACTCTTCGGAAGTTCAGTGTGGACTTGCTGGGCTGAAGTGCCTGTTTCCATACTGTAGGCATTCTATGATTCTTATTCGATTCCTGAACTCATTGGAGACTTTTCTTCCAAACATTGATGAGGAAACTAAGCATCATATCTACAAATCTGCAGATGTCACAAACCTGGGTGGGAGTAAATGCTGTGAATCGGATGTATTGCAGCTTCAATATGATTTGCAACAGTTAACTAAGTGGGAAAACACATGACAGGTGCATTGGAACGTGAATAAATGAAAATACACGAGGAGCAATTTCTTCACACAGAGTGGTCGGTGTGTGGAATGAACTTCCAGAACAAGTGATGGATGCGAGTCTCGTTACAATGTTTAAAACACATTTAGATAAGTACGTGTATAAGAAATGTTTGGAGGCATATGGGCAAAGCGTAGTCAGGTGAGATTTGTTTCGTTATAGTCGGCATGGACTGGTTGGAGAGGGGTCCGTTTCTGTGCTTTACGACTCTGACTCACATTCACATTGCTTGCCAAAAAAAGAGGTAGAACACATAGAGGCCCATTTGTCCTCATATACCAGTCGCTGACACTAAGCATGCACGTCCAGGAAGTGGTGAAGGAAACAAGTGGAATGTTTGTCTCCACAGCGAAAGCTTCGGAATTATTGAGCAGAGATGTTTTGCTACAACTTTACAGGGCATTGTTAAAACCACACCTGGAGTATTGTGTGCATAACTGTTCCAATAAATGGAGGATGTTTGTTAGCTGAACTAGTACAAGGAAGATTCACCAGACTGATTCCGTGGATGGCGGGAAGACATATGAGGAGATATTGGATACTTTAGGACGATAATCGCTCGAGTTCAGAAAACCGAAGAGAAATCTCACGGAAATCTAGACAATTCTTTTCGGATTAAATCAGGTAGATGGAGAAACGCGGTTCTCGAAAATAAGTGAGGGCCCAGAACCGCGTGTAGTGTTCCAGGTAGGTAGTGTATAAGTCAAATGCTAGGAATAATACTGAGTGATTCACCCCCTTGATCACTGATGCCTGTCCACCAACCCCTCAGTCTCGTGTCTGTTGAAATATTACCACCTTGCCGAGATAAGCACAGCACACCAGTACACGAAAAGCTTGATAGCCTCCTGTATAAATCAGCCTGCTGATCAACGCATCAACTCGATTCACCTTTCACTTCCTTCACAATGAAGCACGCTCACGACAATGTTGCATACTTTACTAAATTGAATCCAAATACTTACCAAGCTTCTCAGAATTCATTTACCCAACCTGGAACACCATCACCTAAAGCAATAACGAGAACGTTGTCTACTTTTGAAGCTGCGCTGTTATTGCATTAATATACTGAGATAGCAAAGCTCTCTCCGACAGTAAGTACTGAAAAGGAAGCTGCACTTGCTGTTTTTGGGTTTCATATTCTGAAATGACAAAAGTACCTGCGATTTCCAAACTTCAACATTGAGCAGCATATACACTGTTTACACGTACACATGGAACATTGGATTGCTCTGATTCACGACGCCATTTGTAAGACATCGCATTTTAAGGCAAATAAATAGAATCCAGATACTGTCATTGATGCCCACATCCGATTGAATTATGAAGGAAAGATTTAGTTTGACTCTCAGTATTAGCTTCATGAATTGCATTATGCTGAGGAACATCATTGATTTGAGGAACTGCATTAGTTTGCTGGGCTGTACTTTTGGAAGTCCATGCTATTCGGAGAAACTATATACATTGTTTCGGAACATAAATTTGTAATTGCATTATCAGTGCTAAATATGATAGCCATATTCAGAACTGCTATGGAACAGACCTGAGATTGTGTCTCAACTTGGCAATTTCGAATTGCTGTCACGCAGGCCTAAGGTTGCATTTCAACTTTGCATTTTAATTGCGCAAAATTCACAAAAGTGAAAAATGATTAACAAAACCTTATTAATTACAGAGACTCTGATATGGTGATGAAAGATGAACACGATTACTCAGAGAAATAGAAAGTGTTCAAAATTGTTCAGTCATTATGTTGTCATGACTCAATATGTTTTCAAAATATGCTTCCCCCCTCCCCCACCATGCACATTTAACACGGCTTTGTAAGCTTTTTGCTCATTTGCTTTCAACAATATAAGTTGTAGTAATTGTGGAAGCGTCAATGTCTCCACGGAAATATCACAGGGTATAAATTAAATGGTTTGTGAATAGCGCCTTAGTTTTAAATTTCGTGAGACTGACGGAAGTACAAGTGGGCAGATCATACACTGAAGAAAAACATGGATACATTTCACAGTATCAGGAAAATATACTACACAATGATCTCTGTCGTTGGCGTTCCAGGTAGGTGCCTATGATCATTGTAGATCTGCAAATCTTTGCATTTCTTCTTTTTTCATTCTGTGATATATAGCATTGCAAGCTAACCCTTGCCGGACATGTGAATAGTCGAAACATCGCTTTAAGCCAACTTAGTTCTGTCACATTTTTATAGTGTAAACATTCAATATAACTCTGTGTAAATGACAGACTCCATGATTTTTCAAATTATTCATTTTAATTGAAACTTTTGCACTGCTTAATCGAGAAGCCATCACAGAGACTGTCAGATGGACGTTATCAATATGTTTACTGGCACAACCCAGGGTTAAGAAGCAAGACGAAAACAGAATTGTTAAGAATAACAGAAACTGCTGGGAGCAAAAAGCAGCAGTTTTGGGAACATGTGTGAAGAAAAAGCATAGTTAACCTTTCAGGTCCAGTGATCTTTGACAGAACGCATTGCAGTGAGGTAAATAGGGCGGCACGGTGGCACAGTGGTTAGCACTGCTACCTCACAGCGCTAGAGACCCGGGTTCAATTCCCGCCTCAGGCGACTGACTGTGTGGAGTTTGCACATTCTCCCCGTGTCTGCGTGGGTTTCCTCCGGGTGCTCCTGTTTCCTCCCACAGTCGCAAAGATGTGCAGGTCAGGTGAATTGGCCATGCTAAATTGCCCGTAGTGTTAGGTAAGGGGTAAATGTAGGGGTATGGGTGGGTTGCGCTTCGGCGGGGCGGTGTGGACTTGTTGGGCCGAAGGGCCTGTTTCCACACTGTAAGTAATCTAATCTAATCTAAAAAATGTTGTTTATATAAGTAGACGATGAGATGGATGGACGAGGTCAGATTAAATGATAGATTAAGACGTAGGAAGAACAGAGAGAGAACCACAGTTTGGCAAAGGGATGGATAATGGTCCACCTGGGAGAATCGAAAATTGTGAATGGACACGATTAATAGCGAGCAATGATTTTATTTTTGTGGCAGCACTCCAAGTGATGGCTACGTCTGATGTGATTGTGGAAGGGTAAGAACATAGAAAATGCTCAGGTCCCAAAATTATTTTGTCTATTTTGGGTCAGGAAGACTGCTGGCTCCCCAATCCAAAAACAAATGCTATTCTTTCAGTTTATGCTGAGCTTCGCTGGAGCAATGCAACAAGCCTGAAATAGACGTTCTGGCCAGGAAGCACGGTGGTGTGGCAAGAATCAGGAAAGCACGCTCCAGTTGCAGATTCATGTCTCCAGGGTACAAGAGGCCATGTACATAGATTCATTGAGTGAAGTCCAAGTAAATTGCTGCTTCATCTGGAAGGTGTGCCGGCAGTTTTGAATCGTAAATGGTCAGATGTGACATCCTCTTTGAATGCATGAGAATTATGACGTGTGGTGTGGTAGACATGGGAGGATAAGTGAGCCAAGTTGTCCAAATGGAAGGGTCCTTGCAGAAGGCTGAAATGGGAGAGAGCGGAATATGTGCCTGGTGGTGGCAAGATGTGGCAGAAATGGTTACTAATGATCCTTGTGGGTGCTACTGTGGTAGTACGTAACGACTAGTGGGACGTTGCTATCACTGGGGAAGGGGAGAGAAGTTGTGAGGGCAGAATTGCAGGAAATAGGTTGGACACAGTTGAGAACTGTTTCGAACATCATGGTGAGTCACTTAGGTTAAAAAAATGTGGACGTTTTGATGGCCGCTTTTGAATCTTGCATTACTAGAACAATGGGATGGAGATGGAGAAAATGAGAGAATTGGAAGGATTATTTACAGAAAGCGGGTTGTGAGGGCTTATACTCCAAGTAATGTTGGAGTCAGCGAGTTTGTAGTGGATATCGGTATGCAGCCTATCTCCAGATATAGGCAAAAGGATGGAATTGGGAGAGAAGGACTAGGTGAAAGCGCCAGCAGTTTGAAAATTGGAAATTTAATTAATAAACTTTTGCAATTGCCGATTAGAGAGGGAAGCAGAACAATGATGTCAGCGATGCACCAGAGAAACAATTGTAGGTGGGTCCCAAGTAGGACCGGACAAGGAATTGTCCATGTATTCCACAAACCTACTTGTGCCCAATGCGGGTACCCATGGTCAAACTTTAACCTGAATAAAATGTGAAAGTGAGACTTGTTAACACCGAAGTCGCAACAGACAATTTCAAACATTTGACAAACTTCAAAATTGCTTAATTGATGAAAACCGAGCATTAAATATAACAGGTTTTGGATACCGAGTTTATAGCTTTAAAAAAATGTAAATCTGTTCACAACACAAGTGAGCTGAACACAATCTAAACGCACACATGGACACAGTTATGTGGTAAACGTTTTTAAAAAGGAACAAATGGTGATAGTTCTATAATTGCTTGAACAATGAGTTGCAAACCATCGTAAAATGTGATGAATTTCATTATAAGCAAAGAAGATGGAATGTTGCTTGAATTCTGAAGTTGCGAGATAATGCAAACAGCTTTCACAGACCTCACGGGTGTTTTTAATTTGTAGGTTTAGTTCTTTACTAAGATAGGCGGTTTTGTGGGAACGAGAGAGACTCACGTTTGGTATGTTGCCTCCCAGGTGCAAGGGTACGTGATGTCTCTGATCGTGTTTTCCGGGTCCTTAAGGGGGAGGGGGAGCAGCCCGAAGTCGTGGTCCACATTGGCACCAATGACATAGGCAGGAGGAGCACTGAGGATGTTAGGCAGGCTTTCAGGGAGCTAGGTTGGAAGCTCAAAGTTAGAACGAACAGAATTGTTGTCTCTGGTTTGTTACCCGTGCCACATGATAGAGATTCGAGGAATAGGGAAAGAGAACAGTTAAATGCGTGGCGACAGGGATGGTGAAGGAGGGAGTGATTCCGGTATTTGGATAACTGGGGTTCTTTCTGGGGAAGGTGGGACCTCTATAAACAGGATGGTCTGCACCTGAACCTGAGGGGCACCAGTATCCTTGGTTGGAGGTTTCCTGGTGCTCTTGGTAGGGGGGTTTAAACTAACTCTGCAGGGGCATGGGAAGCCAGACTGTAGCTTTAGGGTGCAGGACCTGGAGTGTAGGGAGGTTAGGAACATGGCATCAATTTCAAAGGAGGGTGCCTGTAAACAGGAAAGTGGCTTGAAGTGTGTATACTTCAATGCAAGAAGTATACGAAATAAGGTAGGTGAACTTGCAGCGTGGGTTGGTACCTGGGACTTCGATGTTGTGGTTATTACGGAGAAATGGGTAGAACAGGGACAGGATTGGCTGTTGCAGGTTCCAGGGTTTAAATGTTTTAGTAGGGTCAGAGGTGGGGGTAAAAGAGGGGAAGGTGTGGCATTGCTTGTCAAAGATAGTATTACAGCTGTGGAAAGGACGATGGATGAAGACTCGCCATCTGAGGTAGTTTGGGCTGAGGTTAGGAATAGGAAAGGTGATCTCACCCTGTTAGGAGTTTTTTACAGGCCTCCTAATAGTCCTAGAAACGTAGAAGAAAGGATTGCAAGGATGATTCAAGAGAAGAGTGAAAGTGGTTGTTATGGGGGACTTTAACTTTCCTGATATTGATTGGGAAAGCTATAGCTCAAGTTCGTTAGATGGGTCAGTGTTTGTCCAATGTGTGCAGGAGGGTTTCCTGACACAATATGTATATAGGCCAACAAGAGGTGAGGACATACTGGATTTGGTTCTGGGTAATGAACCAGGCCAGGTGTTAGAATTAGAGGTAGGTGAGCACTTTGGGGACAGTGACCACAATTCGGTGACTTTTACTCTACTGATGGAGAGGGATAAGTGTGCACTACAGGGTAAGAGTTATAGCTGGGGGCAGGGAAATTATGATGCGGTGAGGCATGACTTAGGATGTGTGGCTTGGAAAAGTAAGCTTCAAGGCAAGGACGTAATTGATATGTGGAGCTTGTTCAAGGAGCAACTATTGAGTGTCCTTGATAAGTATGTACCCGTCAGGAAGGGAGGAAAGGGTCGTGTGAGGGAGCCGTGGTTTAATAAGGAATTGGAATCCGTTGTTAAATGGAAGAGGGCGGCCTATGTAAAGATGAGGCGTGAAGGTTCAATTGGGGCGATTGAGAGTTATAAGGTAGCCAGGAAGGACCTGAAGAGAGAGCTAAGAGCAGCAAGGAAGGGACATGAAAGGTCCTTAGTTGGTAGGATTAGGGAAAACCCTAAGGCTTTCTATAGGTACGTCAGGAATAAAAGAATGACTCGGGTAGGAATAGGTCCAGTCAAGGATAGTAGTGGGAAGTTGCGTGTGGAGGCTGAAGAGATTGGGGAGACATTGAATGAATACTTTTCGTCAGGATTCAGTCAGGAACAGGACATTGTTGTCAATGTGCGTACTGAGTCACAATTAAATAGAATGGATGGCATTTATCCTCGGATTCTCTGGGAAGCAAGGGAGGAGATTGCAGAGCCATTGGCCTTGATTTTTATGTCCTCGTTGTCTACAGGAGTAGTGCCAGAAGATTGGAGGCTAGCAAATGTGGTCCCCTTGTTCAAGAATGGAGTAGGGATAACCCTAGTAACTATAGGCCAGTGAGTCTCACTTCTGTTGTGGGCAAAGTCTTAGGGAGAATTGTAAGGGATAGTATTTATTAACATCTGGATAGTATTAATGTGATCAAGGATAGTCAGCATGGTTTTGTGAAGGGCAGGTCGTGCCTCACAAACCTTATTGAATTCTTTGAGAAGGTGACTAAGGAGATGGACGAGGGGAAAGAGGTAGATGTGGTGTATATGGATTTTAGTAAGGCGTTTGATAAGGTTCCCCATGGTAGACTACTGCAAAAAATACGGAGGTATGGCATTGAGGGTGAGTTGGAGGTTTGGATTAGGAGTTGGCTGGCTGGAAGAAGACAGAGGGTAGTAGTTGATGGCAAAGGTTCATCTTGGAGTGCCGTCACTAGCGGTGTTCCACAAGGATCTGTTTTGGGACCATTGCTGTTTGTCATTTTTATAAATGACCTGGAGGAGGGGTTCGAAGGTTGGGTGAGCAAGTTTTCGGATGATACGAAAGTCGGAGGAGTTGTAGACAGTGAGGAAGGATGTGGCAGGTTACATCGGGATATAGATAAGCTGCAGAACTGGGCAGAAAGGTGGCAAATGGAGTTCAATGTAGCGAAGTGTGAGGTGATTCACTTTGGTAAGAGTAATAAAAAGATGGGGTACTGGGCTAACGGTCGGATACTTGGTAGTGTGGATGAGCAGAGGGATCTTGGTGTCCATGTACACAGATCTTTGAAAGTTGCCACCCAGGTAAATAGTGCGGTGAAGAAGGCATATGGCGTACTGGCTTTTATTGGTAGAGGAATTGAGTTCCGGAGTACTGAGGTCATGTTGCAGTTGTATAAGACTCTGGTGCGGCCGCATCTGGAGTATTGTGTGCAGTTTTGATCGCCATACTATAGGAAGGATGTGGAGGCACTGGAACGGGTGCAGAGGAGGTTTACCAGGATGTTGCCTGGTATGGTAGAAAGATCGTATGAGGAAAGGCTGAGGCACTTGGGGTTGTTTTCATTGGAGAAAAGAAGGTTTAGGGGTGACTTGATAGAGGTGTACAAGATGATTAGAGGTTTAGATAGGGTCGACAGTGAGAATCTTTTTCCACGTATGGAGTCAGCTATTACAAGGGGGCATAGCTTTAAATTAAGGGGGGGTAGGTATCGGACTGATGTTAGGGGTAGGTTCTTTACTCAGCGAGTCGTGAGTTCATGGAATGCCCTGCCAGTAGCAGTAGTGGACTCTCCCTCATTATGGGCATTTAAGCGGGCATTGGATAGGCATATGGAGGATAGTGGGCTAGTGTAGTTTGAGTGGGCTTGGATCGGCGCAACATCGAGGGCCGAAGGGCCTGTACTGCGCTGTATTCTTCTATGTTCTATGTACTCATGACTTTCAACAAGTCATAACTGGAGATTAATGACAGACCATAAAACCAAATAATTATGACTTGCCGTTTCCAAAGTAGCAATCTGCTTCTGGGCCAAAACACCCAGTCGAACCAGCTTCAAATTTAGGTATATATTTTCTTTGGTTGGCTAAACCGCTCTGATCCTCATTTGATTGACCGATCGAAAAATTATTTGCATTCAATGCCTTTTGAGGAAAGGAGTTCTAAAAACTCACAATCTTCTAAGTAAGAGAAAACTGTCCTAATTTCTGTCTTGTTATAAAGTTGTAGGCGTGTCCTGTACTGTTAAGAGAGAGTGAAAGCCATTTCACACGGCATGCTCGCAAGAACCTCTTTTATGACTGATAAGCAGTCTCACAGTGTACTGGAAAATTGAAAATGCTAACATTTGACTGCAAGCTCGATACCTCAGTTGTTTTGACCACTATTCGAATCTAACCAAACAGTTTAAACTTTGTCCCAGGATACTAAACCTCACTCAAGTTTGAATATATTGTGTTTGACAACATCAAACCAATGAGATGATCCAATGTTTCGATTAGAAAGAACACAACATTTTGAGAGTTAGCCAGGGAGAGCGATCAACTGCCATCGTCAGAATAACTGTTAACAAAACACTCTTTATCAAAGGTACCTTTTTGATATGAAACACCTTTGCAGCAAGACCAAAGACGACCAAGTCAGATCTACACTCAGAGAAACGCAGACACTGAAGACGACAGGCACTGTAGGGTTTTGAAATTAATTTGATGTAATTGTAATAGAGGCTTTTATTGGAACAATATATTGTTATAGAGTTAGAGGCAGATAAAATGCAGTTAGCAGAAAGGAGACTTAGAGTGCTAAACAGTTGCTATTTAACGTTCACTTTTAGAGACAAAGAATACTGCTTTTAATACTGGAAGTTGGGGGTTCTCTGTCACTCATCCTTTAATAGATTCCGAAGAGAGATGAGCTTTTCTCGTTGTTTGGTTTAATTAACAGAAGGGGTCGAGGGATCCAAGATGGCGGCGACCCAGCAAGTCTGAGTCGAGAGTGCTCCTCCCAAGATTTGGGTAAAGTGGGTCACCCACCCCCACCACACTCACCAAATCATTTAGAATAGCTGTTTAATTTAATTAGTTGTTTAATATTGAATTTAAACAATCTAATATTTAGTAAAAATGACCAAAGGGAAGGGAGCCCGCAGCTCTCAGCAAGCAGGACCCCCTCCCCCAACCTCTCCAGCTGCAGCTGAGGCGTCCACAGCCGCGCCAGGGGACTTACCTACAGTGACAAGCCTTGTAGAAATGATCTCCAAACTGGATGCGAAGATCGACGCTTTTATTGAAGAATCCCGAAATCGATGGGACTCACTCTCGGCTGCGCTGCAGAAGCACGACCGAGACATCCAGGAGACATCCTGGATGATAATCGAGGTCATCGAAAAAATATTCGTTTGCTGGGCCTTCCCGAATGGGAAGAAGAAGGCCAGCTTACAGCATTCCTCAAGCAGTGGCTGCCACAGCTTTTAAATCTGGAAGCTGGATCAGGCCAGGAAAAGGTAGAATGGGCCTACCGGGTCGCCATACGCGGGCCCGGCTCGAACCAGCGCCCACGCCCGGTCCTGTTCCGGCTGCAGAGCTATAGGGAGAGGCAGATACTCCTAGAAGCTTCTAGAAATCTTGGAAAAGATCCCCAAGCTATGATCTATAAAGGATCCAAGATCATGTTATTCCAGAACTTTTCCCCAGTTCTGGTCCGAAAGAGGAAGGCATTCGACGAGGCGAAGAAGCGTTTAAGGGATTAAATATTCAGTACTCCTAATGCTACCCAGCGACGCTACGCTTTAACCAGGAAGGATCCGTGTATAACTTCGAATCACCAGAAAAGGTTAAGGAATTCTTGGACTCTCTTAGATAAACTGTAAGAGATAATGGATGTTGGTTTGCCTTTCCCCCTGCTTTGGTTTATATTTCCCCCTTTTTTTCTTTTTTCTTACCTTACTGTTTAATATTATCATGGGGGTGGGGAGAGGGATTTGAATTTCTCCCCCCGGGTTGTTTTCTTTTATTATTTTATGTATATATGTGGGTATGTATGTGTGTGTGTGTGTGTATGTATGTCTATATATATATAAGCTGGGGAGTTCGGCTAATATTGGTGGGGGGAGTGGTTACCTTATTCTATTTTACCTATGTCTTTAGGAGCGGGGTTGTTTCTCCCTTGTTATTTTGTATTATTATATTTAATTATTATTTGTTGAGGTTGTAATTTTATAGTTGTATGTTTATATATGGTATTAACATTGCCAAATATATCCAGGTGTTGGTATTGGTGGGGTTAGGTGCTCACTGTTAACTCTAGCTTTGTATTATATCTGAATTCTCATTTTATTGAGGAGCGCCTGGGTCAAGGGTGGGGCATTGGTTGGGAGAGGATATGATGGACTTTTGGAGAGGAAGTGACACCCCCTGGGAACAAGGGGGAAAATCTCCACTTAGATACATTTTATATTTTTTTTATTTAGAAATAGTTTTATATTATACTGTTGTGAGTGTATTAGAGAGCCTTTATTTTTGTAAATCTTATATGCTCTATGTTCGGGATGTTCTGGATAGGGTTTCCCCTCCCGATGGGTCTCGGATTTGCCCGGATGATTGTGGTTGATCAGTCGGTTAAGTGGTGCACCTGGAATGTCAAGGGGAGTAATTCGCCAGTTAAAAGGAAGAAAATATTATCAAATCTTAAGAAAGAAAGAGTTGATATAACTCTCCTGCAGGAGACACACCTGTCGGATAAAGAACACTTGAAATTATGACAAATTGGTTTTGATCAGGCATTTTTTTCTTCTTTTAGCTCAAAAAGCAGGGGAGTTGTTATTCTTGTTCGGAAGAATTTCCCTTTCAAAATCCTAAATCAGATAAATGACGAATCTGGACAATATATTTTGATTAAAGCCCTCATAAATGGAGAGGAATATGGGATTTTAAATTTGTACTGCCCCCCGGCACACCCCTTTAAATTTATAATGGAAGCCTTTTCAAAATTGATGGCTTTTGGTGCCCGTCATACAATTATAGGGGGAGACTTTAATTGTATTATGGATCCGGAAATAGATAGGATTCCCAAGAGTACTGCAGGATTATCTCCCAGATCTAGACAATTGGTGGATCTGAACAAAGAATTAGGATTAGTAGATGTATGGAGATGTCTTCATCCACAGGGCAGAGATTTTTCTTTCTACTCCAATCCACGTAAATGTCATACCAAAATTGCTATGTTTTTTGCTCCCTCGATTTTTTTAAATTCCATATCATCCTGTAAAATAGGTAGTATAGCAATTTCCGACCACGCTGCTGTATATATGGAAACTAAGGCGAGGATCAATCGGACATCCACTCGGCATTGGCGTATGGACCCCTTCCTAATGAAAGATAGTAAATTTGTAAAGTACTTCTCTCAAGAATTTAAAACTTTTTTAGAAATTAATTCAGGTACGGCTAGCAAACCATCAATGATGCGGGAGACCATCAAACCTTACACGCGAGGTTTGATCATCTCCTACTCAGCAACCCAGAAAAAATTGAAGGGAGAACAACAGCGTCTGCTTGAAGCTCGCTAAAAAGCAGCTGAAATAGCATACACTGATAGACCTTCTATTATTAAATTGCAAAGGATTACGGCTCTTAGGACAGCTCTAAACACTACGCTTACTCAAACGGCTAAGAGGGAAATATTATTTGCAAAATAAAGGTTATATAAATATGGCGACAAACCGGGTAGATACTTAGCATTTCTTGCAAAGAAAACAAAGGCCCCTCAGACTATTACGTCTATCAAGGAAAGTACGGGTATTTTGACTCATGATCATAAAAAGATTAATGCGATCTTTAGAGAATTTGATTCTGAGTTATATAAATCGCAGGATTGTGAAGATAGGACTAGGAGGATGCAGTAATTTTTTAAAAATTTGACCTTTCCGGGCCTAATTCCGGAACAGGTATCGGTCCTAAGTGCTCCTCTAACAGTCCAAGAAATACTTGATGCAATTAGGCAACTTCAGAGAGGTAAGGCACCGGGCCCAGATGGTTTTCACGCTGAATTCTACAAAGAATTTACAGAAATATTGGCTGGTCCACTTCTGGACATGTATAACTATGCATATAGTCAGGGCTGTCTCCCGCCTTCGCTGAAAGAAGCAAATATCTCTCTTATCCTTAAAAAAGGAAAGGATCCAGAAGAGTGTACGTCATACAGACCAATATCCTTGCTAAATGTAGATATTAAAATCCTTTCTAAAACGTTAGCACTGAGACTAGAAAGGGTACTGCCACATATTATAAAGGAGGATCAGAGGGGGTTTATTAAGGGCCATAGATCATCCAATAATATTAGAAGGGTTTTGAATATGATTCAAGCCTGCCATCAGGGAAAGATACCAGGAGTAGTAGTTTCATGAGACGCGGAAAAGGCATTTGATAGGGTTGAATGGTCAAATTTGTTTTACACATTGGAAAGGTTTGGCGTTGGGCAGGTGTTTACCAAATGGGTCCCAACATTGTATACTGATCCAAAAGCAGTTGTGGTTACCAATGGATTAGGTTCGGATAGCTTCAGTGTGGGTAGGGGCTGCCGTTAGGGATGTCCTCTCTCGCAATTGTTATGTACACTAATAATTGAACCACTAGCAGAAGCTTATACGAGCTGATCCTAATATAACGGCCCCGAAGATTGGTACAGGTAAACATAAAATCACCCTTTATGCAGATGATGTTCTTCTATTTCTCAGTAATCCTCTGATGTCCGTACCTCGCCTAATCCAAGTTATTAATACATTTAGCACATTCTCAGGCTATAAAATTAATTTTTCAAAATCGGAGGCTATGCCAATGGGTGGTCTTGCTATGACACCCCACTTAGTGGACGGATCCCTTTTTCCCTTTCGTTGGTCCCTGGAGGGCTTCTTATATTTAGGCATTTTTATTACTCCAGTATTTGGTCAGTTGTATTAGGCTAATTTTGTGCATTTACTGGAAAGGATAAGGCAGGACCTCCAGCGATGGGGAGACCTTCCAATTTCCTGGTTGGGTAGAATAGCACTAATTAAAATGAATGTCCTGCCCCGTCTCCTATATCCTATGAGAATGCTTCCGGTGATGCTGCCGAGGATGGCTCTACGTAAATTATATGGCTGGCTGGGTTCGTTTATCTGGAATCATAGACGGCCCCTCATTAAGCTGAAGAAGCTACAGCTTCCACAGACAAGGGGAGGATTGGACTTCCCAGATTTTAGGAAATATCAGTTAAGTTCCCTATTAAGTTACATAGCTGATTGGGTCTTGTCAGATCCACAATCAATCTGGTTGGACATCGAGGCCTCTGAAGTAAAATACACACTTATTAACCTTTTATTTTCAGACAAGAATATCATTACAGATCACTATAAAAACCCTATAATACTAAAACACAATTAAGGCTTGGAATATAATGAGGCAAAATGAGGGTAATTCATAGAAAACATCCCCCTATGCACCGATAGTGGGAGTATGGGAATTCCAACCGGGGTTTACAATGCCACTTATAAACTCTGGAGATCCAGCGGTATCTCATGTCTAGGAGACCTATTTAAAGATGGAGTCCTGATGTCTTTTGAACAGCTGCGTCAGAAATTCGGATTACCTAATGGAGACCTCTTTCGATACTTCCAAATTCGAGACTATATACAGAAGAAGACTACGTTATTAGATAGTCTTTATAAATCAGATAGAGAATGTAGTGTCCTACGACCAGTGGGGGTATCTTCCTTCAGTACTATTTATCATTTACTACATGATGAAGTATCGGGAGATATGGACAATCTGCTTAAAACATGGGATCAGGATTTGGGACTAGAAATCTCTATAGAAACGTGGAATGATATTTGGGAAAACGCTAGAACAATTACTATCTGTAACAGAACCAGGTTATCCAGCTGAAGATACTTCATAGGGCCCATATAGCACCGGTTCGATTGGCAAAATTTAAGGCAGGAGCATCTCCAATGTGTCCCAAATGCAAAATAGAGGTGGGCACTCTTGTACATTGCCTATGGACCTGTCATAAGATCCGTAGATATTGGACTAAAGTAGCAAGTACCCTGACTGGAAATTTAGAAACGGAAATTAAAGTGGACACTGTATCTCTCCTTTTGGGCTTTTCGAACTTTCCCTCCCTGGACATGTACGGGAAGAGACTATTTTCTATTCTCTCTTTCTGTGCAAGGAAAATATTTTGGTGAACTGGGTGGCTGAGGGCCCCCCTGGACTTTCAAATTGGCACAGATAAATTATTCAATGTATTCCCCTTGACTTCCTTACAAATATGGTGCACCGAAAGACCGAATTATTTTATAAAATATGGCAGCCCTTCTTGAATTACATAAATACAGATATTTCGGCTACCCTAACAAGGGCTTTTATTTAATTGAGATTACAAACCTGGCTGGTCCAGGGCCCCTTAGGAGAGGAATCCCGCCCAAATACGGGTTTTATTACATTTGATGTTAACACATTCCGAGCATGTAAGAGACTTGAATATACACTCTGGTTAGTTGTAGGTTAGATTAGGAGACAGTTGAGTTTTTTTTTTTCTTTTTCGGTTTTTTTTCTTTTGTTAAATTTTGGCTATTGTATATTTGATTTAATTGTATATCAATGTTTGTATTTGAGAGTTTTGTTTATTTTTGTAAACTTGTAAAAATGTTAAATTTCTAATAAAAATATCTATAAAAAAACAGAAGGGGTCACCGCGGTCTCATTACAGTTTGGGGGCACCGGTTCAGGATTTAGACAGGTTTAGACTGATCCAGTCTGAGATCTGGACAGATCTGAACAGATTTGTGGTACGAAAGAACCCAGCAGATTTAAATACGAACTGATCAGTTTCCTACATCTAAAAATAAAACGTAGGTGAGACAATTTCTTTACGTTTGGTTACTTATGGTTGGTTAAATTAAAAGTGAGAGAAATGGCTCTTCAAAACTGAGGAGGATCTAGGTTTTGAAGATAATTTCCAAATTTGCTCATGTGTTTAGAAGGACAGGAACAGACCATATCTTTAGAATTAGCAAAATAGTTCGATTTGGGTTTAACCATGGACCAAACTAAAGCTGAAATTGTAAGGGAGTTAGTCAGACACGTTAGGGCGTCAGAGAAACATACAAGTGTAGTCGAGTTAAAGAAAATTAAATTATAATTGAGGAAGATAGAGTTAGAAAATAAACAAAAAGCAATAGGGGAAAATAAAGGGAGAAAGCGTGAAGAAAGAGAGAGGGGGAAAGAAAAAGAGAAGGTTCTTAGCTGAGCAAAGAGAGAGAGAGAAGGAGGTGAAAGAGAGAGAGAAGAAAGGGAGAGAGAAAACGAGAGGAAGGAAAAAGAAACAGAAGAAAGAGTTTGAACTTCAAAAGTTGCAACTCAGACTGGAAATTCAAGTTAATAGGATGGAGATGAAAAGAGACGGTAGTGATATATACAAATACGTTAATACACTGCCGCATTTTGTTCAGAATGATTTCGACGCCTTGTTTATTTCCTTTAAAAAATTGGCTAGTCGGGTGGCGTGGTCCGAGGACTTGTGGGTAATGCTAGTGCTGATTAAGCTGGTAGGCAGAGCTAGTGAGATATTTGCAGCAATGTCAGATAAGGGATCAAGGGATTATGAAGCGGTCAAACAGGCAACTTTGAATGCTTATGAATTAGTACCAGAAGTGTATAGACAGCGGTTCAAAAACATAAAGAAAGAACCAGGTCAGACTTATGTTAAGTGCAAAAGAATTAAACATAGTAATTTTGATAGAGGGGTGTGGGCCTTAAAAATGCATGAGACCTCCAAGGGTCTAAGAAAGATTATTATGCTGGAGGGGTTTAAAAACTCATTTCCAGAGATGGTAAGCATTCATGTGGATGAAGCGAAAGTTCAAGAAGGGAGAAGAGCAGCTGAGATGGCAGATGAATATACATTGGTGCGTAAGGCAAAGATCAGCTTTCAGCAAGATTTTCATTCTATGAGGGATAGAATTGGAAGAAGGGAAGAACCTACAGTACGAATCAAAGAATAGAGAACACTACTAATTGCTTAACGTGAAGATCTCGACCCATGGGAGGGGTCTGTCTGTTCCACAAATGGTCAAAAAATGCTAGCAATTCAGTCTGGTTTTGCAAGTTTATATGATGTAAGGGAAGCATTGTCTGTTAATCTTTAATTCAGTACTCTTTGGTTATTTCAGGAATGCAGATTTTACCGGGGTTAAAAGTCATTTTAAGTAGAATTGTCAATTTGCAGCCTCGAAACCATTTTGTCATGTTACTTGCATTAAGAAGCCATGTTGTTGTTAGCAAGAGCACGCATTAAATGATTGCTTCCGACAACAGCCGGTATTCAGATTTTAGATCCTCAACCAAAGGGTAAAAAATAAGGAAAGATGTTGGAAAGGAAGTGAAAGGCCTCAGGTGTTTCCACTGTGGTACAGTGGGACACGTAAAGCTACAGTGCTGGTTGTTAAAGACAGGCACTGTGAAAAAACATGTGGTAAAATAAGTTAACCAGTGACATTAGTGCAAGTGGTAAAGGAAACCCCAAGAAAAGTGGAGGGGCTGCAGTAGGGTCCAGAGCCTAGGCAGGGGCAGGGTATGGGGTTAGTGCCTAATCTCTAGTTTTAAAAATCGTTTCTGTGGGTAAAGTTCTATCAAAAAGAACAGGGAGAGAAGGAAAGAATTTATAGTTTTGAGAGATACAGGATCTAACCAGTCTCTTATAGTAAGACATGGGCGTATTTGCACACTTTCTGATCTGTTACCTCACAGAGTGATAATTTGTGGGACAGATGGACAAACGTGTCGCGGTCCCCCATGTAAGATCAGGTTGTAATGTCAATTCAACACTGGGAAGTGACTTCGGAGTGATTAACAGAGTGTCAGAGAATGCAGTTTGTTGTTGAAAATGGCAGGATTCAAGGTGGGACTGACTCACCTGATTGTGGTGAAGCCAAAGGAAGACCAAGGAAATGAGGAGTTAAAAGAATATGCTGGAATTTTCCCAGACTATGTAGTAACAAGATCCCAATCTCATAAGTTACAGCATGAAGCAAAAACTAAAGAAAAAGGTGAAGGAGTTGAGCTTCCGTTACCCCTGTTTGAGGTGATGATGCAGGAAAAACCTAAACAGGCAGAGGGTCAGGCAGAGGTATTTTGTCCTGAAAGAATAATGGACTTACAACAGCAAAACGAGACAATACAAAGGTATATATGTTGATGCATACTCAGAAAAGGAGGCAGGCAATATTCCGGAGGGTTATTATCTGAAAGATAAAATCTTAAGACGAACAGGGAGACCATGGCAGGATAGTGCAGAGGATAAGTTGACAGAAGTGCATTAGATTGTGTTGCTGGTAGCATACAGATAGGAAGTGTGATGGGTAGCACATCAACTACCAGTAGGCGGTCAAATAAGTGCACAGAAGAAGCAGGCAGAGGCACAAAAACATTTCTATTGGCCTGGAATGCTTTTGCCATGTCTGCTTTTGCCAGACATGTTGTATATGCCAAATAATATGTACACAACAGACAGCAATAAAACCAGCACGTTTGATGCTAATTCCTGCATTCAAAGAATCTTTCACAAGCGTTATGATTGATTCTGTGAGTACCCTCCCGAAAAGTAAAAGTTGGAACCAGTAGTTCCTAATCATAATGTATGTATCTACCAGAATTCCAAAGGCAATTCCTCTATGGAATATTAAGGCAAAAAGGATAGTAGAGGACTTAGTACCATTCTTCACGTGGTATGGGCTACCCAGAAAGATTCCTTCAGAACAAAGGTTCTACTTTTATTGCTACACTACTTACGCAAGTCATGGATAGCTTTGGCATACAGCAATTTAAATCAAGTGTATTTCATTCTGAATCCAAGGGAGTTTTGGATAGGTGGCATCAGACTCCAAAGATCATGTTAAGAGTGTACTGTCACGATTACTTGAATGATTAAGATACAGGTATCCCATACATGTTATTTGCCATTAGAGATGCCCCCGAACGAATCAACTCAGTTTGCTCCCTTTGAGTTAATGTTCAGGCATGAAGTGAGACACCCTTTGAAATTGGTTAAAGAGAAATTGATAGGAGAGAAGTTAGAGATCTCACACTTGGATTTTGTATCGGAGGTGATGGAGAGAATAAATCGTGTAGGCGAGTTAGCAAAACAGCACCTGAAGAGGTAATAGCACAGAATGAAGCAAATGGCAGATACAAACTCTAAAATTCGGACGTTTTCCCGGGGGATGACGTATTAATATTTCAACAAGGGGTAAAAGATACCTTCAAAGCCAAGTTTAGAGGTCCCTATCAAATTGAGAAAAAGTTGAGTCAGGTAAACTGTCTGGTGCAGACGCCGGAAAGAAAAAAATCTATATCAGCTATGGCATGTGAATATGTTGAAATCATATTGTAATTGAGAGGAAACTAGAGAAACAGGCGTTAGTTATTGCCCCGCAGAGAGAGGAATTAATCCAGATGTCGTGGAGATTGATATTCCTCAAAAACCTTGAACAATGAGGAAGCCCTTGCAAAGTGGGATACATTCGTAAACCATATGTCTCAGGAGCAAAGAATGAAGTTGAAAGGTTTTAACATAGTTTAAGATTAGATTAGATCAATCTGTGTGGAAACAGGCCCTTCGGCCCAACAAATCCACACCGACCCGCCGAAGCACAACCCACCCATACCCCTATATTTACCCTCTTCTTAACACTACGGGCAATTTAGCATAGCCAATTCACCTGATCTGCACATCTTTGGACTGTTGGAGGAAACCGGAGCACCCGGAGGAAACCCACGCAGACACGGGGAGAATGTGCAAACTCCACACAGTCAGTCGCCTGAGGCGGGAATTGAACCGGGATTTCTGGAGCTGTGAGGCAGCAGTGCTAACCACTGTGCCACCGTGCCACCCATAGTAATAGGACATACGCAGGAATAAGTTGGGGAGGACTGATGCTCTTGTGTATGAGGTGGAGATAGGGAATGCTGTTCCAATAAAACAACATTGCAACAAGCTTGATCCTTTCAAAGGCACACATGTCCAGAAGGAAGTGCATGCGATGCTCAAAGCAGATAGAGTTAGAGCGAGTTAGAGCGAGTGAAGTTCACTGATCGTGTTAGTTCAAAAACCCGATAGGACTCAATGATTTTGTGTGGATTATTGGAAAACCAGCACTGTGGCAAAATCTGAGTCATACCCAATGCCAGGATTGTTGGATGGTATAGAGAAGGATTGACAAATCAGGTACATTACAAAGTTGGACTTACTGCGTGATTATTTGCAGGTGCAATTATCAGAGAAAGCGAAACAATGTCAGCGTTTGTAACCCCAAATCGGCTATATTAATTCAAAGAAATGCCCATTTGAATGAAGAATGGAATACCCACATTCCAAAGACTCATGAACAGAGTTGTGACCGGTCTAACAAACTGTGCAGTCTATCCGAATGATGTTGTAAGCTTTAGTGAGTCATGAAAAGATCACAGGATACAGTTGGCAGAGCTCATTGAATGATTATGAATAGCAAAACTGGTAATAAAATTTAAAGAAAATGGAATTCGTGAAAGCAGAGTTTACGTTCTTGGGACATAACATCGACCCCAAGGAACGCAAAGACAAAGTCCATCGAGGAATTTCTATGGCTAACTTCGAAGAGAGGGGTGTTTTGATTTGTGGGACGAAGCGGATTGTACCGGAAGTTTGCTCCAAACATCAGCAGCATAGCGGCACCTCTAACAGAGTTGGTGAAGAATAACACAAAAATTTGTTGTCAGAATAATGCCTGGAGGCATTTAACAATTGAAACTCAGCATTAACCAGCGCACAGGTTTTAGCTACACCAAACGCTTTGAATCCCTTAAAAGTTGCACTCAATGCGAGAGATGTTGGGGTTGGAGTTGTATTGCTACAGGAAGATAATGATGGAATTGAACGCTCAATTGGAAACTTTTCAAAGAAATTCGATACCCACCAGATAACATAACTACAATCAAAAAGGAATTATTGCATTTGTTACCGGCCTTACAACATTTTAATGTTTATGTGATGAACAACGTGTCAGAGACAAGTGTGTACACGGATCATAATCCTCTTACATTCTGAGATCGATTTATAGACAAGAATTGTCTTTGATTTGAGCTTGATGATCCAGACGTTTAATTTGCAAATTGTAAATGTCATGGATTGTAAGAATGTGATAGCAGATGCATTATCATGGATTTACTGGATAACGTTTAGATACCATTGAACAGATACCAATTGTGTGTGTGTATATATATATATATATGTGTGTGCGTGTGTGTAAAAAAAATATGAACTTAGATTAATGTCCTGTATACTCCACTGTAGTCAAGTTAAGGATTAGGACAAAAAATGAAGCAATCTTTACATTATGATGTTTCTTTTCTTCCTAAGGAGAGGGGTGTTATGAAGTTGAAGGGGTATACTGTACCTTTAAGAGAGAATGAAAGCTATTTCACACTGAACACTTGCAAGCACCTGTCATGTGACTGACTAGCAGTCTCAGAGTGTACTGTAAATTTGAAAATACTTAACATTTTGCTGTAAAGTAGATACCTCAGTTGTTTTGACTGCCATTCGAACCTAACCAGTCTGTTTAAATTATGCTCCAGGATACTAAAACTCAATCAAGTTTGAATTTATTGTCTTCAACAGCATCGAACCAATGTGACAATCTAATGCTGGGATACAAAGAAGCTGGCGATTTTGAGAATTAGCCAAAGAGGACGACCAACTGCCATTGTGAAAGTATATGTTGGAAAAACTCTCTGTATGAAAGGTTTTTCTTTTCATATGAATCAGCTTTGCAGCTAAAGACCGAAGATGACACAGGGAGATCCACAACCAGAGGAAGACAGACACTGGAGATTACAACCGCTGTAGGGATTTGAAATTAAATTGATGTAATTTTAACAAGGGCGTTTATTGGCTTGTCACAGAGCTGGAGGCAGATAACACGAAGTTGAAGGCAGGTAAAGAGGCTTGCTATAGACTTGGAGGCAGATAGCAAGCATATGGGACAAAAAAGACTTAGTTGTTGTTTAATGTTCACTTTTAGAGTTAAAGAACATTTTTTTTTAGTAGTGCAAATTGTGTGTTTTCTATCAGTCATACTTTAACAGGTGATCTTTTCTGGGTGTTTGGTTTAGTGTGCAGAAGGGGTCACCGCCTTGTCATAACTGTCTTGAATGGGCGATCCCTGGCTTTTAAACTGTGACTCCCTGTTATATAGCGCACCACAAAAGGAAATATACTTTCCAAACCCACGCAGGCAATTGCGTTCCAGAACTTGACTGAAAATTCGTTCATTCCAGGTAAGAGTCCAGTGACGCTGCACTGAACTGTTTCCAATTCATTGTGATGCCTCCAAAATCATGGTGATTGCCACTGTGCATAATACTCCAGACGTGATCTCACCTTTGCCAAATAAATCCCCTTCTCTTGCATTTTGTTGTTCTTGCAATAAAATATAACATTCTATGAGTTTTCATGGTTAATTGCTAAACCTTCACAATTACTTCCCTGAAAAACACCACAAATTCTGTCTTCTTTCTAAATAATTGCAATCTCTGTTCTGACCGTTCAGACAGAGTATTTCTGGAAGATGTTGTGAGGTCTCATGATCATGGAATTTTTGTACCTGGTATGGAGACTGGATAGATAATAAGCCTTACCTGCAAAGGTTTGTCCTGTTCTTTAGGAAGGAGGTCTTGGATAGAAGAATTTTTTGATTATATTTCAATGATGAGGAACTTCAATTCTAAGGATAGAATGCATTATGGACCAGGCCAGACCCCTTTAACGCATTTCAAGAAAGTCGCCCAGATCCTATCGTCGTATTTTAAGCAAGTGTAACGCAGATATTCTAGGAGGGATGCTATAGCTCAAACCATTTTATTTTAAGAAAAACAGAATTTCTTTACAAGATTATCAAATGAAATACAAACAATAGAGAACAGAATACTGAATAACCTAAACTATCTGAAAACCCAACAGATCATCCCAAATTAATTATGCTGTTCCAAATACTTGAACAATCCCCTTAAAAAGGCCTTGACACAAAAGATAAAATCAAACACAGAGTCTTACCAGAGAGCAGTCAGAGAGAGGATCATCACGGGCCTGTTTCTTTGGATCCAGCAGCTTTTCAACTGCATGACTGCTTGCAGTGAATAGCCAGACTGACAAAAAACCAAATGAAGCAAGAGTAAAGTTGAACTGGGAGAACTTGCCACTCTCCTTTCATTGCCCAAGATTTTTTTCACTTGAAAGACTTCTGCCTGAGGCATAACCTGTTAGCTATAATCAAATTGGCCCTAAAACCCTTCAACGTACACTTTCTGGAGACTGTGTCTTTTACGACCCTTTTGAAAGAAAACCTTATTAAACGAGCAGCACTGTCACACATGGACGAGGGGACAGAAAAGCTATTTCAGCGAGATATTCAAAATCATCAGACGTTAGGCCGGCTGTTTCACATTTAAAATCCTACTCCAATTCAGAAATGAATCTTGAGTAAAATAATGCAGAATTAAATTATATAGCAACAAAGCTAAA
The DNA here is from genome assembly GCF_037043375.1 of Chiloscyllium plagiosum. Taxonomy (NCBI): domain Eukaryota; kingdom Metazoa; phylum Chordata; class Chondrichthyes; order Orectolobiformes; family Hemiscylliidae; genus Chiloscyllium; species Chiloscyllium plagiosum. The sequence goes on from NW_028270188.1 coordinate 44,491,264, forward strand.
TCTAATATTAGCAAATGGCTTTTGCATGCAATGGATTTTTGTGACATAAAACACATTATTTTGCAACATGGATCAGGCAGGAGGCATCAGCTGAATAGGATTGTTACAAGACAATGCATGATGTATGTTTCAATGAGAAGTGAATGAGCTGTGTCGATGGTGTGGCTTTACGAAGTTTATTTTGGCATTTTTAAAAAGAGGCTTTAAGACAGAGGAGCAGAGCTGAATAGTGAAGGTCCATCAAGTAAACAGTTTAAGGCCGTTGGCTTCGTTTGTTTTTAAATGTGGTGCAGCCAGCTCTCACAGACAAGGATTTCTGATGCTTAGTTTTTGGCATTGGTATTCAGCAGCAGTTACTACTGAAATTTCGAAAAGCTTGGAAACGTCAATAAATATTTTCGGGCTGTTAACCTAGCACAGTTTTATCGTGATTTGTTTTTTGTGCGTGTTAGATTACGTACAGTGTGGAAACAGGCCCTTCAGCCCAACAAGTCCACACCGACCCGCCAAAGTGCAACCCACCCAGACCCGTTCCCCTACATTTACCCCTTCACCTAACACTACGGGCAATTTAGCATAGCCAATTCACCTAACCTGCACATTTTGGGACTGTGGGAGGAAACCTACGCAGACTCGGGGAGAATGTGCAAACTCCACACAGTCAGTCACCTGAGGCTGGAATTGAACCCAGGTCTCTGGCGCTGTGAGGCAGCAGTGCTAACCACTGTGCCATTGTGCCGCCCACAATTGTGCATATTAATCTGCTAAGTTACCCAATAAAGTTAATTTCTTCATCCTTTTGTTATATGTTAAGATAGCATTTTGTATAACGTCGAATATTTTGACCAGTCGAATTTCATCTGGGACACGCACTTTACATCTACCTTTAAAGTACATTGACGTTACCATCTCAAAACATTTTGAGTGGGCCTGGTCTGGTCCAATACACAGCTATGGAATGGTTTAAATAGAAATACGTTGCAGAGACAAAGGGAATAATAGTGCATTTCTGCGTTGTAACCATCATGTACATTTGTAATGTTGAGTGCATTGGCTGATGAAAACCAATATTCTACATTGCTGCAATTTAAAAATATGTTCATTTTGAATCTCATTTTTCAAAATTTCAAACCATGCTTTCAATGTTTCACCTTTTTCAAGTTCGTTCTAATTTTTTCTGTCTTTTTATATATGATATTCGACGACAAGAAATCTTTAGTTAATTTTACAGTTGTCTTCCTATTTTTCAATTCCATGACTGGCAGCCGATCCTCCGATTTGTTCAGGTGTTACTTGGTTGTACTTTCTTCCTACTGTTTTATTCTACCTTTAAGGCTTGGTTCCAAAAGTGTCTACTTTATGTTGCTTTTGGAATCGTCTGAAACCCTGCCCTGAAATCCAAGTGTCTATTTGTTTGAAGTCCCAGTCTCCTTTGCCTTTTACAAAAGTATATTAATCTAAACTAAGCTGTATGACATATCTCTTCGATTGGCTCTCCACAAACTAAACAGTGGAAACCTCTTTGAGAAGCTATTCAATTCAAGTTTTTGTCTACTGGAACATTCACAGCAACCTCCTGGAGATAAACTGGAGAATACCGTGGATTTCTTTGCAGAAGTTAGAGCATGTAAGGTTGTGCATTTTAACGGCTTACTAGGCATACTTTAATGGCTAATAGGGTCAACTACATTATCCTATGTCTACTCAATATGAAGTCGGGGTGAGTCGCAGATTTCACTCGAAAAACAAATCATCAGTTCATGAGATGGTGTCTTTATTTTACATTAAAAGTTGATGCTAGCCCAAGTTTACAATTGCTGAAACAAGTTGAAATTAAATTTACACAACTAGCACGGTGACTTATTTTCACATGTCGCAAGCGCAGTACAGTCGCTTCTTCTACTTCTGTTCTCATTCAATCCCGTGTCAAAGAAAATCGTGTAATAGCAACACCATGCAATGGGGCCTGGATTGTGTTATCTCCAGTACATGCTTTTAAACTTTGGAATTTATAAGCAGTGCCCCCTAGTACATCAATCAGATTACAGCGAATTTGCATTAACAAAACACACATTATAACATAACGACTTGTCATCTGAGGTCCTGTGTTATTAATCCTTTGATTGAAAATGCATCAGTGACCATTCGTTTCGCTTGTGACAATTACTTTGCGATCATTTTCCTTCTGAAGCAGGGTCATTGGATTTGAATTATTAACTGTGCTTTATCTCTACTGCCAAAATCTTCGATAACAATTTAATTTTTTATACCATTATACTTACTTTGATATTCCTGGAGTCGTTAGCCTTCCTGTCAGACCTTATTAATTTAATTATCAGATGAACAATTCTGTCTTCACTGTGATCCATTACAGTGCCAATTTTAAAAGGGCTGGGACCTTTTCATTTTGATGAATAATCAGATTAGGAATTAAAGAATAAATTCGAACTCAGCATATCAAGCACGGAGGAAATAAAAATGTTAATTCACAAATATCACACATGCACATGCTTGTTTTCTCTTTTGCAGTTAATCTGGTGGCAATTGTGATTTTGTCTCGAGGAAGATGTGGTCTCTCCAAATGTACGAACCGTTACCTGATAGCAATGGTGACAGCAGACTTGTTATTCATTATCACTGCAGTCGCTCTATATCAACTATTTTCTCTCTATTTTCCTGGCTCCTTCCTGGAAATAACACCTATATGTAGTACTATCATGGTGCTGTTATATATGACAACTGACTTCTCTGTCTGGTTCACTGTCACTTTCTCCTTTGATCGATTTGTGGCTATTTGCTGCCAGAATCTGAAAACAAAATATTGCACTGGGAGGACTTCAGCTGTGGTCTTATCATCAACAGCTATTCTGCTATGTTTGAAGGATATTCCTGTCTTCTTTAAGTTTGAACCAGGAGAGATAATCGACTGTGTTCCCTGGTTCTGTAAAGAAAAGGCTAGCTACTACATGGATCCCGAGTGGGTGGCATTTGAGTGGATTCAAACGGTTTCATGTCCACTGGTCCCATATGTTCTAATTATATTGCTCAACACTCTGACAGTCAGATATATATTGGTGACCAGTCAGGTCCGCGAGGGGCTCAGGGGTCAAAAAAAGGGAGGGAAACACATTGACGAAGAGATGGAGAACAGAAGGAAATCAGTGATTTTACTCTTTGCAATATCTGGCTGCTTCATACTTCTGTGGCTTACATATGTTATATACATATTTTATTTTATCATTGTGGGAATTAATACCGAAATGTACAATAATTCTTTGTATATATTTCAAGAGGTTGGAATCATGTTGGTGGAATTAAGTTGCTGTATTAACACGTTTATTTATGGCCTGACTCAGACAAAGTTCAGAGAGCAGTTCAAGACGGCAATGAGATATCCATGTACAGTAATTATTCAAATAATCAGTAATAAAAACTGAGAGCAGCTAAAGTATAGCTTCCAAGAATAAAATATTTAACCATAATTTTATATCACATGAATGGCACAAATGACTATCGAGCTATAGTGGAAGAAGGAGTATTGGCGGAGGGTAAAGATTGACAGACGAGACACAGCACCTGAGGCAGGATAAATGATCGAATTTCAGGCAGCGATATCACTAGACACCCACCAATTCAATCGTCTGCTTCTCACATCAGTTCAGAAAGGGAGAAAACGACCCGGACAAGTAAACTTCAGCAAAGTGTAAAATCGACCTCTGTGATTGGAGTCGAGTATTCGTTGTACAGACCGATTAGTGAGGCTGTATCATCTCACTTCCATCAACTTGTCAGTGCTGCCATTTATTCTAATTTGAAATGAAAAGCGTATGGGATCTTTGACTCTGTGCACGACAAGTTGTGCATTATAGATTCATTGAGTTTTAGGGAAGTAGTTGTGCATTATAGATTCATTGAGCTTTAAGGAAGTAGTAACTCCAAAGATGGTAGATAGATGGGTGACAGTGAGGGGGACTGGGAGGAAGCAGCGAGTGCAGGGACCCCCTGCGGCCGTTCCCCTCAAGAACAAGTATACCGTTTTGGATACTTGTGGGGTGGACAACTTACCAGGGGTAAGTAACGGGGCTCAGGCCTCTGGCACGGAGCCTGTCCCCGTTACTCAGAAGGGAAGGGTGGAGAAGAGCAGAGCAATAGTAATTGGGGACTCGATAGTTCGGGGCACAGACAGACGGTTTTGTGGGAACGAGAGAGACTCACGTTTGGTATGTTGCCTCCCAGGTGCAAGGGTACGTGATGTCTCTGATCGTGTTTTCCGGGTCCTTAAGGGGGAGGGGGAGCAGCCCGAAGTCGTGGTCCACATTGGCACCAATGACATAGGTAGGAGGAGCGCTGAGGATGTCAGGCAGGCTTTCAGGGAGCTAGGTTGCAAGCTCAAAGTTAGAACGAACAGAGTTGTTGTGTCTGGTTTGTTACCCGTGCCACGTGATAGAGAGTCGAGGAATAGGGAGAGAGAACAGTTAAATGCGTGGCTACAGGGATGGTGCAGGAGGGAGGGATTCCGGTATTTAGATAACTGGGGTTCTTTCTGGGGAAGGTGGGACCTCTATAAACAGGATGGTCTGCACCTGAACCTGAGCGGCACCAGTATCCTTGGTTGGAGGTTTCCTGGTGCTCTTGGTAGGGGGGTTTACACAAACTCTGCAGGGGCATGGGAACCCAGACTGTAGCTTTAGGGTGCAGGACCTGGAGTGTAGGGAGGTTAGGAACATGGCATCAATTTCAAAGGAGGGTGCCTGTAAACAGGAAAGTGGCTTGAAGTGTGTATACTTCAATGCAAGAAGTATACGAAATAAGGTAGGTGAACTTGCAGCATGGGTTGGTACCTGGGACTTCGATGTTGTGGCTATTACGGAGACATGGGTAGAACAGGGACAGGATTGGCTGTTGCAGGTTCCAGGGTTTAAATGTTTTAGTAGGGTCAGAGGTGGGGGTAAAAGAGGGGGAGGTGTGGAATTGCTTGTCAAAGATAATATTACAGCTGTGGAAAGGACGATGGATGGAGACTTGACATCTGAGGTAGTTTGGGCTGAGGTTAGGAATAGGAAAGGTGAGATCACCCTGTTAGGAGTTTTTTACAGGCCTCCTAATAGTCCTAGAAACGTAGAAGAAAGGATTGCGAGGATGATTCAAGAGAAGAATGAAAGTAATAGAGTGGTTGTTATGGGGGACTTTAACTTTCCTGATATTAATTGGGAAAGCTATAGCTCAAGTTCGTTAGATGGGTCAGTGTTTGTCCAATGTGTGCAGGAGGGTTTCCTGACACAATATATATATAGGCCAACAAGAGGTGAGGCCATACTGGATTTGGTTCTGGGTAATGAACCAGGCCAGGTGTTAGAATTAGACGTAGGTGAGCACTTTGGGGACAGTGACCACAATTCGGTGACTTTTACTCTAGTGATGGAGAGGGATAAGTGGGCACTACAGGGCAAGAATTATAGCTGGGGGCAGGGAAATTATGATGCGGTGAGGCATGACTTAGGATGTGTGGCTTGGAAAAGTAAGCTTCAAGGCAAGGACGTAATTGATATGTGGAGCTTGTTCAAGGAGCAACTATTGAGTGTCCTTGATAAGTATGTACCCGTCAGGCAGGGAGGAAAGGTTCGTGTGAGGGAGCCGTGGTTTAATAACGAATTGGAATCCCTTGTTAAATGGAAGAGGGCGGTCGATGGAAAGATGAGGCGTGAAGGTTCAATTGGGGCGATTGAGAGTTATAAGGTAGCCAGGAAGGACCTGAAGAGAGAGCTAAGAGCAGCAAGGAGGGGACATGAAAGGTCCTTAGTTGGTAGGATTAGGGAAAACCCTAAGGCTTTCTATAGGTATGTCAGGAATAAAAGAATGACTAGGGTAGGAATAGGTCCAGTCAAGGATAGTAGTGGGAAGTTGCGTGTGGAGGCTGAAGAGATTGGGGAGACACTGAATGAATACTTTTCGTCAGTATTCAATCAGGAACAGGACATTGTTGTCAATGTGAATACTGAGTCACAATTAAGTAGAATGGATGGCTTTGAGGTATGGAGAGAAGAAGTGTTGGAAATTCTGGAAAGGGTGAAAATAGATAAGTCCCCTGGGCCTGATGGCATTTATCCTAGGATTCTCTGGGAAGCAAGGGAGGAGATTACAGAGCCATTGGCCTTGATTGTTATGTCCTCGTTGTCTACAGGAGTAGTATCAGAAGATTGGAGGCTAGCAAATGTGGTTCCCTTGTTCAAGAATGGGAGTAGGGATAACCCTAGTAACTATAGGCCGGTGAGTCTCACTTCTGTTGTGGGCAAAATCTTAGAGAGAATTGTAAGGGATAGGATTTATGAACATCTGGATAGGAATAATGTGATCAGGGATAGTCAGCATGGTTTTGTGAAGGACAGGTCGTGCCTCACAAACCTTATTGAATTCTTTGAGAAGGTGACTAAGGAGGTGGACGAGGGGAAAGCGGTAGATGTGGTGTATTTGGATTTTAGTAAGGTGTTTGATAAGGTTCCCCATGGTAGACTACTGCAAAAAATACGGAGGTATGGCATTGAGGGTGAGTTGGAGGTTTAGATTAGGAGTTGGCTGGCTGGAAGAAGACAGAGGGTAGTAGTTGATGGCAAAGGTTCATCTTGGAGTGCCGTCACTAGCGGTGTTATGCAAGGATCTGTTTTGGGACCATTGCTGTTTGTCATTTTTATAAATGACCTGGAGGAGGGGTTAGAAGGTTGGGTGAGCAAGTTTGCGGATGATAGGAAAGTCGGAGGAGTTGTAGACAGTGAGGAAGGATGTGGCAGGTTACAGCGGGATATAGATAAGTTGCAGAACTGGGCAGAAGGGTGGCAAATGGAGTTCAATGTAGCTAAGTGTGAGGTGATTCACTTTGGTAAGAGTAACAAAAAGATGGGGTACTGGGCTAATGGTCGGATACTTGGTAGTGTGGATGAGCAGAGGGATCTTGGTGTCCATGTACACAGATCTTTGAAAGTTGCCACCCAGGTAAATAGTGCGGTGAAGAAGGCATATGGCGTACTGGCTTTTATTGGTAGAGGAATTGAGTTCCAGAGTACTGAGGTAATGTTGCAGTTGTATAAGACTCTGGTGCGGCCGCATCTGGAGTATTGTGTGCAGTTTTGGTCGCCATACTATAGGAAAGATGTGGAGGCACTGGAACGGGTGCAGAGGAGGTTTACCAGGATGTTGCCTGGTATGGTAGAAAGATCGTATGAGGAAAGGCTGAGGCACTTGGGGTTGTTTTCATTGGAGAAAAGAAGGTTTAGGGGTGACTTGATAGAGGTGTACAAGATGATTAGGGGTTTAGATAGGGTCGACAGTGAGACTCTTTTTCCACGTATGGAGTCAGCTATTACAAGGTGGCATAGCTTTAAATTAAGGGGGGTAGGTATAGGACTGATGTTAGGGGTAGGTTCTTTACTCAGCGAGTCGTGAGTTCATGGAATGCCCTGCCAGTAGCAGTGGTGGACTCTCCCTCATTATGGGCATTTAAGCGGGCATTGGATAGGCATATGGAGGATAGTGGGCTTGGATCGGCGCAACATCGAGGGCCGAAGGGCCTGTACTGCGCTGTATTGTTCTCTGTTCTATGTTCTATGTTCTATGAGTTATAGACATGTACAGCACAGGAACAGACACTTCTGTCCAACGTGTCCATGTCGACCAAATATGCTAGATTAATTTGGCCTCACATGCGAGCACTTTGTCCATATCCCTCAAAACCTTTCCTATTCATATACACATGCAGATGCCTTTGAAGTGTTGTAACTGTATAAACCTCAAACACTTACACTGGCAGCTTATTCCATACACACACCACTCTATGTGTGAAAAGGTTGTCCCTTACATCCCTTGTAATTTTTCCCCGCTCTCATCTTAAAGCTAAGCTATCTCGTTCCGGACTCCGATAAACCAGAGAAAATACTGTCTATTTACTATATCCATGCACATCATGATTATATAAACCTCTGTAAGGTCACCCCTCAGCATCGGATGTCACAGGGAAAGTTGTCTCAGACTATTCAGCCTCTCCCTGTAGGTTAAGTCCTCCAACCCTATCTTCGGATAGGAGTGAGACCAGAATTGTAGATAATATTCAAAAAATAGCCTAACCAATGCCCTGTACCGCCAAGACATGACGTTTCAATTCCTATACTCAATGCGCTGTCCAATAAAGGAAAGCATTCTTCATTATCCTATATACCTGTGACTCCAATTTCAAGGAACTATGATCCTGATTGTACAACAACACTTCTCAGGAACTTACCATTATGTGTATAATTCCTACTCGGATTTGTTTGTGGAATTCATAGGCCGGTCATTGTTTGAAATTTTCTCCCCAACACATTTCAAGTCGTGATCCCTATCTCTCACTCGAGAAAGATCTCTTGCTCCCTCCAACATTGAACATGGCGGAAATGTACAGAATTTTAAATTTTTGTGGGGCTTTAAAGTCAATGTGGATTATTAAACCATAGATTTAATCTTGGAACAAGCACAAGAAGTTATCTTGTTCACTATTAATATGTACCTAATTTACAATAATGTACCTCTATGGATGCAGTGCACGTCTCACATCACAAACAAAAAAAACATGACACGGAGTCACGTGAAACAAAAACCAGTTCCGATGGTAAATGAGCCCTTAAGAAGCACAAGAGACCGAGAGTGAGACTGGGAGAGTCGCACAGAGAGAGATGGAATTTTAATGACAGATTTACACCGTTTAATATCCAACTGAATGAGCATATGCAATTCAATTGATGCACACTTCACTCGTTCCATGCAATGGCACAGTGTCCATAACCACGGTATACTACTTACTACGAGGAGGACTTTAGTCGAATATCTTGGGATACTGTGTTTATTTGATGGGCAAACTTCAAAAATTCATTCGAGTGTATGGCATAAAAGATACATTAATGAGGAGATTGAAAGTTTGGCATGATGGAGTTCCTACCCAGTATTGACTATGTAATGGATATTACGAGCTGAATTGCATGCATTTGTGTTTGTTTGTTTTTTGCAAATAGCATGAGACGTTTTAGGCTATAAGGTCAGAAGATTTCGAACAAAATGAGGACATTCAGCGTGTGCAGTCTGCTCCACCATTCATTAAGCTTATACCTGATGTGATAATGCTCAACTGTTTGGTGTTTCCCTTTTAATCTTCATATCCTTACTGATTAAAATTCCTTTCTTCTAAGTTTTGAATATACTTAACTGTGAAGTGTCAACAGTCCTCTATTTCAATACATTTGAGAGAAGAAATTCCAAAACATCACTCTTCTATATGGGCAACATTTACTTCTGCCTGTGGCTTACCTACCATTTGGACCATATGACATGGATGGCAAGATTTAACCACTTCTTTGTGCAGTCCAGTTCAATAGAAATGTTTTTGTACATTAGCTTACGTCGTTGGTGACCAAACAGGTCGATGAGGGTAAAACACTTGAAGTGGTGTATATGGATTTCAGTGAGGCGTTTGATTACTTTCCCCACTGTAGGCTATTACACAAAATGTGGAGGAAGGGATTCAGGGTGATGCAGCTATTTGGATCAGAGGTTGGCTGCTGGAAAAAGACAGAGGGCGGTGGTTGATGGGAAATGTTCATCCTGGAGTTCAGGTACTCATGATGTGCCACTGCTGTTTGTCATTCTTTATAAATGACCTGGAAGAGGGCGTAGAAGGATGGGTTAGTAAATGTATAGATGACACTGAGATTGGTGAAGTTCTGGACAGTGCTGAACGATGTTGCAGGTTACAACGGGACATTTCAAACCTGCAGAGCTGGGCTGAGAGATGGCAAATGGAGTTTAATGCAGAAAAGTGTGATGGAGCAATAGGAAAGAGTACTTTGGCTAATGGTAGGATTTTTCTTCATATAGATGTGCAGACAGATCACAGTGTCCATTTGCATAGATCCAAGAAAGTTGCCATCAAGTTTGATAGGGTTGTTAAGAAAGCATGCAGTGTGTTAGCTTTTATTGGTACAGAGATTGAGATTTGGAGCCTATTTTAATGGGATTTAAATGGTTAGTGGATAAACATATGATTGAAAATGGAATAGGGTAGGATAAATGAGTTTCAGATTGGTCGCACAGGTTGGCTCAACATCGATGTCTGAAGGGCCTGTACTGCGCTGTAATTTTCTATGTTCCACATTCCTCATACCTATGTTACTGTCTACTGGTAATTAGTGTGCTACCTGTAACACATACTGTCTGTAAGCTACCACCAATAAAATCTATAGATTGCTTCTCTGTGCTAACCTGCCATGGTCTTCATTTTTGCCTTAGGATTCTACCTTTATGATAATAACCCTCAGGAACAAATTCTGATTCATTTTCTGAGCATAATTCTCTATATATATCTTTTATTCTCTCGTCTTTCTGTTGTAAGTCCATTAGCTTTTCTCGACTAAACACTTCTGCTGATCCTCTTCCTGTTCAGTTTTTTCTTGCACCATTGCATCAAACCGGGTTTCAGTTAACTGAACCTTAACTCCTTCATGTTTCTCTTTCGCTTTTGCTTCTTGCTGTTACTTATGACAATGGGATCTTATTACGTCCAAACATTTCATGGTATTTTGTTTTCTTTCATTTCCTCATTTCATCTTCCATTGGCTTCTCTACAAGCAGGGATGTCACTCCCACCTTGGAACTTGCTAAATCATCTCCATGCTCAAACTGCATTTCTGGAACTGACACTCTATCAATCAGTCCCGCTGTTATTTCACAAGACCTGATTTGGCTATCTAATCTGATTTTACACAAGGGAACGCTAAATCTCTGTTCATCTATTCCACATATTAACGATCTTTTGGGTAGCATGTCAGAAAGAATTCAAGTACGGTTATATTTTACTGTTAGAGACTGATTGTATCCCATCTCTCTCAAAGTTATAACTTCCTTCCCTTCTCCCCCCGTTCTTCCAGAGAAAACGTGACCCACAGAGTCAGACACGTTGTTTCCCTCTATAACCTTCTATTTGTGTCCATTTAATCCAGTAATGGAACGCCTCCATCTGTCTGTCGATAACAAATTGGTAATTATGTTTCCTCGTTCTGCCACGTGCATAATTTTCAAATAGAATGACTGCAGTAATAAGCTCCATTCAAAAGTCGGGAAGTTTTGCTCTTAAATTTCTCCAAAATGTTAATGGGTCATGATCATTGTATACAATTTTCTCAGAGACATTACTGGCAAGATAAATGTTGAAATGTTGCAACACCAACCCCAAGCTCAAGGTCTCCTCAATTGTGGATTTTTTCTGGTGATGAATATTCAATTTCATGGAAAACATGTTTTGCTTTTGCTTTCCTTCGCTACCAAAATGCTTCTCGAGCAAATTCAGTGGACAGGCTCTGTGAGATGTCTTTCTAACTGTGTTCTTACAAAACTCACGTTACAAAGTCTCCTTTCGATTTGATAAGGTCCAATAAACTTTGCTGTTAAAGATTCATCTGTCATTGGAAGGAACACGAACACTTTATCACAAATCCCGAAATAGTGAATGCCTAATTTTGTGTTTGCTTCATGTTTCATTGCAAATTGCCCGACGTCTAAATTTTGTCTCGCCAACTCAACCATTCTATTTAATGCTTCCCTGAAATTTTACGCGTGTTGTAAATATATGGTCTCTGAGCTCTGATTCACCAATCTCTCCTTAATTAATTTCAGTAGTCCTCTCACTCATGCCTAAAAGCTAATTCAAATGGAGTAAGTTTGGTAGATTAATTTGATAAGTCCCGAAGTGCAAAAGTCACGAATTCAATTCCTTTATCCAAATCGTCTGGATACTCCTGACTAAAAGTTCTCAAAATGATCTTTCAATTTCACTGCCACCGTTGTGATGCTCCCTGCGATTCTAGATGGCATGTGATGGATTTGAGTTTATATATACATATAAACTATCTATAAATTCCCTGAATTTGTTTGATATGAGATGTGACCCTAAATCTGATTCTACCTCTGTGGTTAATTCATACCGAGTGAAAAAAATGACTAAGTCCTCTGCAATCCTTTTAGCAATGATATTGTATAATAGAATAATCTCTTAATATCTAGTGGATTCATCCATTCTGATCAGCAAATACTGCTTCCCACTTTGTTTGCCTTGGGTAGGGGTCCTACACAATCAATAGACTCTCGTGAAATGATCCTCAAATGAAGGAATGGGTATGACATTTGCTGGTTTATCACTGTCTGAGATTTTCCAAATATCTGACAAGCATGAAATGTTTGCCAATATTCAAGTACATCCTGATGCAGTCCAGGCCAGTATTTTTTTTGTATGTTGTTTTCAGTTTTGCTTACTCTCAAATGAGTACCTATTGGTAACTCGTGTGCTACCCGCAATAGCTGCTTTCCATAAACGACCAGCAATACAACTTGATGAACTTCTGCCCATTTCTCATTAGCTTGCAAGTTGTGGCTGGGAACTGGAAATAGCCGAGACTTTTCAGAACTGTAACATTGACTTGGTGGCTCTTCTGACAAATGAAGGTCAAGAAGAAACCTTCGGATTAGTAAGTATCAGTTCAGCAGGTCACAGAATTCCTGCATTGGAGGCTTTTCAGCACTTTGAGTTTTCATTTCCAAAGATATCCAGATCCTCTTCATGCCAAGAATTTGCTATGACTAACTGACATATCCCTGGAGACTTCGCGGCAATGTACCATAGCCAACCTTCATATGTTTAAACAGTAGAAGGAAAACAGAGCACCAGGCGTACACCCACTCAGAGAGATAAAATGCAAACTCCACGCAGAGACTAGAATCAAACGATTGTGAAGCAGCTGTGATAGCCACTATACCATTGTGCCGTTCTAGTTTGAATTTAACTTGGTAACTGCTTCATACTGAGTTCCCAGAGACAAAAAAGAGAACGAAATGTGTTTCAGCTGACGAATGCAGTATTTCTGATTCATAAGCTTATAACTATGTGAAACTCAGTGTAACTGAGCATCACTGAGTGACACTGGGAAGCATTGAATGACATTGGGTGTAATTAAGTGTCTCCAGATGTCACTGTGTATCATCGCAGAATCATAAAATCCCGGCATTGGGTAAAGAGGCCATTCAGCCCTTCTATTCTTCACCGATTCTCCAAACAATCTCCCACCCAGACCCACCACCCTCCCCTTGCACAACACCCAATTCCAATAATCTTTCATTTACCATTTCAATCCATCCAGCTTGCACATCCCTAGGCATTACTGGGTAATTTAGCATGACTGATCTACTTGCACTGCACATCTTTGGACCATGGGAAGAAATTGGATCAACCAGCCGTAATCCACACAGACATGGGGAGAAGACAAACTCCAATTAGATATTCACACAAAGCTGGAATTGAACCAAGTCGCTGGCACTTTGACGTTGCTGTGCTCATTTTGAAATAAATCATTTAATGAACAAAAACTGGAGACTTCCTTTCTGGTTTTCTCTCTGTCTGTAACATTTGTTTCTTTTTTTTCTGCTGTTATTATTAGTCTATCTGTCTATATGCATCCGGGACTCTAATCTGTACCTGGAGGTTCAAACTATACATTTTAATTATTCTATTGAACTGTTTCTAAATTGCTGAAATTGTATCGCTCATAATAAATATTGATTCTCGTTAGGTGCAGACACCTTCTATGTTTCAATTAAGTTCTTTGACAATTCTCTGAGAGTCGTGTAGATTGGGGACTGCTGGAAATTTCTTTTAAATGTATGCATTTTTATGATGACTACAGGAATCTGGCACTTAAAAATAAACTTGTAATCAAAACGGATCCTCATAGAAAGTACACCAGCTGATGATTTTAAAATCGATTTTTAATGTGTGGTTTCACAACATAAACACACTGACTGAATTTTTCATCTTTCAATTGTATTTGATAACATGTGAGCAAAGAAATAATATTGATACGAAAATTGAAACTGGACATTAGTTCACAAGTGAGCGTTCTGTTGAATTGCGAGGATGCATTTGCAATATTAATGCAGTCATGTATTGCTAATTTATGAACCTTGCATGGAAAAATATGATTAGAGCGTCATTTCTAAAAAGAATAATATAATATGCAATTCAGTATTTTCCTGTATTGTGATAGCATATTTTGAAGCATCCATGGCCTGAGAAGCAGAAATAATTTTTTCAGTCCAATGACAGTTTCTTAGACACAACCTTTTAGGCGTTGCTAAATTCCGCATTACGTCTGCGTAATAGCTAAAATTTAATAGATAATTAGCAAACAAAGTTAAGCACTGCTCTATTTTTCCACCAATTAAGCAAACCTATGAATCATGGCATAGTTTTCCATAAGGTGAATATGTAGAAAGCACAAGGCACCGTGTATTTACAAAAGTAAGGAAAAACAACAATGCAACGAGTTCATTAATATATATTCCATGTTGTAGGTTTAAGGAAGGCAAAAATTCTTATTTCAAAGCAATTCATCAGATTTATTTTTAATTGAAAGTGTACCATTAACTGTGTGCTAATTCAATTGTGAATTTGCAAGGAACTTAAATGTAATAGTAATGATATATATTTGACACTACTCAAAACCAAATCCAAATATTGACTGGTCTTTTATACAAAGGTGCAAACATAAACCCCCCAAAAAATGCATATCTGAATAATTATCTGCTCGTGTTTTTTTTTGCTGGTAACAACGTTTATACTAATTGTCGAATCTCTACAGCGGCCATTCGGACCATTGATTCCACACTGGCTCTCTGAATAACAGCCCACCCACACCGATCCGAGTACACTGTCCCTTAAACACTGCTCCTCCATTGGCTAACCCACTTTACCTCCAAAACTCTGGATCGTTTGGACAAATTAGCATAGCTAATCCACCTAAGGACTTTTGGACAGTGCGAGGAAACCGGAGAATAAAGAGGAAATCCATTTTAAGATGGGGAGAACATGCAAATTCCACACACTCAGTCACTCGAGGGCGGAATCAGATCCCCCTGTCACCGGCACTGTGAGGTAGCTGTGCTGACCATTCAGCAAATAATTTGAAATATGGTGTGATTGGCATATTTCCCCGCTTTATAATGTCCTTCCATGAATTAGTATTGCAAATGCAACGTCGCTAGTAATGTGCTTAATTGTGTAACAGGCATCCAAAAATGAAGACAAAATTTTCTTGTTCATGCTTGTATATTCCATCAAATCGACGGTACCAAATGCAAGTATTACATAAACTTTCTTCCTTTAAACAATTCAGGATACACGAAATTCTCCTTTTAATTCTTAGGGTAACTCTCTAAACATTGATTGCAACGATAGTTTGGAGAGAATGCAACCATTTATGATTTGAACAGTTGTTCAGTATTCTCTACTTGTTTTATTTATTTTGCATTATGTCAGGTTAATGAATATGTCGCTTTTCCTTAGTTTTCAGAAAAGAATATATTGAATATATGTGCCTCATGTTGTGTTCTACCACATTTACAATTAAGAATATTGTTGTGTCCTTTTTTTAACGATGCTCATTAATATAATCTAGAGGTTTCACCGCTTAGAAAAAGACTAGGCTATCTACCATTTGATGACAGCCTTTCTTTTCTAATTCTACAATTTTAACAAAAGATTTTCGATGATAATTTCAAGCAGGTGATAATGCTATCTGAGAGGATCTCGATGACAATGTTTAATTTACATAATTAAACATTCATTTATCATAATCAGTTAAATCAACAGAAAAAAGCACCAACGATGTGTTGTGCATGCATTGAAATTGATAGCAATGAAAGCTGCCTTGTAATGAGACGATGGCTGAGTAATGCTATCATGAGACTATTGATTAATTAATGTTCTGGAGTCTCCATTGTTAAATAACACCATGGCAACTTCGCTCATACCGCTTAGAGACACGAAATCTGCCATTGTTACCTGGTCAGCCAGCATGTGACTCCAGACAGTAATATTGTGCATTGCCCTTGCGCTGGCGGGGAAAGTGATGCAGATATTTGGTGAATGAATGAGTAAGCAAATCAAAAAATAATTCTATGCATAGAAAACTTCAATGTTTAAAATACGTTTAATAATTAGTTCATTTTCTAACTAAGGAAACGCCTATTGCACAGTGTATTTGGGTTTTATTCGAAATGATGCAGTTTTTCTTTTAAAATGTGAAACATTACTAATAAATGCAAATTCAAGATGGAAAATAATTGCATGACCAATCCAGTCTCACGCATGTAATGTACTATATAAACATCGAAACTCTTCAGAGATTCCCATCTAAATATAAATAAATAGACATGAAAAGTTTTGCTTTGTTCAGAGCTGCAGTTATTGTTGAATGCTGTTGACAGGAAAGGGCATCGTTGCAAAACAATCAGTACAATAATATGTAATCATTTTCTAAAACTGTGACTGAGCAGAGAGATGAGCAAACCTAACATCTATAAAAATAAGCATATAGATAATGCAAGAAGTGCAGCAAGACCTGCTGCACATCAAGTGATAACAATCAGCAAATAATATTTAGATTTAATGCACTTATCGGATATAGTAAATTAAGAATGGATTTTAGAATCAAGAATGTCACAGAGAATCGTGCAAACAATTTCAAAGAATTATGAGGGTGCGGAAAGGGGCTAATCGACACATCGAGTAATGGCCAACTCTCCACCAGCATCCAATCGAGATACAGTCCCCCATCTTATGTAACCTCCATTTCTTTGAACTGTGGGAGGAAACGGAAGCACCTGGCAGAAAACGACGCAGAAATACCAGAATGTTCAAACTCCACAGGAACAGTCACCCAATGCTGGAATGATGCACGTTTCGAAATGACATCACTATCTGAATGAGATTAATTGAACAGAAAATTTACTCAACACAATGTTTAACAATCAGTAATTTGTGAAATATATCAAGTGTTTTTTCGAAAATGCTGTGAGAGGGAAGCATTTTATTCAAGCAAGTAGGAAATTTCACCTATTCTTCGTGAGACAAATGATAGTGTTTTGCAATAGATTGAAAGAGCAACATGAGTCACGTTTTTATGTCTCGTCTAAAACAATATACAATGGAACTTATATTATTCATGCAGTTTTGACTCTGATAGTGCTGAATATTAAATATTCGAAAATTCGCATGAACGTATGAGCTTCTGCATACAAGCCAGATAATCGCTCTCTGAAGACCAGTTGATAGCTGATTAATCTAAGCTTTAAAAAAAAGCATGATGGATGCTGATTATAGCAATCTTCGAAACAAGTTACAGAAGTTTGAGCATTTTCAATAGAATCGGGTACACTTTTTCCAAGTTACAATTAATGTCTGTACATTCTAGACAAAGCAAACCTCAGAGTCAAACTATTTTCGCGCATACAAAAAAATCAACTAGGTAAGAATTCTAGCATTTGTATTATGCAGCATTTTCATTATTATATTGGACCGAAAAAGAGCCTTCTGAATATATTGAGAATTATATTCTTTACTCTGTTGACCTTTACAGGTATATCTCTGTGTGGACGATTATCATGTAAACAGGAAACCCAAAGCGATATGTTGCACTTTGCTGCATTTTTTTCCATGCATCCTTTATTGTTTACTTTTGACAATTGAACACTTACCAAGTGTGTGCCTCCTGACTGAGCTTCATAAAACAAATAGTTAGTGTGAAAATGAAAGCCGCAGCCTCAACCTCCGACAATTAACATTTTCCATCTATTTGTGCTGTTCCATCTTTTGACATTTCTTTTTGTACTGCTAATTGGGGTGGTAGTTCCACGATAAAATTGTGGATAAATATGTTGAAGTGGGATGTTAAGCTGCTGTGTTCTGAAATATCAGTTTTGTGCTGAAGAAGCAAATTCTCAAAGTACAAATAAAATGGAAGAGATTTTCATTATCCCTGGTCCATTTTGAGAAAACCAGAGGCTTGTCATTTTATGTTTTCCATCACTGCAGTAGAACAACGAAAAGCGTTTTTTTATCTTAATTTGACAGCAACGCTATATTTGGAATTATTCTGCATGCAAGTCTTGGTACCCTGATTACCAGAGCGTCAAAGTTTGACATGATACTTCAAAAATCACAAAGAAGTATTATTTCATTTTTTCACTTTTTTTCATTCACATTTTCGTTGTCTAATTTTCTGTCTTTTGCAGCATTCCACATTATAATTGACAATCGCCATAATCCTTCCTTGTTTTCCAGGCAGGAGTTACCGATTTTCTTTTCCTCCGTCTTTGCACCGCTTCTTTAATCTGTCAAGCGTTTTCCCATTCGGTGCCTCTGGGAATGTTTTCCTGCAAACGCCATCCATCCAAACTGTTTTGGTGTGAAGTGCCATGAATTTGGGTTGCCACACGGGTTGGCTTCAAAGGGCAGTTGTTCATTGATACAAACAGCAACGGTGGCAATATATGAAACTCGTTTACATTGTCAGAAGAAGCGTTCTTCCACATCAAAGATTCTCAGCAAAAATTAACATTGAATCGTCTGTTTGTTCACTTGTAATTCAAGATGTGCAGAGAAATGAGTCGCGTCAATATTAGTGTGCAGCTCGGAAATTGTATGCACCTCCTTTCATATTCGGAAATGACTCGAAATTGTTCATACCAGGTAAGAATTGAAAATCATTTAGTTCATCTACCCTAAACCCACGAACAATCAGTGATTATTAATTGCAGATCCCCCAACTTTCTTCAGGTTCCTCAATCATAATAATATGTCCCAACCATTGAAAGATTTTTTTTCGTTGGAAGCCAGCCAATTGATTTGCTTTGTGAAAATGCCAAATCAAATACACCTATTGTTGGTTGGAATGTTGCCACATGGAATGCCGTAGCTGGACAGCTACTGCGATAATGGACTGAACTGAAGCATACAGCACTGTCAGCCTTATTAGAGCCCAATAGAAACTTGGAATCAATGTGCTGCATGTACGTCCATGTGTACTTGAAAAACACTTTTATCAATGATAAAGTTTCACATAAGAGAGGTAATTATTGATATCACTTTATTCATAGTTCAGATACTGGTGTGGGGTTTCTTGTTCGTGAGCTGAATATGTGTTGCTGGAAAAGCGCAGCAGGTCAGGCAGCATCCAAGGAGCAGGAGAATCGACGTTTCGGGCATGAGCCCTTCTTCAGGAATCTAAGCAGGGCTCATGCCCGAAACGTCGATTCTCCTGCTCCTTGGATGCTGCCTGACCTGCTGCACTTTTCCAGCAACACATTTTCAACTTTGATCTCCAGCATCTGCAGTCCTCACTTTCTCCTTTCTTGGTCGTGAAACGAGATCAGATATTTCAAATGCTTCTTTGCTTCATCAGTAGGTCTAATTATCTGCTAGTTTATATCTTCTATGTCGCTCACAGTGGTACTGTTTAGATTTTTCTGCTCCTTTTGCACTTGGGTATACCTCTATATGGAAAAATATGTAGAAATTTGAAACTTTGTCGCCTAAGTTTGTAAAATCCATTTTTTTTGCGACTTTCTCTCTTTTTGTCTCAGAAAGCAGTCTGCATTTCATGCGAATTAAATCTCAGAAATACATTGTTTAGCCAGTGTAGTCTTTCTTGTTCCATGCAAATTTGCTCCTAAGCTTATGAAACTTCTTACGATCAGTATATCTATATTTGCTGAAAGAACGTTTGCATTGAATTCCTTCAACCACAAACCTCCCAAAACATAACACACCTCTGACCATTTTTGAGATAGTGATGCCCTTTTTGCTTGGCATGACGTCAGGTTCACAAGAAATGGATGAAAGAAAGCCCAACTGGATGTATTGCAGCTATTTTTTCTGTCACAATGAGTCATATTCAGAAAAGGACTTGAGGCAGGCCAGATGAGAAGCTAAATATCAGGCCAAAGCGCAGACATTATACAATTACATATTGTTACGTTAAGAATCATTCATTCAAGAAGGCTAGGTTGAATTTGGATTCGATTCCAATAGACACCTGGAAAGTTATCCTCGTTAGACAATTGAATTAGCATTCATAAAGCAAAGAATCAAACAATACATCAGATGTCTACTTCCCATTCCATTATTCCATTATTTCAAGGTCATGTTATTCTGTAATCGTTAATTATTTTCATGAGTAAATTTCTCTCAGATTATTAATTCAGTTTTCTCTCCACAGAGTGTATGAGTTTGTGTATGTGTGTCTGTGTGAGAGAGAGAGAGTGAGAGAGAGAATGTGAGTGTTTGTGTGTATGCACGCATGCGCATGTTTCTGCCTCTCTTTCTCTTTCATATTTTCTGGCTCAATCTAGCTTTCTGTCATTCTAACAGTCTCTTGTTGTTTATTTACTCTAGTTGTAGGTGACCCTGCCAAATTTTTTTGTGTGAGTTTCCATTAGTTTTCTTTAATAGGACATTGGCTTATCTTATGCATTTTTAAGAACTGTGCATTTCCTTTTCAGCAATGGGATATCCACCATGTGTTTTAAACTTTTATGGGAGTTCGCTGTTGCTGATTTTTCTCATTATTTTAAGTGTTACAACAGTGTTACAACAGGATAGAACTACAGGAATCAACATTCAGATATAGAATGTATTCAGGTGCTTTGAATCCATTGGCATCTACATCGCTGTATCTGTGTTACTGTGCTGCTTACTTTTTAGATGTTAATTAACCTGGTGGTAGTGAAATTCGACAAACAATTAGCTTTCTCTTTCTAACAGGGAATTGGAAAACTGATGCCAGATCACGTGAAAAGAAACAGGCAGTATACACTTGACTTTTTTTAATGTTGTCAATATTTGTGATTTCCTTTCAGTGGTTTTTATAATTGACCGTTTAATGTTTATGATTACAGCAAAGTACTGACATGTTAAAAGTGCAAAATGCAAAAATGCATTGTTAACCACTTTCTTTTTCCAATTCATTCAAGTGACTGTCTCTGGCTGTGGAAACATTTATTTCCCATGAGTAATTACCTTTGAAAAATCGGCAATAAACTGCGTTTCTTGAGCTGATGAATTTCATTTAGTTTATGAAATTCCACAATGCTATTATAGAGATTGTTCCAAGATGTTGAACGAGCGACATTCAATTTTGACTTGGAAATGAAAATTGCAAGTAGCCATGATTCCATGTCTGTGTTGCTTATGTTTATCCAAATGTTAGCGGATTTGGATTTGGAAGGTGCTGCTTGTAGCCCTTTGGTGAACTCTTACAGTGGTCCTTGTAGGTCGTACACATTTCTGTTACTGAGCATCAGTAGTGGAAGAACTGAATAGCGGTTGCTCAGGTGCTTACAACACGGGCAGCTTTGTGCCTGGACGGTGTCAACCATAGAAAGAATTGTTGGAACGAATTTCGGCAAAAGTGGAGTATTCTATATCACGTTGTTTAATTGTGTCTTGTATACAGTAGACAGGATTTTGCAAGTGGAAGGTGAGTTACTCGATGCAAGACCACTCGGTTCCCAATACGTACAGTTTCTGTTCTTAGCATTGGTAAACCCCGGCATGCTGAAAATTGGGTGGTGGCTTCAGTAATGGTGATTCCGTGAATTTCAAGGAGGAATGGTTAGCTTCGTTCTTTCTAGAGGTCATTTATGCCTGATGTTTGTGCGGCACATAAGTTACTTGACACCTTTCAAACCAAACATAAACACCATGGACCTGCTGAATTTGTGAATGGATTACCTGTATATCTGAGAATTCTCAAATGTTGTTGAATACTGTTTAGTGATCAGCAAACATTCCCACTTCTGATTTCATGATGGCCAGAAAATAAATGATGAACCCTAGCTAAAAGTGGTTTGGCCAAGAGGAACACTCTAAATAATTTCTTCAAAGATATCCTTCAGCTGAGATGAACGACTTCCAGGCACCACAATCATTGCCCTTGTGCAAGGTACGACACCAAATTGCGGAGAAATTCCTCCACTGATTCTATTGACTCAGTTCCTTTTTTGGGGGGTGGTGGAGGAGGGGGTCGGTGTGTTCTTGCTTGCCAGGTACTGTCAAATGTGGGCTTCATTTCACGGACTGTCAGTTACACCACATGGGGGAATTCATCCCTTTCTATCGGTAGGTAATGATGTTTTGAAGAGTGTCTACATTACAGAAAAGAAGGTACTTGACGTCTTAAAACGCATAAAGTAGATAAAACACCCAGACCTGACGAAATGTACGCCAGGACCTTGTGACAAGCGAGGGAGGAAACTGGAGAACTCCTGGAAGAGATATTTGCATCATTGACAGCGACGGATTAAGCATCTGAAGATTGAAGGGTGCTTAATGCTGTGCCAATATTTAAGGAAGGCTGCAGGGAAATAGCTGGGAACTACAGATGTATCAGCCAAATGCTTGTGGTGGATAAGTTGTTCGAGGGGATTCTGAGAAATAGGATCTAAAGGCATTTGGTGAAGTAAAAACTCATTTGGGATAGTTATTATGGCTTTGTAGGTGCGAAATTGTGTCTCACGAATTTGATTTTTTTGTGAAGAAGTGACGAAGAAAGTAAATGAGGGCAGTGCAATAGGTGTTGTCTACAGGGATTTTAGCAAGGCCTTTGACAAGGTACTACACATAGGTTTTTCAGTAAGTTTAAATCTCATGGAATCCAGGGAGAGCTAGCCAAATGAATACAAAATTGGCTTGATGGTAGAAGACAGAGGGTCGTGGTAGAGGGTTGTTCAGACTGGAGGCCTGTGATCAGCGTTCTTCCACAAGGATCGTGCTGGGTCCACTATTATTCGAAATATATATGATTTAAAAGAGAATTTAGGGGATATGGTTAATACTTTTTCTGAATGACACCAAGATTAGTGGTATAATGGAGAGTGAAGAAGGGTATCGGGAATGCAGAGAGATCTTGATCAACTTGGCAGCGTGCTGAGGACGATTAATTGAAATAAATTCAAAGTGTTGCATTTTTGTAAGGCAACCCAGGGAAGGAAATACACAGTCAATGTTAGAGCCCTGGGGCGTGATATAGAACAGACAGATCCAGGTATACAGGTTCATAGCTTCTTGAAAATTGAGTCGTAAGTAGACAGGGCGGTGAAGAAGGCTTTGGACACGCTAGCTTTCATCCGTCAGAGAATTGAGTATAGGAGTTGGGAAGTCTTATTGCAGCTGCACATGACTTTGCTGAGATCACATTTGGAGGACTGTGTGCAATTCTGGTCGCCTACTTTAGAAAGGAAATCATTAAACTCGGAATACTGCAAAAAAAGATTTATTAGGATGCTACCTGGACAGGAAGCATTGAGTTACAAGGAGAGGTTGGATCGTTTGGTACTTTTCTCACTGCAGCATGGAACAATGAAGGGTGACCTAATAGTGGTCGATAAAATCGTGAGAGGTATAGATAAGGTAGATAACCAACAGCATTTCCCCATAATAGGTGAGGTTCAAACTCGATGGCATAGATTTGACGTGAGAGGGAAGAAAGATAAAAAGAGTCCAGAGGGTCAATTAATTCACAGAGGGTGATGAGTGCCTGAAACGGGCTGCCAGATGTTGACGTGCAAGTGAATACAATTTCATCATTTAAGAAACATTTGGGCAGATATATGGATGGAATAAGTATGGAGGGAAATGCATTAAATGCAAGCAGATGTGGCTAGATGAATTTTGGAAACTGGGCAGCATAAGCAAGTTGGGCTGAAGGGCCTGGCCCCATGTCGAATAAAGCAAAACTGCAGAATAATGCTTCCATGTAATGATAACCGGATAATGATACTCGAACAGTTGAGATGATTTTTTAATTATTGGTATAAAGTAAAGAAAGGCATGACCTAGTTGTGATGATTAAAAGAAATAATTATTGTTGGAGTTACAAAGGGACAAACTGCATCTTTGCAGTTTTTGGTACAATGATGTATAAACTTATATTTGAAGCAAGAATTTTAGAGGTTACATCAAGAAGAAGCGGTTTAACGAAAAGCGTCACAGTGAATTGTAGCAAACATATGCCCAGAAAATCGTGCATGTCTCGAATGAATTGGGACTGGACCGAAAGCAAAGAAGAATAATGTGAAAGCTACCAAAAGGAGTAAATCAGTGGTGCCCCTACACAAGTATAGAAACTGCAGGGGACGTCAGGAAAGCAATTAGGAGAGAACTCTAGAATTCCTATCGAGTTAATACTGCCCCTGCGAAAAGCATGTAATCCAACACCAACCCCTAAATTCTCCCTGTAACCTTGTATTTCCCATTGTTAACAAATATAGCATGAACGTTAGTGGACACTATGGGCAATTTAGCATCACCAAACCACCTCATCTACATACCTTTGTTATGTGGGAGAAAACCAGAGCACCTGGAGCAAACCCACTCAGACATGGGGAGAATGTAAAAACTCCGTGGCGCTGAGTGACTGCAGTGCTATCCATTGAGGCACGTCATCACCCAAGAATAGAGAAGGCTTTTTTAAAAAGAAACCTGATAGTCCAGATTTTGGTGGATTTCAAGATATTTTACTAATATGTAAAACGAAAGAGAAGAAACAAAAGAGTAGGCCAATGGAGAGACCAAGAAAAAAATCTTTACGTGGAGCCAGAGAACCTCAGTTACCAGTGTTGGGTTCACTCTTGTTGGTGATAAACGATATGAATCACCACCAATAATGGTAAGGATTTCAAATTTGAACTTAGGCTGTTGTCAGGAGCAATGAGTATATGTAGACTTTTATTAACCACAAAATGACTTTTCATTTTAAAATAACACAAAAAAATGGCTTCAAGTTATGATTTGACACCGTGAACCTGCATTTCTGCTTTGCTGAGTTAGCTGAATTCGAAGACAAAGCAGACAATGGAGTCTTCATAAAATGAATTATAAGACATTAACTGACCACTCGAACTAACCTTGAACTGCAATTATTACATGATGATTTACATAAGATAAGAACCATTTCCCAGGAAATATCATTAGATTAGCCTGCTGTCAATCTTGTCACCTTATTACATTTGATTGATCTCTTCTTGTAACTAAGGCTGTGCTATCTCTTAAAACAAACCTATAAATAATGTTTAATTTTCGAATGCAATTGCGCAATTTCACCACGGAACACAGAAGCTTTAACCTCTGTGTTGTTGAATAAAACTGCACCAGTCTGCCTTATTTAATTCAACTGTTAACCTTGCTTTATGCAAATCGCATTCCTGTTGATTGTTTTGACCAATCGTGAAACCAAGAGGTCCCTCCTGGGATCAAGATTTTCAATGGATGGTTGTTAAGTACGTTCTTGGATGACACAAAGATTGGCAGAGTGATAGACAGCGAGGAAGAAAATCTTAGGTCACTGATAAATATATAAAGATTGATCAGAAGGGTTGTTCAATAAGAAATGGAGTTTGAGTGGTCAATAAATAGCAGAACTCTGAAAATGAGAGGAATAGAGAAATCTTGGATCCTTCACCACCGATCGCTGACGGTCGCAACACAGATTAACAGGACATTTACTAAGACATACGACATGCTTGCTTGACTTTATTAGGCGAGACAGAGATTATAAGAACAAGGACATTATTTTCGAGCTGAATAGTACTTTGGTTAGGCCACAGCTGGGAGCATTTTGTATTGTTCTGCTCACCACACTATAATAAAGATGTCATTGCATTGGAGAGGGTGGAGCAGAAATTTCCGACGGCGCTTCCTGTGATGGCGAGCTTTAGCTGTCATGGGCGTCTATATTAGCATGGGCTATTTCGTGGAATCAGATATAATTGAAAGGGATCCTGCCACTGGTCTATATGATTATGAGGGACATGGACAGGGTGGATAGTGAGCAGCTGTTCCATTGAATTGACAACTCAATAAAAAAAAGACGGGGAGAGAATTTATACGTGTAACTCAGGAGGTTTAGAAGTCATTTGAGGGAAGAGAATCATAGAGACTGTGACAGAGTTCTGGGTATGCTGGAATAGTGTAGTTGAGGCGAGTAATCACACAACATTATGGTCCCTGTTTTCTTCTGCAGACTGTCGATGTTCACTTGGCATTCAGTGCAAAACGAACATTCTGATGGAAAAGTGAAGAAAGTATTCATATTCATATGCCGATTGGTGAAATGTTTCTAAGTCTGAGTCAATTTTTTTATGTTCAATCAGAAAATTTCCTGCGTGGTATGTTTATTCAAGATGTCATCTGAATACATTTTAGATAAAATTTCAATTTGAGCCTTCAGCAGCGTTTGAGGAATTGAGGACCAAGTTGCTACAATCTTCCTGTGGAATATATTACCTTTGCAGGCATCATATCACTCAGTTCTTTTTAAGATGTTGCCCATTGTATCCTAATCTCTACGGTACATTTTGTAACTTATTCAGATTTACTTCACAACAACATGGCATAATTACGACAAGCCAACTGAGTTTTTTTTAGCACACAGGTTCGTAGATATCTTTTCCTTATTCAATCACAGAATGACGGCGTCGGTGGTTGGGCCAGTATTTATTGCCTATCCCTAATTGCCCAGAGGGCAGTTGCGAGTCAACCACATTTCTGCTGGTTTGATGTCACTTTTAGGCCAGACCACGAAAGGATAGCAGTTTCCTTCTCACTGCAATATGTGAACCAGATGGGTTATTTTTCAATAATAGAGAATGGATTCACGACCATGATGACACTCTTAATTGCAGACTTTTGTTGCATTCAAATTCCACCATCATTTGCGGCAGAATTTGAGCTCCTGCCCTCAAAGCATTTCCTGTTGTCAGGACTAACAGCCAAGTGAGAATATCGCTAGGCTGTCCCCTCGGCTACACCCTTGCTAGTGAAGGTGGAGGAAGCAGATATGACAGCAACGTTTAAAAGGCATTTGGATGGGCTATTGAACTAGAAGAGATTAGCGGGCAGGTGGGATTAGTTTAGAATGGCACCATGCTCGGCGCAGACACGGTGGACCAAAGGGCCGATTCCTGTTCTATACTTTCTTATATGTAATTATTCAGCCTCAGTTGTTCCAAGGAGAACACACCTACCTATCAAATACACAATCATTGTTATATTCCCTTTCCTAACTTCAAACTCTGAAAGCTACTCCATACCATATCCAGAGCAAACTATCTCCTCTCCTTGTAATATGCGAAAAGGAGAAAAGATAAACTCCAGTTCCCCACACCTGTCTAAATCATCTGTTGTGCGCCACGTGGACTTCTGTTCCTCAACACGCCTCAAATTCCATCCCTGTATTGAAATTACATACCATTCTACATATCTTGCTCTATTTCCTAGAATAATTTGCAAAGTTTCTAAATTTAATTCCATTTCACATTTGTTTTCTTTACCACAAGAAACATACAAAATCTCTCATTTGATTTTAGAACATTAATAAACATTTCTAATGTCAAGTGGTGTTCTCTCAAATTAAGCTCGAAGTTACACAGCAACTTAGTGATTGATGAAAATTTCTTCCGAAACTCATTGAATGTGGGTCCAAACTTGCACCATCTCTGAATTGCAACGGAAGTTTTGCCTTTGATCATATTGCTGCTGAGAACTTGCCTAGAAGTCTTGTTAAAATTAGTTCTGACAATATATTCGGATCATATAGCAAATTTCCAGTTCTTCATTACGTTTAATCAAGTTAAGAAAAAGATCTTTCCGTATTATATCTATGTACATTCTCTCAGATTGTTGCATGCCTTCGTAGATGAAGTGATACAAACATTATTCCAGAATTAATTTGATTTTTATAACTGAAATTGAATTTGAAAAAAAAAATGGCGTTTAATCATGTTAGTGTGCTGAGGTGTTTGGTTATCATTCATGAAGTTTCAGCAGAACCATCACAAACTGTATTTTAGTGACAACAGATTAACAACAACTGGAATTGATACAGTTAGAAATTGTTCAGGAAAGTTGTAGATGGGTGGTACATTCCAACTATATCAATACCTTCTCATAAATAAACACATATAAAACTCTACTCAATATGTTTATGTGTCTAAGTTAATTTGCTATTTACACGTTTAGATTGTTTTTTTTTGTTTTGCTTTCGCCAGTGAGGATTACGTAATTCATATGCTTTTTACAATAATCCAATGGACGATTGACAAATATTATGCAGCGTACCTTGTAATATGTTGAGTTTGTTGTTTGAACAAAACTTAATGTTAATCTGTAAGCACTTTGTGCACAGTTTTGATGCCGAATATTGCACGACCACAGAATTAACGTACACCACCTATAAGTGAAGTTACAGTCAGTACTGGACTCTTTGCGATTCCCTGCTCAGTTGTAGTGAGTGAACGACCTCCTCCAAAAATCCCCCTGAATCACTTTTCCATGCCGCTGTCTGCTGGATGTTTTTCCACCTTTTAAGCATCGAGTTCTCAACAACCCCCTGCTCACTGTGGTGATCGAGCTGCCATCTCCAAGTATTCTCCTGAGTCACTTCCTAATATTACACTCTTGGATGCTCATCCTTCTGTTAAACGCCGAGTCCCTCGTGATCCCTTGCTCAGTTGTGGTGAGCGTGCCAACTTCTCCAAGAATCTGCCTGACTACGATCATCTTTGGATACTGTTCCTTCACCACGCCCTCTGCTGTGTGTGGAATAGCATCTCTGGAGATTCTCCTCCGTCATTTTTCACTATTGTTATCTGCAAGCATTCTTCTCCGTCTGCTTTCAACGTTGCCCCGTGTTGAAAACTCTTCCACTTTCACCCAGAATCCCTCTCAGTCACTTCTCAGCACCACCATATATCTGAGCCCTTGATTCTGTTGAGTACGAGCTCTTCTACGATTCTTTATTCATTTGCAATTACAGAGCTGCCTTCTCCCAGAATTCTCCTCCGTTACTATTCTCCTCCATTGCATGCATTTCCTTCTGTCGACGAGCAGCTTCTCTGTGATTCCATTCCTATTTGCAGTGAATGAGCAGACATCTCCCAGACGCCACTCTGGTTTATGCACTTTCTCCTGTTCAGAATCTGATCGTCTGCGATCCAGTCTCAGTTGTGCTGACCAAGTGTGGGTCACTCAGAATCTGCCTTCATCTGTTTTCACTTCCACACTCTGTTTTACGTTCTTACTCTTTTTGACAACCGTGTCCTCTGTGATCATCTTCAATTGCAGTCTGTAAACTGACTTCTCCAAGCATCCTCCTCAGTCATTTATAATTGTCGCTCTCTGTGCAGTGGTGTTCCACAGTTAAATAATGGATCCTTTTCCATTACCCATATTAATGACATAAGATGATTTCTCGATGAATCTTCCTCGATCGATTTTCTCTACTGCCACTTTTGGCTACAGTAACAGCCATTGAGCCATAAGTTCTTAGCAATCCCTTCTTTTGTAATATGCAAGCCGACTTCTCCCTGAATACCCTTCAGAAATTTCTGCTATGCTATGACAGTCGTTCCCCTTTGCGCCTCGCACAATGGAAAATCGCAATAGAAAGTCGCTATACACATTCTGCTGAAAATTTGTATGATCCAAACAGCGCGCAAAATTCGTCAAATGCATTATAGCCAATTCCCTCCGATGATACACGCGTTATAGCAGAAAGACCTGTATTAAGCACTGGGTCCTTTGTGATTCCATCTTCAGTTCCAGTGAGTGAGACGACTTCTCCAAGAATTCTCGCCAATATCTTGTCACTCAAGATGTGTGGTGCTGAAAAAGCACAGCAAGTCAGACAACATCCGAGGAGCAGGAGATTCGACGTTTCGGGAATAAGCCCTTAATCATTAAACTTTTCTGATTAACAACATTTTATGGTGGCCTTTCTCCAATTCAGCCACATGTCTACCATGATACCTTACTTAGCTTTGGTGAACGATATGACTGCTTCCAGCATTCTCCTGCGAGGGTATAATGCTGGCTCAGTGGTTAGCACTGCTGCCTCAAAACACCAGGGACTAGTGTTCAAAGCCCCTCTTTGGTGACTGTGGAGTTTCCATATTCTCCACGTGTTTGTGCGGGATTCCTTTCAAAGATGTTCAGGTTAGGAGAATCAGTTATTCTAAATTGCCCATAGTGTTAGTTGCATTAGTCAGAAGGAAGTGAATCTGAGTGGGATACCCTTCGGAGTAGACTTGTTGGGTCAAATGGCCTATTGTCACACTGTAAGTAATCTAATCTAGTCACTTTCACGATCCTCCTCTGTAGAGTATTCTTTTAACCAAAGCCTTCTCCGTGATCTCCTCTTCAAATATAGTGAATTCTCCCATAATCGGCATCATGCTTTTTTCATTACTGTTGCCACATTTAAGAGCAGTTCCTCCGGTTGAGCATTGTCCATCGTGATCGCCTCCACAAATGGATTGCATGAAGCAACATCTCTTTGAAACCTCCTCAGTCACTCCTCTGATGTAGCATGTTCATCTTCCTGTTGTGCACAGGGTTGTCTGCAATTCCCGATCAGTTGCAGTGAGTAAGCTGAAATCCGCCAAAAACTGTTTTGCCTATCACTTTCTGTTAGATGCGTGTCCTCCTGTTGAGCACTGGAATTCTGCGATCATCTCCTTAATTATGATGACCAACCGGTCTTGTCCAAGAATCCTAATTCTACACTTCTTGATATCATAGTCAGCCGAACACACTTCCTCCTACTGAGGCATCAGGTCCTTCGCAGAACCCTTCCTTTGTTGTGGTGATCGAATCAACTTCGCCCAGAATCATCTAGAGGCATTTTTCATTGCTGCTTCTGTTAAATGCTTTTCTTCCTGTTGAGCAGTAATCCTCTACGGTCCCCACCTCAATTGTGATGATAGAGCTGACTTCTCCAAGAATCATACTCATTAATGTTTCAATGTCGCTGTATGTTGGATGCCCTTCCTGATCATGAGCAGCAGGTCCTCACCAATCATCTGCTCACTTGAGATGACCGTCTCGACTTCGCATGAATACCTTCTCAGCCTGTCTTCACTACTGACATCTACAGGAAGAACTTCTTCCGTTTGATCACCATGTTCTCCATGTGCCAGTCTTGTTATGAGAGAACCGGCATGTCCAAGAATACTCTAAGAGTATGAAGAAATCTTACAACTGCACATTGTGGGATGCTATGTATTACATTGCATTTGGCGAGCTTGGGTGCTTCCACGGTCCCCTCTTCAGAGGTATTTGTAGTGATGATTTCTTCACAAAACTACTTCAGTCACTTCTACCTCAATCTGTTGGTTGACTTTCAATTCGTGTTAAGCATTGTATCCACTGCGAACCCCTCCTTAGTTGTGCTGAGCAACTCAGCTTGTGCCAGAATCCTTCAGAGCTATTTATACGTAGTCCTCACTATTGGATACTTTTCATTCTGTTGAACACAAGATACACTGCAATTTCCTTGTTGGTTGTGGGGACAGATCTGATTTATTGATTCATACAGTGTAGAAAGGGTTATTCAGAACCAATCTTCCTGCGACTCCACTATCAAGGAGCAATGAACTTGCACTCCAAGGTCTTTTCGTTCAGCGCACTCGCCAAGACCTCGCCATTACGTCTATAAACCCTGCCCTGATTTGCCTTTCCAAAATGCTGCACCGCACAGCATTTACGAACAACAGAATTCGGACCACAAAAAATAATCAAAAAATGAAACTTCACGGCTGACCTTGAAGAGACCTCGTTATCAGAACTAATTGCAGTTGGGGATCAGTTGATTTTTTTTTAGCTTTAAGAACATAGATCTGAATGCGAAAACAGAAAGAACGGTCGATTCCATAATCAGAAACAAACAAAGAAATTGTTGGAAAACCTGAGAAGGTCTGGCAGCATCTGTGAGAGAAATCAGAGTTAGTGTTTCCGTAGAACTCTTTAGTCTTAAATCTTTCACAATGTAAAGAGTCATTTCCCTCACATTTAATTTTAAAAAAAACCAAAGGTAGCTAAAATTAAACAAATGTTCTCACCTAAGTCTTAATTAAAGCTCTCGGAGTCTACTTGGCAATGTTTATGTCTGCTGGGATCTTTCATCCATCACATCGGTTCAGATCTGCCCTAAACCCTGAATGGATCTGCTTAAGACTGTTCAAATGTCGGACCCGTGCGCCCAACCTGCTACCCCACAGAGGTGAACCGCTCTGTTAATTGATTCAAACGCTCAGCATGTTGTTCTTCTGTGTTCTTCCAATGCATCTGCCTCTGCCCCATCTGCTTGGAAGTGGAGACATTCCACTTCCAAGCCTCCCAGATGTCCACCTTTTTCGAACAACCCTGCTTTTCCTCCCCCTGTAGTCCAAGCAGCCTTCCACTGCATCACATCCATTCTCCGTTCCACTCTTCTAAACCCCACCCCCACCAAACGCAACAAAAACAGAGACCCCTTGTTGTCACCCACCACCCCACCAGTCTCCGCACATAGCGCATCATCCATAAAAACTTCTACCAAACGGAAATAGTGGTGGAGTCGAGTTGGAATTGGCGGAGACTGATGGGATGGTAGGTGATGAGAAAGGGACTCTCTCTTTATTGCGTTTGGAAGGGGGTATAGAGCAGTCGAATGGGGAACGGAGGGGATGCGGTGGAGGGCTGTCTGGATGACAGAGGGAGGTCAAACACGTTGTTCAAATAGGTGGACACCTCGAATAGTTGGGAGTTGAATGTCTCCTCGCCCGAGAAATACGGCAGAGGCCGAGGAATTGGGAGAACATGGTGGAACAATGTGTTTTTCCTCCCTCTGGCATGCAGACAGCCGTACACCGCATCACATCCACTCCCGATTCCACTGCTCTAAACCACCCCAAATGCAATAAAGAAAGAGTCACCCTGCTCCTCACCTACCACCCCACTGGTCTCTACATCCAGTGCATCATGGATAAACACTTCCAGGAACTCCAACTAGACCTCACCACCAAGAATATCTTCCCCTCCCCACCCCTTATTGCCTTCACAAGGACTGTTCCCTTTGACAGTCCTTGGTTTTCCCACTCTCCCCACCAACCACATTCCACCCCCCCCCCCCCCCCCCCCGAAACACCAGGTACTTTCCCTTGCAAGCAGAAAAGACGCAAAATCTGCTGGTACATCCTGTTCAGGCCCCAAATACTCCTTATGGTGAGACAAAAGTTCACCGGCGTCTCTTCCAATCCAGTATTATGCATCCGTGATCGCGATGTGGCATTTTCTACATTAAGGAGACCAAACATAAACATAAGGAATGGTTCTCTGAGCATTTCAGCCAGGGCCGCAGGGGCTGACCATAACTCCCAGTCACTGTCCATGTTAATTCCCCTTCTCATACCATTTCCGACATGGCCATCCTTGGCCTCTTCTATTGCC
Source organism: Chiloscyllium plagiosum (assembly GCF_037043375.1). Taxonomy (NCBI): domain Eukaryota; kingdom Metazoa; phylum Chordata; class Chondrichthyes; order Orectolobiformes; family Hemiscylliidae; genus Chiloscyllium; species Chiloscyllium plagiosum. The sequence continues at coordinate 44,524,430 of NW_028270188.1, forward strand.
ACAATGAAACAAACCGCAAACTGGAGAAACAGCACCTCATTGAGACGTCCAATTTCAAATAACCTCCCTTCCCATCACCACACCTACTTCTCAGCCCCACCCGGATCTTGCACCCCTCTCTTTTACCAACCAGATGCATTCCTCCCACCAACCAACCTGGTTGCACCCTCTAACTGGTTTCACATATACCCACTTCACCACCTTGCACCCGTCAAGCCTTTTATCTGCAGCTTGCCCAACACTCATATCCATTCCTGAAAAGGGTTGCACCAGAAACATCGCCTTCTCCGCCTCCTCTGCTGCCTGTCTTGCTGTGCTCTTCTAGACTCCTGCTTGTCTACTTAAAAATAGATAAGGCGTACGAATGTCTAAGAGAGATTATTCTGTTGGAGGAGTTTAAAAACTCACTTCACCAGAGATGATAAGATTTCATACGGATGAACAGAAATTTTATTAAGTGAGAAGAGCAGCAAAGATGGCAGATGAATATGCATTAGTGCATACGGTGAAATGTAGCTTCCAACAAGAATTTCACCCTTGGGAACAATAGAAATTGGAAGAAGAGGAGATCCTTCACTGCAAAAGCAACAGTAGAGCACACTGGTAATAGTTTACCACAGGTGAATAAAGAAGCCCAAAGGGTGAAAAGAATGTGAAAGGTCGTAGGTTTTAATGACTGGTGCCTCGGGGAATGTTAGGCTCCTAAGAACCGAAAACAAACCAGCAGGTCCCCAAGCTCTCAGGTGAATTGATTGTTGAAACTGCCTTCGAGACAGAAATTTGTGGAGAGCCAGCTTTTTTCTCTCCAATAAATTAGGAAACGCTCTCAATCAAAGGTACCTTTTCATATTAGCAGTAAACAGAAAGAAGATGGCCCAGGGAGAACTTCAGTCTCAAGAAGAAAGTCACAGAAGACGACAGTTATTGTATGGTTTTGAAATTAAGTTGATGTAATATTAATAAGTGTCTTGCTGGAACACCATATTAGTTTTTCAGTTGTCTCATTGGAAATTAAGAATTGTGGTAATGCAGATTAGGGCAGTTGAATGTCCCTCCTGAGAAATGTGGGAGGTATGGGTCACCAGTAGTGTCTCTGCTGACTGCATTTGTGTGAGGTGCACCCAAATCCAGCTCCTCGAAAACCGAGATAGGGAAATGGAGGTGTAGCTGGTTGAACTTTGGATCATTCGGGAGGCGGAGTCGTTATTGAGAGGAGTTACATTGATGTAGGCACAACTCAAGTAATAGAAGAAGGTAGATGGGTTGCCATCAGGCGACAGAAGGGGAACTGATATGCAGTGCAGGGATCACTTGTGGCCGTTCCCCTCAGCAACAAGTATACAGTTTTGAATACTGTTGGGGGAGACGACATACCAAGGATAAGCAATTGGGCACAGGTCTCTGGCACAGAGCCTGTCCCTGTTGCTCAGAAGAGAAGGGGAAAGAGGAGCAGAACGTTGGTCATTGGGGGCTCCATAGTTAGGGGGACAGACAGGAGGTTCTGTGGGAACGACACAGAGTCACGTTTGACGTGTTGCCTCCCAGGTGACGGGCTTCAAGATGTCTCTGATAGTGTTTTTGTAAACCTTGCGGGGGAGCGGGAGTAGCCTCAAGTTGTGGTCCACATAGGCACCAACGACATAGGTAGGAAGAGAGATGGGAATTTAAAGCAAAAACGTATGGGACTAGGGTGGAAGCTTAGAGCTAGAAAAAAAAACAGAGTTGTTACCTTGGATTTATTGCCCATGCCACGTGCTAGTAAAGCGAGGAAATGGGGAGAACTGGATTCCTGGGTAATTGGGGTTCTTTCTGGGGTAGATGGGACCTCTACAAATAGGATGGCCTTCACCTGAACCAGAGGGGTACCAACGTTCTTGGGGGGAGGGAGCAGAATTTGCTCATGCTCTTCATTTGGGTTTAAACTAATTCAGCAAGGGGATGGGAACCGAAATTGTAGTTCGAGTTTCGGGAGGATAAGAGTAGTGAAGTCAGAATTAAGATTTCAAGATCGCAACAAAACAGCAGCAGGAAGGAAGTTGGTTTGGAGTGTGCATACTACAATGCCAGGAGCATCTGCGATAAGGTGGGTGAGCTGCAGCATGGTTTTGTACCTGGGATTTAGATACTGTGGCCATTTCTACATGGGTAGAGCAGGGAAAGGAATGGTTATTGGAGTTTCCGGGATTTTGATGTGTCAGTAAGAAGAGAGAAAATGGTAAAAGAGGAGATGGTGTGGCACTGTTAGTCTTGGACAGAATTCCGGTTGCAGAATGGACGTGTGAGGACACCTGTACTGAAGCGCAGCAGGTCAGGCAGCATCCAAGGAGCAGGAGAATCGACGTTTTGGCTCATGCCCGAAACGTCGATTCTCCTGCTCCTTGGATGCTGCCTGACCTTCCGCGCTTTTCCAGCAACACATTTTCAGCTCTGATCTCCAGCATCTGCAGTCCTCACTTTCTCCTGGGCTGAGATTAAAAACAGGAAAGATGAGGTAAAGGAAGCGGGCATGGAGATAATTGAAATGTGGAGCTCGTTCAAGGACCATTGCGGGTCGTTGATAAGTATGTACTTGTCAGGAAGGAAGGAAGTTGTCGAGCATGGGAGCCGTGGTTTACTAAGGAAGTTGAATCTCTTGTCAAGAGGACGAAGAAGGCTTATGTTAGGATGACATGTAAAGGTTCAGTTATGGCGCTTGAGAATTACAAGTTAGCCAGGGAAGACCTAAAGAGCGCTAAGAAGAGCCAGGAGGGGACGGGAGATAGGATCAAGGAAAACCCAAAGGCATTCTGTAGGTAAATCAGGAATAGAACAATAACAAGAGTAAGGTTACGGCCAATCATGGGTGTTAGTGGGAAGTTGAGTGTAGAGTCAGGGGAGATAGGGGAAGCACTAAATGAGTACTTTTCGTCAATATTCACATGAGAAAAAGAGAATGTGATGAGAGGAGAATACTGAGATACAGGCTACTAGACTAGATAGGATTGAGGTGCATAAGGAGGAGATGTTAGCAATTCTGGAAAGTGTAAAAATAGGTAAATCGCCTGCTGCAGATGGGCTTTTTCGTGAAATTCCCTCTGAAGCCAGGGAGGAGATTGCCAAATATTTGGCTTTGATATTTGTGTCGTCAATGCCGACAGGAATTGTGCCAGGATACTGGGGAATAGCAAATGTTGTTTCCTTGTTCAATGGGAGTAGAGACAAACCTCGAAATTATACATCTGTTAACCTTAATTTGGTTGGGGGTAAAATGTTGGAAAATGTTGTATGAGATAGGATTTATAATCATCGAGAGATGAAAAAGTTGATTAGAGATAGTCAACACGTTTTTGTGAAGTGAAGGTCGTGCCCCACAAACATTATTAAGTTCTTTGAGAAGGAGAGTAAATAGATGGATGAGGGTAAAGCGGTTGATGTGGTGTATATGGATTTCAGTAAGGCGTTTGATAAAGTTCCCCACGGAAAGCTATTGCACAAAATACAGAGGCATGAGAGTGAGGGTAATTTAGCTGTTTGGATCAGAGATTAGCTAGATGCCAGAAGACAGAGAGTGGTTGTTGATGGGAAATATTCATCCTGGAGTTCAGTTACTGGTGGGGTAAAGCAGGGATCTGTTTTGGGTCCACTACTGTGTATCATTTATATAAAGGACCTTGATGTGGGCATAGAAGGATAGCTTAGTAAATTTGCGGATGACACTCAGGTCGGTAGAGTTGTGGATAGTTACAAAAGATGTTGTAGGTTCATAAAGACATAGATAAGCTGCAGAGCTGGGCTGAGAGGTGGAAAATGGAGTTTAATGCAGAAACATTTGAGGTGGTTCACTTTGGAAGGAGTAACAGGAGTGCAGAATTTTGAGTTAATGGCAAGATTCTTGGTAGTGCAGATGAACAGAGAGATCACAGTTTCCAGGTACATCGATTCTTCAAAATTGCCACACAGGTTGATAAAGTTGTTAAGAAAGCCTACAGTGTGTTAGTATTTATTGGGAGAGGGGTTGAGTTTCGGAACCATGAGATCATGCTGCAGCTGCACAAAACTCTGGCGCGGCCACATTTCGAGTATTGTGTACAGTTCTGGTCACCTCATTCTAGGAAGTATGTCGAAGCTTTGGAAATGGTTCAGTGGAGATTTACCAGGATGTTGCCTGGTATGAAGGAAAGGTCTTACGAGGAAAGGCTGGGGGCTGGAGGATGTTTTCATTCGAGAGAACAAGGTTGAGAGGCGACTTAACTGAGACTTTTAAGATAATCAGAGGTTTAGATCGGTTGGACAGTGAGAGCATTTTTCCTTGGATGGCGATGGCTAGCACCAGAGCACATAGCTTAAAATTGTGGAGTGATTGATATAGGACAGATGTCAGAGGTAATTTCTTAACTGAGAGAGTAGTAGGGGCGTGGAGTGCACTGCCTGCAACAGAAGTAGACTCGCCACCTTTAAGGACATTTAAATAGTCAGTGGATAGGCATAAGGACCAGAATGGAATAATGTAGGTTAAATGGACTTCAGATTGTTTTCACAGGTCGGCGCAACATTGAGGGCCGAAAGGACTGTACTGCGCTGTAATGTTCTCTGTTCTATGTTCTCATGTAACAAATCTTAGCAAATTCAGCCAAAAAAAATTAAATCAAGCACTTAGCTACGAAAACTTATTAAATTTAAATCTGCTGAATTTGACTCCCTAGAATACTCACAATTGTAAAAAAAAAATTAATACGGTCATCTTAGGTATACAAGATGAGGTCTTTTGAAAATCGATGAGAGCCAACTGCCATCTGCCAAGAGATAACAACATTCAGCTCTCAGAGAAAGCACGGTTTAATTAATAAGCGTGCCACGGCACTCTTAGCTAACATTCCATACAGCAGAATTCACAGAGAAACACTGCTAACACATGAATTCGGCAGACACAGACGTCCCTGGCGCAAGAAGTCGAAGGAGAGAGACATTCCTGAAAGAAAAGAAGCAGAGAGAGAAAGGAGCATTCCAGAAGAGGTATCCAACTCTAATTTTGGAGAGATCAAAGTCTATTTTTTAATTGGATAAATGGAACTTGTATTTATTGAAACAGCCTAACATTTAGATTTTGTTTTATTCTGTTTGTTAGTAATTCAGTAAATATGTTCATATTAGAGTTGGATGAATGCATTATTACTTGTTGATTTCGGAGTGAGTGAAAGGATTTCATTACATTCACCCAATCCTTTGTAATAGTTTAAGGGAGAGAGGTAGGTCATACAAGCTGTCACACTTCTTCAAACAGGTAATGGAGCGAGTTGAGACTCTCGAAGTGTTTCAGCTTTCAGTTTCAGAGAGGGATGAACACGGTTTAATAAGATTGGATTATTCCAGTTGACACGTGCTAATTAGAGTGGGAATATGAAGATCGATCAGACGACGGCATGGTTGAGGTGTTGGTGCAGAGGAGAAAGATACACAACTTTAGATCATTGGAATCTTTTCTAGGGTAAAAGTGACTTGCATAAGCAGAACGAATGCACCTGAATTGAAGGGGGACGAAAATATTGGTTGGAAGATTTGCCAGTGTCACTAGGGAGGATTTAAATTCTTAAAGGTGGAAGGGGACTAGGACTCAGAGAGACAGTGAGAAAAATGATCCGTCTGACGCTGCTGCAGTTGAGCACAGGAGCAAGTCAAAAGGTCAAGGGAAAGAGCTGAAAATGTGTTGCTGGAAAAGCGCAGCAGGTCAGGCAGCATCCAAGGTTGCTGAGTTCGAGGGATTTGACTGAGACAAGGTGGGGGTAGGGGGAATGAGGAAACTGGAGAAATCTGAGTTCATTCCTTGTGGTTGGAGGGTTCCCAGGCAGAAGATGAGGCGCTCTTCCTCCGACTGTCGTGTTGCCATGGTCTGGCGATGGAGGAGTCCAAGGACCTGCATGTCCTTGGTGGAGTGGGAGGGGGAGTTAAAGTGTTGGGCTACAGGGTGGTTGGGTTGTTTGGTCCGGGTGTCCCAGAGGTGTTCTCTGAAATGTTCCGCAAGTAGGCGGCCTGTCTCCTCAATATAGAGGAGGCCACATCGGGTGCAGCAGATGCAATAGATGATGTGTGTGTTTTGCAGGTGAATTTGTCCCTTGGGGCCTTGGAGGGAAGTAAGGGGGGAGGTGTGGGCGCAAGTTTTGCATTTCTTGCGGTTGCAGTGGAAGGTGCCGGGAGTGGAGGTTGGGTTGGTGGGGGGTGTGGACCTGACGAGGGAGTCACGGAGGGAGTGGTCTTTTCGGAACGCTGATAGGGGAGGGGAGGGAAATATATCCCTGGTGGTGGGGTCCGTTTGGAGGCGGCAGAAATGACGGCGGATGATACGTTGTACATGGAGGTTGGTGGGGTGATAGGTGAGGACCAGTGGGGTTCTGTCCTGGTGGTGGTTGGAGGGGCGGGGCTCAAGAGCGGAGGAGCGGAAAGTGGAAGAGATGCGGTGGAGGGCATCGTCGACTACGTCTGGCGGGAAATTGCGGTCCTTGAAGAAGGAGGTCATCTGGGTTGTACGGTTTTGGAACTGGTCCTCCTGGGAGCAGATGCGGCGGAGACGAAGGAATTGGGAATATGGGATGGCGTTTTTACAGGGGGCAGGGTGGGAGGAGGTGTAGTCTAGGTAGCTGTGGGAGTCGGTCGGTTTATAGTAAATGTCCGTGTCGATTCGGTCACCCGAGATAGACATAGAAAGGTCTAGGAAGGGGAGGGAGGACTCTGAGACGGTCCAGGTGAATTTGAGGTCGGGGTGGAAGGTGTTGCTAAAGTGGATGAACTGTTCAACCTCCTCGTGGGAGCACGAGGCAGCGCCGATACAGTCATCGATGGAGCTGGGAAAAAAGACTGTTCCACATATCCTACGAAGAGGCAGGCATAGCTCGGGCCCATTCGGGTGCCCATGGCTACTCCTTGGGTTTGGAGGAAGTGGGAGGATTGGAAAGAGAAGTTGTTCAGGGTGAGGACCAGTTCAGTCAGTCGAAGGAGGGTATCAGTAGAAGGGTACTGGTTGGTACGGCGGGAAAGGAAGAAGCGGAGGGCTTTAAGTCCTTCGTGATGGGGGATGAAGGTGTACAGGGACTGGATGTCCATGGTGAAGAGAAGGCGTTGGGGACTGGGGAAGCGAAAATCATGGAGGAGGTGGAGGGCTTGGGTGGTGTCCCGAACGTAGGTGGGGAGTTCTTGGACTAAGGGGGACAGGACCGTGTCGAGGTATGCAGAGATGAGTTCGGTGGGGCAGGAGCAGGCTGAGACAATGGGTCAGCCGGGGCAGTCAGGTTTGTGGATTTTGGGCAGGAGGTAGAAACGGGCAGTACGGGGTTGTGGGACTATGAGGTTGGAAGCGGTGGATTGGAGATCCCCTGAGGTGATGAGGTTCTGGATGGTTTGGGAGATGATGGTTTGGTGGTGGGAGGTGGGGTCATCGTCAATGGGGCAGTAGGAGGAGGTGTCCGCGAGCTGGGGTTTAGCCTCAGCGGTGTAAAGGTTGGTGCGCCAAACTACTACCGCGCCTCCCTTGTCTGCTGGTTTGATAGTGAGGTTGGGGTTGGAACGGAGAGAGTGGAGGGCTGCACTTTCCGAGGGTAAGAGGTTGGAGTGGGTGAGAGGGGTGGCGATGTTGAGGCAGTTAATGTCGCTGTGGCAGTTGGCTATGAAGAGATCGAGGGCGGGTAAGAGGCCAGCACGGGGTGTCCAGGTGGATGGGGTGTGTTGGAGGCGGGAGAAGGTGTCGTCAGAGGGTGGGCGAGAATCTTGGTTGAAGAAGTAGGCGCGGAGGCGAAGGCGGCGGAAGAATTGTTCGATGTCACGCCGCATGTTGAACTCATTGATCCGAGAGCGTAGGGGAATGAAGGTGAGACCTCTGCTGAGGACTGATCTTTCATCCTCAGAGAGGGGTAGTGAGACAGGACCAAGGCAGAGAACGAAGTAAGACTGATCAATTAAATTCAATTTATTTCAATGAGAGAGCTCTGACAGTAAATTCAGATAATCTCGGTTCAAGTTTATATGATAATGCTGTGGCTTTAACAGGTTATTTGTCCTTTTTTTTGAAGAGACGTTTTAAGATAAAGGTGCAGAATTGTCTACTTGGAGAGCCAGTAAAGTAAGCATCTTGCTAGGCCTTGGGTTTTCCTTTCAAGTTGGATCAATTGAAGCAAACTGAATGCTTGTCGCCAGCTCTTACAGTTAAAGATTTTTTGAGGTTTTTTTGGTTATTTGGTGTTACTTAAGCTGTTACTATTATGGGTTTGCAGAGTGAAATGTTTCCCTCTCTAGATTAAAACCAAAAGCTGGGTGTTCTCTTCCAAGGTTGCTAGATTGCATCAGAGACAAAATATTTTAATTGGTTGTATTTTAACTAAACTTTCTAAATAAATAATGTTTTGCTTAACATGGAAAAGTTTGAAAAAGCGCATTGCATCTAAAACACAGCATTTTACATTTGCCTTAAAAATAAGAAAATGTTGGGATCTGGGTTACCGTCTCACAGTAATTTGAGGAGGTCCTATCTTCCCCATAACAAATCAGGGGCTCCTGTCCAGAAAAAAATCCAGGTTGGACTGCGGATTATTGAATTCAATGCCAGCGAGTGGTCCGTGTAAATTACGATTTGGAATTTGAATTCGATTAGTCTAAAAAGGATGTGTCTTCTGTAGGACTGGGTCTTTCAGTCACGAACAAACTTCTAGAGGTGGAAGATGTCGCATCCGGAGTTTTATGGAAAGTGAACAAGAGAAAACTGTGGAAATTAGCAGACCACCTGGAGTTGGGGCTAGCTTTGCCCATGTAAAAATGACAAGGAATCGCAGCAATAGCTCGACATATATAATTGCTGGAATTACCATTTGAATCTTTATAAATGGTTCGAATGCAATTGCAGATGAAGAAGCTTGGACATGAAAAAGAAATGAAATACTTTGAATTAAGTTTTTTTCAGAGGGAAAATATTATCACCAGCAGAAGAAAAAGAAAAGTAACGGATGGCTGTCGCAGAAGAAAATCAGAGACAGAAGAAAAGCAGAAACAGAGGGAGGAGGAAGTAAGATTTTAGCAAATGAAGAGGAAAGTTGACTCAAAATGCAACTGAAAATAAATCAAGCATACGACGCCCGAGGGAAACGAATATTTTGGAAGACTTCAAGAATTCACTTCCTCATATGGTGAGAACTCATTTGGAAGAGCAGAGAGATAAAACGGGAAGATTAGCAGTGGAAATGGCCCAGGATTATGAGTTGGATAATAAATCAAAATCTGGCTTCCGTCATCAACATCAGTCTGTGAGAGATAGAAATTCGGGAAAGGAGAAATCCTCATTTGGTAAGGGGAAAGAAGACCTCATTGAAAATTTAAAAACATTTGTCACAGGTTAAAAAGGAAACGTATGTGGGGGAAACAGAAGTAACAAAGCTTAGGTGTTGTCACTGCAATAAACTAGTTGCAGTGGTGGCATAATCAAAAAAGCACTGGGAAGATGGATGTGGGAAAACTGTTTAAGTCAGTATTCTGTTAAAGTGGTAACGGAAATCACAATTGAAGCTAAAACGTTGGAACGGAATGTACTATCGAAAAAGGGATTGGTTGAGAGGAAACTGCAACATCTCCTTAATAAATTTACTTGCACGAGTAAGGTTTGCTCAAATATGTCAGAAGGAACAGGTGAACAAATATAAAGTTTGCAGAGATGCAGGAGCATGTTTTGACCATGCTGTCACTTTAACAAGGTTATTTTGTCCTTGATATTTTTTTCAACAGAGGTGTCGAAATGTCTAATTTACAATGACAGAGTAGTGGCCAGTACTCCCAGTTCGGATTTCTTCTACTGAGATTCAGTTGTAACAGTGAGAAACTGCTAGATTAGCTGTTGCACAGAAGATGCTGCAGTCCAGTTAAAGATTTCAAGCTTCAGCAGATTATTGACTGATTTGTCTCTGAAATCTTTTCTGCCACTAGTTGCCCGTGCCTAAATTTACTTTTTGCCAAGGTGTATGTTACGGGAATGGGATAGTTCCTTAGTTAAGTTGCTGTATCTGATCAGTTAAGTTTTCTATTAGTTATGTTACACTAAATTCCATTCCCTTCTGTTCGTGTTTCAATTGCAGTCTTCAAATAAAGGAAAGGAATCGTCAGTATGGCTTTTCCAGAGAGATGTCATGCCGACAATTTTGTTAGAATATTTTCTGAAAATATGATCAAATGTGTGGATGTACTATCGAAAGCCAAGAGGTTTGACCAACTGCATCCCACCTAGAATATGTACTTCATATCTGCCTTTAAAATAAGAAACAGTTATTAAGCTCGGCTAACTTTTGAAAATATGTTGCGGGGTTCTGGCCTGGTACATAACAATGTCAATTTTTGATGGTGAGAGTCGAGGAGTCGAGACCAGAATTTCAGAAGGACAATTGGCAGAAAATTGGTACAAGAGGAATTTACGGCACAGTGAAAACTGTCATTGGATACATGGGGTTGGAAAGTCTGGTGGAAAGGGTAGAAGAGGTTATAGGTGTACAACTGAAACTCTCGTCTCCAGGTGTACAATTTGTCTGTGGTAGTGATGTGCTGGGATCACAGGTCGGAGAGTTGCCTGCAGTGGTTGAAAAGTTAGGACAGCATCAGGCAACTTAGGTACGAGAGGAAGTATATCACGGGATTCTTCCCGACTGTGTGATGAGAAAGTCACAAAGCTAGGGTGTGAAACAGAGGCGAAACCAAAGAACAAACATAAGGAATTGACATACAATTATCACAGACAATGTTTGATGAAGTGGTTGAGAGAAAAGATCACATTGGAGCGTATATACAAACCACTGCAATGGAAAGTCAGAGCTGGCACCAACTAGAAAAGGTCAAACAGGATCGCATAAATTCAAAGCAGAACAGTGCAGCAGCCCTTCACAGGAGACAACAAACGACTGACGATGTCACCTAGAAAGGGGACAAAACGTCCGCAACAAATCTACCAGCTCGGCGCACAGACCAGCAAAGAATCCAACCAAGATTCGTGGTTTAATGGATAGCGAAGAAGGTTACCTCAGAGCAACTTGTTTAGATAGACCTAAGGACCTAGTCCTGGCAGATGAATTTTAATGTAGGTAAATGTGGTATATTAAATATTGTCCGGAAAATCAGGCAAGAGCTAATACACTTAATGTTAAATTCCTGGGATTATTTGAACAGCCTTCGACCATGACCTTTTATTGCCAATTACTAAGCCAGTTTCCAATCCATCTCGACAGGTTTCGCTCAGTTTCATGTGATTTAATCGTCTCAGCTTCCCATGTGGGACGTTGTAAAACCGTTGCTAAAATCCACATAAACTACATAAATTAAACTTCCCTAATCCACACATTTGATCATATTTTCAGAAAATATTCTAACAAAATTGTAGGCATGACATCTCTCTGGAAAAGCCATACTGACTATTCCTTTCCTTTCCAAGTGATATTAATTCGCTCCATCAGATTTTTCTCCAGTATTTTCAGCGGTCTGACGTTTCCTCGTTCATCTCTGTTCCCCTTCATAAAAAGTGAAATCACATGTACGGTTCTCCAGTCATATGACACATTCTCCATGGCCAAAGAGGGGTGAAAAATGTTTGCCAAAGCCTCTGAAATTATTTACCTCACCTCCCTCAGCAGCCTGGATGCAATTTATCCGGATCTAGGGATTTGTCTATTTTAACTCCGACAGATACTTCACTAGAAAGACTTCAATTCGAACGCATCACAGCTTGGTATGACAACTGTTCTGACCAGGACGGTAAGAAACTACAGAGAACACAGCCCAGTCGATTACATAAGCCAGCGTTCCATCCACCAACTCCATCCAAACTTCCCATTGCCTCCGGAATGCAGCCAAATCAATCCCAGACCCTACCACCGAGGTTATAATCTCTTCCACGCTCGTCCATTGGATGGAGAATACCAACGATTAAATACACGTACCAACAGATACAAGAGCAGCTCCTTCCACACTGTTACTAGACCTTTGAGTGAACCTGTCAAGGTTTAAACTTAATAATGTTCTTGCTCTTTGTGCGCCTTCCCCCCAGCCATGATATTGTATTTCTTGCTCTGTTCTATTAACCTTATGTATTTTGTATGTAATGATCTGCCTGTACTACACACAAAGACAAAACTTTTCATTCTATCTAGATAAATGTGAGAATCCTAAATCACTAGTAGCCCACTTCTAATGTCAAACTGTACAGGCTCCTCACAGTCTCTTTTCCTGAATTCTGTACCTACATTCTCCTATGCCAGAGTGAAGACCAAAGAGAAGTACTCATTCAACAGCGTTCCAATATGCTGCAACGTCACTCACAGGTTACCTCTTACAGTTGATGACCCCTACTCTTTCCTTAATTAACTCTTCCCTTTCATGTGTTCATAAAATATCTTAGGCTTAACCCTAATCATGTTCACAAGTCCTTTTCCATGCCCTTTTCCGCTTCTGTCGTCACTTTCTTACGTTTCCATTTGCACCTCCTACATTTTTCTATGGCCACGGCTGAATTGCTCCTTTTGAACTTCCTAAAAGGCTTATTCTTCCTTTCCCAGTCCTGAATTGTCTTAGACATCCAGGGTTCGCTGAACTTATTGTTCCTTTATTACCCTCGAAAGTTCTTCTCCCTAGTTCCTTCCTTTAAATTCTCTCCATTTTTCACGCTGTGTATTTACTTGCAATTAACTCTTCCTGGGCTAGTGCGAGCACATCCTGCATCATTTTAATGAAATCTACGTTCCCAAACCCAAAGCTGTCTTTTGCAGGCCATCTTTTTCCTTAAAGTTAAAACCTGCCCTGCTTTGATCGCTATTGCTAAAATGGCACCCCACTCCCACATCCAACACTCATTTGGCTCTTTTCTCCAGAACCAGTTTCAGCACTGCGCCGTCCCTTGTTGGGCCTTTAGTGTATTGATAAAGAAGATGTATCCCCGATGCATTTCAATAAATCTGTCCCGTCTAAAGCCCTAAAACTCCGTGGGAAAGTTGAAATGCCGTAGTATAATTACTCGATTATTTTTCTTACACACGTCTATGAACTGTCGAAATATTTGCTCCTCTCTTTCCCCCTGACTGCGTGGGGGCCGATAATATACGCGCAGAAACGTAGCTCCTTCCTTAGTTCTACCCAAAAAGCCTCGGTTGAGGACCTTTCCAAGACATCAACACATTTTAATATAGTAACTGACTCCTTAATTAATAGTGCAAGACCACCGTTTTTACACCCTCCTTTGTCTCACTAAAAGCTCCTGCATTTCGAAATGTTGAGTTGCCAGTCCAGCCCTTCCCTCAACCAACTCATGCATTCATATATCAGTCCAGGCCATTAACTTATCAGTCTTACCTTTCATACTGCTAGCATCAATGACCATCTAACCTTGCTTCACTCTCATGATACTCAACATAGCTGAAATCATGGTGATATGTTTTCTTTGTTTTAGAATTATGTGTCACTGTTTACTCGATATTCTGTGCACCTTCAGCAAGTCAGATGAATTTAAATTCCTCCCAAAAGCACGAGAAAACCTACTTGCAAGGATTTTCTTCATAATATGATTCAGGTGCAGACTGCCCCGTTTGTAAATGTCCCAAGATCCAAGAAAACGTCTGAATGAACGAAGAATCTAAAACCCTCCCTCGTCTGTTTTATTTTCCCATTACAAAACTCGTTAATTCGTGGCACTGGGAGTAATCCTGAGACTACAACCATCAAGATCCTGCTTTATAATCTATTACTTAGCTTCCTGAATTCTGGATAAAATTCAGGATTCATGACTGTTCCCATATCATTAGTCATAACATGTAACACGACCTCTAAATTATTGACCACCCTTTCAGAATCTAGATTAGAGTGGTGCTGGAAAAGCACATCCTGCTCCTCGGATGCTGCATGACCTACATAGAACATAGAACATAGAACAATAGAGCACAGAACAGGTCCTTCGGCCCACGATGTTGTGCCGAACATTTGTCCTAGGTTAAGCACCCATCCATGTACCTATCCAATTGCCGCTTAAAGGTCACCAAAGATTCTGACTCTACCACTCCCACAGGCTGCGCATTCCATGTCCCCACCACTCTCTGGGTAAAGACCTCACCCCTGACATCTCCCCTGTACCTTCCACCCTTCACCTTAAATTTATGTCCCCTTGTAACACTCTGTTGCACCCGGGGGAAAAGTTTCTGACCGTCTACTCTATCTATTCCTCTGATCATCTTATAAACCTCTATCAAGTCACCCCTCATCCTTCGCCGTTTCAATGAGAAAAGGCCTAGCACTCTCAACCTATCCTCGTACGACCTATTGTCCATTCCAGGCAACATCCTGGTAAATCTTCTCTGCACCCTCTCCAAAGCTTCCACATCTTTCCTAAAGTGAGGCGACCAGAACTGCACACAGTATTCCAAATGTGGCCTAACCAAAGTCCTGTACAGTTGCAACATCACTTCACGACTCTTGAATTCAATCCCTCTGCTAATGAACGCTAATACACCATAGGCTTTATTACAAGCTCTGTCCACCTGAGTGGCAACTTTCAAAGTGGTATTGGAAAAGCACCTGCTGTGCTTTTCCAGCACCACTCTAATCTAGACTCTGATCTCCAGCATCTGCAGGCCTCACTTTTGCCTACCCTCCCCTATCAGGATACCCAGCAACCATAGCAGCAGGGAAGCAATTCATCACCATTGAATCACTTTTTCGACTGCAGAAAAGCGTGTCTGCTACCCTGACTAAAGAGTCCCCTATCACTATTGTTTTTCCTTTCTTCTTCCTTCCGTCCTCTACAGTCAAATCATTTGTGGTGCTGGAAGCTTGGCTCTGACTGCATTGTTCCGAGGGACTAGCTCCCTCATCAGCTTCCCAAGTGGAATACCAATTTCTGAGTGGGTCCGAAGCGGACTGTCCCACTGTCTGTTTGTTGTTTCTACACCGTCTAGTCTGGACTATCTGGTGGTCACCCATTTCCTTCTTTTCCGTCATCCGTTGTTCAGCAATCTGACCACCTATCCAATGCCTTACAAACACCACTGTCAGCCTCGCAGATATGCAGCAATGTCCCCACTGTTCTGAGATCTAAAGCTCAAGCTTCTATAGCTGACAGCACTCCGTGTGCATGTGAATATCTAGGGCACAGGTAGCGTCCATGGCTCCCCACATATGATAAGCAGCACATGTCATTCGTATAGCCACTCCTTACATATCTTAAATTTGCAATTCACGCCTTAGACTGGAATGACTAGTCTTCTTTTGAGACTTTATTTTCTATCACTAGGTTTTGAAAACATTAACTCGAACTGTGTACTCTGCAATTCCCTTTTCTGTTGCGTGACCTAGCTAACCTCTCTGAGAATGCATTTCTGCACTGTTTTCACGGTGGCCTCTGTTGGATATTCTTCCTCTTGTTGTGCAGTGGGCGCTGTGTAATTCCATCTATAGTTGTGGTGTTCGAACCGAATTCTCCATGAATCCTCAGTCATTTCTCAGTGTCACCCTGTACCGCATGTTATTTATTCTGTTCAGAACCGTGACCTCCACAATCACGTCTTTAGTTCTGCTGACTCAGCAGACCTACTCAGCAATGCCCATCAGTCACTTTTCTGTACCAACTTCTGTTCTTGGCTCATCTTCCTTTTCAGCACCGTGTCCTGGATAATCCACTTATCAGTAAGAATCACAGAGAGAGTCATAGAGTCCCACAGCACGGAGACAGGCCCTTTGGCTCAAAATGGTCCAGCCAAACAAAATGTCCATCCCTGCTAACTCAACTTCAATGCACTTGGCAGATATCCTTCTAAATCATTCCTATCCACGTATTTGTCCAAACGCCTTTTAAGTGTTGTTAAGGTACCTACCTCAACCACTTCTGCCGGTAACTCATTCCATATGCATACCACTCTCTGTGTATGCAAGTTGTCTCTCAGGTTCTCTTTTATCTTTTTCCCTCCAACAGTAAACTGAAGATCGTCTCGTCCTCGGTTGTCCACAGCTGGGAAAAAGACGAAGCGCATTCACCTTATTCATACCTCTCATGATTTTATATACATCGATAAGATCTCCCCTCAGTCTGCTACGCTCTGAAGAAAAAGCTACTAGCTTGTTAAAACATTCTTGTAAATTTCTTCTGCACTCTTTCCAGCTTAATCCTTTAGCAAGGTGACCAAAACTGAACACAATCGTCCAAGTGGGGCCTCACCGACATCCTGCACAAAGAACAAAGAAAAGTTACAGCCTATGTACAGGCCCTTCCGCCCTCCAAGCCTGAGCCGATAAAAATCCATTGTCTAAACCTATCACCCAATTCCTAAGCTTTTGTATCCGGCTGCTCCTGACCTACTCTAGCATCTGTCCAGACGCACCTTAAATGAATCTACAGTGCCTGCCTCTACTACCTCTGCTGGCAACGCGTTCCAGGCACCTATCATCCTCTGCGCAAAGTACTTAAACTTTTCACCTCTTACCTTAAATGTGTGACCTCTCGTTATTGAATCCCTCACCCTGGGAAAAAAAGCTTTATCTATCCGGTCTATACCCTTCATGACTTTGTAGACCTCAGTCAGGTTGCCCCCTCAATCTCCTTTTTACTAATGAAAACAATCTTCAACTACTCAACCTCTCTTGATAGCTAGCACCTTCCTCACTAGGCAACATCCTCGTAAACCTTATCTGCACCCTATCCAAAGCCTCCGCATCCTTTTCATAATGTGGCGACCAGAACTGTACACAGTATTCTAAATGCAGCCGAACCAAAGTCTTGTACAATTTTAACATGCCAGCTCTTATACTCAATACCCCGTCCGATGGAGGCAAGCATATCATATTACTTCTTGACCACTCTATCCACCTGTGCAGCCACCTTCAGGGAAAAATGGACGTGAACGCCCAGATCTTCCTACTCATCAACTTTTCTCAAGGCTCTGCCGTTTACTGTATAGTTCGCTCTTGAATTAGACTTCCCAAAACGCATCACCTCACATTTGGCTGGATTGAACGCCATCTGCATCTTCTGCGCCCAAGTCTCCAGTCTATCTATATTCTCCTGTATTCATTCATCGTCCCCTATGCTTTCTGACACTCCACCAATCTTCGTGTCATTTTCAAACTTACTGATCAGACCAACAATACCCTGTTCCAGATCATATATGAATATTGCAAACAACAGTGACACTAGCACTGATCCCTGTGAACACCACTGGTCACCTTTCTCTATTTCGAGAAACTCCCTTCAACTGCTATGCTCTGTCTCCTCTTACTCAACCAGTTCTTTATCCACCTAGCTAGAACACCCTGCACACCATCTGACTTTACTTTCTCCATTAGTTTACCACGGGGAACCTTATTGAACGCTTTACTAAAGTCCATGTATATGACATCTACAGCCCTTCCTTCATCTATCATCTTGGTCACTTCCTCAAAGAACTCTATTAAGTTGGTAAGGCACAATCTACCCGGCACAAAACCATGTTGGCTATCACTGATAAGCCCATTCTCTTCCAAATATAAATAGATTTTATCCCACAGTACCTTCTCCAGCAATTTTCCCACCACTGACGTCAGGCTTACTGGTCTGTAGTTACCTGGAATATCCCTACTGCCCTTCTTGTACAAGAGGACAACATGTGCAATCCTCCAGTCCTCTGACACCTCATCTATGTTTAAGGGTGCCATAAAGATATCTGTCAGGGTCCCAGCTATTTCCTCTCTCGCCTCCCTCAGCAAACTGAGATAGATCCCATCCGGTCTTGGGGATTTGTATGCCTTAATGACCTTTAGCCCACCCAACACATCTTCCCTCCTGATGTCAACATGATCCAATATCTAATCACAAAATTCATCACCTTCCGTTCCTCAGTGAACACTGATGCAAACCATATCATTGAGAGTCTCACACATTTTCTCAGTTTCGACATACAGCCTCCCTTCCTTATCCTTTAGTGGAACAACCCTTTCTCTGGTTACCCTCTTGCTTCTTATTAAGTATAAAATCCTTTGGCATTCACCCTAATTCCGCTCGCCAAAGTTATTTCACGACCCACTTTAGCCCGCTTGATTCCTCATTTAAGATTGGTCCTATTCTTCCAATATTCCTCCAAGGTCCGTTCTGTTCTTAGCTGTCTGGACCTTATGTAGGCATCCCTTTTCCTCTTAGCTCGTCGCACGATTTCTTCTGTCATCCATGGTTTACGAATCTTGCCTTTCCTATCCCTTGTTTTCAAAGGGACATGCCTATCCTGCATCATCTTTAACCTATCTTTGAAAGCCTCCAACATATGAAATGCGGACTTTCCTTCAAATAGTTGTGCCCAATCCACATTTCCCAACTCCTGCCTAATTTTGATATAATTGGCCTTGGCCCAGATTAGTACTCGTCCCTTAGGACCACTCTCATCTTTGTCTACGAATATTCTAAAGCTTACAGAATGGTGGTGGCTATTCCCAAAGCAATCCCCCACTGCAACTTCTATCACCTGGCCTGGCTCATTCCCCAACACTAGGTCCAAAATAGTGCCTTCCCTTGTGGGACTACTGATATACTGCTCTTGAAAACCTTCCTGGACGCTCCTTACAAATTCTGCCCCAGCCAGTCCTCTGACACTAAGTGTATCCAAGTCAATGTTGGGGAAATTAAAATCTCCCATCACCACCACACTGTTGCCTCTGCATCTTTCCATAATCTATTTACCTATTTGTTCTTCTACCTCACGATCTCTGTCGGCAGGCCTGTAATACAGCCCCACCAATGTAACTGCACCCTTCTTATTTCTCAGCGCCACCCATAACACCTCACTACTCAAACCCTCTATAGTGTCCTCCTTTACCACAGTCGTGATATCATCCCTGAGCAGCAATGTAACTCCTCCTCCCCCCCCCCCCCCCAACTTTTACTTCCCTCCCTGTCCTGTCTGAGGCATTTATATCCTGGAACATTTAGTTGTCATTCATGGTCTTCCTTCGACCAAATCTCTGTGATCGCAATAACGTCATACTCCCAGGTACCAATCCATGCTCTAAGTTCATCTGCCTGACCCACTATATTCCTTGCATTAATGTATATGTAATTCAGGCCGCCAGCTCTTCAGCTTTCATCTGCTCCTTGCCCACTCTTCCCCTTGGTCATCCTAACTTTGTGATCCATACAGTCTCCAGTTTCCACCTCACTAACTAGTAGTCTTCTCTTCTGGTTCCCAGCCCCCTGCCACATTAGCTTTAAACTTCCCCAACAGCAGTAGCAACAAACTCCCCAAGGACATTAGTTCTAGTTTGGTTCAAGTATCGACTATTGCACAACTACAACACAGCTTTCAAACCTCTATAGCCAATGCCCTGGCTGATAACGTCCATTGTGCCAAAAGCCTTCTTCACTGCCTTGTCGACCTGTGACTCCAATTTCAGAGAACAGTGCACCTGAATTCCAAGGTCCCTCTGTTGCACGATACTCTTTAAGGACCTACGATTCACCATGAGATTCCAACCTTGCTTTGATTTTCCAAAATGCAACACATCACACTTATCTATACTAAACTCCATTTGCCATTTCTCGACCCAATTCCCCAGCTGAACACGTTCCTGCTGCAATATCTGATAACCCTAGGCACTGTCTGCGAAAATTCCTATTTAAGTATCATCTGCAAACCTACTAATCATGCCTTGTACATTCTCATTCAAACCATTGATACAGATAACAAACACTAATGGGCCCAGCACGGACCCTGAGATACTCCATTAGTCAGGGGCATCTAGTCTGACAAGCGTCTTACCACTATATTTTAACCTCCGCTTGCTACCGTCAAGCCAATTGTATATCCAACTGGCCAGGTCCCCATGGATTCCATGCGATCTAACCCTCCAAAGCAGACAATGTGGAAACTTAGCAAAAACCTTACTGAAATCTACAAAGACAACATCTACCGTCCTGCCCTCGTCAACCTTCCTGATCACTTCATCAAAGAACTCTAACAAATTTGTGGGTGATGATCTCCCACGCACAAAGCCATGCTAACTATTCCAAATCAAACCCTATCTTTCCAAATGTACGGTTATCCTATCTCAGAATTTTCTCAAGTAATTTACTCACCAAAGATGATGGGCTTACTGGTCTAGAGCTCTCAAATTGTTCTTTGCAGCCCTTCTTGAATTAAGGCACAATAAGCATTACTCTCCAGTCTTGCAGAAACTCACCCGTGGCTAGCAAACATGCAAAAATATCAGACAGGGCCCGTGCAATTTCCTCTCTCGCCTCTTGAAATGTTCTTGGACATAACTGTCGGGACCAGGAGATTTATCCACTTTCATACATTGTAACATCTCCTCTACTGTGGTATGGACTGCCCCCAAGACATTATCAATAACATCTACAACATCCGATTTCTACTTGTCATTCTCCACGGTAAACACAGAGGAGAAAGGTTAATTCAGCTGCTTGCCCTTCTCTTGCAGTTCTACACATACGTCGTCCTAATCTCTTTCTAATTATTCTTTTTTTCTTTAATATACTTAAAGAACCTCTTCGGATTCACCATAATTTTCTAAGTCAAATTTATCTCGTGATACTTTTTCGCCTTCCTGATTTCCATCTTCAATAAACTCCTGTTCGCCATATGTAGCAGAAGCGATTCCCTTGATCCATGGTGCCAGGATGTGAGCCATGCTTCCTTCTGTTTGCTGGTCAAAGCTTCAATATCTCTTGTCATCTATGGTTCCCTATTCCTGCCAATCTTGCCGTTCATCCACATAGGAACATACAGAACTTGAACTCTAGCTATCTCACTTTCAAATATCTCCGACTTGCCAGAGGTCACCTTACCTGCAATTCAAATACTCCAAACAACCCCTCCAAGCTCCTGTCTAATTCCATCAAAATTCGCCTTGCCCCAGTTTAGAACTTGAACCTGTGGTTCCGTTTTGTCCCTCTTGCACAGGTCACCTCTGCCCCAGAAAAGATCCCAACGATCAAATGATCCGAATTCCTCCCTCGTGCATCAATTCTTTAACTACGCATTCATCTGCAATTTCCTTCTGTTTTACCCTCACTAGCATGTGGCACTGGAAGTAATCCAGATACTACCAGCAACGAGGTCCTGGTTTTGAACTTTTGTCCTCGTTCTTTACCATCACTTCGCAGGACCTCATCCCTATTTCTAACTAAGTAATTTCTGCCAACGTGCGCAATGTCTTCTGGCTGCTCACCTTCCTTCTTGAGAACGTTCTGCAGCCGGTGTGAGACATCCTGGACCCTGGCACCAGGGAGGCGACACACCATCTTGGATTCCAGTCTGCCCCCATAACTATCGAGTCTCCTGTCACTAAGGCCCTGTTTAACTTTACCTTTGCTGCTATGCCCCAGAGCCAGTCAGTGCCACTGATCTGACCGCTTCTGCTTTCCCCTGAACACTCATCCCCGCAACAGTATCCAAAACGGTAAATTCGTTTTTCATGGGAATGGCCACATGGGATACGTGCACTATCTGTTTTCTCCCTTTGCCCTTTCATCGTTCTCACCCTGATACTCTCTGCCCGCATCTTAGGTTTTACCACCTCACTAAAACACATCTCTGAAGAGCTCGGCATCTCGGATGATCCTGAGTAAATCCAAATCCTAACACGGTCTCCCAGGAGCTGAAGCTGCGTGCACTTCCCACACGTGTGGTCATCAGGAAAGATGGCAACCTCCTGAAGCTCCCATATCCTGCGAGAGGAACATGTGACTGCCATAATTGCCATCTCAATTGCTGTAAGACTAATGCATAAAATCAAAAAAATGACTTTACCTGAGCTTAACTGTATTTTTTACTGAGCCAGTGCTCTGCAAAGTGTCTCGAGCCAAAGCCTTACCAGTTACTTTGCTGTGGTGTAAAAGCTGATATTTGGCAGAATCCTCCTAAGGTATTTAAAACGAGAACCGTCTGGTGAATTCTCCTGTTGAGCAGCCTTCTCAGAGCTTGCTTCTTCCAAAATCGTCCTCAGTCATATCTCATTACTGCCCTATGTTGGATGTTCTTCCTGTGCAGCTCTGGGTCCGATAAAATTTCCTTTGCAGTTGCAGTAAACGAGTTAACCACTCTTGTCATCCTCTTGAATTACTTCTCTCTACTGCACTGTGTTCGATGCTCTTTCTGTTTTCAGCAAGTGGTCCTCAACGATCTCCATCTCAGCTACGTTCATTGAGCCGGGATCATCCAGAGTCTACTTCAGTCCCTCCACACCATCGATCTCTGTTTGACTCACTTTCCCAACCAAGCACCAGACACACCGTGAAGATCTCCTCAGTTGTGTTCAGAGAGGTAACTTCTTCCAGAATCCTCCCCAATAACGTTTCTACCATCCTCTGTTGGGTGCTTTTCCTCCTCTTCATCACTGCACTTTCTATCATTCCCTCCACAGAATATGAGCAAGCTGCGGTCTTTGAGAATCCTCGTCAGTCATTTCACAAATTGCCTTTGGTTAGCTGATTGCATCCTGCTGCTCACTGGATTCTCTGCAATTCCCATTCAGTTGTGGTGAGTAAGCTGACTTCACTCTGAGCTCTTCTTGGTGATTTCACAATATCAGTCTCTGTTGAATGTCTTTCTTTAGAGCACCACATCCTCTGTTATCATTCTTTAGTTGTGCTGAATGAGTCAGATTCTCCCAAAATCCTCATGACACCACAAGCCAACTCCAAAATGAATCCTTCTCAGTCAATCTTAACTCCTGCTCTTTGCTGGATGCTCTTCCATCCATCAGCTGCTCATACCTCTGTGACCAGCTTCTCAATTCATACGTTCGTAAGTTCTTAACATATAGGAACCGAATTAGGCCATTCAGTCCATTGAGTCTGTTCTGCCATTCGATCATGGCTGAAACGTTCCTCACTCCCAATTTCCTGCCTTCACTCTGTATGCATTACCAATTAAACGTCGATCTAGATCCTCCTTAAATTTGTTTACTGCCCCAACATGCACTGCACTTTGGGGTAGCGAATTCCACAGATTCACAACCCTTTGGGAGAAGTAGTTTCTCCTCAATACAGTTTTAAATTTGCTTCCCCTTACCCTATGACCTCTCGTCCCAGAATGCCCCACAAGAGGAAGCATTCACACTCCGTCTATTTTATCTATACCTTTCATCACTTGAATACCTCATTCTATCTCCTCTCATTCTTCTAAATTTCAGAGAGTATGAGCCTAAACTGTTCAATCTCTCCTCATACAACAACCGCCTTATCTCTGGAATCAATCTAGTGAACCTCCTGTAAACTGCCTCCAATGTCATTACATCTTACCTCAAAAAAGAGAATAAACTGTGCACAATACTCCATGTGTGGTCTCACCAACAGCTTGCATAGCTGCAACAATGCTTCCTTACCTTCATATTCTATTTCTTTCGTTACAAAAGCTAACATTTCGTCTTCTTTATTGTCTGCTATATCTGCATGCTCGTATACTGTGACTCATGAACGGGTACACCTACATCCCTCTGTACTGGAGCACCCCGAAGACTCTCCCCATTAAGATAATATTTTTCCCTCCCATTTTTCAATCAAAGTGCATGCTTTCACCCTTATCCACGTTAAACTCCATCTGCCACATTTTGGCCCACTCTCCTATCCTAACCATATTCATACGTGAGGTTGTTATTTCCTCATTGCAATTTACTGTTCTGGCTATTGTTGTGTCATCAGAAAATGCGGCTATCGAGTCTTCTATCAATGTATCCAATTGGTTAATGTAGAATGTAAATAGCTGAGGTTCCATGAGTGAATCCTGCAGCACTCCACTAGTTACAGCTTGCCGTCCAGAAAAAAAAAACATTTATCTGGCCTCTCTCTCTCTTCTGTCCATCAACCAGTCTTCTATCCATGCTAAGAAATTTACCTGATCCCAAATGATATAACCTTATGATTGTTTTTGTGGCATCTTCCTGTTGTCCATATAAATTTCATTACAGAATCACCGTTATCCATGCTTGTTACATCTTCGAAGAACTCTAGCAAATTAGTCAAATATAATTTGCCTTTCCTAAAACCGTGCTGACTCCGATGGATAGATTTTTGACTTTCCACATGTCCTGATATTGCTTCCTGAAAAATTTATTCTAACGCTCTCCCAACAATACATGTTAAACTAACTGGTCTGTTGTTTCCTACATTTTGCCTCCCTCCATTTTTGAATATGGGCGTTATATCAGCCATTTTCCAATCCACTGGAATCTTTTCCGTATTCAGGGAATTTTGGAATAATATAATCAATGGGTCTGCTGTCTGCACTCTCACTTCTTTAAATACCCTAGGAAGTAGGCCATCAGGCCTAGGGAACTCAAATCTATTAGTTTTATTAGGGCATTCCCCCTATCGATGTTGATTGTTCTAAGTTCTACAAAATCTATTGTCTCTGGCTTGCTCGTTCCAACAGGAATGTTACTATTGTCGTCGATCGTGAAAACAGAGGCTAAGTTTTGATTCAGCATCTCTGCCACCTCAGTGTTCCCACTATTAACTGTCCGGTTTCATCTTCCAAGGACCAACTCTCACATTAGAGATTCTTTCCTTTTATATGCCTACAGAAGCTTTAGCTATACTTTTTGATAGTTTGTGCTAGTTTTCTTTCATACGTTCCCTAAGATATTTTTTAGTATTCCTATGTTTATGTTTGAAAGTTTTCCAATCTTCCAAGCTGCCACTGGACTTCTCAATATTGCACACCTTAGGTTTTAACTTTATATTATCCTTGACTTCCTTGTTTAGCCATGCATAATGTTTATCCACCTTGCTATCATTCTTTCTTCCTGTGATATATTTCAGTTCTGAGCACTTGAGTAGCTTCTTAAATATCTGCCACTGCTCATCCACTGTATTAGCATTTAGCCTTCCTGTTCAATCTACTACAGTCAAATCAGTCCTCATGCCTTAATATATGTCTTTTGTTTAATTCCAGAACACTACTGTGGGGCTCGACGTTCTCACCCCCACACTGAATTTTGAATTCTGTCATACAATGGTCAGTACTCCCTACAGGATCCGTAACTATTTAGTCATCAATTAATCTCAACCCCAACACTGATAACCAAATCCAGAGTAGCCTGCCCCTGATTGGTTCCACAACATAGTGCACCAAGATACAATCCCGAACACATTCATGCCTCCACGCTACCCTTGCCAATTTGATTTTTCCTATCTATGTGCATGTCAAAATCATCTATGATTATTGCATTGGTGATCAGGCTGACATCTTTCAGAATATTCCTCAGAGACGTTTCAATATCTCCCACTATTGGATGGTTTCTATCCTGTGTGTGTATCAGGTCCTTCGTCATTGTCTTTTCAGTTATCATGATGGAGCTGACTTCTTCCAGAATCTTCATCAGTTTCTTCACATCACTGCGTCCATGGAATTCAATTTCTCCTGTTGAGCATTGGATCCTATGCATTCCAAACATTAATTGATTTCACTGAGCCAACTTCTCCAAGAAACCGGCTCAAATTGTTCTCACTACGGCTGTCTCTTGAATGGTAGGCCTTCTGCCTTCTGCCGCCCTTCTGATCATCTGCAGTACCATCTCAGCACTGCTGAGCAAGCCAACTTCGCAGAATCCTCCTCAGCTGCTTCTTACCATCAGTCTCTGCTGTGTCATAGAGTCATAGAGATGTACAGCATGGAAACAGGCCATTCGGTCCAACCCGTCCATGCCGACCATATATCCTAACCCAATCTAGTGCCACCTGCCAGCACCCGGCCTATATCCCTCCAAACCCTTCCTATTCATATACCCATCCAAGTGCCTCTTAACTTTTGCAATTGTACCAGCCTCCACCACTTCCTCTGGCAGCTTATTCCACATACACAAGACCCTCTGTGTGAAAAGGTTGCCCCTTAGGTCTCTTTTATATCTTTCCCCTCTCACCTACACCTATGCCCTCTCGTCCTGGACTCCCCGACCCCAGACACAAAGTAGAGGACCCAGCACCGATCCCGGTGGTACTTCACAAGTTACAGGCTTCCAGTATAAGTGATAGCTTCTTATGAAATCTGTCATCTCCCAGAATACATTTGACAAAAAAATGTATTGTTATTAAATGTGTAAAATCAGAGTGGATGTCATGAGGAATTTTTATACCTTCGGTAAAGATATAAAAGAGAGCTAAGGGGCAACTTATTAACACAGAGGGTGGTACGTGTATGTAATGAGCTGCCAGAGGAAGTGGTGGAGGCTGGTGCAATTGCAACATTTAAGAGGCATTTAGATGGGTATATGAATCGGAAGGATTTGGGGGGATATGAGCCAGGTGCTGGCAGTTGGGACTGGATTGGGTTAGGATATCTGGTCGGCATGTACGGGTTGGACTGAATGGTCTGTTTCCATGCTGTACATCTCTATGACTCTATACTGTTGATTTTTATATTGAAATTTACATGTTCCAGTTAAGATTTCTCATGCATCATCTCCTATCACATTACGTCATCGATGGAACGATGATGCTAAACATCGCGATTTCACAAGCAGATGATTTAAGAGGGCAGGGAGTTGACGTTATCCAGGTGGAATTTAATAAAACATTTGACAACATTAATTATGGTTGGATGTTCCGGAAGCTTAAGTCACATTAAATCAACGGTGTTGTTGGCAAGTTGGTAAGTTGAATTAAAACAAAACTTGCCTAGTCATTGTAGACAGACTGGAGCTGTGGAGGGTTTTGTTTTCTATCTTACTGGAGATTTGTGACCAGTGATAATGAAGTCACAGTCATACATCATCCAAAAAGATCATTTTGGACCAACAAATACCAAACTACTAAATGAAACCGAATGAACTGCCGGTCCTGAAATTGAAACAAAGACAGAGGTTTCTGGAAAATCTCTGCAGCTGTGGTATCATCTGTGAAAAGAAAACAATGTTCATGCGTTGGGTCTCATAACCCTTCCTCACAACAGCAAACGACATTCATCCCATTTACGTGAATTTGACCCATAACCTACTAAACCCTGGCAATTTGTCTGCCTATTCACATCTCAAACATGCAAGATCATCTACCTCGACGAAACTCTCAGTTGACACAATCTATATTACCTTTGAATCATAAAAGCCTTTCTCTGATCCCCTCTTAGCAGTTGCTCCTCACATTAAATTTATGCCCGCTGAAGTTCAACATCTCTGCCCTGGGAAAGGATGGTGGCTCAGTGATTCGCACTGATGCCTCACAGTTCCTTGAATCCGCGTTCAGTTCTGGCCTTGGGTGACAGTCTGTGCAGACTTTGCATATTTTTCGTGTTTCTGCTAGTTTCATCTGGGTGCTCTACTTTCAGTCCAACGACGTGAAGGTTACGAATGTTGGCCATGCTAAAGTATGATTGTTTCAGTGATGTGAAGTCTAGGGGCATTAGCCATGGGAAATTCAGGGTTACAAGGAAAGGGTAAGGGGGTGGGTCTGGGTAGGATGATCTTCGAGTGTCTGTGTGGACTCGATGTACCAAATGATCCTTTTCTAAACTCAAGGGATTCTATGGTTCTGTGAAGAGATTCTCATGAAGTCCTATGTCAGTACCTCTCAAAACGTCATATTCCTCAACGGGATACTCCTCAACCTCAACTGCTCTGAGGAAACCAAGTCCAGTCTCTCCTCATAGCTGAAACTGTTCATTCCAGCCAACATCTTGCTAAATTTCCTCTACACCCTCCCCAATTCAATCCTGTCCTTCCGATAATGTGGTGAACAGAAGTGTACACAGTATTCCATCTGTGACCTTACCAAAGTTTTATAAATTTGTAATAAGACTTATTTGCTCCTTTATTCTCTACTCATCCTCTTTGCCTTCTTCAACAAACTGTCAACAAAGCTGACACTTTCAGGGGTCCATCGACTTGTACATGTATTTTGTTCCTCAGTACTCCTCTGGGAACTACTATCCATTATGAATCCCCTCCTTTGATTTGAGCTCCCAACATGCATCATGTCACACTCGTCGATATTAAATTTCATTTGATGTTTCCCTACTCAATTTGCTAGCTGATCAATATCAGACTGAACCGGAGACCATCCTGATTATGAGAAACACATCAACTTTGGTGCCATTTTAAAATTTAGTAATTCTTTCTTTTCCATTGCCAGCTAGTTGTTAATGTTTCACAAGAATCTGTGCTGGGTCCTCTGTTGTTTGTAATAGTTATAAATGATTTGGATGAAAATGCGAGTTGTCTGAGTCGTAGGCTTGTGGGCAACAGAAAGCTTGATGGAATTGCCGACAGTGAAGAAGATTGTCAAAAGATACCACCGGACATAAAATGGTTGGCAATTTGGCACATGGAGTTTAATCCAGATGAATATCAGTTTGTGTATTTTGGGATATTAAATGCAAGAGGAAAGTATACAGTGAATGTCACAACACTTTGGTACATTGATATGATCATGGATTCTGTCTGCAAATACATAGCCCCCTGAACGTAACAACTCAGGTACATAAAGTGATAAAGAAAATGTGTAGCAAGTCATCTATCAGGACTTGAGCATAAAAATTGGCTAATCATATTGCAGCTGTATAAACATTGAGTACTTCATATTTGGAGTGTTGTGTGCAATTCCAGTCGTCACATTATAGGATTTTACGGAGAGGGTGCAAAAGAGATTCATAAGAATGTTGGATAAGGATATAGTAGTGTCTCAGCTTTACAGGAGGCTGGATGAATTTGGAACATTTGCAAAAGCTTTGGAAATTGTGGCATGATCTGGTCTAATTACATGAAATTTTTGAAGGTTCAGATGAATAGTTGGAGTCGTTGCCTCAGGATTCAAATGCCAAATACTAAGGAGGATAACGTTAAGATGAAGGAGGAAAAGTTTAAAGGCGATGTTCGAGGTCAGTTTTTTTTAACGCAGAGAGTTTTAGGTGTCTGGAGCACACACCAGGATGTTGGTAGAAGCAGATTCGACAGCAACGTTTTAGAGTCATTTGGACAGATAGTTGAATAGGGAGGGAACGTATGTATGTGAACCATGTGCACATAGATGAGATCATTTTAGAATGGAATCATGGTCGGCACAGACATGATATGCTTAAGGGCCTGTTCCTGCACGGAACTGCTCTAATCGCTGTGTTTTATTTAGTGCTGTGAGTATGCCATGTCATTTCAAAATGCGTACAAATCAAATTTATTGAACATTATTGGGTTTATATGAATTACAGCAAAATTAAATATGACTTCACTTTGTGCTAGAGAACATAGGGAGAAAGACATCACGTAGGAAAACGTAAGGAATCCATAAACTGTGACTCTGGACACAAAAGCTTGACAGGAGATTATAACCTGCTTTAAAGTGCAACTCACCACCTATGTTCATTGACATAGTTCAGCTGAAGAATACATAAAATATAACATGACTTTGTATCAACAAGCTCGATCAAAAGAAAACATTTGTGGATAGGAGCGTTGCAAGATGAAAGTGGTATAAGGTACCCATAAACTTACTTGGTAGCAATTTTGATCTTCTATTTTGAATCAGAGAAGGCAAAATCAAGAGACAAAAATGCAACCTTCAGTAAAACAGGAGGAAAATATGAATGTGTATTAATATTTGGATACTTCAATTTGTCTCCTAAATACGGAGAGGAAGTGGAGTCATATCATAAAGGCACAAGAGCTCATAGAATACTACAGAATTTACGTTGTTAAAAAAATTGAACGTTTTCTTTTCTTCTGTTGTTTCTCTACTTCTTTGAAGAAACAATATCTTCTTCACGCCTATTTGTACAACCTGTTTAACTTAATTAGTAACTTTATGTTAATATCATTGTAATCATGAAAGAGTATGGCTGCTTATGCAACTTTAAATGTAGACTGAAGTTATTTTCAAACATAGAGATTTATAAGGATTGCCACAGTTCTTGAAAGTAAGGAATATTTTTACCATTTTTCAAGTCTGTTTGTGTACCCGCTGGATCTGCGCATGTACAGATGAATTGGACTCGAAAGGGCTTGATATAAGTGAAGTTGAACTGTTTGTGAGCTAAAGATCAATGATAAATGTACAAAGGACCTCTACCTGACAATAGCAAAGTGATTGATTCTCATTTAGTTGAACAAGAGAGAAGCTAGCTTGCCAGATCAGCAGAGTAATAAGTAGGCTTGTGTTTACCCAAAAGCGCAATATCTCTGTTCTCTCCATTAAGCCACTTTAAAACTAAAGAAGACCAATGTTTCCTTGAATTGAAAATGTCACAGACGTTTAACAAGCGACGGAAATACTCTGTGCCACTTCCAAACTGGAGGAACTGTCCACGAAAATGAACTTCAAGGAGAAAGTATTGAACAGCAAGAACCAGCACAGCAATGTACACAGGCATAGTGTTCTGTCTGTTTTCTCTCTGCCCATGCCATGGGTGTGGTTTTCTCGATGATTTCGTCTGTCTGCATCTCTTTCTATGAAGGCGGTAGGTAGGGTGCTGTTAAAAGGTGTTTTGACTTTTAAATTGTACAGTTTACTTAATTTTCGTTTACTATTTACCAGTTCCTCGATTTGAATCACCTGTGATAAATAGCGACTGCTATTAAGTACAAGAAAATTCGGTACATTATTTTAACCTGGGTCTGAAAATCTGTTAGTTTGGGGATTTGAATATTTCTTCTAAAATATTTCTTGCAGTGATAACTACGGGACTGGGTGTTGGGGTTGTTGTTGATTTCCGGCATGCTGTCCCAGTCAGTAATGATAGATTTGCATTATGACATAAGCCACAATGTGTGCTTTGTGTCGTGTTCCCAGAATATTAGCCTGGCCTCTGTCTGTCCTGGGTGTGGCATCTTCAACGGTTTTACAATAAACTCACATTACTAATCTACATATTAGAAACATTAACAATAATTTTACTTTTCTCAGCATTGTTTTTCAGAGTTTAACTAACGTTGGTTACATCTACTGGGATATAATTTTCCATATCAATTTTGAATCACTTGAATATTACTGATTCATCAGTCTTTCTGATGACTTTTGATTAGAATCAACTAAAATGTTTAGTAACCAGTGCAGTACATATTTCCAGAGTTGATAATTTAATGTACCTATAGAATCCATGCAATGGTTCTAAACAATCGTTTTAAGCCGTCTTATTTATTTGAGTTGAGGAATTATTATAAAAATTATTATATTCATGCTTCTGATCATTGTTGCATACTATTTAATAATATCTGTAACTTTATTTTAGAGTACCTTAATGCGTAACTTTTTTTTAAAGAAAGGACGCTGTAAGCATTTTTGATTTTATGTTGCATTTAGGCTCAATTTTAAAAAGTTGTTGTCGTTCACTATTAGCTACAATCTAACAAATGAACATTGATAAATTGAATCTCTCATGATTAACTATTTGGCTAAATAGGAAATAACAACAATTCATCAGTTGTGCACCGTGAAATATATCCAATGTGAAAACTCTAATATTATATGTTGTTCATAAATTGATAAGGAATACGTTATAACTACGTTACAGCATCCATTCGAGCATTTCAACGTGGTGTTCACATGTAAGTTAGTGTAATTTACCAGCTTTGAAATCAGCTATATTCCTTTATTTATCAGTTATTGATATGCAACTTTAAAATACATACTTTATTTTCAATGTGTTTTAGGATGAAGTTATAATTAAAAATAAGTGGAAACTTCATTGACTACTGCAGTTTTTTGTCATATTGTTTTTTATTTATATTTTAAAAAATCAGTGGTGCATTTCTTGAAATGCCAATTTCCATTCATTTTGAGGAATACTTTTACAGGTGAATGGCTCCATTTTGACCGTTGAGCTGTGCACCACATAGACCATGAATTCTATATCTGTGAATTCCTTACCAAATGCAATTTTTAAAAACACTTTATCATTGGCTGCATTGCTATGAGAAATAATACCACAACAAAGCATAGCTGCATAATTTCTGAATTTTTTTTTGTATTTTGATCAATGAATGCTACTGCGTTTATATACTGAAAAACAGAGTTAGTTCTCCCCATTCAATAACACTTGCTCAGATATAGCATCGTAGTTGGGGCTGATTCCGGTACTCACATATAAATAATCGAAGGGCTGAATCCCCTACACCCTATTTTGATTCCTAGGTCTTGATGTTCCTATAATGGATCAAATGTAATAGCAAATTAGGAAACAAAGTCAAAAGTTACACTATTTTTCTTAATTAAAAATGCAAGTTGAAGCTGTTTTCCTTTAATTCAAGATGTCGAAAACAAAATAATCGCTTCAAAGCTATGCCTTTGATTTCTCTTCAATTGAAATTATGTACCCGTGAACAAATACTTTCACACCTAACGTTTCTTTTAAACCACAATCAAGATGCATGTAATTCACTCTTTAATTCTGAAAGTATTCCTACAAGTATTGTTTGTACTATCCAAAATGAAAAAGTGTGCACACATTTATAAATACAATATGTGCTAACCTTTCTCAATTTGTTCTTTTTTTCTGTGCAGGGGTGTTCAAATAAGCAATATGTTAAGGACTTATACCACATAGGGTGATTTACCAACTTTGCTGCTTTGAATATTGTTTTGCTTTTTAAGCAATGTTCTGTAACACAATCTGGATTTTTCATAGAATAGAAAATGAAGAAGGTTGCGATATTATTCTACCATTCGATTATGGTCTCCATCCTATTTTCCCATCGCCACGTAACTTTAACAAACGCCTATTAGGAGCAATTTCAAGTTCACACCATGCAGGAGGAAATAAATTCTGGGGGTCACTAAGACATTGCCTCATTCCCTTTATAAAAAATGCATTCCCCATAAACATGAAGGGAAAAAGGGAAAAATGCACTAATCGTGTCTGTGTAAATTTAGAAGTCTCAGGGATGAGAGACAATTTCCTAATGATATTATTGCCAAACTCTCAGTCCATGAATGTTCTGGAGATTCGTGTTTGAATCCGTCACTGGCAAGTAGTGGAACTGACCTGAATAAATATTTAGCCAACACAATCCATTGCCACTTGTTGGATAATCCAGCTCGTTCATTGATGACGTTTTGCGAAGGGAGGTCTGCCGTACTTGTCTCAGCTGGCCAGCACGTGAACACCAGACCCTTGGAAAAATGTTTGATTCTCCCCTGGGATGTAGATGCTGCCCAGACAAGTGATACCCACATCCTATAAAAACATAAAGAAACTCATACAATTCTCCTAATCTGAACATGAAACGTTCATATATTTTTGCAATCTAGTTCCTTTTGAAAGTAAGGGGTGCATCTATTAATCGGTGCATTTAAGCTTTATTTGAAACAGTAAAATCCTTCTCTTTAAAATGTGGAACATTACAACTAAATGCAAATTTGAACAGTCCAGCTCATTCATTAAAACATACATACATCAACTGAAATATTTCAATGAGCTCTCTCAAAATGTAAGCAAATATACATTGAATCAGAACTTCTTTTATTCGGTGCTCGTAGTTTTGTCGATTCAAGTTGAAAGGACAGGAACCTGTTGGAAACCATGCACTGCAAGGATGTCTGACTATTTTCTAAACATGTAGCTGAGCAGAGTTGAGCAAATCCAAGATCACTGAGCCTTAGTATGTAATTAAGGAAAAGTGTGCAAAGAGAATAGTTGTACATAAAATGATGATCAGCTCGGGTAGCATTTAGGTTTAATGCTCAACTACAGGCCAATGTTAACCATGGCGTGTAGTTAATCAAAATTAAGATTTATAATCATGGTCAACACAAAGCATCATACTATCAATGTGGCATTAAAATGGCATCACTGCCTGAATGCGATAAATTGAGCAATATGTTTTTACAGCTGAAGTTCGAACTAACTATAATTTGTGAAAACTCAAGATTTTCATGAGACAGAAAACGTTTGTACAAACACTCGGGAAATTTCACGCGCTTTTGGCCAAAGTAATGTAGAGTGGTTTTTTGTAACAACCTATAAGTATAAAATGGTGTCTCCTTGTTATGCATCACCAAAAAACTAACCTGAAAGGTATGTTGTTCCTCCTGTGCTGGCATTAGCAATGTTTTCCGGATTTTTGAGTGCCTGAAAAGGTACCTGAAACTTTAACCTTCTGCATCAGAAGCCAGATGTCCACCCACTGAGTATGAGTTGATATGCTATGAATGAAGCCAAACCATCCATGAGATTAGATTCATTAGTAGAAAGAAGTTACTAATCTTTTAACTTTTATTATACAATCTAACACAATTTTGCTCTTGCAAGTAATGGCTGCATATGTAAGAGCGAGAAAACTTCAAAATCAAAATATGACCGCATATAAGATGCACTGAAAATGCTAAAATCAGCATTATGCAACATTTTCATTTTTATGTTGGACCGGAAACCGCCTCTCAACATATTGAGAATTATATTTTTCTCTCTATCTGTTGGCCTTTGTATATACATTTGTGTGTGGACAAAGCGTGTAAACAGGAAACCAAAAGCGTTCATTTGCACTGTGTTCTAGTTTCCATGCAGCTATTTTTTAAATGCAGCAAATAATCTCCACAGCAGTGCACTTCACAAGTTGGTGTCTCCTGATCGATATTCACGAAAGCAAAGAGTTATTGTGAAACTGACAACAACCTCAGCATCTAAAAATGAACGTTTTCACTCGATGTGCACTGTTCCATCTTTTGCCAGGTGAGATGTTCATATTTCCATCGTAAAATTGCTGAGAATTTGGTCACATAGAATATCAAGTAGCAATATTTTACAATAACAACATTCTGTTGAAGAGCTAAATTATCAAAGATCAATCAAAATGGGAGAAATTATCACAACCCCTGACAAATATTGGGAAAACAAGGTCTGTCGTTCTATTGACAATGGACATTGTCCATAATCGCTGCTCCAAAACAATCAAAACTGTTTATCTTAAATTTATGGCAGAGGCGTTTGTGGTCTTATCCGTTCAGTAGATTTGTCTGCTGCGTTTCTGAGATTACAAGAGTGATTATGTTTGATATGATGTTTCATTAGATACAAACTGTCATTCTGCATTTAAATTTAATCTTTCTTTCTTTCTGTCTGTCTTCATTTCCTCCTTTTCTTCTTTCTTCATTTTTCTTCTTTCTTTCTTTCCTTCTTTCTTTCCTTCTGTTTTTTTATTCTCTTTTTGTTTGTCTCACCATGTCGTAGAATTACACAATATGGCTCTTAAACTTCAATGATCCTTCGCTCAGTTTTAAGCCAGATATTGCTAAAGGTTTTTATTTTCTCGGTCTTTTCAACGTTGATGTTCTTTTTTTTCTCAGTTATTGTCTCTGAGACAGTCTTCCTGCAGACCCCACCAATCCAGAGTGTTTCTGTTGGAAGTACTATTAAACTGCATTGCCACACGGGTTGGTTTGCAAGTGGAGCTGTTCTGTGGTACAAACGCCATCAGCGAGAATATCTACAACTTGTTTATATTGTGAGGAAAGACTTCCCCCAAAAGCAACGATTTTCGGGTGAAATTAACAAAGATGCATCTATTTATTCTCTTGTGATTGAAGATGTTCAAAGGCATGACTCTGGTCAGTATTACTGCGCAGCTCGGAAATCCTATGGAACGGCTTTCATTTTTGGAAATGGCTCGACATTGCACATCGCGGGTAAGAATTGAAACCCATTCAGATAGCACAGCATTAACCCTAAGAATAATAATCGAATATTAATTCTCACATTCCTCCCAATCTTAGCAGGTCCCTCAAATATATTGATGTTATACCCATCACGGAATGAATTTTTTCAGATGGACGTTGTCCCATTGATTTGTTTAGTTAAAAATGTCAAATCCAAAACGCTCACCATCCATTGGAATGCTTCCACATGGAACTCTGTGGGTTCGATGGTTACTGAGGCAATAGACTCTGACGGGGCATACAGCATCATCAGCCACATAAGAGTGCCGACGGAAGCTTGGAACCATGATCCTGTCTGCAGTTGCTCAGCTGAAATCAACTCAAAAGAAATTCTCATCTCTGAATGTGTTTCACAAAAGAAAGGTAACGATTAAATGTCACTTCAATTTTTGTTGTAAGGTCGAACTATAGCTGCATTATTAGCAATACGAAATGTTATATTCCAAAAGCTGCCTTGTTTAATTATCTTACAACTTGTAACTTTCATTCACAAATACTTCTGATGTTTAGCTTTCTATATCATTGACATTTGTTTGCGCTTGACATTCTTCTGTAGTGGAGGATATGAATTAATTTGAAATTTTGCCGACTGAGGTTGGGAAATGCAATTTTCATTTTGTGACTTTAGTCTTACTGCCTTTGAATAGTATCTGTATTTCATGGCATTTGCAAAACATTTGAAAATACTATTTAGGTCAGTAGAGAACAAAGAACAAAGAAAATTACAGTGCAGGAACAGTCCCTTCAGTCCTCTAGATCCTCTGTCTCAACTTGTCGCCTGTTTTCTAAGAATCTATATCCCTCTGCTCTCTGCCCAATGATTTATAGCAGCACGGGCCTGGGCTCAATTCCAGCTTTGGTGATTGCCTGCGTGGAATTTGAATATTCTCCCCGTGTCTGTATGGGTTTCCTCCAGGTGCTCTGGTTTCCTCCCACAATCCGAAGATGTGCTGGTTAGGTGAATTAGTTATGATAAATTGTCCATAATGTTCAGTGATGTGTAAATTGGGGAAATTGGTCAGGGGCAAATATAAGGTAGGGAATGGGCCTGGTGGGTTACTCTTTGGAGCGTTAGTGTGCACTTGTGGTCCTGAAAGGACTGTTTCCACACTGTACTGATTCTGACATATTTTAAATGACTCGAATATGCCTGCCTCTACCACCTCCGCTGGAAATACGTTGTCTCCATCACCCTCTGCATAAACAACTTCCTATGCATTACTCCCTGAAACATTTCTCCTCTCACCTTGAACTCGTGATCCCCATTACTTTTGACCATACTTTTAGAAGAAGCGTCTTGCTATCCACCCTGTCTACACATCTCAAGATTTTGTAGACCTCAATCAAGCCACCTTCAACCTCTTTATTTCTAGTGAAAGAAATCCTGATCTTCTCTTCGCAACCAGTGCCCTCCATACCAGGCAACATGCTTGAAACTCCTCTGCACCCTCCCCAAAGCATCCACATCCTTTTGACAATGTGGTGAACAGAATTTATGCAGTATTCCAAATGTGGCCGAACTAAGTCTTATACAACTGTAACATGAGCTGCCAACTCTTGTATTCAATACACCGATTGATGAAGAAAAGCATGCCTATTGCCTTCTTGACCACTATTACGACTTGCATTGCCACCTTCAGGATACAATGGACCTGAACACCCAAATCTATCTGTGCATCAATTTTTCCCAGTACCTTTCCATTTAACATGTAGTTCGCTCTTGAATTTGACTTTCCAAAATGCATCACTTCGTATTTGCCCAAAGTGAACACCATCTGCCATTTCTCTGCCAAACTCTCCACTCTATCTCTATTCTGCTGTATCTCTGACAGTCGCCTTCACTATGTACTACTTCACCAACTTTAATGTCATCTGCTCACTTGCTAATGAGAACACCTATACCTTCCTCCAGATCACTTTTGTATATCACAAACAACAGTGATCCCAGGATAGATCACTGTGGAAAAGCATTGGTCACAGTTCTCCATTTTGAGAAACTCCTTTCCACTAATACTCTCTGTCTCCTGTTGCCCATCGAGCTAGTACACCCTGGACCCCATGCGACTTCACTTTCTTCATCAGCCTACCATGGGAAACCTGAACAAATACCTTACTTCACTTCATGTATAGGACATCCAAAGGCCTTCCGTCATCAATCAATTTTGTTACTTCCTCAAACAGTTCTACTAAGTTGGCAAGATTTGACATTCCTTGAACAAAACCATGTAGCCTATCACTGAGAAGCAAGTTTTCTTCCAAATGGGAATAAATCCTATCCCTCAGTATCTTCTCCAGCAACTTCCTTACCACTGACGTCAGGATCACTGGCCTATAATTACCTGGGCTATCCCTGCTACTCTTCCAAAACAAGAGGACAAAATTAGTAATTGTCTAGTCTTCTGGTACAACACCTGTTCTAGGATGCTGCAAGGATATCTGTTAAGGCCCCGGATACTTCCTCTCTCGCTTCCCTCAGTAACCTGCAATAGGTCCCATCCAGACCTGGAGACTTGTCCACTATAATACCTTTTAGAAAACCTAACACCTCCTACCTCCTTATGCTGACTTGACCTAGATTAATCAAGCATCTATCCTTAACCTCAACATCTGTAAAGACCCTCTCGTCGGTGAATATCAATGCAAAGTCCTCGTTAGAATATGACCCATTTTCTCTGACTCCACACATAACTTTCCTCCTTTATCCTTGAATGTGCCAACCCTTTGTCTAGTTACCCTCTTGCTCCTCATATATGAATAAAAGGCTTTGGGATTTTCCTTAACCCAGTTGCTAACGATATTTCATGACACCTTTGAGTCCTCTTTATACCTCATAGTTAAATGTAGGATTTCCCGTATGCCGCCCAAACCGACTAGGTGCAATTATTTAGCTCAGTAGGTAAATGTAGGTTTTCCCGTATCCCTCTCAAATGCAATATGTATATTTTCATATCGTTTCCCCTGAATTTTCACAAGGGATTATTATACAAGTATTCCTTCAGCCACAATCTCTTTAGATACATCACATTCCTTATTTTCATCGTTATCGTGATTTGTATATGTATAGCTCCAGCTATGCACAAAATGGTTCACCCCAAATCTCAAATGATGTATTGGTAAATCCATTATCATTGTCGCCATTAGGTTATTTTTGCATTAGCATTGGGAAATTCTTATCTAATTTTATTTGATTAAAGCATGAAGATCTCTGTCAAAACAACACTTTTCAAATGCAAGAAGTTCATGTTTTCCCAATCTTTTATGACTGATAAAACCATAAATTCTAGGGTCATTCTCGAACATTGTTATTTTACCTTCCACAGAATGCATCAAACATTTGCTAAACCAAGTACAGAAATATCCATGTTACTCCACGTTTTGACACATCAATGTTAACTTGGCGGACTCCACTTCTTGAAATGCGATGCTATCCATCATATGATTACCTTTCTTCTTTGACTTTATTTGACAATAATGCCCACATTAATGCAATCATTTGTTAACATATATAGGCAAATAAGCTTTATTGTACTCACTTAGATGACGTATTTCGAGGTAGAATGCAAACTTTTTAATATATCCAAACCAAAATTAAACGAGGAATGAGGAAAAACAAACAAACATGATGAAGTAACCATTATAAGCATTCAGTGATTACTGCCAAGTGGTTTACAATTCTAAATTGGAACAAAGAACCATCCAGGGCATAAGCAAGTCCTTCGGCCCTCTAAACCTGTGCCAACACATTTTGCCCTCCAATGCAAAAACTGTCTTCACTTCCACAATCTGTATCCCTCTATTCCCCTCTTATACATGAATTCATCTAGGTACTTCGTGTATGCTGGTATTGTGTCTGCTTACACCACCTCCTCTGGCAGCGTGTTACAGACACTTGCCACCCTTTCTGTGAAAGACATGCCTCGGCAAACTCCTTTAAACTTCACCCACATCCCCTGACCTTGAATCTGTGTTACCTAGTAATTACCATCGACACTCTTGGGACAGCCCTTGCACTTGACATCTCATCAGTGCCATTCGCAACCTTTTAAACTTTTGTCAGTTCACCCTTCAACCTACTGTGTTCCACTGAAAACAAATCCAGTCTATCTAACCCTTCTTCATAGCTAAAATACCCCATCCCAGGCAACATGCTGGTAAATATTTGCTGTAGCCCTTCCAAAGCATCTGCATTCTTCTGGTTGTGTGGCGACCAGAGCTCTATGCTATATTCCAAGCGTGGCTTCATAAAGTTTTTATAATATTGCAACATAACTTGCCCAACCTGATACTTAGTACACGTTCCAATAAAGGCAAGCATAGACCTTTCTTACTACTTTATCTACCTGTGCTGCCACCTTCAATGATTTGTGAATCTCCACACCTAGTTCCCTCAGCATGTCAATACTTTAAGGGTACTGCCATTCCGTGTATAATTTCCACCTGTACATGACCTTCCAAAATGCATCAACTCATATTTGTAAGAATTAAACTCCATCTGCTATTTTTGTCCATGCCTCCAACTGTTCTATAGCCTGCTCTATCCTCTGACAATCCTCCCCACTATCCACAATTTCAGACGTGTTTGTATCGTTCACAAACTAATTAATTATACCAGCCACGTTTTCGTCCAAATCATCTATGTACATCACGAACAGCAGAGGTCCCAGCGCTGAAACCTGTGGAACAGCACGAGTCACAGACTTCCATTCCGAAAAACGTCCTTCCACAGCTACACTCTGTCTTCTAATACGATGTCAGTTCTGCAGCATCTTGCCAGCCCACCCCGATAACATGCGACTCTACCTTATGCACCAATCTGTCATGAGGGATCTTGTTGAAGGCTTCACTGAAGTCCATGCAGACAACATCAACCAGTGTTCTCTCATCATCCATCTTTGTCACCTGCTCAAAAAGCTCGATCAACTTAGCAAGGCCCGCCTTCCCCCGCACAAAACATTGCTGTCTATTGCTAATAAGTTGATTGCCTTCTAAATGCATATAGATCGTGCTCATGAGAACCTTTTGCAATAATTTGTCTATCAGCTACTTGAGGCTCACAGGCCTATAATTTCCTGGTAGCTGTGAGAATTATTAATTGCGGAGGTGCAGCTTCTTAACGATAACGAGCACCAAGTTGTGAAACTGAAGCCATCTTCAATGGTATGAATGTAGAACAGTACAGCGCTATAATAAGCCCTTTGATCCAATATATATGTGTAAACATGATACCTTTCTAATCTAATCTCATCTACCTGTATATTGCCCATATCCCTCCATTCCCAGCTTAATCATGTGTCTGTCTACTTTTCTCTTAAGCTTTGGTGTTGTCTGCTTATACCACCTCCCCTGACAAAGCATTCCAGGCACTCACCATCGTCTCTGTCAAACCAAAATTCTTTGCCCATCTCGTTCATCTCCTTTAAACTTTACCTTATTGACGAGTAAAACAAATGCATAGTTAACATTTTTAAGTCAGTGATATCTGTTTGAAGTTCCAACTTGCAATGATATCTTGTAGCACATGTCAATGTATACAAACAATAGGGTATATTCTGAAAAGGACACGAAGGATTATCTCTGAGAAGTAAAATGTGAGGCCGAAAGTATAGAACTATAAGTGCACATTTTTGCGTTTCGAGAAATGTTGACCGTTATCCACTCCAGGAGGCAAAGTGGAATTTGGATTTGACACAAATAATGCTTGTAACTGAGGATAAAATCCGACCCAGGGAATAAAATTAGGATTTGTGTGGCAAGGAATCAGCAACACATGGAGAATATTACAAATTCATTCTCTGCTGTACACTTCAACGATTTCAGTGTTTTTTTATCTTACTACATTTGCATAATTTAGTTGTCTCTCACACACACACACACACACACACACACACACACACACACACACACACACACACACACACACACACACACACACACACACACACACACACACACACACACACACACACACACACACACACACACACACACACACACACACACAGCCTCACAGTCTCGCAGTCTATCTCACAGTCACTTTCCAGCATTCTACTTGTTTATTCCTTTTCCAGCAGGCTACGAAATTACTCCCCATCGCCAGCTACGTTTCGGTGTGTCTCCATCTGTTTTCTACAACTGCGTATTGGTGCAGATTATATACTTTTAAGAGCTCTTGATTTTTTTTTCTTCAGAAGCTCCGCATAGCATTTGCCTTTTAAATCTTTATGGGAGTGCATTAGCGATTATTTTCCTCCTTGCTATATTGACTATTATCACGGGATGGAGATACAGGAATCGCCATTCAGGTATGGAATATTTTTTGGTGCTGTGAATCTATTCTGCTCTATATCCTTGTCTTTGTGTTATTGTGCTATAAAATTCTTGCACATAAATTAACCTGATAGAAGTCATATTTTATTGACTATTACGTTTCTCTTTATATCAGGAAACTGGAAAACTGCTGTGCTGAGACAAACACAAGAGGTAAGGGCTTCAAGTTCTTCTTTCTAATGACCTTAATTTTGTTTATTATTCATTCACTGGAAAAGGGAGTCGTTGGCTAGCCCAATATTTATTAGCCAGAGGCCAGTTAAAAGCCACGCACATTGTTGTAAGTCTGGAGTCACATATAAACCAGATCAGGTAAGGATGGATGTTTTCAATTCTAAAGGGCGTTATATTTTGATTTTATTCGATTTAGTACTGTCACTTGTACCGAGATAAAGTGAAAAATATTCTTTTAAACACTCTCAAGACAAATCATACTTTTCAGAAGTATATTAAGATAACAGAACAGAATTCAGAATATAATGTTTCAGCTACAGAGAAGGTGCAGAGACAGATCGACTCTAATATATGCGACATCTGTTCATAAGTCTGATAATAGAGAAGAAGAGGCTGTTCTTAAGTCGGTTGGTAACTGTTAAAACGTTTTTGCATTTCTGTCCATGTGAAAAAGCGCAAGAGTAAAATGGTGGAGGTGGGGGGTCTTTGATTTTGTTGGCTACTTTACCGAGGCAACGGGGACTACAGATGAGGTCAATGGAAGGAAGACTGTTTTTCATAATGAACTCGCTCCGTTCACAATTCTATGTCATTCTTTGTGTTCTTGGATAAAGCAATTGACATGCCAAGCTTTAATGCATCGTAACAGAATGTTCTCCATGGTGCATTTAGAATGTTCTCCATGGTACATTTACAAAAGTGGGTAAAGGTCATTGCGGACATGCCGAGTATCCTTAGCCTTGTGAGGAAATACAGGCATTTGGTGAGCTTTCTTGACTGTAGAGATGTAACAAGACTGCTGGTGAGAGTTATTCACAGTAACTAGAATCTCTCGAACACCTCCATCTGAGCAACATTGAGACGGACAGTGGCGTGTTTCCCACTTCTTGAAGTGAACCAAGGGGTTATTTGTCCAACAATTGGGTTGGATACATTGTCATCATTTCAGAGTTTTATTGAATTCACATCCCACAATCTGACATGGGGGTGGGGTTGGAATTTGAACTCAGTCAGGACATTACATTTGTTTCCAGAGTAATAGTCGAGTGACAATACCATCATGCCATCACCTCACTCAAACTGGTGAGATGTCTTTTATTTTGCTTTATCAATTAATGTTTAATGGTTAAGGCTCCAGAAATCTAGAGGCATATTAAAAGTTAACACTGGAAAGCAGCCTTTTTTTTGCTATTTTTTCCAATTTCTTCAAGCGTTGTGAGAATCTCTTGCTTAGTCACCATATAGAATATAATAGAATGAAACCGAAATGCATTTTCACGTGTATTTTTATATGAAAATATGGTGAAAATGCTTATAAGTCTCCCCAACATGGTATTTATGTCACTGACAGAAGTCATACAAAATAAGAAAAGCGTAAAATTATGACAAAGTTCATCACAGTTTAGTTAACGGCTCTTAGGCTGGGGAGAAGCCAATTAAGGAACAATGGAATCTGAAGTCGCAAGCGTGAGGAGACTAAAATTCCAGCACATGATCACCATGCTGGGCCACTGAAATACTGGGCTGGAAGCCTCCACCAAAGGAGACTGCCAGGCCAGCCCTTCACTGCAAATCCTGGACGAGACCGCCACTCCTGGACGAGACTGTCTGTCATGCTGTTGGAATATCTGGACGCCAAAGACGAAGACGACCTCCACAGAGGGACGAGACGTCCACGCCAGGACATCCTGTTCCTTGGATACTGCCTGACCTGCTGTGCTTTTCCATCAACACATTTTCAGCTCTTTTTTTTTATCGTCTTGCACTCTTAGCCATTTTAGAGGAACCGGTTCTTTATGGTTCAGGAGCCTATGACATGGAATGCTTTGGCATTGATAGTGTCCAGCTCTTCGTATATTGTTAGAATTTTGGCATTTAAAAATTTGTGCCTCGTGAATCGTGCACAGGCTTTTCTGAGAAGGTCGAGTAAAACTCAATGCATGATTCCAGGTTTTGGATTTGATCTTTTAGCCACAGTAAATATATGACAAGTGCAGCCTATTTTCTTGTTATTGATAAATCCCCAGAATGGTGATAGTGGGTGTTCAGTGATGGTAATGGTATGAATCTCAAGACTGTATTTTTCCTTCTGGAGATGATAAATGCCAGACAGTTGTAGCATGAATGTTACTTGTCAATTTTATCAAGGACTTGTTGCGCTTGGTCATGGACAATTTCAGTGTTTTAGGAGTCGCAAATTTGCTGAATCTTGTTATGTCATGAGCAAATATTCCAACTTCTAACTTCATAATGGTCACAAAGTCATGAAGAAGTAGCTGAAGACGGTGGGCCAAGGATACTGCACTGTAATGCTCAGTCAGAAATGTTCGAGTGGCATGGTGACTCAGT
The DNA here is from genome assembly GCF_037043375.1 of Chiloscyllium plagiosum. Taxonomy (NCBI): domain Eukaryota; kingdom Metazoa; phylum Chordata; class Chondrichthyes; order Orectolobiformes; family Hemiscylliidae; genus Chiloscyllium; species Chiloscyllium plagiosum. The sequence goes on from NW_028270188.1 coordinate 44,568,858, forward strand.
GATTAGCAGAGCTGCCTCACTGTACCAGGTACTAGGGTTAGACTTTCACTTGTCCGCTCCACCCTCCACTCTGACCTATCACCATCACCCCCACCCCCCTGCATCTACCTATCACCTTCCAAGGTACATTCAACCCAGCCTCACATCCCCCACTTATTTCTCAGCCCTCTTGCCTACCCGCTCACATTCCTGATGAAGGGATGATGTGCAAAACCTGACTCTCCAGCTCCTCAGCTGATGCCCGATCTGCTGTTCTTTCCTACTCTTTCGACTCTTTCCTCCCATAGTGCAAAGATGCGCAATTTAGTTTCATTGGCCGTGATAAGTTACCCATAGTTAAGGAACTTATGGATTACATGACTTAGCCATGAAAAAAACACGGTTTGGATGCTATTCTCTTTGGAGGGTTGGTAGGGACACATGAGTGAAATGTAGGGAGTTTATGTTCTGGAGCTGAGGTAACTGATAAATACGATTAAACCACATGTAGTCCAGGATAACTTGTAAATTGATGCAAAAGAAGGGCCACAGGTTGTAGGTGTGGCTGAAGGGCCGTGACAGTTGTGTGTCATATCAATCAGTTTGTCTGTCTTCTTGTTTGTTATGTATACATAAACGATGTAAATGAGAATCTGAATGGGGTTCAGAGAATGAAAGTTAACTTTGTGGAAGACACAAAGATTGCTCAGGTGGTTGACAGTGAGGAGGAATCAGTTAGGTTACAGGAGGATGTAAGCAACCGTAAATCATTGCAGCTGGAATATAACTCTGATGAATGTGAGGTGATATACTTTGGTAGGAGTAACAGAACAAGGGAGTACTGAGTCATGCTGAAATCAGAGAAGAAAGGTCTTGCGATGCTTCTCCACAGATCCTTGAAGCTGGCACAACAGGCTAATAAGTAAGTTTTGAAATTGTGCAGACTCTTGCCCTTATCAGTCATGACATAGATTGAGAGATCGGGGATATTTTTGAAGGTGTACAAAACTTTGGTTAGAGCCCAGCTTGGACATTGTGTGCAGTTCTTTTTAATAGGAAGGATGTGATTGCAGTGGAAAATGTGCAGTTGGGAAGCCCCAAGATGTTCCCAGGTCTTGAACATTTAGCTATGACTAGGCAATCAATAGACTTGTTTTCTGTTTTGCAACAGATGACTTGAGGGGAAACCTGGTAGTGGTATACCTGATTATGAGGTGCATAGATAGGATGGATAGAAGTCAGACTTTCTCCTGAGTTGGAGAGTCAATATCAAAAGGGTGCACTTTCCATGAAAGACAGGAGATATATAAGGAATTTTGGATAGGGGTGCAACACCCAGAGAGCATTATGGGGGGGGGGGGGGTGTAGGGAATGTTGAGGCAGGTAAACGTTAAAGTTTTAAAAGTACTTGAACTCATTACATCCAAGGTTATCAGCCAGGTGGGAGTAAATAAGAACTTGTATAGTTTTTATGATACAAATTTGATGGGTTATAAAGGCCTTCCCTGTACTGCATGCCTTTAGGATTCTGTGAACAAAATGACGCACGTTTGGCAGTGGAAATATAAAAGTAATTCACCTTCGTTTTTATAATGTTGCCTTTTCATTTGAAACAGTTGCATATATGCAGATTAAAGAATCAGTTGTTATCTAATTGAATAGATGTTCGGAACATTAAATGAACGAATACAACCTATATATTTCCACAATCACAATGATCTTTTTTCCTTCCTCAGACTGTCTATGCTGATTTGGCTTTTACAGCGGATCCGACATTCTAATGGAAAAAAAGAAGGAAGTATTTGTATGCATATTTAAATGAAAAAAGACTTTTACTAAACCCATGCCAAAATTCATGTATTTGTTCCATAGCCCTGTATCATACTTTTATTCAACATGTCGTCCAATTAATTTTTATGTGTGATTTTATTTTCTGTCACGATAAGCGTGTCAAGAATTGAGCTCCAAGTCTTTACCACGATCACATGATATGCTTTACTTTTGCACCGTCCAAAGCATTCTATCTATTCCGAAGTTTGTGCTTACTGTCTCGACCCTTCTAGCATTTTAAATACTTTGATCAAACTGAGAACATCACAACACAGTATAATTGCATGCATGCCAATTAGCTAGCTACTCACCTTCGATTCTCTCAAGGCGTACAAGCACATAAAATGTTTCTTCATGCAATAACTATTTTCGTCTTCCTACCTGCAAATACGGAAGGTTCCTCTGCTCCACACCAAGGCCAATCGACCTCATTTTTTTGTGAAAGCTCATCTGACCTTGAATCCACTTCCTTTCTTAATACCAATGACATTTGAACCTATTGCTAATCAGTGTGCCTTCTAAATCAACCTCATATATATTCAATGATCCAAACTCAAGTTATTTTTATGATAACGAGTGCGAGGCATAAACATCAAGTTGCAGCATATAGGTAATAGTCGTAGGTAATATGATTTTTTGTTTTTTTTATTTCTAACCCTTGCTTAATATTGAAGTGCCATCTGGCGTTTTAATCACTATTGACCTGGCAGATTGCTTTCAATCATCCATTGTAATCCACATAGACATCAGTTCATACCATTCTTCAATTCTCTTGAGCACACTCTGTTTCACTTCCTGGAATGCAAACTATCCGGGGAAGAATGCCTCATCTTCTGCCATGGGACCCTTCAACCACATGACATCAATATCACCTTCACTTGTTTCCAAATCTCCCCTCTTGCACCTCATCGCAGATCCAAACCTCCAACTCTGGACTGTGCTCTTGACCTGTCCTACCTGTCGATCTTTCTCCCCCCCCAACCGGTTCATCCCGACTGACCTCCACCTATATCCATCTATCACCTTCCCAACTAACGTATCCCATCCACACTCCAAGCAACCCCTCCCCCATTTATCCCTTATCACCCTTCCACCTCCATATTTCTGATGAAGGGGTATTGCCCGAAACGCCGATTCTGCAGCTCCCCGGATGCTGCCTGACTTGCTCTGCTTTTCCAGTGCCACCCTTTTCGTCTCTGACACTCAATCATCTGCAGTCCACACTTTCTCCTAATTTCTGGGTTCATGTAAACTTTTCAGTTTCTATCTTTCAGACACTCTGTAACTTCCACTCTATATTATGACTCAAATTACCAATGTCAGGGATCATTCCCATTCCACCCAGAATAGGCATTCTTATTCCTTTTTATTTGAACCTAGATAAGTAATGCATATTTCTAATAGCAGGTAATGGAGCCTTAGGCCTGAGGACCCAAATGCTTCTAAGGCTGATGAGATTTAGTTTGCAATGTGTTATGGGCTAGGCCAGACCTTTCAAGACATTCGTGAGCAGACAACCCAGATCTTAGCTTTGCAATTTGCTTCGGTAAGTGTACAGTGGAAGTTACCCAGTGTACGCTAGCTAGGTTGACTACCAGGGTTTGAAACTGACAAAAGATGTATGCACAAAACTACACAATGAAACAAAAAGAACAGAATGAAGAGCTCTTACAGAACTCAGTCGATCCAAACGAGACTTAATTATGCTGTTCCAAATATGCACAACAGTCCCAAAAAGCAAACCCCCTTAAAGCACTTTTTTAGGTTATCAAATGTTTTTTCCTTGCTATCCACAGAAACCTCTTCCGCCTTTTTAACTAGTTGATGAGTGGAGCAGCCACATGGCTAAAGGTTGGCACAAACCTTTGGTAAAATTCACTCAACCCCAGAAACTGTAGGGTTTTTTTTTTTGTTTACGGTGTGGGAAATTCCCCAATTACTTTCGCTTTCACATCCCATGGGACCATTCGTCTTTGTCCAGGAATGGCCCAGAAATTCACTTTTAACTAGGTTTACCATCAAGTCTGCCTTTTGCACTCGATCAAACAAGTCTGATAAATGCTGTGAATGCTTCTTCCATGAGTGACTAAAATCACCAAGTCATCAATATACACCACACAGTTGGTTAATCCGGCAAATACCTTATTAGTCAGTCTCTGAAATGTGGGAGGAGCATTTTTCATACGAAATAGGATGGCTTTGAACTGATATAGTCCATTTGGCGTTACGAAAGCCGAAATTGCCTTTGCTCTCTCTGGCAGCGATACTTGCCAGTAGCGTCTGAACAAGTCCAATTTAGAAATATAAGCTGTTTGTCCCACTTTTTTAAACACAGCCCTCCAACTGTAGAATTGGATATGCATCAGTCTTTGCAACAGTGTTTACTTTGTGATCGTCCACACAGAACTGTTGGGTACCATCTGGCTTTGGCACCATGACTGTGGGTGAGCTCCAGTAACTAACTCATTTCGATTGTGTCGTCTTAGAGCACGTGCTCTATCTCCTTCAGAACATGTGCCAGCTTTAGAGAGTTATGCCTGTAAGGATGTCGCTTAATCGGAACAGCATCTCCGATATCTACATCATGCACAGTTGGGTTACAATTTCTCCGTTTATTTCCGTATATCTTCCCATGTAATAGTAATAACTGTTTCAGGTCATTTCGATTTTCTTGTGGAAGGTAACTCAATAATGTATCCCAATTTTTGACAACTTTCTCATTGTCCAATTTGACTTGAGGAATGTCCAATTCAGAATCTGAACTTGGTTCTTCCTTCTGTGTTGTAATCATGAACACCTTCGACTCTTGCTTTCCTTCCCTATCAAAATCTCTTTTGAGCATATTCACTTGACATACTCTGTGAGATTTCTTCCTATCTGGAGTAATGATCAACTAGTTTACCTCACTCAATTCCAGAATATGTTTGGCGACTGAAAGAGCCATTGATATCCCAGGTTTTAGAACATAGATCATAGAAAAATACAGCGCAGTACAGGCCCTTTGGCCCTCGATGTTACACCGATCCAAGCCCACCTAACCTACACTAGCCCACTATCCTCCATATGCCTATCCAATGCCCGTTTAAATGCCAATAAAGAGGGAGAGTCCACCATTGCTACTGGCAGGGCATTCCATGAACTCACAACTCGCTGAGTAAAGAATCCACCCCTAACATCTGTCCAATACCTACCACCCCTTAATTTAAAGCTATGCCTCCTCGTAATAGCTGACTCCATACGTGGAAAAAGGTTCTCATGGTCAACCCTATCTAAACCCCTAATCATCTTGTACACCTCTATCAAGTCACCCCTAAACCTTCTTTTCTCCAATGAAAACAGCCCCAAGTGCCTCAGCCTTTCCTCATACGATCTTCCTACCATGCCAGGCAATATCCTTAAGGAATTCAATAAGGTTTGTGAGGCACTACCTGCCCTTCTCTGCACCCGTTCCAGTGCCTCCACATCCTTCCTATAGTATGGCGACTAAAACTGCATACAATACTCCAGATGCGGCCGCACCAGAGTCTTATACAACTGCAACATGACCTCAGGGCTCCGGAACTCAATTCCTCTACCAATAAAAGCCAGTACGCCATATGCCTCCTTCACCACACTATTTACCTGGGTGGCAACTTTCAGAGATCTGTGTACATGGACACCAAGATCCCTCTGCTCATCCACACTACCAAGTATCCGACCATTAGCCCAGTAACCCGTCTTTTTGTTACTCTTACCAAAGTGAATCACCTCACACTTACCGACATTGAACTCCATTTGCCACCTTTCTGCCCAGCTCTGCAACTTATCTATATCCCGCTGTAACCTGACACATCCTTCCTCACTGTCAACAACTCCACCGACTTTCGTATCATCCACAAACTTGCTCATCCAAACTTCTAACCCCTCCTCCAGGTCATTTATAAAAATGACAAACAGCAGTGGTCCCAAAACAGATCCTTGCGGAACACCGCTAGTAACTGCACTCCAAGATGAACCTTTACCATCAACTACTACCCTTTGTCTTCTTCCAGCCATCCAATTCCTAATCCAAACCTCCAACTCACCCTCAATGCCATACCTCCGTATTTTTTGCAGTAGTCTACCATGGGGAACCTTATCAAACGCCTTACTAAAATCCATATACACCACATCTACCGCTTTACCCTCGTCTACCTCCTCAGTCACCTTCTCAAAGAATTCAATAAGGTTTGTGAGGCACTACCTGCCCTTCACAAAACCATGCTGACTATCCTTGATCACATTATTCCTATCCAGATGTTCATAAATCCTATCCCTTACAATTCTCTCTAAGAAGTTTGCCCAGAACAGAAGTGAGACTCACCGGCCTATAGTTACTAGGGTTATCCATACTCCCCTTCTTGAACAAGGGAACCACATTTGCTATCCTCCAGTCTACTGGCACTATTCCTGTAGACAACAAGGACATAAAAATCAAGGCCAATGGCTCTGCAATCTCCTCCCTTGTTTCCCAGAGAATCCTAGGATAAATGCCATCAGGCCCAGGGGACTTATCTATTTTCACCCTTTCCAGAATTTCCAACACCTCTTCCCTACATACCTCAAAGCCGTCCATTCTAATTAATTGTGACTCAATATTCACAACGACAACAATGTCCTGTTCCTGATTGAATACTGACGAAAAGTATTCATTCAGTGTCTCCCCAATCTCTTCAGCCTCCACACGCAACTTCCCATTACTATCCTTGACTGGACCTATTCCTACCCTAGTCATTCTTTTATTCCTGACATACCTATAGAAAGCCTTAGGGTTTTCCCTTATCCTACCAACTAAGGACTTTTCATGCCCCCTCCTTGCTGCTCTTAGCTCTCTTTTCAGATCCTTCCTGGCTACCTTATAACTCTCAATCGCCCCAATTGAACCTTCACGCCTCGTCTTTACATAGGCCGCCCTCTTCCATTTAACAAGGGATTCCAATTCCTTATTAAACCACGGCTCCCTCACACGACCCTTTCCTCCCTGCCTGACAGGTACATACTTATCAAGGACACTCAATAGTTGCTCATTGAACAAACTCCACATATCAATTGTGCCCATGCCTTGAAGCCTACTTTTCCAAGCCACGCATCCTAGGTCATGCCACACCGCATCATAATTTCCCTGCCCCCATCTATAACTCTTGCCCTGCAGTGCACACTTAACCCTCTCCATCACTAGAGTAAAAGTCACCGAATTGTGGTCACTGTCCCCAAAGTGCTCACCTACCTCCAATTCTAACACCTCGCCTGGTTCGTTACCCAGAACCAAATCCAGTATGGCCTCACCTCTTGTTGGCCTGTCTACATATTGTGTCAGGAAACCCTCCTGCACACATTGGACAAACACCGACCCATTTAACGAACTCGAGCTATAGCTTTCCCAGTCAATATCTGGAAAGTTAAAGTCCCCCATAACAACCACCCTATTACTTTCACTCTTCTCCTGAATCATCCTCGCAATCCTTTCTTCTACATCTCTAGGACTATTAGGAGGCCTGTAGAAAACTCCTAACCGGGTGACTTCTCCTTTCCTATTCCTAACCTCAGCCCAAACTACCTCAGATGGCGAGTCTTCATCCATCGTCCTTTCCACCCTGTAATACTATCTTTGACAAGCAATGCCACACCTCCCCCTCTTTTACTCCCACCTCTGACCCTACTAAAACATTTAAACCCCGGAACCTGCAACAGCCAATCCTGTCCCTGTTCTACCCATGTCTCCGTAATAGCCACAACATCGAAATCCTAGGTACCAACCCACGCTGTAGGTTCACCTACCTTATTTCGTATACTTCTTGCATTGAAATATACACATTTCAAGCCACTTTCCTACACTCCAGGTCCTGCACCCTAAAGCTACAGTCTGGGTTCCCATGCCCCTGCAGAGTTAGTTTGAACCCCCCCCCCCCCCCTCCCCCAAGAGCACTAGCAAACCTCCCACCAAGAATACTGGTTCCCCTCAGGTTCAGATGTAGACCATCCTGTTTATAGAGGTCCCACCTTCCCCAGAAAGAACCCCAGTTATCCAGATACCGGAATCCCTCCCTCCTGCACCATCCCTGTAGCCACGCATTTAACTGTTCTCTCTCCCTATTCCTCGACTCTCTATCACGTGGCACCGGTAACAAACCAGAGGCAACAACTGTGTTTGTTCTAACTCTGAGCTTCCAACCTAGCTCCCTGAAAGCCTGCCTAACATCCTCAGCCCTCCTCCTACCTATGTCGTTTTGTGTAGACAACCAAACTACACCCGAAATAAAGACACTATCACCTACCACTCACTGCCTAAAATCTCGTAAAAAGCCCCCATTCTGTTTTGAACTAGTCCAGACCACTCAAAACATTCTTGAGCAGGCAACCCAGACCATAATTTTGCAATTTGATTCGGTAAATGTACAGTGAAAGTTAACGGGAGTCAGCTCGCTATGTTGTGTACCAGGGTTTAAAACAGACAAAATATTTATTCAAATAAGTATGCAATGAAAGATAAAAAACAGAATAAATAACCTCGAAAGTATTCCGTCTATTCAATCTAAACTTAATTATGCTGTTCCGAATATACACAACAGTCCCAATGACAAACCCCTTAAAGATCAGTTTAAAAAAAATAGAACCAGTGCTTCCAGGTTGAAGTTAGAAGGACAGAAAGCGAGAAAGAGAATTTCCACGCAGGTTCACTGTTGAACTCCCCACTAGTTCTGGACTGAACTGCTCAGCTAGCGAGCTGACAACTCTCTTACATCGTACAGGTCACTTCTAAAACATGACCACTCTGGCCTAAAGACTCAACTGTTTACAGAAAACAAAACACCTCTCAATACCCTTTAATCTCTGTACCAAACCAGTCTAATCGACACCAGGAGCGTTTAAGAACCCTCTGAAAACAAAACAAGGACATGGCATCCCTGAGGAAATGAACAGCTTTTAGAAAAAAGGAACAAAACATTTTTGTGACAAATGACAATTTGCTTTTGAAACTTAGAGAATTTTGGGTCACAATTTCCATAGCCTCTTCAGGAGAATTTTCATCGTCGATCTGTGTCCCACTTGGAACTGTCGCAGAGCTTCTGTTAAAATCATGCAGACAAAATCCCAAGAAAAGGCCTTATTGCAAGTTTATACTTCCTTATATTGTTTTGTTAATTTAACGAAATGGATTGTTCACAAATTCATGAATATTTCCTCAGAATATTAGTAAATGAAGTGTTAAACTGTTCTCCAGAATTTACTTGAATAATATGTGGAGAATGGAAGTTGACCTGCCAGGCTTTAAAAAGTCAGATGATCCCTTCTGAAGTACCCACTTTGATTCACAAAATACCAACAACTTGACTCCTAACCAACAGATAACTGTGTTTTAGTGACAATGCATGCACGTCAGGTACATGCTGGTACAGTGCAAAATTTGCCAGGACACTTCGGAGAAGGTAATATATTCTACCCTGATCAACATCCTCCCATAAACGAAGATACATTAAATGACCATTCAATAATGCGCGGTTTTGCACATCTATTGGAAAATGTGTGATTCCAATTATTTTTTACAAAAATTCAAATAAACATTTATGTCTTGAGTAAGCAAAATTTGTGACGTGATGTGTTTTTGTTCAAATAAATATAATTATAATATGGAAGAAATTAATACACTGCTGACCAACTAGCAGTGCACAATTATAAAACTAGTGTGTTTTGTTTATAAATAAGGATTAAGGTCAACATATCTGCACAACACATGTACATCAATAGCAGGTAAAATTGTCAATTGGTGAATGGTGAACTTTGGTGGTGTCAGACAGCACCTTTCAAATGTTACTTGGAGTGGCTGTCCATAGACTAAGGGAAGTCTGGCAAATTGGAGGGAGTTCAAAAGCAAGATACCGAGAGGTCAATGCCAGCATGTTCCTGGTATTGTGAAAGGCAAGGCTGGGACGAGTCGGGAACACTGAATGATTCGAGGTATTCTTTTCTGGTCATGAAAAACAAGGATGCATATGTAAGGTACTGATCATTTGAATCCGTTGCGGAAGAGAGGGGATTTAGGAGCATATTTAAGTCGTAAATCAAGAGGGCAAAAAGGGGGTGTTAGATAGTTTTGGCATATAAGATAAAGGAGAATCCAAAAAGATTCAACACGTATAGTAACTGCAAAAGAGTAATGAGGGAGATAATAGGGACACTGCAAGAAAACTGAAAAATTTATGCGTACAGGCACAGAAGATGTTTCTTGTCAGTATTTACCGTGGAAAAGGATAGGGAAGCGATGGAACTGGGAGAAGTTATTCGTAATGTCTTGAAATGAGTTCACATTACAGAAGTGGATGTCTTGGAGGTCTTGAAACGCATAAAGGTAGATAGCGGGAACTGATCAAGCTTATTCCAGGAAAGTTTGGGCATCAATGGAAGAAATTGTCGGGCTGAGGGGTCCCTCAAGGAGATATTTGTATTTTTGAAAGCTAAGGTTCCAAGGATAACTAATATTGAAGGATAACTAATATTGTGTCAATATGTAAAAAATGTTGCAAGGAAGCACTGATGGGTGATCCTAAAGTCCATGATAGGGAAGATGATAAAGGGGATTCCAAGAGACATGATCTGTACGTATTTCAGAACTCAAGGACTGATTAGAGACAGTAGGCATGGTTTTGTGCATAATACGTTGTGCCTTATAAACTCGATTGAGTTTGTTTTAAACGAGGTAACCAGGAAGATAAATGAGAGTAATGTGGTTGACGTTGTCTTCATGGACTTTAAATAGACCTTCAGCAAGGCAGAATATGGTAAATTGGTAAGGAAAGTGAGATCACGTGGGATTCAGGGAGTGTTAGAAAATTGAATATGAAATTGGCTTGATAAAATGAGACAGAGGATGTTAGTTGCTTTTCAGACTGGAGGCCTGCAGCCAGCACTTTCTGATAAGGATCGGTTTTGGGTCCACTGTCATTCATCATCTATATGAACGATTTGAATGAGAATACAGGATGTATGCTTCCAAAGTTTGTGAGTGACAAAATATTGGTGGTATAATGGAGAATGAAGAAGTTTATCTAAGAGTTCTTCCACATATTGTTCAACAGAGCAGTGAGCCGAGGAGTAGTTTAACTCAGAAAAATATTAGTTGCTGCATTTTGGTAAGACAAACAAGGGCAGACAAACAGTTAATGATAGGGCTCTGCAGACTGTTGTCGAACAAAGAAAACTAAGGGTGAAAATACAGAGTACACTGACAGTGACATAACAAATAGACAGATCGGTGAAGATGGCAGTTGGCAACCATGCATTAATTTCTAAGGCATTGACTACACGAATTAACACGTCATGTTACAATGGTCAAAAACATTGGTGTGGCGATACAATGGCTTTACAAGGTGCATTTTGTAATATTTTTCTTGGGAAGAGCAATTTTAAACAAAGGCGACGAGCTGTCTATTTTAATCCAATTAAACAGCATGTGAGCCCTTGAAGATTTTTTGTTTTTGTTGTGACAATAGAAGCAAACTGTATACGCGTGGTCAAGCTGCCCTCAAGGCAGGACTTTTAGTTTTACATTTTCTGTAGCAGTTGTTGCTGCGGTCTTGAAGCTGGGTTTGGGAACTTCTGAACATTTCTCGCTGCTCCTCTCTCTTTCTCTCAGACTTTTCTCTTAATGTTCTCCCTGCTGAACTGGAGAAGCGCACATGAGACAATCGATTTTACTAAATTTGTCTTTGCCAAGGGTGAGGTTATGCAATGTTACTGTGTGGGAACAATTGTCTTTTACTGGTGACGTTATATACTGTTCTATTAGATTTTTGGACGGAGTTATGTTTATTTTTCAGCCAGTTCTCAGAGTATCAGATGGTTGACACTCTTTTTTTTGGATTAGTGGTGCTGGAAGAGCACAGCAGTTCAGGCAGCATCCAAGGAGCAAAAGCCCTTCATCAGGAATAAAAGCAGTGAGCCTGAAGCATGGAGAGATAAGCTAGAGGAGGGTGGGGGTGGGGAGAAAGTAGCATAGAGTACAATGGGTGAGTGGGGGAGGGGATGAAGGTGATAGGTCAGGGAGGAGAGGGTGGAGTGGATAGGTGGAAAAGGTGATAGGCAGGTAGGACAAGTCTGGACAAGTCATGGGGACAGTGCTGAGCTGGAAGTTTAGAACTCGGGTGAGGTGGGGGAAGGGGAAATGAGGAAGCTGTTGAAGTCCACATTGATGCCCTGGGGTTGAAGTTTTCCGAGGCGGAAGATGAGGCGTTCTTCCTCCAGGCGTCTGGTGGTGAGGGAGCGGCGGTGAAGGAGGCCCAGGACCTCCATGTCCTCGGCAGAGTGGGAGGGGGAGTTGAAATGTTGGGCCACGGGGCGGTGTGGTTTATTTTTGCGGGTGTCCCGGAGATGTTCCCTAAAGCGCTCTGCTAGAAGGCGACCAGTCTCCCCAATGTAGAGGAGACCGCATCGGAAGCAACGGATACAATAAATGATATTAGTGGATGAGCAAGTAAAACTTTGATGTATGTGGAAGGCTCCTTTAGGGCCTTGGACAGAGGTGAGGGAGGAGGTGTGGTCGCAGGTTTTACAGTTCCTGCGGTGGCAGGGGAAAGTGCCAGGATGGGAGGGTGGATTGTTGGGGGGCGTGGACCTGACCAGGTAGTCACGGAGGGAACGGTCTTTGTTGAAGGCAGAAAGGGGTGGGGAGGGAAATATATCCCTGGTGGTGGGGACCGTTTGGAGGTGGCGGAAATGTCGGCGGATGATTTGGTTTATGCGAAGGTTGGTAGGGTGGAAGGTGAGCACCTGGGCGTTCTGTCCTTGTTACGGTTGGAGGGGTGGGGTCTGAGGGCGGAGCTGTGGAATGTAGACGATGCGTTGGAGGGCATCTTTAACCACGTGGGAAGGGAAATTGCGGTCTGTAAAGAAGGAGGCTATCTGGTGTGTTCTGTGGTGGAACTGGTCCTCCTGGGAGCAGATCCGGCGAGGCAGAGGAATTGGGAATACGGGATGGCATTTTTACAAGAGGTAGGGTGGGAAGAGGTGTAATCCAGGTAGCTGTGGGAGTCGGTGGGTTTGTAAAAAATGTCAGTGTCAAGTCGTTCGTCATTAATGGAGATGGGAAGGTCCAGGAAGGGGAGGGAGGTGTCAGAGATGGTCCAGGTAAATTTAAGGTCAGGGTGGAATGTGTTGGTGAAGTTGACGAATTGCTCAACCTCCTCGCGGGAGCACGAGGTGGCGCCAACGCAGTCATCAATGTAGCGGAGGAAGAGGTGGGGAGTGGTGCCGGTGTAATTACGGAAGATCAACTGCTCTACGTAGCCAACAAAGAGACAGGCATAGCTGGGGCCTATACGTGTGCCCATGGCTACCCATTTGGTCTGGAGGAAGTGGGAGGATTCAAAGGAGAAACTGTTAAGGGTGAGGACCAGTTCGGCCAAACGAATGAGAATGTCGGTGCAAGGGTACTGTTGGGGACGTCTGGAGAGGAAAGAACGGAGGGCTTGGAGGCCCTGGTCATGGCGGATGGAGGTGTAGAGGGATTGGATATCCATGGTGAAGATGAGGCGTTGGGGACCGGGGAAACGGAAGTCTTGGAGCAGGTGGAGGGCGTGGGTGGTGTCTGAACGTATGTGGTGAGTTCCTGGACCAGGGGGGATAAGACAGTATCGAGCTAGGTAGAGATGAGTTCAGTGGGGCAGGAGCATGCTGAGACAATCGGTCAGGGTGGTCAGGCTTGTGGATCTTGGGAAGGAGGTAGAACCGGGCAGTGCGGGGTTCCCGGACTATGAGGTTGGAAGCTGTGGGTGGGAGATCTCCTGAGGTGATGAGGTTCTGTATGGTCTGGGAGATGATGGTTTGGTGATGGGAGTGGGGTCATGGTCGAGGGGGCAATAGGAAGAGGTGTCTTCGAGTTTACGTTTGGCTTCAGCGGTGTAGGGGTCAGTGCGCCAGACTACCACTGCGCCCCCTTTATCCGCTGGCTTGGTGGTGAGGTTGGGATTGGAGCAGAGGGATCGGAGGGCTGCGCGTTGTACTCCCTAACCTATCACCTTCATCCTCTCCCCCACTCACCCATTGTACTCTATGCTAATTTCTCCCCATCCCCACCCTCCTCCATCTTATCTCTCCACGCTTCAGGCTCACTGCCTTTATTCCTGATGAATGGCTTTTGCCTGAAACGTCGATTTCAAAGCTCCTTGGATGCTGCCTGAACTGCTGTGCTCTTCCAGCACCACTAATCCAGAATCTGGTTTCCAGCATCTGCAGTCATTGTTTTTACTCTTTTTTTTGTTGTAGCATTTTAACCATATGTTTTAAGTAAAGTGTATTTTGGTTCAAGTCTGCTAGTTTGGCCAATCGAATTGCATCCGAAGCACAATTACTGCCGTTTGCCTTTAAAGTAGGAAAAATGTAGTGTCTACGCTATCTTCTTAGCATATTTTGGTTGGGTATGGTCTGGTCCATCATATTGGTCAGGCCACATTTGGACTACTGTTTGCAATTCTCGACTCCGGCCATCAGAATGATGTTATTAAATGAAAAAAAAAAGTTACAAGGATGTTACCAAGACTGGAAGGTTTGAGTTATAAGGAGATGCTGGATAGCTGTGTTCTTTTTTTCTCGAGAGTGTGGAAGGCTGGAAGGTTTTTATATAGAAGTCTATTAAGTCATGAGAGGCATAGATAAGGCAAATGCTTAATCATGTCTCCCCAGATTAGACAAATCCAAGAACTAATGGACACAGACTTAAGTTGAGAGGCCAAATATTGCAAAGAGACCTGTGGACTTTTTTTTCACATAGAGAATGCGTGCATATATGAAACGAACTGTCAGATGAAGTGTTTGAGGCGGATGTAATTACTGTGTAATATTTATAATACATTTGGACAGGCGCATGGATAGGACAGGTTTTGAGAGATATTGAGGAAACTCAATCTAGTAAGAGCTGGCAACCTGGACTGTTGCAACAAGAGAATTTCTAACAAAGCTGCTGCTGTTGTTTCCCTGTACTTCATTAGCAGTCACCACGTTTCCTTTGTTTGCTACAATTTTTCAGTAACCTCCACTTTCGATGTGTCCCTTTCTGATGGAGACAAGTCAGGAAAAAGAGCTCCACCCTACATACCTCCTTCGCCAAATGCTGCCCCAAAACCTATATATGCAAGATCAACCAGTCATGGTTCACGACTTCTCCTTCAACGCTTTTCAAATAGATACTTTTAAGTGGAAAGTGACCTCAAACTTTAAGTAGCAGATTATAAAAGTGTTTACTGATGTGTTCATTGTATGGCTTTAATTAATCGTCAAGTGACCTGGGGAACCCCAACTGATACCCACCCTTCTGAAATGAAGCATTCAAATTACGAACAGAGAACAAGAATTTGACCTCGGGTTCCTTTCAACGTTCAATAAGTCGAGGCTATTCTTATTTTAAACTCAGTTCAACGTTAGGCCAGAAAACCCATCATCGACGGGATAATCAAAAATCTATCTACCTCTGCGTTCAAAATTCTTTTATGGTTTGCGCCCATTGCCCTTGAAGACATTAATTACAAAGATTCAAAAAGCTTTGAGTGAGAAAAAAAGCTTCTTCATCTCGGTTTTAATGGGCGATCCTTAGTTTAAATTATGTCTACCAGTTCTAGATTTTTCGACAAGAGGAAGCACTCTTTCCACAGTCAACCACTGAAGTCATCTTATGAGCTTTATATGTTTCAATTAAATCATTTTAGACCTTGCACATTCCAGAAGACAGAAAATTAGCTTGGCTAGTCTTTCCTCATACAGCAATCCATTCATTCCATGTACTCATTCAGGAAAATCTCTCATACGTATAGTGATGAATGCTGTACTTAGTACCCCAGATACATATTTAAAATGCAATATTTACCTGAAGCATGCCCTCCTTCCATTTGCATTCGATTCGCCTCACAATCAGTTTTTGCATTCTATTAGGTTTTCAAATTACTTGTTCGACCTGTTTACTCACCTTCTGCGATTTTGCACCAGAAAACTCAGATCTGTCTGAATCTCAGAGATGAGCAGCTTTTCAATACTTTGATAATGACCGTAAATTCATATTTTCTTCTGAAATGAACAATTTCAAACTTTTCCTCATATGCTTCTTGTGTACTCTTCAGAACCCATTTTCCTACCAATCTTTGCTCTAAACGCAGTTTAGCTACCATATATTCGATCACTTCATTCAAATTGATTACATAAACTGCAGAGTTAAAACCTGACGATCCATGACATCTTGCCAGCCAAAAAAGAAAGTATTCAGATATTTCGCTTCTTATTAGTTAGCTAATTTTCTATCCATGGCAAAATGCTACAGCCTACATGATGAGCTTTTATATTCTGAAATAAAATTTGATATGCCAACTACTCAAATGCCTTCCTGAAATCTATGTTTAATGCATCCACCTTAGCGGCAGCACAAGCGATTTAGAAAAAAATGGAGTCATAGATGCCATAAAGCATCCAAACAGACCCTTCAGTCCAACTATTCCACGTTAATTATGTTTTCAATTTTAAGAAGTCCTACTTACCTGCATTTGGCCCAATATCCTCTCAGCTTTCGCGATTCATGTACTTATCCAATTTTTTTTTAATGGTGTACCTGTATTTGCATTCACCATTTCATCTGGTAGTTCATTCCACATGAAACACAGTGTGTAAAAAGGTTGCCCTTCATGTCCTTTTTAAAAATTTCTCCTCTCACCTTAAAAATATGCCCCCTTGTTTTAAATTCCCTCATGCTCGGGAAAATGCCATTTATTCATCTTATCTCTGCCTCTTACGATTTTCTATATCTCTATAAGGCCAACAATCAACCTCCTACGCTACAGTGAAACTAGTCCAAGCCTATCCAGCCTATTTTTCTCACTCAAAACCATCATTCTCTGCAACATGCTGCTGAATCTTTTTTGGATCCGCTCCAATTTAATAATATCCTTCCTCGACCAGGTCAAGCAGAACATTACACAGAGCTCCAGAAGAAGCCTCAACACCAGCCTCAACATGACTTTCCAACTCATAAATATAATTTATGTTTGACAAAATAATTTTGGCTTTGCCAAAAGCTATCTTGAAGTTACCTAGAGCTCTGTCATAACATATTTAATTATAGCTTCTAACATTTTCCAATGGACTACTTAAAGTAAACAGAGCTGTAGTTTCCTGCTTTCTGCCTCATTTGTTTTAAATACACAGCTTCTAATAACTATTTTAAAATCTAAAGCCAAATCTAATATATTTCAGAAAATTAAAAAGCATGTATCAAATATTTCACTAATTCCTTTAAGAAGCTAAAATGAAATCCACCTGGACCTGGGAACCCCTCAACCAAAATTGTTCTCAGCACAGTGCCCTGGTAATTATAATTTTGAGCTCCATTCTCCCTTTCGTGTGATTTATACCTATTGCAGCGTTCTGTCATGACGGACTTTCGGTAGAATTTGATTCACTGAATCTGGCCAAAAAGCGTGGTGAGGGCTTTCCATATCGTTCGAACTCATTTCACTTCATCAGCTGTGTTTTGGTTCCTTCGTGCAGCTTAACGTTAAAAGTCTGTTTTTCCTGTTCATCTCAAACTTCCCTTGAGCTGGTGAGTTTTGCCTTCGCATTACTGCATGGGAGAAATTATAAAAGTCATGAGAAACTTTGAAATATGTACAAATGGGGACGTTTGAACCTGATGGATATTTCAATGGGATCCTCATTGATCATGTGTTGCAACCATGCGGAAAAAGGCAGCCAAACCAAAGGAATTTTTCTACCTCTATATTCTCCACACGGTAAACTTAACTGTCGAAGGCTCCCAAAAAGTTACTGCAATGTTGCTAACCAGTCTTTTTTAAGTTTATCCCAAACGTTGTGAATATTAAGTTTTCAGACATATGTTTTGTACCTTAAACAAAAGGCATAAGATTTCATTAGATACAAACTAATGTTAGCAGAGAGAAAACTACACAGCACAGGAAGGAGATCAACACTGGTGCTCTTAAAGAGAAATATTTTTCTTACCCATTCGCACAAGACAAATAATTACATTTCAGTGATAAGTAAAAGATAATAACAAAGGTTGCCAGATGTCCATTCAAATATGTTGTTCACATGCATAAACGTGGACTCTGAGGATGTTTTATATTCCTGAATTGTGGGTCTTGATTATCTTCTCAGTTTGCCCAGGCAAATAGAGAAATACTTCTAACTCAGATTTCCTCTCTTTTGCCTTCCACAAGCAAGTTTATCAGATTAGATGGGGAGGTTACAGATTTTCATGCTGTCTCAGCAGGCTTCTAAAACCATCACGCAGTAAACATAGTCCAAATGACAACTTTCATCCTGGTTTATCCCCAATACACTGATTGACTCTCCTCAAAGCCTAAGTCAACATTCAACAACTTACGTTTTTGAGAAGATTAAGTATCCTTCATGCTGACAAGAACCAACGTCCACGTTCAGATTTCGTTCGCAAACAACGGCTGCTATCTGTTTAAATGCAATGTATTTCCAGCGGGTCGTCGCATCTATTAGAAATTCGAATCAAGGTTCACCCTGAAATTAGCCTCCAGGCTTGAATTCACAAAGACAGTTTGCTTTTTCTCTATTTTGGTTTTCTTAACCAAAACTGTCCGAAAGTTCGTCAGTCTTTTCCTGCCCTGATTCAAAGTTTGAAAACGAATAAAGAGAAATCAGCAAAAGTTCTAAACGTTTCTTGGATGAATTTTCGAATTTGCTTTTCACGTTACTGAGAGACAGAAAAATTATCTCGCGCTGCCTTGCACACAAACAAAGTTTAACAAGTCCCGCGAATACCTGAAGACATTTAAACAATCTGGTCAGTTTTATTATTTTCTTTTATTTATTCTTGAGCTCTCATTGCTTATCTATCCATCTTTTACATGGATGATCCTGAACAAATGTTTCAAATTTAAGGGACAAATTTTAATCATCTTACCATGCTGTTTAGTTTTATCTCTAATAATGTCATCTTGTATGTAATAAATTGTTACATGCTTTGTTTAAGGTACGAAACCTGAAAATCAATTATTCTAAAGATTCACACATTGAAATATGTAACCAAACGTTATCAGAATCTAATTAATCAATTTTCTCAGCACTTATTCTTAAGAAATCTACACAGCATAGGTCAAATTTATTCAGCCTCTCACCATTACAAACATCTTTCTATCCTAGCAACAAATTAATGAATGTTAACAGCTCAGACTGAAAACTTTGCATGCCCTTCTTTCAAAATTCTTTCTGGGGACCAAGAATGCACATGTACTCAGTTGCAGTTCTTCAAAGGCATTCAACGTTTTAATGCAGACTTCCTTGCTTGTGTACTTAACCGTCCTGCAACAATTGCAACCATATCCCTCAATATTTCATTGTTCCCAATGTGAACGCTTTGTGTTCGATGTAACAGTATACCCAACGTTCCCCAAACAAGAAACGTCTGTAGTTTGATCCTTCTCAAAGACCAGGTTTTTGTTACCATTTCGAGAGACACTAAAGCCACATCTCATGGTTGACATTCAATCTGTTGTGTGCTGCATGCCAATATCTTTGTCCATAATATTTCTGGTAATAACAACAATGGATATGAAATAGCACTCTATAATTCGCTTTCAGTAGCTTGTTTAAAAGATATTTAAAATCACAAAATTTATCAGAAAGATGAATACCTAGCTTTTCACGTTCTGATTCCACGATTGCTTACATTAATAAATGATGGCATTGATGCCTCTGCCATAACAGTCTCCACAATCAATAACTGACAATAGCAAACGTTGTCATTTATCTATCCTCTTTTATCTATTTTCACATGAACTTTCCAACATGGAAGACTGACTATCACAGTCTTCATCGATTGTCACCAAATATGTCAGGTAAAGGCGTCATAGCCCCAGAGGTTTCACGTGAGAACTACCATGCCTCGGCTGAGGGACCTTGATAGCAACGCAATCCACTTCAGGATTTGACTTTTTACTGTTGGAGCCACTCTGCATCGGAAACCAGTCATCCTGGCCAGCCAACTGAACTAACTGCCTAAATATCTAAAAAGAATCATTCACTAAATGAATAATTCTGTGTGAGTGCTGCATGATTGAAATTCTATATTTCATGTTTAGCATGGAGGCTTACGAAAGATTTGGAAAGTTTAAATCACTAGAAGAGTAAAATAAGCAGTACATTATTTTTGTATTCAGAGTCACTGTGTTTATCGATTTGGACTATCTGTGTGTTTTTGTCATTTTTTTTTAAAAACTGACTTGTTTTCTTTATTGGACAGGTTGGAAAATATGGCGCGTCTCATCCAGAACCAGGGATCATAGTCTAAGTATTTGGAGTCAGTCATTTAAGATGAGGACAAGTTGTGACTTGTTTTCCATCCAGTAACTGACGAGTCTGTAGTGTTTTCTGCCACTGAAAAGCAGTGGGGACCGAAACATTGAACGGTTCAACAAGGAGTCAGATAAAACTCTTAGGACTGAAGGGATTCAAAGGTGTGGTTATAAAGCAAGAACCGGGTACTGAGTTGGATCACAAGAAATGATGATATTCAGCAGAAGGCCAGGCTTGAAGGGGTGAATAGGCTTCTCCTGCACTTTTATATATCTATGTTTAAAGTTACCACCAGGATATTATTTCAAAGGTTGAGATGCCTGTCTGCATCTGCTGAAAACTGGTTACATGGGTAGCAAAAGGTTGAATTACAAGTTCTTTTTCCAATCAATCATTCTTACGTTTTGCTTTATTATTTAGGTTTAAGCTTTTTTGTGTACAGCTTTATTGGTCAGCCAAAGTGTGTTAAACATTGCCGTGATGGATAGTAATACCAGAGTTGAAACATCAACTCTGCTGTTCTTTCCACATATGCTGCTGAGTTTTTCCAACAGTCTCTCTGTCAGTTACGTTGAAAAAATGTTTGGTTTGTATTTCAAAGCATTCTTTGTTTCAAGTATACTGATATAATTGTAAAAACAATAGGAAACACTTAGGCTGAAGAAAAGTTAAGGAACGAAAAAGAGCTATGCCAGCTGACAGAAACTGCCTATGGCAGAAGGCATCTTATTTCCTGTAGGTCCAGAATTGTGGCACCATAATTTAGAACTACTTTTTTTTCAGTGTGGAATGGACAAGAGACATGACTGGGAGATATTGAATAGTATTTGATATATTTTGCTCAAATGGCATTGATAATTAATGCCGTTCTAACTCTTACTTCATCAACTGCTTAATGCAAAATAGAAACAGAGCAACTCGGAGCAGGAGTAGGCCATTCTGTCCCTCACATTTGCTCCTTCATTTAATATAATTCGGACGGATCCTCAATCTCAATGCCATAATCTAATTCATAACTTCACTACCCTCTGAGTGGACAATTATTTCCTCATCTCATTCCTAAATCCTGTGCCATGTTAACTGAGATGCTGCCATTTGGTTCTATAACATTCCCAAATCGGAAAAATAACCTGCGCCTAAGTTGCGCAGGCTACTTAGAATTTTAAGCATTTAAATCAAATCCCCCGTCATCCTTCTAAATTCGAGTGAATATTGGCGTACTAGTCTTCATTGGATAATCTTGCCATCTCTGGTTTAACCTAGTGAGCCGATGTTATGCACCATCCATGCAGGAATATTGTTCCTTAAGGAATGGCCAAACCTGCACACAGACTCCAACTTTGGTCTCAGCAAGGTTTTTCATAACTGCATTAAGACGTTGTTACATTTGCACACAATTATCTTGCAGTGAGGGTCAATATACCCCGTTTTTATCTGAATTATTGGTTGCATGTGCCTCTCTACTTTCATTGTGTTCAAGCACAATGAGATCTATCTGCACTTCCCATTTCTTTATATATCCCAATTTAAACAACACCCGGTGGTTCATTTTTCACACTGAGTTTTATTTAGTCACGTTGTACTGTGTCTGTGTTTGCTGACTAACTCTAATATATTTTCCATTCTCCCATGTGCATTCATTTTGTCCATTTATCACTTCTATTAGAAATTACCAGAATTCTGGAAATCCAAATGCAGCACATCTACTCTCCCTTGTTTAATTTATTAGTTGGATTCTCAAAATACCTCCAGTGAATCTGTTCAGCTTGATTTGCCTATGCCAAACCCCATTCATGTTTTCCGAATGATCCGTTGTCACATCTTTTCCAATACTCGTTTTACATCTTCCTCCTAATTACATTTAGTTAACTGGTCTGCAATTTTCAGAATTTTTGTGCTCTTCCTCCCTTTTAAATCGTTGCATTTCATTCGCCACCCTCTGATCCATAGAGTGTTCACCAGAGTATAAAAACTTTGGAAGATTGCCACCGATGTTTCCAATATTTCTAGGTCGTCTTCCTTCAGAGCATTGGGATGCAGAACATACGGTTGTGGTGAATTGATAATATTTATGCCATTATCGTCACCAACATTATTTTCATGTAAATACCAATTTCTTGTAATTTCGTCATATCACCAGCTCCTTAGTTTGTTAACATTCCTGGAGGATTGCACTCAATATCGTGAAGACAGAACCAACGTTATTTTGTTCAGTTAATTTGTCATTTGGTGGTTCCCATCATGTTTCCATAGCTTCTGACTGTAAGTGACCTACGTTTGTCGTTTCTGATCTTTTCTCACATACAAAATCATAGAAGGAAAAACAAGCTTAAATAGAAATCGTCATGAATTTAGCTTGAAACTATTTCATTGACAATGTTATGTTTTAAGAGAGATTTCCATAATATTTACGATCATATCGACATACAGCATCGAATGACAACTTATATTGAACAATCTAAGTTGACTTTCATGCTCCAAGTGAAACTAATCACGCCACCTCTCATTACATTTGTCAACATAATCTGCATTTCATCCTGTTGTGTATGTTAATTTAGCCTGCTCATAAGAGCACCGCTACTATTCATATCATCCTTCCCCTATGACAGTGAAACGGGTTCTATATACACTAAAAGTAAGGAATGTTCTCCCAATGACATTATTGTTAACTGATTTGTTTGATACACTTAGTTTTACTTTTCGATTTTATCGCCACAGGTAAAACTCATGCTTTATTTGGCTTGTAAGGCTTTTTTGGTTTGTTCACATGAATGCATCTGTTATCTCTCACCACTTATCTACCTTAAGTTTAAATAGTATTCCACTTCTTACCATTCTTGACAAAAGCTATTCCTCACGTTTTCCGTCTTTGCAATTTACTTTACAATTCTGGATACAGTTTCTTTTGATCAGTTCACTCAACATGGTGCAGTGAACCAAGTCATTAACTAACAAAGCACATCCTATCCTTAATCGGTTATGTATTGCGCTTTATGACATTTCAAGCTACGAATCTTTAATATGACATTTTTTTAAAGTCAGTGGGGAAACCACACTTCTTTATTAAAAGCCACTCTTTGCCCAATGCTGTATTACACTTACTCTATGCTTTCGTATTGAGAATAACTATCTACACATTATGTCAATTGTTTACAGATTGTGGACTTGTTGGGCCGAAGGGCCTGTTTCCACACTGTAACGTAATCTAATTCCTTTTATTCGAAATTTTTCATGGTCCTATGAACGATTATTTCCCAGAAGGTGTGTTGAAAAACCAGGCAAAACACATCCACTGAATTATCTTTGTCTGTTTCAGCGACCACTTCACAAACTGCAACCTTGTTGGCATAGCAAGTTTCTTTTTTGTTTCTCATTTGAATTACATGCTGAGCATGTTCAACTATTGTTTTACATTCGAGAGGTACTTTTTCTTTTACAGTAACGCTAATTATTTTAATGGACATAACGTAACTCGCTTCTACAACAAATCTAAAAGATTATTTGACGTTCTGTCGTGATGCTGCGTAAATAAATTTTGAAATGCATCATATGCCTCAAAGAAAGCTTTCTAGCAGAATTATTAATTCTCTTTTTATGTGACCTTTAAATATATCAGTGGGTTAAGCCATGCTCCCTTACTAAAAGCCACCCTTTGCCCATCTGCTCGATTGCGCTTACTCTCTGTTTTCATATTCAGAACAATTGGCAACATATTTTGTCAATTGTTTACAGATTCCCTTTACTCAAAAAATGTCACGGCTCTATGATAGATTACCTTTGTACTCTTTTTAATTCTCTTTTTACAACATGCTTTCCTATGAGACGTTATTGATCAAAATTGAACATTATTTTTAATTTAAAAACTCATATCCTGTAAATTGCAGATTTCAATGTTTTAACTTCATCTTCTTCCATTATGCACGACAATCCAGTCTGCCTGTGATCTACCTGAGTCTCCAACAGCTGAATTTTGGGATGCTTGTTACATTGAGTTGATATATTTGTTTGAGAGTGTTGTACTACATTGAGGATTTTCGTTGTTTCAAGCACTTCATTTGTTTTTAATGTTATCAGAATCTCATGTAAATATACCAAATGGAGTTGCCACATTGCGTTATCACGCTATTTTAAATGTGTAAGCATGCTTTGAAAGATGGATTAGTTTGATGATCTACAATAATCTTAGAGAGCTGTACTCGGTAGATGCATTGAATTAATTTCGACTCTGTTGCTTTGAGCAAATATTTATTCGTAGACTACATTAATTTTAGTGTCTATATTCTTATGGATGTGGTTGCATTATTTTCAGAATGTAGAAGAAAGTGAGGACTGCAGATGCTGGAGATCAGAGTCGAGAGTGTGGTGCTGGAAAAACACAGCAAAACAGGCAGCATCCAAGGAGAAGGATAATAAACGTATTGGGCATTTGCTCTTCATCCAGAAGGAGGGTTGTGAGCCGGGAGGCTGAGAGACAAATGGGAAAAGGGTGGGGCTGGGGAGAAGGTAGCTGGGAATGGGATAAGTAGATGAAAGTGGAGGAGGGGGAATGTGATAGGCTGGAGAAGAGGGTGAAGCGAATACGCGGGAAGGAAGAGAGGCTGTGGAACACTTTTCTGCAGAGGGCTGATGAGGCAAGGTCAATAAATGTATTATGACGAAGAGAGTCAGATTTTAAGTTAGCGAGGGAATTTAAGGTGACAAGGTAAAGGCAGGAATGATCTGGTTGAATGGTGGAGCCGACTCGTTGGGCTGAATGGTCTACCTCTTCCCCTATGGCTTGTGGTCGTATTATTAACGTGCATTACCACAATACTATTTCAGCATTCAGTTTGGACAGAGGTACACAGTATTTGGAAGTGATACAGGTCGGGGGGGGCGTTGTCGAGGAGGCTTCGGACTGGGATAAGGTGGGGGGAGGGGAAATGAGGAAAGTGGTGACATCCAGATAGATCTCGTGTGGTTGCACGGTCCAAAGGAGGGAACTGAGGCATTCTTCCCCCAGGCGTCTGGTGGTTCGGGTTTGGCGATGGAGGAGACGCAGGACCTGGATGCCCTTGGTGGAGTGGCGGAGGGGGGGGGGGGTTATTTGGTTGGTGCAGGCGTCCCAGAGATGTTCTCTGAAATAATCCACAAGTTGGTGTCCTATCTCCCCAATGTAGAAGAGACCACACCAGTTACAACAGATACAGTCGGTGACGTGTGTGGAAATACAAGTAAATTTCCGTTAGATGAGGAAGGATGGTTTGGAGCCTTGCACGGAGGTGAGTGAGGGGGATGTAGGTGAAATGGGTGCATGTATTGCTTTGGCAGGGAAAGGTTTGGGAGTGTGGTGTGGATCTAACAAGGGAGTAGCAGAAAGCATGGTCTCTCTGAAACAGAGGTAGGGGTGAGGAGGGAAATATATCCCTCTTGGTGGGGTATGTTTGTAGGTGGAAGAAGTGGCGGAGGATGAAGTCATGCATCCAGATTATGCTGGAATGGAAGGTGAGGACCAAGGAGGGTCTGTCCTTGTTGCAATTGCAGAGGTGGGGTTCAAGGGTGAAGGTTTGGGAAGTGGAGGAGATGTGCTGGAGGACATCGTCAACCACGTGGGAGGCAAAATTGCGGTCTTTGAAGAAAGAGACCACCTGGGATTTTCAGACTTTGTCAATTTAATTGATTATATGATAAGGGAAGTGACGCAAGCAATTCAAAGCACACTAAATGCCCTCTTCAACAATCTATCTACCTGAGATCTACTTTCAACGAAGCATGAACATACATTCCAAGGTCTGCTTGTTCAACAACACGCCCCAGGACCTTACCATTAAGCGTATACATTCTGCTCTGATTTGTCCTTCCAAATTTGTATTGAAGTGTCAGGAATTACTGTGCTGTCTTGCGTATTTTGCACTTCTTATGCACTTTATGCTGCCCTGTGTATGATCTGTAATTTGTGCTGTCCATGTAGCACGTTTGTCCTGGAGGAATGCTGTCTCATTTTTACTGTATCAATTTGTATGTGATAGAAATGACTAATCAAGGTACTCTTCACTCTTGACTTGAATTGAAAATGAGGGACCTCACATTAGCTTAAATTTACCTCTATCTGTCACTCCTTGGCCCGTTGGCCCATCTGATCAAGATCCCGTTGTGTTCTGAGATACCCTTCTTCGCTGTCCACTACACTTCCAATTTTGTTCCCATCTGCAAAATTACTAACTGAACCTCCCATGTCCATATCCAAACCATTTGTGTAAATGACGACAAGCAGTGGACCCAGCATCAATTGTCACAGGCCTCCTGGCTGAAAAGCAACCCTTGACCACCACACTCTGTCTTCAATCTGCGAGTGAGTTCTGCATCCAATGGACTGTTCTCCCTATATTCCATGTGTTCCCTCTTATGTTTTCCTTTATTGGTCAGATTATTGATTATAGAATTTAGGAAGTCATGTTGTGGCTGTACTGGACATTGGTTAGGCTACTTTTTGGAATATTGTTTGCAATTCTGGTCTCTTTCCTGTACAAAAGACGTTGTGAAACTTGAAACCATTCAGAAAAGATGTCCAAGGATGTTGCGAGGGTTGGAGGGATTTATAAACTCATGAGGGGTAGGAATAGAGTAAACAAACATAGACTTTTTCTCTGGGATGGGGGTGACAGGAACTAGAGGGTATAGATTTAGGGTGAGAGGGCAATACTTAAAAAGGATCTAAGGGGGAACATTTTTACACAAAGGGTGGCGCTTGTATGGAATGAGCTGCCAGAGGAATTGGTGGAGGCTGGTACAATTACAATATTTAAAAGGCATCAGGATGGGTATATGAATAAGAAGTGTTTCGAATTATATAGGCCAAGTGGTATCAAAGGGATAACTGATCGGCCTGGATGAGTTGTACCAAATGATTTGTTTCTGTGATGAACATTGCTATAACTCTAAGACTCTATAATTATTGCAGTATTGTAAAGTGGAAGAATACCTTATTAAAATCACGGGATCTTACTGACGGGAGACTAAGACATAGCATTACATAGACAGATTGAACTTTCCACTTTAGGAATTTCCGTCTTAAATTTCGAAGTTTAATCACAACAGATGTGTAGCTAGAATTCAGCAATCTGTTTATTAATCCCCCGTTTTTCGAAAAGAAAAACGCCATTTGATCAATGTTGCAAATTCACGGTGCCACTGGAGTTGTTCCAGCATATAAATAATGGCTTTTGAAATGTATATTCTCGGATTTAAATGCAACGATATTACTTGCAGTCTGAAGAGAGGATTAGTTCTCACAGAAAATGTTTGAAATAATCGAAAAATTCCACAAAATGCTAATTGATGTCATTGGTGTCATTGATATCATTTGCATCCTAGTAAGGAGCAGGAACTATTGATGATGTTTATATTTTGCATGAGCTGGTCTCCGATTTTGTTGCATTACTGCCGAGATTGTATATTGATATGGTGATTATACTTACGTAGGCACTGGTTCCAAAATATCATTACCTGGCTGAAATGTTCCAACTTCTCTTTGGCTTAGCTGAAAATAAATTTTAATTTGTATCTCTTAAACTTACCTGACTACCAGGAAAGCATGTGACATGCTTTCAAAATTCACACAATGCATTGAAACTCAAGCGTATTCAGATTTTGATGGATGGTTCTACAACACTAGTTACCACAAGTGAGTATGTTGCTCACTATTCTGATCACATTATACAGTTTTACCTGTCGTGTGACATGAACCCAATATCATGGTTGACAGCGTCCTACACGCAAACACACATACACACACACACACACTCATGCTCTCTGAAATGCACACAAACCCTCTCTGACATACGCACACAGAGTCATACTATCTCTCACACATGCCCATACACTCTCGCTCGCTCTCACACACACGCGCACTTAAACACAAACCCGGGGGTTTGGCGGGGGGAATTATTCCATTTATGATTCTTTTCTGTCTAAATCATTACACAATCACACTCACAAACGCACGCTGGGGAGAATTATTTCATTCAAGATTATCTTCTGCAAAAAAATGAAATCGGACTTCAGCTCAAAATATAGACAGATTCAAATGCGGATCCTCACAGCATTGTCAAACCTGAGATATCACTTCTTGTACATTTATGAAACCTTTAGGTTTCTCGGGACAAAGACTTGTTAGGAATCAGAATCTTGTATTTTAATTAACAGTCTATCTCCTAACTGATTCAATGATTAAAGTTTTAAAGTTGTTAACTGTTTTCTTATGCATACTGTGTTTTATATCTCCCTATCATAGAATGCATGAGGAAGGAGCAGAGCTCCAAAGCTTGCAAGTTATATTTCTGTGTCAGTCACTTGGCCAATTTCTGTTCTAAATTCAAGTTGTGATCTTACCTTTTTTGCAGCACTTCTTAATATGTAACTACTTTCTATGCATTGTTCCCGCTCACATAACTTCAAAACAGTGAATCTGCTTTTTTGCTGGTTCAGTTTTGCACTTCCCATTGCCAATGAGTTGCTCAGATTTTCTGCCACAACTCTACATTTAACCCATATTGCACGTGATACATTTAATCAACTTCTGTTTTGCTCCACTTCTTGATCTCACTGAGTAAACCCTTGTCTTTTCTTGACTAACTTCCTTTTCTTCAACATCAAATAAATGACATTGTATCAATACCTTGTTGTAAGTGAAAATAAAATTCCCAGAGAAACGTTAATATACCACGTAGCCCTGATAGACATGAAGGGTACTTGCATTTGTAATTTCAAA
The DNA here is from genome assembly GCF_037043375.1 of Chiloscyllium plagiosum. NCBI lineage: Eukaryota > Metazoa > Chordata > Chondrichthyes > Orectolobiformes > Hemiscylliidae > Chiloscyllium > Chiloscyllium plagiosum. Next base: position 44,597,752 of record NW_028270188.1, read on the forward strand.
TCTGCCCTCCCTTATCTTTCTTGTAGTTAATTTAGTGACGATTTTAATTCTTTCCAGTGGAAAATGTGGCGTCTCCATCAGCACCACCCAATATCTGATGTGCATGCTTCTGATGGATCTACTAGTCATTATCACTGAGATCATACCACATCAATTCAATTATTATTTTCCACATTCTTTCTTAAGTATCATCTTGTGTGCAGTGTTAATGCTGCACTGATTTGGGCATTCAGAGATTGTTCTGTTATGTTCACTTTTGATCGATTTGTTGCCATATCTTGCTAGAGCATTAAAAATCAATATTGACCAAAAAAACTGCAACTTTGGTCCAAGTGACAGCAAGGAATCTGTTCTGTGTTAAAAGCATCCCGACATATATCATTTTTGAACCTGAATGGATAATCGATAATGTTCCATGGGGCTGGAGGGATAAGCAAAGTTTTTACACGGAGACAAGGTGGGTTTGATTTGACTGATTTAACATGCTTTTTAACCCCGTGGTTCCAGTTGGCTTCATTCTAATCTTCAATGTTCGGACAGTCAGGCATATTTTAGTTGATAGTCACGTCTGCAATACTCTTAAGTTCCAGACCAAGGGAGAAAATCAAAATGAAATGGAGCTTAAAGCAGACAGAAATCTCTGATGTTACTCTTCAAATTATCTGGCACCTCGACAATGTTCATCATTTGATCTTGCGTATCACTTCGATTATTATTCTTTTATCATATTTGCAGAAGGTCCGTCTATGTTCCGAAAAATTTGTTGTTGTACAAATACACTCATTTATTGTTTAATTATATCTGAGTTCAGGGAGCAAATCAAGAGTGCAGGCAAATATCCAGTCACATTGTTCATTAAGTTAATTTATTGGTTAAACAGCGCAGAAGTAGACCTTTGCGTTTCCAAACTTTGAATGCAGCATTTATCCAAGAATTCCATTAACTGAACACAAAGAGTTTCTGGGGATCTGAAGGTCGTACTAATTTCTGGGTGGTCTGGGTGATTGCGGGCGGAGCGGAGTTTCCGTACATTTATTTCGGACATTGCACTGCATCTGGTCAACAAAGGACTAGAGACGTGATTAGATTCAGTCAGATTTCTGGAGGAAGTGTGGGCTATCAAACAGCAGAAGAGGAAGTGAGGCGTACTAATAACATAATAATTCAAATGCAATTGCAACTATCGGAAATAAAACATTAGTTCGAGAAAAACAAACCTAAATGCCTGGACAAAATGTGGACAATTAACAGAGGATATAAATTATACTGGAAGCATGTGGCACACATGATGAAGAAAATGGAGCAAAGTCGCCTGAACAGAAGTGAAAAGTGAAATTATGATAACCAAACTAATGGTTATGGTCAATCAGAGAATCGGTTGAAAAAGTATCTGCTCGAGCTTCAATTATTGAGACAGCTCTCCTGAAAATTGTTCAAAAAGGAAGTATTAATAAACTATTTGTCGTTCATTGAACATGTTCTGTATATTGGAAATAGGTTTCTTTCAATTACAGTATTGGTTCAACATTTCCTTATTCATTAAAGGAAGCAGTAGATATTCTTACTATAACTGTACTGGTAAGACCACACCTGAAGAACAGCACTCAGTTATATTGTTTTTAACTAAGCATGCAGTTGCACAGCAAGATACCTATCAAATTACGAAATAAAGGGTCCGTCCAATGGAGAACAGTTGAATAGGATGATATGTCATTAAAGTTTAGGGAAATGAGAATGTTACTCTTGAAACAAATATGCTTCTAGAGTCTTAATAGCATCGTCATATAGGGCCGGTTTTAAAACTGACGGGCCGTGTCGGGATGGTTCAGGAAAGGACATTACCCTTAACAACTCCAGCAGGTGTGCATTCGAGCTGACATGACTGATATCCAGCAAACATATCTATCTTCCTATGTGTCATGCATGACTCCAAACAGTGGAGAGTTTGTGCCTGATACCCATTGATTCCAGGTTTGCTCGAGCATCTTGATACCATGCATTTGATCGAATGTGAACCAGGTGTCAAGGACTATCACTCTCGCCTCACTTCTGGAATTCAGTTCCTTTGTCTATAGTTTAACCAAGGCTGAAACGAGCTGAAGCGCTGAGTTGCCCCGGTGGAACACAAAGTGCGTATCATCGAGAAGTTTATTGCTGAACCGATATTGTTAATGACAATTTCTATCGTTTCGTTGATCTAAAGCAGAATAATGATGCACTAATTAGCTGGAATGCATTTTTCAGCATTTTTTTTTCTCGAGAACATACTTGACCAATTTTCCACATTGTTAAGTAAATGCCAGTGTGATAAAAATAAAAGAAACAAAGAAGATAGGACCTGAAAAAGGACATTCCACATTTTGAATCTGCATTTCCATTCATCACGATCATGGCTGATCGTCCAATTCAATAGCCTAATCCTGCTTTCTTCCCATAATCTTTCAGCCCATTCTAGCCAAGTGCGATATCGAGCCGCCTCTTGGACACGTGTACTGGAACTAATTGTCGAGGGGAACAGCACGTTCTGGAGCACAGTCTTTAGAACTTTTTACTGGAATGTTGCCACGTTGCATCGCCTTTGCAGTATCCATTGTCTCCAACCATTTCTTTATATCACAGGAAGTGATTCGAATTGCCTGAGGTCTGGTATCTGTGCTGTTGGGGATCACTGGAGGAGGCTGACATGGATCATTCATTCGGCTTTCCTGATAGACAATTTCTATAAATGATTCGGCCTTTTTTTGTACTGATATGCTGGGCTCTTCTATCGTTGAGTTTGGGGATTTTTTGAAACCCCCTCCTCTAACACATTATTAATTGTCCACCACCATCTTGAATGGAAGTGGAGGGACTAGACAGCTTAGGTTTGATCCGTTAGCTGTGGAATCGCTTAGCTGTATCTGTCTGCTTATGCACAGAAGAGGTCCTGTTTAACTGTGGACAGTGAGGACGGTTATCAGAAATTGCAGCAGGGCCTTAACCAGCTGGGGAAGTGTTTTGCAAAATGGATAATGGAGCTTAATATAGACAAGTGTGAAGTCTTGCATTTTGGAAAGTCAAATCAAGGTAGGAATTTCATTGTGAATGGTAGGGCCTTAAGGAGTGTGGTAGAACAGAGAGATCTTGAAGCTGAATGCTTCTTTGTAAGTGGAGTCACAGGTAGACAGAGCAGTGAAGAAGGCTTTTGGCACACTGACCTTCGTCAGTCAGGGTATTCAGTAGAGAAGTTGGAAAGTTATGTTGCAGTTATACCTGACGTTAGTGAGGCCGCACTTGGAAGTTAGTGTGCAGGTTTGATCACCTTCTAATAGGAAAAGAAACTTACAAACATGTGCTTGGACTCAATGGTCTGAGTAATAGGAAGAGGTTAGACACACTCGGACTATTTTTCGTTAGAGCATAGGATACTGATTGAGTATCTTATAGAGATATATAGGATTATGAGAGACATGGATAGGGTGAATACACTTTGTCTTTTTCCCATGGTTGGGGAATCGAGGACTGGAGGGCATCAGCTTAAGATTAGAGAGAAAAGAATAAAAGGGAATCGGACCGCCAACTTTTTTTAACACAGAGGTTGGTATGTATATGAAATGAGCTGCCAGCGGACGTGATTGAGGCGGGTACGTTAACAACAATTAAAAGGCATTTGGATACATACTTGGATAGGAAAGGATTAGAAGGATACGGGCCAAGTGCAGGGAAATAAGGTTAGCATGGATGGAAATCTTGGTCAGCATGGACCAGTTTGTGGCAAAGGGCCTGTCTCCGTGCTGTGGGATTCGATGACCTCTATAAGCAGGAAAGTATGCTCAACCTCTAAAATGACCAGAAAACTGGAATTGGAGTATTGTGTTCAGTTCTGTGACCCAATTTGAGGAAGGATGCTAAAGACTTGGAGAGACGGCAAAATAAATTACATAGACCAACAATCATAGAGCCCCTATCGTCGGTAAACAGGCCATTCTGCGCATCGAGTCCACGCCAACCCTCCAAACAGCGTCCCACTAAGATAAACCCCGCTACTTTATCTCCGTAATGCTATATTTCCCATTGTCAATCCATCCATTTAACCTACACATCCCTGAACACTACGTGCAATTTAGCGTGGCCAATCTGCCTGACCTGAGCATCTTTGGACTGTGGGATGGTAGATAATCCACGCACCCGTGAAAGAATGATGCCAGGAATGAGGAATTTTGATAAATGGAAAAATTAGATAATTTGGACTTTTAACCCTGGAGCAAAGTAAATTAGAAGATAACATTTTTGAGGAGTTCAAAATTATGAGCAATTTTAACAAAGTAAAGAAGGATATTTAGTTACTATTAGCTGGTATGCCACTAATTAGGGGTCAAAATTTCAAGCGTGCCAGCAATGGGATGAGGAGAAAACTCTTTACTCAGAGAGTTATTGGGATTAGAAATTCGATGTGGGCGAATGGTGGAGCTGGATACAAAATGAGGCCTCACAACAAAGTGTAATATGCACTTGAAAGTAATGAATCTGGAGGATTTAAACAGGTAGGGTTGATGAATGCGACGAGTTGGATAGTTATTTTGGGAACTGGCATAGATATAATGGATCGGAAGATTATCTGATTGTGTAATTGCATATTCTGGTAAACTGTTCTATGATCCGAATGTAAGAACCACATTTGTATGTTTTGCAAATGCAGATTGTCGTACATGGTCACGAGATTATTTTTTTTTTGAACTGGTGACAGGTTGTGCCGTCACCAGTTTATTTATTTCAGTTCTGTGAGAGATAGGTCATCTTTTCAGCTTGAAGGCAGCTCTATATGAGTGATAAGTTCTACCCTTCTTTTCGTTGCATAATAACAATGTATGTTGCGTAAGCTATCAGAATAACACAGTAGTTCAGTGGTTAGCACTACTGCATCACTGTGCAAAGAACCTAATTTCGTTTCCACTCTTCTGTGACTGTGTGGAATTTGCACATTCGATCAGTTTCCTCCTGGTGGTCTAGTTCCCTTTCACAGTGCAAAGATGTGTATCTTAATTGGATTGGCTATGGTGGCTAGGGATGGTCAGGTTAGATGGGTTAGCCATGTGAAATATGTGATTATATGATAGGGGGAGGATCTTCGTAAAGTCAGGGTGCACTCGATGGGCTAAAGGGTCTACTTCCACACTGCAGGAATTTAATCATAATGTATCTCTTTCATGCTGTATTTCTGTCAGTTTCTAATGCGAGGAAGTCATATAACCTCGACAGAATATATGTTCCTCTCAGAAACATTCAAACCCTATGCTGAAACATCAATTTACCGCGAACTTTGATATACATTATTAAACATTTCCTACGATAATTCTCTAACTCTATAAGTATATGATTTATTATCTGTGGTTTATGATTTGTTACAAATGACAACTACCAATTACATTCAGCATTTCACTTGTGCACTGTGATGAAACTTGTCTCATATAGGGAATTAACCAACTGTCAGCCCAGTTAACATTATTACAGTGACCTCTTCACCAATGTTAATGCCGTTTAGTTACTCATGACGAACAAAACTTCAGAAAGAATTCTCTGTCGTCAGCTGTGAAGACGTGTACTTTGTGAGCTGTTTGTTCTGCACCACTTCCATTGTAAATTCTCTCACTTGCACATACAACAGGCCACGTTTGCCAGTGTTAATCGCTTCCTCTTATGATTCCAAAACAATTGCTTGGAACTTCAACATTTATGTTTCTCGTTTGTTTTCAAACAGTTTGACATTTCTCTTTCATGAACAAATATTTGATCTTTCTTCGTTGATTTCTAAATGATTGCAATCGTCAGGCTTACCACTTCTTCCTCGCGACATCATAAGTCAACTTGTTTGATCCGAATGCAAATTTTATCCCAATTTCTTAAACATGGTTTAACGACAAATCGTTTTGAATTCTCGTGCGTGAGAGAAAAAGCATACCTGATGCATACAAAATAATATTTAGATAAATGGAAGGCATTGCATTTCTGCCATAGCAAACATATGACGCATTTTCCCATCTACAATAGCGATTATGTCCCTAATATCTTCATTATCTCTTTACTCAGAATTAATTAACTTGTTTCGGGATGATCTTCATCACGTTATAAACTAAAGTTATGTCATCCCGTCACCAGTAGTCACAAATAGCTCTATCACAGGAAGGATATTAACGTGATTGTATGGCTAAAGCTTGCATCTTTCGTCATATTGTCAGGACTACTAACCATAGGGGAGCACAAGACAGCCACAGATATTTTAAAACTGAGCAACAACTGAAACATCCATACAATCAAGACGAATAGCATGAATGCAACTCTCAGCAGGATAGTACTGCTTTTCGTTCAAAAACAGACAATACATGTATAAAACGATTAGAAAAAGGCAGACAACGTAAGTTACCTGGACAAAGAAGTATGGAAATTGTAACAGTTATGCCATACCGAATTGGACAAAGTTTGGATGGTAATTTAAACCAGCAGAATCAATTTTACTCTCAATGGAGCCTGATGCGCTGTGCATATATTTAACTGTGTATACAATAACTGTTTCTTGAAATCCTCTACCTGTCAAATTTTGTGATAGCATTTGGCATAATTGCAGGATTTTGTATCACATACCTGAGACAATAATGCAGTTGAATGAGTACATTTTAGTCTTCCACCTCAAACCAGAACAGACTGCCATGTGGCAAATGTGTGAAAGAGATATAAGAAGCTGACGGAGGACACAGGGCAAGGGTATGTATATATGCTGATGAGTGTGGGAGCAGAGAAAGTTGTACAATGAAGTCATACAATGCAGGAGACATTATTGAAACAGGAAGGTTGGAGCCATGTAGTCGAGAAACAAAGGCCACTGGGTAGGCCTATAATTTCATGAAGCAGTATCAGGCGATCCTAGAAGGTAACCAGGAGTTTTGGAAGGCACCCAGAATTCCTGACAGGCATGAAAGGAGGAAAAACAAAGCAAAGTATAGAAATGTTCCAAAAAGTAATTTCAATAGATACGAAACATTCCTAAAAGTGAATGGAACAAAGTAATTTGAAACCCTCCTACTATCTGTTTCTGGCACAGGTGTGGTCTGTGAAATGTCCAAAACCAAAAGGGAACGATTGAGCAAAGATTTGCAATCAGGCTAAAGTATTTTATTTATCTTTTAACACGTGCAATATTTGTCATTGAATGATGAAAATTATCTGAAGCTTATCTATAATTTCGAATGATAATAACATGAAGCCTCGATCAGAAGATAAGCTATAATCAACCTAAGCAGAGAATGTTGGATCAACTAGGCTCGTAGCATCTGTTAAAGGAGAAACAGACTTAATAAACATTTTTATTTAGAATTACCAACAATTTCTCTGAGAGCGTGTTCTTTAGCGAATTAATTTGTAGATATCAATCGCATCACAGATAGACAGTGACCATTCAAATTTTAACACGAGCGCTATTGTAGATGTGATGGAGGGAAGTAAATGAATCTTCAGTTATCGCACAATAGATCAAAAAAGCTTAATCTTTACAGCAAATTGATAAACCTTTAGGTTTTCACAGTGTTGTATGCTAACGGAAATGCAGGGAGTATATAACCTTAGGAGAAGGATATAAATTGTATGAGACAGAGTTAAAAAAAATTAGAGGAAGATGTTTCACCATCATCCAAGCAGATGTGATAAGTTTCCATGGACATCAGAAGTGAGCAAATAGCATCAAATTAACTAATAGTTGAATGAGACAGGTAACAAGAGAGACCGTTTAAACAGGCAGCAGGATTGACTACTACTTTTGAGAAAATAACATGGTATCTTTGCACAGGTATGCAGAATTGGGTGAAAAGTCGATCGGGAAATCAAGTACTGTTAAAATGTGCTGATAGCGTCTGGTGAAGAGAGGAAAGCAACATAACCGCAACATATCCTCAAAAATGATGCAATGGAAGGGAAGCCAGGTTGGGGGAGAATAGAAAGATGCTTGTGGTGACAAAGAATAGGACGATAGACAGCAAAACGGTATCAACCATGTGTTTAAAATAACCCAGGAAGACCAAACAATGTCCTTCTGTCGCATTATCCCTGAGCAAAGGTTCTATGAGCAAGTTCAAAAAAAATAGATTTCGCAATACCTCTCCCACTGATTCGAGCGGGAACGTGTCCTTTCGTCATTATTGAGTAATTTATGGAATGGGTGGAAGTCAGTCCCTGTCAAGACAAATATCCGCTTGATTGTTAGAAGAGGTAAATGCAAAATGGAGAATGTGAGTACAGCATGATTCAGGTCAGAGAATACAAAGTTGAATGACTAAAGATGAAGTCTTCACTAAGGTGCATCAGGTAATACAGAAGTCGCATTCAAAGTTGATCTCTATTACGAGAGTCTTACAAAAGTACGGGCACTTCTGAGAGCCAGGGAAATCAAGCCTATGAGCAATGGAGGCCGTGATTCAATGAAGGGATCCGTGATCTAAAGAACAGGCGGTGACTGGAAAGAGCGAAGGAGTCTCAGCAACAAGCCAAAACCAAGATGTGCATGGTTTCATCAGCACAATCACAGTCATCTATGGCCCCAGTACTCAGGGATATAACAAACAGACAGCTATAAGCAAAGATTCGCTGATCAAAAACGAAGAGGACAAATCCACTTGAGAGAGAACTTCAAGGATCTCCCCAACCAAGGCACAGCCTTTGGAGCAATTGCTCTCGATGCAATCCCATAACACACTATCCATCACTATCTCAGCACACTCCAACCCAGCACGAGGTTGAAAAAGCCATCTGAAAGGTGAAAAATAGTAATGCCGCTGCTGCAGATGGAATCCCCGCTGACGTACCAAACTACAGTGGAGAGGCACTTTTGACATGAATCCACGAACTTCTTTACTTTTGCCTTGAAAGATGAACAAAAAGAATACTGGAAATTATCATAGATGCGGTAGTTCTGCCCATATTCAACAACGGAGACAGGTAAGAATGTAGAAATTACAGAGACATTTCCGACTGTACAGTATGGAAACGGTCGCCACGAGAATCCTCACTCAATAACAACCTTCCAGTGATTGAAGAGTTCCTTTCTGATTCTCAACGCAGCTTCCATCTGTCAAGAGACTCAATGGGCAATCATTTAAGAGCGCACCAAATCCAAACAAAGTGCAGGTAACAATACCAAACTCCTTACATAGAACATAGAACATAGAAGAATACAGCGCAGTACAGGCCCTTTGGCCCTCGATGTTGCGCCGATCCAAGCCCACCTAACCTATACTAACCCACTATCCTCCATATACCTATCCAATGCCCGCTTAAATGCGCATAAAGAGGGAGAGTCCACCACTGCTACTGGCAGGGCATTCCATGAACTTACGACTCGCTGAGTGAAGAACCTACCCCTAACTTCAGTCCTATATCTACCCCCCCTTAATTTAAAGCTATGCCCCCTTGTAATACCCGATTCCATACGCGGGAAAAGGTTCACACTGTCAACCCTATCTAACCCCCAATCATCTTGTACACCTCAATCAAGTCACCCCTAAACCTTCTTTTCTCTAATGAAAACAGCCCCAAGTGTCTCAGTCTTTCCTCATACGATCTTCCTTCCATACCAGGCAACATCCTGGTAAACCTCCTCTGCACCCGTTCCAGTGCCTCCACATCCTTCCGATAGTATGGCGACCAAAACTGCACACAATATTCCAGATGCGGCCGCACCAGAGTCTTATACAACTGCATCATGACCTCAGGACTCCGGAACTCAATTCCTCTACCAATAAAAGCCAGTACGCCATATGCCTTCCTCACCGCACTATTTACCTGGGTGGCAACTTCAGAGATCTGTGTACATGGACACCAAGATCCCTCTGCTCATCCACACTACCAAGTATCCGACCATTAGCCCAGTACCCCATCTTTTTGTTATTCTTCCCAAAGTGAATCACCTCACACTTAGCTACATTGAATTCCATTTGCCACCTTTCTGCCCAGCTCTGCAGCTTCTCTATATCCTGCTGTAACCTGCCACATCCTTCCTCACTGTCAACAACTCCTCCGACTTTCGTATCATCCGCAAACTTGCTCACCCAACCTTCAAACCCCTCTTCCAGGTCATTTATAAAAATGACAAACAGCAATGGTCCCAAAACAGATCCTTGCGGAACACCGCTAGTGACGGCACTCCATGAAGAAACTTTGGCATCAACTACTACCCTCTGTCTTCTTCCATCCAGCGAATTCCTAATCCAAACCTCCAACTCACCCTCAATGCCATATCTCCGTATTTTCTGCAGTAGCCTACCATGGGGAACCTTATCAAACGCCTTACTAAAATCCATATATACCACATCTACCGCTTTCCCCTCATCAACCTCCTTCGTCACCTTTTCAAAGAATTCAATAAGGTTTGTGAGGCACGACCTGCCCTTCACAAAACCATGCTGACTATCCTTGATTATTCCTATCCAGATGTGCATAAATCCTATCCCTTACAATTCTCTCTAAGACTTTGCCCACAACAGAAGTGAGACTCACCGGCCTATAGTTACTAGGGTTATCCCTACTCCCCTTTTTGAACAAGGGAACCACATTTGCTATCCTCCAGTCTTCTGGCACTACTCCTGTAGACAAAGAGGACATAAAAATCAAGGCCAATGGCTCTGCAATCTCCTCCCTTGCTTCCCAGAGAATCCTAGGATAAATGCCATCAGGCCCAGGGGACTTATCTATTTTCACCTTTTCCAGGATTTCCAACACCTCTTCTCTACATACCTCAAAGCCATCCATTCTACTTATTTGTGACTCAGTATTCACATCGACGACAATGCCCTGTTCCTGAGTAAATACTGAAGAAAAGTATTCATTCAGTGTCTCCCCAATCTCTTCCGCCTCCACACGCAACTTCCCACTACTATCCTTGACTGGACCTATTCCTACCCTAGTCATTCTTTTATTCCTAACATACCTATAGAAAGCCTTAGGGTTTTCCCTAATCCTACCGACTAAGAACCTTTCATGTCCCCTCCTTGCTGCTCTTAGCTCTCTCTTCAGGTCCTTCCTGGCTACCCTATAACTCTCAGTCGCCCCAATTGAACCTTCACGTCTCATCTTGAGATAGGTCGCCCTCTTCCATTTAACAAGGGATTCCAATTCCTTATTAAACCACGGCTCCCTCGCACGACCCTTTCCTCCCTGCCTGACAGGTACATAATTATCAAGGACACTCAATAGTTGCTCCTTGAACAAGCTCCACATATCATTTACACTCTTGCCTTGGAGTCTACTTTTCCAAGCCACACATCCTAAGTCATGCCTCACCGCATCATAATTTCCCTGACCCCAGCTATAACTCTTGCCCTGTAGTACACACTTATCCCTCTCCATCACGAGAGTAAAAATCACCGAATTATGGTCACTATCCCCAAAGTGCTCACCTACCTCTACTTCTAACACCTGGCCTGGTTCGTTACCCAGAACCAAATCCAGTATGGCCTCACCTCTTGTTGGCCTGTCTACATATTGCGTCAGGAAACTCTCCTGCACACATTGAACAAACACTGACCCATCTAACGAACTTGAGCTATAGCTTTCCCAATCAATATCAGGAAAGTTAAAGTCCCCCATAACAACCACCCTATTACTGTCACTCATCTCCTGAATCACCTTCCCTATCCTTTCTTCAATGATTCTAGGACTATTAGGAGGCCTGTAAAAGACTCCTAACAGGGTGACCTCACCTTTCCTATTCCTAACCTCAGCCCAAACTACCTCAGATGGCAAGTCCTCATCCATCGTCCTTTCCACAGCTGTAATACTATCTTTGACAAGCAATGCCACACCTCCCCCTCTTTTACCCCCACCTCTGACCCTACTAAAACATATCCTTATTTGATCTCACAAATACCTTTGACTGCAAACCATTGTGAAATATCCTACAAAAATTCAACTTACGGCGGAACTGTGTCAGTATTCTCTTTCTGGTCCACAATGACATGAAAGCCATGATCTTCATAAAGAGATCAAACAAAGACGTGATCCTCGTGCAAACTCGGTTTAAGGAATTTGTCATCACACCAACGCTCTTCACCACCTTCCACACCGCAGCACTCCATCACAACTCCATGAAGATCCCCACCAGGAGGGAGGGGGTGAATATTCCACAGCACGAGGAGAGAACGGTTCGAACTTCGATGTACAGATGTCAGGAACAAAACCATGAGGAATTCTGTATCGAGCTGCAGAACGCAGACAGCATTGGCATGAACACACTCAACGCTACAAACTATTGACAAAGCATTCATCAAGACGTATGAGTTACTGGGCCTTAGACTAAACATCTGGAAAACATCTACCAGCCAGCTTTTTGCCAACAGCACGGTGTTCCTGACCATCAAAATTCATGGCGAGCGCGTAGATAATGTTAATTATTTCCCATACCTCGGGAGGCTACTCTCAGTGTGAACAAACATTTGCAATGAAACCCAACATTGTTTTCAAAGCGTTAATGCAGTCTTTCGACGTCTGAAGAAGAGTATTCAAAGTCTGAGACATCAAACACTGCACCAGGCTCATGGTTTACAGAGCACGCATTGTTCCTACATCCCGTATGCATGAAAACATGTGTCTTGTCGGTCAGAAATCTCAAAAACCTGGAGAGTTATCAGTAGAGAAACCTTCTTAGATTCCTGCAAATCCATTGGCAGGATATGTCTAACAACATGAGCATCCTTTCCTATGCCACTGGTCTAGTATCAAGGCATTCCTCAGTGCACGACCAGCTGAACCATATTTTCTGCAAGTCCAAAATGCTCTGCTCCGAGTTTCACAAGGGTAAATGATCACTCTATGGGCAGAGAAAAAGCTGTGAGTGCCCCGAACGCCACCCTAAACAAATTCAACATCCTTACTAATATATGGAAATCACTTGCTCTGTATTATACAGCCTGCATAAGAAGCATCCACAAAGGGTTGAACACCAAGAGGAGCAGGTGAAAGCTAAGCTCAAGCAACAGATAGATTCACGGTATCGAGAACATCCCCCTCCCTATCATCAAACACAATGGCCCTACTTATGGTAGATTTTGCAGTTCAAAGGCTGGACCATTCAGTCACAACAAAACCCATGCCCCGGAATGGAAGCAATTCATCACTGACTCTTGGAGTCTGTCAAAGAAAGGAAGAAGAACAGTACAGTGGTCTGTGAAGTCGCACCTGGAGTGCAATATAAAGTGTGGATGTAATTAATGTATATACTGGCATTGGAAACAGTTTAAAAGACACTCTTTACGCTGACCTATGCAATGAAGGAGTTAACCTAACAAATATATCTAGACACGTTAGGTTTTTATTGATTACTGATGAGCAGAATGAGTAGTGATTGCATTGAATTGCTTGGGTTTCTGAAGGGACTTGATAGAGTCGATAGAGAAGAATAAACTGTAACAGAAATAGAAAAATAGAGCACTCTAAGTCGTCATTCAAGTAAGGTACAGGATGGAGAATTTCAGATTTCTGGATCACTGCGCTAATTTCTGGGGATTGAAAGTATTTTTACCTGAAACAGAATCGGACTAATATCCTTGGGAGAGGGTTTTCTCGTGCAACTGTGACGAGTTTAAATTAGGTCAGAAGGGACACGGTGCATTAGTTCAATAGCAACACAGAATGATGTTGAAAAAGAACCAAGCAAAGCACGTTCAGCTCTGTGTTGTCTCAAGGGAAAAAGGCGAGGCTGGATTGCCATTAAGGAAATACTCTGATTATTAGGGGTAAAGTAGATAAAATTGTGGAATTGCTATATTGTTGCCGCAACAGAGACTAGGTTCAGGAAGGAGCAAGAGTGGCAATTCGATTCTCTATTTAAAGAGGCAACGTTTGATCTGGAACAGTCGGCATGGTTTTGTCAGAGGGAGGTCATGCCGAACGAATTGTTTGAATTTTCAGATGAGCTGTCCAACTGTGTCATTGATTGTAGGCTAATCAATGTAGTTTGCAGGTACTTCAGCAAGTTTTGGACAAAGTCCCAAATGGGATCTGACAGAGAAGGCAAAAACTCACGAGATCCAGGGTAACTTGGCTAATTCAATTGAAATTAACTTAGTCGCACGATACAGAGGGTACTGACAGAAGGTTCCTCGTATGAGTCAGGTTCAGTGCCCAGTGGTTTTCCACGACGATCATAAGTACTGGATTCATTATGGTTTGTCATATTACTAAATGGTGCAATCCAAATGTTGTGGGACGACAGTGGTAATGTTACAGATGAAAAAAAAGTGACCGGCTGGTTCATTTTGAGGAGAAAGTGCTTCGGTACTTAAGAGCTATACCACCCAACACCCAATGCATGTAAGTTCTGTAGTTCTGCTTAAAAAAGGCGATGAATGAAGGTGGATGTTTTTAAAACAATACCAGAAGAGGACGCTCCATTTAAAAAAAACATCCTGAATGATGGAAGGGCATCGTGAATCAATGCCAAAGATAAGGTTGAAGCATTCTTAATGTTCTACAGGAAATTCCAAATGGATGATCCAACTCAGATCCCCAGCATCACAAATGCCAAACCTCAACAAATTTGTTTCACCTCACGCAATATGGTTATGAATTTTAGAACGTGTACTGCATCTTTAAGCGAGAAGGAATGTTGTTTTGCACTGAGAGCTTACTAGCATCTCTCATATGACGAGCAAGCAGTTCCAGAGTGTACTGGAAAATTGAAGTATGTAACTTTTGGCTCTGAAACAGATACCTGAGTTGGTTGCTGTTTCGACAACAATTTGAAATTATCCAATCAGTTCAAGTTATGCCCAGGATAATAAAACTCAATTGGACTTCAATTTATTGTTTTCCAACCTCGAAACAATGAGACGATCCAATGTTGGGTGTATAAAAAGAGTAAATCAGACGGAGTAACTGCCAGCAAAGCACTCTCGATAAAAAAAAGTACCTTTTCATATGAAACATCTTCACAGTAAAAAAAAGAAAAAAGATGATCCTGGTAGATGTTAAGCCGAAAGAAAAATTATACCAGAGACGACTACCAGTGTTTTCTTTTATTGTTATAGAATTGGAGGCAGATGATAATCAGTAA
Organism: Chiloscyllium plagiosum; assembly: GCF_037043375.1. Taxonomy (NCBI): domain Eukaryota; kingdom Metazoa; phylum Chordata; class Chondrichthyes; order Orectolobiformes; family Hemiscylliidae; genus Chiloscyllium; species Chiloscyllium plagiosum. Next base: position 44,612,822 of record NW_028270188.1, read on the forward strand.
AGGGTGCTTACAGTTGTAAATATTTGTCATTTAATGTTCAGTTTTAAAGTTAATGAATAATTTGATATCATTTTCTTTAAATATTAATATTTGCAAGTTCTCTGTCACTCGTATTTTAACAGATTACGAGGCATGGTGAGCTTGTAAGGGTGTTCAGTTTAATTAACAGATGGGCTCACCATTATGAAGTGGCACGGTGGTTCAGTGGTTAGAGCTGCTCCCTCACAGCGCCAGCGTCCCAGGTTCGATTCCTGCCTTCGACAGACTATCTATGTGGAGTTTGTATATTCTCCCCGTGTCCAGGCGCTCCGGTTTCCTCCCACAGTTCAAAGATGTGTAAGCCAGGTGAATTGGCCATGCTAAATTGCCCATTGTGTTAGGTGCATTAGTCAGAGGGAAATGGGTTACTCTTCGGAGGATCGTGTAGACTGGTTGGGCCGAAGGGTCTGTTTCCACACTGTAGGAAATCTATAAAAAAAACCCTTATCTATCTATAATATCAAGAAATTGGTGTAAGACTATGGGTCCTGACAACATTCCTGCAATAGTAGCAACGACTTATACACCCGAACTTTCAGATTCTCAAGACAAGTTGCTCAAGAACAGCCAAAAGAATATGACATTGTGGAAAACTTTACTCGTGTATATATTATGTGCAAAAATCAAATCAAATCAAAGCCAATTACGGCCCCATCAGTCTGCTGTCGATCTTCAGTAAAGTGATGGAATGTGTAATTAGTACTGCTATCAAGTAGCACCTACTTTCAAGTAACCTGCCGTCTGACGCCCGTTTGGTTTTGGACAGGAAGCCTCAGCTCCTGATCACATTACAGCCTTGATTAAAACATGGACAAAAATGATTAATTTTGCACAGGTGATGTGAGACTGACGGCCGTTGACAGCAAGATCGCATTTGGTAAAATGTCGCTTCAAGAAGACCAAAGTAAAACTGGGATGTATGGGAATTATGGAGAAAATTGACAGGCGTTTGGAGTCGTTCATGACACACAAGAAGATGGCACTGTTTCTTGGAGATCAGTAATCTAAGCTCCACGGGCACCATTGCAATTGTTCCTCTGGGTAATGTCAAACCATCTTCAGCTGCTTTATCAATGAACCTCTCTCCATATTCAGGTCAACACTGAGGACGTTTGCATCATGTTCAGCTCGTTTGCGATTCTTTAAATGCTGAGGAAGGCCATGATCAAATTTAATGCTGAGAAAGAATACTGGTCTCTTCGTGGGCGGCACGGTGGCACCGTGGCACAGTGGTTAGCACTGCTGCCTCACAGCGCCTGAGACCCGGGTTCAATTCCCGCCTCAGGCGACTGACTGTGTGGAGTTTGCACGTTCTCCCCGTGTCTGCGTGGGTTTCCTCCGGGTGATCCGGTTTCCTCCCACAGTCCAAAGATGTGCAGGTCAGGTGAATTGGCCATGCTAAATTGCCCGTAGTGTTAGGTAAGGGGTAAATGTAGGGGTATGGGTGGGTTTCGCTTCGGCGGGTCGGTGTGGACTTGTTGGGCTGAAGGGCCTGTTTTCACACTGTAATGTAATCTAATCTAAAAAAAAAGAATTATATGATGTCCAATTGTGTGTGAATGTCGATAGGAAATACCTTAGAGCAGAACAATTTGCTATGCGTTGTCTATAGTACCCAAAGAAATGACAGATGTAAGGGAAAGTACTCAGCAAGAAATTAGAGAGACATACAATAAACATAAAACTGTAATTAACCTATACATAGTTTGAACAAAACTTACTACCAATAATACTTTTGGGGAGGATTTCCTGGAGAAGGTAGGTGATTATTTTAACCCAATATATTGAGGAATAAACTAGAGACCAGAAAATCCTAGAGTGGTATTATACGGTGAAAATTATACAATAATTCATGGAAAACTGTTTTGCGACCATGACATGACAGAAATGTTCGTGGAGTCAGAAAATGTTCAAGAATTATAACGACTAGTCATTTCTGGTTGGTGCAAAAATAAAACTAGAAGTGTGAATCAGCCATGGCTTGGAACCATTGCTCAACAACGGTTCGCAAAACCAATTGGCATAAGATCCAAAGTAGTGCAATATAAATTAGCCATTACAAAACAGCAAATCTCTGGAATAGGAGAGTTTAGAATTCATCAAGATAGGAAAATTAAAGTTGGTGCTCAGAAAAGGATTGTCAAGAATGAAAATGGAAGAAGAATGTCATTGCTAGTTAGAAGGTGCATTGCAGAACTTGAGAAAGAGAATGTTTCAGATAGCTCAGTAACAGAATCCGTTTGGTTAGGGCTAAGCAATTACGAGGATATAATTATGTCGTGTAAAGGAACAAATCTGTGAGGGAAATATTGAGAGGTGAAAACATCATAGAATCCCTAGGGTTTAGAAGCACGCCATTCGACCCATCGAGTCCACACCGACCCTCCGAAGAATATCTCACCCAGAGCCACTCTTCTAGCCTATAATCCTGCATTGCCTGTGGTTAATCCAATTTGCGTGCACATCCCAGAACACTATGGACAATCCAGGTAAACTGTACATCTTTGGACTGTTAGAGGAAAGTGGAGCACCTACAAGAAACACACGCAGACAGAAGAAGAATGTGTAAACTCCACTCAGGCAGTCCTCCAAAGGTGAAATCATAATCTGAAAAAGATCTGATCACTTATTGTTCCCAGTATAAGTTGTTCTGTTACATGAAAACTAATCTCACAGACGTCAGCCAGCAAAAGATCTTTGTCATCTATAATTGTATTATAATCCATAGACCAATCAACTGATTTTTGACAATGAAAGCTTATTCATCCACATACCATCTGCACCATTTCGTCTATAACTTAAACGTCAATTTCTCCTTCTTCAAAAGTTCTTAAACGATGCTTGCCATGACTCTAAGGTTACTTGCTGTCTAACAATGGAGCAATCCTTACAAAACATTGTTTTATATTTATATTTATATTTTATGTTTATATAAACATTTATATTTATATTTATATTTTATAGTTATATAGACATTGTATTATATTTCGTTCTCATTGAAGTCCACAATTTTAAAAACTCCAATTACGTGCCCGTGACAAATAACACAAAGCTTTGCTGGCTTGGTGCACACGAAATTTCAAAAAACATTTGATGCATTGCCACACCGCAGGTTTATGTGGAAAGTCATAGATAATGGAATGGTTGTGATAGCAGAAAGGAAAATACAATATCAGCAGAAATTATAATACAGTGTGTATTCGTTAATATGTATCTTTTTCAGGGTGAAAAAATATTCATAGTCGACTTTTCAACTGTTTGATTTTGGGAACCTTGCTTTAATCATCTATGGATGGACACTGATGGAAAGTGAAGAAATGGTCTTCATCTGAATTATAAATGAAGAGATAAACATTTTTTGTTGCACAAGAGGGTCAAAAACAGAGACAGTATTCTTCTAGACATCGTATTATGCTTCAAAAATGCAGGCAGGTTTCTCTGTCCCATCAGATCGTCACATCTACAGCAAATATCGAGCGAGCGTCGAAGATCTGTGGAAAAAATGAGAAACCTTTACTATCATTGAAATGTAGGTACAATTTGTGGATATTCAGCAATTCCTCAGTGTTGCCCATTTCATCCATCACCGTTATGTGATATTTCAATATACAACAATGGTTTTCGATGGAAAATCGAGATAAATTAGAGGAATTGAGACTTCCAAATTACCAATTCTTTTTGAAGACCAGATCCCTCCTATCAATTCGGAAACTCATGTACTCACCATTAGACCTTTTTTCACTGCTATAAAAGGTTGCAAAAGGCTGCATTTATACAAGAGAAGTCCCAGGAAGCTTTTGTCTCTAACGGTATAGAATTTACTCATCACACTTTGATATTCAATTGCATTACCTTCATGAATCCCTCCCTATGAACAGCCTTGTAATTAACAGTGCAGGAAACTGATTTCGACTCCTTACCTATATAATGTATTTGTCAATGGTGTTAAAAAGTACGACAGAGAGTACCTCATCCACTGAATCTATTCTGCTTATTCGACGTGTTCTAGATACACGTAAGGGGTAATGGAGTGCAATCCAATTGCCTGAACGTGTGCAACTTCAGAAATACCCACGAAGCGGGTACTGACTCTGCAAGACAAAGCAGCATGTCTCTTTAGCACAACATTCCAAAACACTTTCTACAATATTACACAGTAGCAACAGTGAACAATCTAGCAAAATGTGATGCAGAAATTCACTGACGTTCCTCTGATGGAACTACCCAAACCCTCATCCATGATGGACAAAGGCAGCATGCACATGATAATAACTCATGGAAGTTCCCCTTCAAACCATTCCCAATACTAACTCAGAAATATATCGCTAGTCCTTCACAGTCACTGAATGAAAATAATTGAACTCACTCCTTTTCCCTTATGCAGATGCACTGACAGCAAACTGATTGCAACTGTTCAAGAATGCAATTCAGCACCTCCTTCTCAAAACCTTTCCATTTTAGGTCATGAAGTCTGGCTGAGCCAGCGACTCCAATGTTCCTGAACGAATACAAAACACATTTCACTTTCTTCCAACAATCAGTTGTGCTAAATAAAATTTTTGGCAGGGATGCAAAATGGCATTTCCCTTTTAAATAATTCACGGGGTGTGCACATCACTGATAGGCCAGCATTTATTGCCTATACCTAATTGCCCAGACTGCAGTTATGAGGCAACCACAATGATGTCTGAAGTCATACATAGGCCTAACAGTGTAAAGATGACAGTTTTCTTCCATAATGCACATTAGTGGACTAGCATCATTTTGCACTCCAAGAGAAATATCTGAGTTATATGTTCCACAACATAACAATATAAACCACATTGTTACGCTATGAAGCATCATTCTGTAATTAATTGCAATTGTGTACTCTAAATATCGAGATCAATATTTTCAACTACTTTCAGTTCAATCAAAATAGTAAGTAATACCATTTAGTATCCTTACACTGAGATTGAGTAGACTTCTGCAGCCATAGGTATCTGTCTTAAACTTTGTTACACAAATCCATTGAAGTTGAAGTACACATACTAAAAAAACAACTTTCAGGTATTTACCCCAAGTTAGCATGAATTTGAAGATTTATTGTTCATGTTCTATTCATCTGATAGAAAGAGAAATTGATACATTGTGAAAAAATGCACTGAACAGTTCTATTGAATTATCAAAACTAAAGAGCGCAATAATAGAGAGTTCGACACGTTGAACAGAATAGACTAAGAGCATTTCCTACTAGAATTCCGCTTCCTGTTGCTCCATTCTACAGTGAGAAGAAATATTGTTGGAGGCAGAGTAATCAGTGCGAAATTACTGAGAATATGAAACTGCACGTGGCATGTTGTCGATCTGAAGAAGATAAAGAGAATCTTTTAAATTCACCAACTAAAGCATTTGGCGTTTGTAGAAGCTTTGAAGAGATAACAAATCCAACAAAAATAGCGAGAGATTCGAAATCAGTGTAAATCAGAGAATGTCATTGAGTTGCACAGCAACTTCGGTCCAACTCGTCCATTTCCTAAATTAATCCAATCCCATTTGGCCCATATCCTTCTGAACCCTTCCTATTCATGTGCCCATACTGATTCCCTTTAATTGCTGTAATTATATCAGTATCCACCACTTCCTCTAGCAGATCATTCCATATACACTCTACCCTTGGCAAAAAAAATTGCCCCGATGTCTCTTTTATATTTTCCCCTTCTCAACTTAAACCTATGTCTTTTAGTTTTGAACTCGCCTACCCTTGAAAAAGGACATTGGCTATTCATCCTATGCATGCCCATCATAATTTTCCAGACCTCTATAAGGTCACCCCTCAGCCTCCAAGGAAAGGAGCCACAGCCTATTCAGCCTCTCGTTATAGTTCAAACCCTCCTTCTGAATCTTTTCTACTGCCTTTCGTGTTTCACAACACGTTTCCTATCGCGGGGAGACGAGAATACAATGACGCTGCACAAGGTTGAGGTGTAAATCAAATGCCTGCGTGTTTCTGTGGTTATCAAGTGAATACTCTTATTCAGAATGTGGGAAGTTGCAAGGACACCCAATGGAACTTTTGGAGCTAGTAATTGGAACCCACTTCAAAAATTACCAGGAAACTGTCAATCAAATGCTGCATGGAACCTTTCAGGGCACATCTCTGGGACACAAGCAAAAACGATGCTACCGCCCTGTCCATCTCCCTTCCCATCTATCCACTCCACAAACCATCCCCCGCCACTTCGATCTATCACTATCACCCCCAATCTGCATTTAAATATCGCCTTTCCAGGTAACTGTCCCGCACCCTCCCTCCTATTTATCTCTCAGCCTCCTTTTCCCTCTCTATCCTCAATCCTGATGAAGGGCTTCTACCCGAATTGTCAACTCTCCTGCTCCTCGGATGTTGTCTGAATAACTGCCTTTCCAGCGCCACATTTTCCAACTCTGATCTCCAGAATCTGCAGTCCTCACTTTCTCCATGATCACAAATGCAAAATGGAATAAATTTAAGTGTAAACTTTGAATTCGTAATTGCCAGACGGGATAGTAATTTATTGCTGACTCCTGTGCTGGACGAATGCAATACCAATTGGAATAACATTATAGTCAATTATTTAAATGATAGCTCAATAAATGATGCACACTAAATTACTATTGGAATATTTAGTGATTTGAATGCAACTGATTGACATTAAAAGTAATTGCTAATCCAGAGGTGAAAACAAATGTTGGAAAAATACTTTGCTAACATGTACACTTATTTCAGAAAAACGATCAATGTATTGACTCCATACATATATAAGCAGGTAATTAACACAAGAATCAGAACAATTTTTAAGAGCTTTTAATTCTGAAGAAAATATTTATCTATCTGTCTGTCTATCTATCTATCTATCTATCTATCTATCTATCTATCTATCTATCTATCTATCTATCTATCTATCTATCTATCTATCTATCTATCTATCTATCTAATTATCTATCTGTCTGTCTGTCTATCTATCTACCTGGCTTTTTTTTCATTGCTGGTGATACTACATGTTCGCAGTCCAGAAGTCCGATTTAGTGTATTATGGACATCCACTGTGAAAACCGGTGGAATTTAAATAGTGATATATGTTTAAAACATTAGTGATGAATTCAAGGGAAAAACTACATTGGAGAGGCAGTTCAGAAGAGTAAATAAAGAGTCTTCAAAGGGGCATATGCAGAAAATGAAGCGGATAAAAGAAAAGCTGATATTGCATTACATGGGCAATGTGAACTTCTTTGCTTTGGCAGGAAAATTCAAAACTCAGCTTGTTAATTAAATTCCATAACTCTGCACTAGATGGCATCTCAGAATCTTCGAAGACGTGACTCGACGATGAGAAGTGTGCTTTTTTCTTCCATATCTGCTTGTCATAAATTTGTGGAATGCTTTTCCAAAGACTGTGATAGAACTGTCGTCGATGCATTATTGAATTTTAATCGAGTTGAAATCAGAGGGCACACTCCAATCAGCCGTGATGTTATCAAAAATCAGAGCGGAGCAGAGGACCAAACTGGCACGCCATTCCTCCCAATTTTTTAGGCATGAATTCTCGCACATGTACATATAAGTCAGTCAAACTGCTAATCTGCTATTCCATTGAATGTCCATTAGTGGGGTAGCACGCTGCAAATCGAAGAGTGGGGAATTTGTTGTTTGAAGAAGTGCTGTCAAAAAGATTTCTTTAAGTTAGAGGTACTGCATTGTTGAGGCGACAGATGTAGATGGATGGTTTCTATTGATTAAATCATCGTTAAGCTGCGATATGTCCCGCTGTATTGAATGCCTACATCAGTTGGACGTTGTACAGATACGTTAGAAACTTATTTAATTAGAATTGAAATTAATGCTGATGAGTTTCCAGGAGATTGAGGTTGTGGAGGCTGCGTGACTTTTTTTTTTACAAAACAGTGATTTTGCAGTGGAGTACTCTGCATTCATGCTGAGTACTGAATAATTAGAGCAACGAAGAATGTCGAACTTGGGGGATGAAACAAGAGATGTCTTGACTGCTGGATGGGTGAGGAGACGAGAGTGAATGAGAGACAGCAAGATTATCAGTGTACACCAGTTGAGGAATGAAACCATACGTAGATGAAGCAGCAAAGCTTTAGGCGATTTTTTTTTTGTGAGCACACTGGAGGACCAATATTCTAACTAGTTCTCACGATAAGATGCAAGTGATTCAACAATAAGGCAGCAGTGGGGTCAATTGTTAATGCCTCAATCTGACCAGAGCATTGTGAGAAGTTTATTTTCTCTTCTTCAAGTGCAGATGCCATCACATTAGAAAACAGCAGTCAAGAAGGTCGCATCCCAAGGGCATGCCACATGTTATTGTATGCAGAGAGTGAGTGTGTATGGGTGATTGACAATGCGTGATTGAGGCATTGATATTTATGTGTGCGCGGGGGGGTCTATGCTAAGGGAAGGACGGGTGTGGAATTGTACATGTGAGTGAATGATTCTGGGCATGTGTGACACTTAAAGGGATTTTGACTTTGTGCGTAAGAGGAAGGGTCGTGGAAGCAAAATGCATGCGTCAAAAATAGAAAAGACTATTGCAGGAGTGTGTCAGAGAGTGAGTTTCTGAAAGCACCACAACTATTTTTAAGGGTGGCACTGCATAGTCAGCATTTATTGCCCAGTGTGAAATTAAATGTGGGTCTGGAGTCAGGTAGGGATAGTAGTTTCATTCTCACAAGGACATCAGTGAACAAGATGGGCCTCTCCTCACGATCGGCAATGGATTCATGGTCATCATTAGACTCTTAATTCTAGTTTCTATCGTCGTAGCTGGATTTGAACCTCGGTCCCTGGATCATCACCTCGGTCTCAGGTTTAACACTCCAGCGATAATGCAATGATCCTCGCCTTTCCTCTGACAGAGTTTGTGAAGGCAAATATGGACGAGTCATTGCGAGATTGCGTGCGTGGGGCAGGGAGAGAGAAGGAAAAGAAATTGAAAGGAAAGGGGCGGCTGTGCGTGTCGGTCTTGGCAAAAGTAGAAGAGCAAGTTCATAGAGTCACAGCGATCTACAATACAGAAAACCTGCACTTCATCCCATTGCGTCCACGCCAGACAAAACTAACCACCCAACTGGTCTGATCCAGTTTTCTAGTGCTTGACCGATGGTCTTTTATGCTGCTGCATCACAAGTACATGTCTAAATGCTTCGTAAGTGTTGAGAGAGCCTCTACCTTTACCAGCGCTGCAAGCCTTGAGTTCCAGTTTGCCATAACGCTCTGGGTGAAAAGCTGTTTCTTTTTCACATATCTTCGAATCCTTATGCCCATTCCCTTAAATTTATACCCCATAGTTTAATTGGTACTTCAGATCTGTGTTCACTAGGGAAGACACAAGCAATCTCCCTGAGGTTACAGTGGCTAAAGGACCTGAACGTAAGGGAATTTACATTTGCCAGGATTTGGTGTTGGAGAGACTGTTAGGTCTGAAGGTTGATAAGTCCCCGGGGCCTGATGGTCTACATCCCAGGGTACTGAAGGAGATGGCTCGAGAAATCGTGGATGCGTTGGTGATTATTTTCCAGTGTTCGATTGATTAGGGATCAGTTCCTGTGGATTGGAGGGTGGCTAATGTTGTACCACTTTTTAAGAAAGGTGGAGAGAGAAAGCAGGAAATTATAGACCAGTTAGTCTGACCTCAGTGATGGGAAAGATGCTGGAGTCTATTATAAAGGATGAAATTACGACACATCTGGATAGTAGTAACAGGATAGATCAGAGTCAGCATGGATTTATGAAGGGGAAATCATGCTTGACTAATCTTCTTGAATTTTTTGAGGATGTAACTCTGAAGATGGACGAGGGAGAACTAGTAGATGTAGTGTACTTTCAGGAAGCTTTTGATACAGTCCCATGAAGGAGGTTGGTGAGCAAAATTAGGGCGCATGGTGTTTGGGGCAAAGTGCTAACTTGCATTGAAAGTTGGTTAGCTGACAGGAAATAAAGCGTAGTGATAAACGGTTCCATTTCGGAATGGCAGGCAGTGACCGGTAGGGTACTGCAGGGATCAGTGTTGGGACCGCAGCTTTTTACAATATATATTAATGATATAGAAAATGGTATTAGTAATAACATTAGCAAATTTGCTGATGACATTAAGCTGGGTGGCAGGGTGAAATGTGAGAAGGATGTTAGAAGATTACAGCGTGACCTGGACAGGTTAGGAGAGTGGGCAGATGCATGGCAGATGCAGTTTAATGTGGATAAATGTATGGTTATTCACTTTGGTGGCAAGAACAGGAAGACAGATTACTACCTCAATGGAATCAATTTAGGTAAAGGGACAGTACAAAGAGGTCTGGATGTTCTTGCACACCAGTCAATGAAGGTAAGCATGCAAGTACAGCAGGTAGTCAAGTAGGCTAATAGCATTCTGGCCTTCATAACAAGAGGGATTGAGTATAGAAGCAAAGAGGTTCTTCTGCAGCTGTACAGGGCCCTGGTGAGACCATCCCTGGAGTATTGTGTGCAGTTCTGGTCTCCAAATTTGAGGAAAGACATTCTGGCTGTTGAGGGAGTGCAGCGTAGGTTCACGAGGTCAATTCCTGGAATGGCGGGACTACCTTACGCTGAAAGACTGAAGCGACTGGGCTTGTATACCCTTGAGTTTAGAAGACTGAGAGGGGATCTGATTAAGACATATAAGATTATTAAAGGATTGGACACTCTGGAGGAAGGAAACATGTTTCCGCTGATGAGTGAGTGCCGAACCAGAGGACACAGCTTAAAAATACGGGGTAGACCATTTAGGACAGAGATGAGGAGAAACTTCTTCACCCAGAGAGTGGTGGTTGTGAGGAATGCTCTGCCCCAGAGGGCAGTGGAGGCCCAGTCTCTGGATTCATTTAAGAAAGAGTTGGATAGAGCTCTCAAGGATAGTGGAATCAAGTGTTATGGAGATAAGGCAGGAATAAGATACTGATTAAGGATGATCAGCCATGATCATATTGAATGGTGGTGCAGGCTCGAAGGGCGGAATGGCCTACTCCTGCACCTATTGTCTATTGTCTATAGTTATTCATCCCTCTATCAACAGTAAACGTCCCTTCCTCTTCTGGAAGAACTCCAGCCTGTGCAACATCTCTGCATAACTGAAAGCCTCAAGTCAAGGCATCATCTTTGTAAATATCGTCTGCATCCTCTCCGGTACTATCATATCCCTCCACGAACATGGCTAGCGTGGATTCCAAAACTGTACATAATAATCTAGCAGTGACGTAACCAATGGTATATCCAGTTCCAACTTGACCTCCTTGCAATTCTCCTCACTAATTACCACCCCTCAAAATTTTGTACCATCTCGGAACATACTGATGATCCTTGCTACATTCAGGTCTAAATCATTTGCATTAACCACAAACAAAAAGGGCCCCAACACCGGCCCATGTTGCACACCACTGGTCACAGACTTCCAATCGAAACGCACAATTCAACAATGACCATCTACTTCCCGCCACCCAGACAATTGTAGATCTAATTTGCCAAATTTCCTTGCATTCCATCAGCAATTCAAGGAAATTTCTCCCCTGAGGGACCTGCTCAAAATTCTTGGTGCAGTTTAATTAGACTATATCAATTGCATTGGCCTCTTCTACGTAGTTGGAAACCTTTTCTAAAAAATGCAAACAAGTAAATTAGACATGATATCCCCTGAACAAAATCATGCTGACTGTTCTTGATTGTTTCTTGCGCCTCCTAAAGCAGATAAGTTCTATTCCTCAAAACCACAAATGGAAGTGATGTCTACTATGGTTGAAAAGCCAGTGGAATATCAGGCAAGTGAGGTATTACATGAAGTATATCTTCGGACTTTTCCTGATTGTGTGATAACAAGTTTACAGGGGCTGAAGCAGGAGGAAAAATCGAATCACAGAAGTTGAAGAACAATTATCGTATGCCATGTTTGATCAAATGGTTGAGCAAAAACAAGAACATGCGGAAGAAATATCGAATATAAAGTCAGAGAGTCAAAGCGATCTATAGCACGGAAACAGACTCTTTGGTCCAACACGTTCATGTCAAACGTGTTGGACCTAATCTCGGCCCATTTGCCAGCACTTGGCCCTTATCCCTCTAAATTCTTCCTATTCGTATACCTTTATGCATGCTGCAAATATAAGCCTTCACTGCTTCCTCTTTCAGCTTATTCCTCATCACCATCCTCTGTGTCCCTTTCCTATCTTCCCCTCTCACCCTAAACCTATGCCCTCTCGTTCTGGACTCCCGTACACAAGGGAAAATACTTCATCAATTTACCCTATCCATAGCTCTCATTATTTTATAAACTTCTACAAGGTCACCCCTCAGACTCTGACGCTCCAGGGAAAACAGCCCCAGCCTATTCAGCCTGTCCCACTATCTTCAATTCAGAGAAATTAACTCAGTTCTAACAGGATGATGAAAACCAAAAGCAATTGTATCAAAACTCGTGCACAAAATAAGAATCTGAGTGCTTCTCAGAATGTTGCTATCTTAAAAATGAAGTCTAGATGAGGAAATGGAGGCCATCACATATTCAGGTGGATGAAAAATGGGGAGAACTTCATCAAATATTATTAGTGGTGAATATAAAAGGGAAATATTATGGATAGCATATGAATTAAAAGTAGACGGTCATTTGGGAGTAAAGAATAAGATTACCCCAAGAGATACAATCAGAGCAAGGGTCAAATTTTACTCAAAATTATTCAAGGAAGTTATGGATAGCTGAATAATGAACTAGTCCAAATTCATTGCATACCATCCAGGATCCTCGTGAGGACCCGAACTGTGACATCAGACTTTGTAGACCACCCTCCCTTCTGACCTATCACCACTACCCCACCTCCATCTATCTACCGCTCTAAAAGCTAACCTCCACACAGTCCCACCCTCCTATCTATCTGTCAACCACCTTCCCACCACCACCACCCCCTCTACTTTCCTGACGAAGGACCTATGCCCAAAACAGCGATTTCCTGCTCCTCGGATGCTGCATGACAATCTGTGCTTTTCCAGCATCACATTCTCGACACTGAGGACTTATAGTCATGACTAACCTGAGAATTGGGATAAGGGAATTCCATTTGTAATTTTTTGCAATTCGGGATATACCTATTGAAACGACCAAATTCAGTCTATATTAATTAGTCTTTCAGCATTAGGTAAAACACCACTGAAATTATTTAAGGAGAAATGAGTGAACCACTGTTTGGAGATCATATATTTCGATCATCTGTCACATTTTATAGAAAGAATCAATCTAAAGGATGAGTTGGCAAGACAGTATTTAGAAGTATCACAGCATGTGATGAAAGAGGAAGCAGAAAAGAAATCAAAAATTTGCAACGCTATGGGCGGCATGGTGGCTCAGTGGTTAGCACTGAAACCTCACAGCGCCAGAGACCTGTGTTCCATTCCTGTCTCGGACAACTGTCTGTGTGAATTCTCCCTGTGTCTGTGTGGGTTTCCTCCCACAATCCAAAGAGTTGTGCATTTCATGTGAATTGGCCATGTTAGATTGCAAAATCAGGGGTAAATAAAGAGTAGGGTAATGAGTCTGGGTGGGTTACTCTTCGGAGGGTCGATGTGGACTTGTTAGACCGAAAGGCCTGTTTCCATACAGTTGGGAACCTAATCTACTATTGGAGATAATGCGTTCCTGGTGGGTGAAACTTGAAAAGTACGTTTATTGAGCATTATCAAATCGAAAGGAGATTGAGTAAGGTGAACTATTTGATAATAATTCCAGACAGAACGAAAGCTTATGAGTGGGCATGTGAATATGCTGAAAAATAATTTTGATAAGGAAGCAACGAAAAAGGAGAATATGTTACTTTTTGCAACGGAGTGACAAACCAAGTTTAATGAGTACTAAATTGGACATGCCCCAAATTGAATTGGACAATGTGAAAGCTCTCAAAATGTGGGGCAAATTATTGAATTCCCTTCTGGAGAGAATCGAAACGGCCTGAAACAGTCAATCCAATCAGATTGGGAGATATATGTTCATAAACTGGGAAGCACTAGTCTCGTTAGGCAAGATGTGGATATAGGACATGCTGCACCAATTAAGCAACATACTTACAGACTTAAACCTCTAAAGTTAGCAGAGGTTCAAAAAGATATTGAAATCAGTCTGAAAGAAAATATCATTAACGTGAGTTGCAGACAATGGAGCTCACCCATGGTAATGGCACCAAAACCCAATGATCATATATGGAATAATGTAAAGTCATGCAGTTGCAAAGTCAGATTCACATCCTATTCTCCGTTTGGAAGACTGTATTGAGAATTTGGGACACACAAAGTACAGTTCAAAGTTGCACCATATCAGGGGACATTGACAGGTAATTTTACCTGAACGAGCAAAGAAAAATTCAATTTTTGTGACACTGCATGTATACGGCAGTTTAAAGCCATGCCATTTTGCATGAAGAATATGCCAGTCACTTTTCAAAGACGAACCAATAAAGCCATTGCTGGATTACCCAGTTTTGTGATGTCAATTAGCGATCTGGTGATGCTTAATCAGATATGGTGATGTTTAATCAAAATTGGTTGAAATTGTTGGATCGACTTTGTTGTAAACCCGTCTAAGAGTGAGTTTACAAATGCTTAAGTCACAGTTTTGGGCCATGTTATTGGACGTGGGCAGATGGTTTCCCGGGATGCAGAAATAAAAATTGTTGGGCAGTTTCAGGATCCATTAACGAAGAGGGCAGTGCTGTGATTCCTGGGATGGACTGCTTTTTATCAGAATTAGTACTGAATTTTAGCAGTGTGGTTGCTCCACTGTCTGGCTTATTTTCAGTAGACAGCGCACTGTCGGGAGGTATTTTATACCTTGGAGGTTGTGGTAACCATTGCCTCAGTGTTAACCACACCCAATAACACCAAGCCATTCACTTGCCTCAATGCAGGAGATGTGGATGACAAGAAGATGACGAGAAAATCGAAAGACCTACTGAGTATTTTTCCAGAAAATTGAATAATCATTAAGAGAAATGTTCTATGATTGAGAAGGAAAGCTTGAGCTTGATGTTAGTGTCACAGTGTTTGAACATTTATATTGGCAGTAATGTATCTTGAGACAATTGCATATACTGATCATAATCCATCAAAGTTTATGTAGAAATACAATGACGAAAATTCCATACTGTTTAGGTGGAGCTTATTATTGGAGCCATTCAACTGAAAATTATACACATGGCAAGACGAGGTAACACAACGGCCAATGTGTTATCGTGACTTTGATAAAGAAAGAAGGAGGCATTAGTTGGCAGGAATACACTTCAGCACCGAATACGTGCATGCTTCGAATCGATGTTATATATATATGTATTAGCGAGTTTGAAAAGATTTGTAGCTCAGGTTGAGGTTCTGCATGTAGATTTGCTTGCTGAGCTAGAAGGTGCTCCGTCATCATACCAGATAACATCTTCAGTGTTCATCCGGAGGCTCACTGAAGGTGTTACCTAGTATGGTATGAAACGCCTGGAAACGTACCTTCCAGCTCAGTGAGCAAACGTACATCCAGAAACGTACATATGTATTGTAGTACACTAATGGAGTAAGACTAATGGTTTTCAAAAATGAGGCCATCTTTGTAATATTGATGGTTCTTTTCTTAAGAATGGGTATCATAATGTTGTGGTTTTAAGAAGTTATTTGTCCTTTATTTGAAGGGCGGTTGTAAGGCATAAATGTAAGCTAGCGAAGAACACTTGAGTAAACAGCTTGAGAGGCCTTGGGTTTCTTTTGTAACAGCCTGGATGGGTGAGGCCTGCTCTCACAAGTCAAGATTTCTGGATATTGGTTTTTCAGGAACATCAGAAGCTGTTAGAGTCTCAACAGACTTTGAAGTCTCAGTAAATGTCGCCTGGCTACTACTCTCTCAGAATTTCTTCTTGACGTCTTTGCTTGTCCTCCGGGAGTGGAGGACTACATGTGAGGATCTGTGTGTGAAATTATGTTTTGTCAAAGGGTTTCTTTATGGCATGTTACTATATTGGAACATTTTAATTAGAAATACTTACTGTATCTATTATTCTGTTATGCTTTCCAACTGAGTTGTTATTCTAAATTTCTGTTTCTTTGGTTGTATTTTAATTGTGATATTTAACTAAACTGGGTTACGCTTCATGTCGAGCAAAGTGACCGATTGAATTGCACGTGGAACGTAGCACTTTGTCTTTAAACGAAGAAAAGGTTAGGGTCTGAGGTACATTAATAAAATAGTTTGAAAGGGCCATAACAAGTGTCAAATTTCACATCAAAATTATTCAAGGCGGTTAAGGATAGCTTAGTAATACCATCATTCATAATCACTGCATACCATCTAGAACTGCAAGGAGCATTTCAATTTAAAGACTACGTCGAGAGTTCATAGTTAAGCCTATCCAGAGGATTAGGATCACGTAATCCATTTGTTTTTTACGGATGCACATGATGAATCAACTAAACTTGGTCCATTTGAATATGTCTTTAGGCATGAGATGAAAGGACCACTGAAATTATAAAAGGAGAAGTTTGCGAGTCAGAGTTGAAAGACTACATATTTGGTTTATCTGTCAATTTTTGAGGAAAGTTGGCGAATCAAAAATTCAAAGCAGCACAACATTTGATGCAACAGGAAACGGATAGATCGTCAAAAATTTGTAATTTTGTCCGTGGAAATAAAGTGATACTTAACCCTTTAAAGGGAAGGTGTATGGGGCCTTACCACATTGAAAGCAAATTGAGCGAGATGAGTTACTTGAAAAGAATGCCAGACAGATAGAAATTTCACAGATTGTGTCACGTGAACAAACTCAAAAAGTATTTTGACAGTGAAGAAAAGAAAAAGGACGATATGTCACTGAGCACAACACAAAGTGAAGGACCAAGTTCAGAAGATTCTGAATTAGGCATTCCTCAAATCACATTGGACAACGAGGCCAAACATTGGGATAAATTATTGAGTTGTTTTCCAGCGAGACGAGCTGAAACCGATTTTGTAATATCATGGGGAGGAATGTGTGAATAAGTCGGCAAGTACGAATGTGATGATTCATGATATAGATATAGGAAATGTAGTTACAATTAAGCAACATCCGCCATAGACTGAACCCTCTATGGTTGGCACAGGTTCAAAAAGACATTGAAAGCATTCTTGAAGACAATAACATTGAAGTGAGTTGCATCGAATGAAGCTCAGCCATAATTATGGCACAAAATCTAATGGTACATAAATATTACGTGTGGACTGTTAGCAATGTCATTGCACATCAAAAGTCTGACTTATATTTTTTCACGTTTAGAAAACTATATTGAGAAATTGGGACAAGAAATGTACATTTCCATTTGGACAGTGTCAAACGATACTCGCAGTTAATATCCTCCGATTAAGCAAGTGATGTTTCAGCTTTTGTGACGCCAGATTGGCTGTAGAAGTTGAAAGTCATGCTATGAAAAATTTGCCAGCCAGATTTCACTTCTGGATCATTCAATTGTGAGGCATATACCAATGATGTGGGGATTTTTAGTAACACATGGAAAGAACATTTGGAGTGTATATCAGAGCATTTGGAGCATATATCAGAATTGTTCAGCTGACTTCAGGGGGCTGGCCTGGTAATAAACCTGGGTAAGAGTGTATTCACAAAAGTCCAAGCCATGTTCCTGGGCTACGTCATTGGACATCAACAAATGGCCTCAGGGGAAGTGAAAACAAAGCTAATAATCTTTGTTTTCCCACATTAACGACGAAGAGGGAAGTAATACAATTCCACAAGCTGAGTGTTTTTTTTTATTGGAGGCTCGTGCCCAATTTTAGCAGTGTAGTTGAACCACTGAATGAGTTGTTGAAGAAGTGCAGAAGATGTCAGTCGAAGTAAGGCAATTGACAGCCTGAGCGCTGTTATCCATTGCCAAAACCTTCACCAAGTATAATTGCACAAATCCATTCAAACAGCTATCAATCCAAGTGATGTGCTTGCCAGTGAAAATGGAAAACCGCATTGCTTATTTTCCAGAAAATTGAGGAAATAGAAATACCCCTCAATTGAGAAGTAGACTTTGACTACAATGCTGACGTTGCAAAACTTCATCACTTCTCTTGCTAATAAAGTGTCTGGGACATAGCGAGCACTGCAGATGCTGGAGATCAGAGTGTGGAATGTGATGCTGGAAAAGCACAGCACGTCAGGCAGCATCCGAGGAACAGGAGAATCGATGTTTCGGGCATAAGCCCTTCCTGCTGTGCATTTCCAGAGCCGCATTCCTCACTCTAATAATGAGCCTGCGAAAACTGCATACACTGATCGTAAATCCTTGAAGTTTTTGGGAAAGAAAATATAAAAATAGCAAACTGTTCAGATGAAACATATTTTTTCAGGTATTCAATTTGAAAATTGTATATCTTCCTGGACGAGAGAACTCAATTGCTGATGAGTTGTCGCAACTTTCCTAAAGGAAGGTGAAGGTGTTTGGTGGTGGGGAAATGGACTGATATGGGCAGTAGAGTTGAAAAATGTGGTGCTGGAAAAACACAGCAGGCCAGGCAGCATCCGAGGAGCAAGAAAATCGATGTTTCGGGCATAAGCCCTTCTTCAGAAATCAATCCTGAAGAAGGGCTTTTGCCCGAAACGTCGATTCTCCTGCTCCTCGGATTCTGCCTGGCCTGCTGTGTTTTTCCAGCACCACATTTTTAAACTCTGTTACTCCAGCATCTGCAGTCCTCACTTTCTCCTGATATGGGCAGAAGTAGTGAATACTTGCATGATTAACGTCAATATAATGTATATGCAATGTCAAATACTAATTGTGTAAGACTAAAAGATTTTGACAAATGAAGCAATTTTTGTAAGTTTTATAAGGGGGAGGTGCGACGATACTATGACTTTAAGATGTGCATTCTCTTTTTGTTTAGATGAAGAAAGATTGAGTCAGAGATGTCAAGCAATCTGCTCAAAGCTAATGAAGTAAACATCTTGCAATTTATTTTTACGTTGGAACAGTAGAAGCAACCTGAATGGTTGAGGTCAAGCTTCCATAGAACTGAACCTTTTAGTTTTAGCTATCTGCTGGATCGTGAAGCCGTTTAGGAAATCTCTTATTCCTCGCTCTGTTCCAGCTAAAACCTCGTGGTTTCCTCCTGCTGCAAATATTGCATATGAGACAATCTATTTTATTGAATTTGCCTT
Source organism: Chiloscyllium plagiosum (assembly GCF_037043375.1). Taxonomy (NCBI): domain Eukaryota; kingdom Metazoa; phylum Chordata; class Chondrichthyes; order Orectolobiformes; family Hemiscylliidae; genus Chiloscyllium; species Chiloscyllium plagiosum. The sequence goes on from NW_028270188.1 coordinate 44,632,064, forward strand.
TGCCAAGCGTGTTTATGACACTATCTTGGAAACGTTTAAAATTACACAACACAAGGTTATAGTTGAACAAGGTTAATTGGAAGCACACTGGCTTTTGCAGCGTCGCTCCTTCATCAGGTGATAGTAGAGGGCTCAATCCTATCACACAGAATTTTTATAGCAAAGATTTACAATGTGATGTAATTGAAATTATACATTGAAAATTGATTGTTAAATCTTTCATCTGTTTGAATACCATGATAGTTGCACTTCTTTCATGTGTAAATCACAAAAACTTTTTTAAACGTTGCATTCTCAGGTTAGCTGTTAACAATGGTGATAGCTAGACAATATGTTGAAGGTGTTAGCCCCCTGTGTTCTCTGTCTATGCCATGATGTTTAGATTGATTCTAATCTAAAAAGTGAAATAACGGAATTTTACATGAATTCATGCAGTTTTTGAGCTCAGAGTTTTACATGATAGCATTCAGTTTTTGACCGAAGTACAATGTAACCCTGCAGGTACAAATTCACCCCATAAAATATATGTGTGCATGTGGGTCCTTGCCTGTCTGTGTGTGTGTTTGTCTGTCTGGGTTGGGGGTTGTGAGTGTGAGAAAGTGCATGTGTGTGGTGTGTGTGTAGTGAGTGTACAGTGTCTTAAGTCTGTGAGGGGGTGCAGTATCTGTGTGTGTGTAGGAGTGCCTGTGTGTGTATAATGCAATGGTGGTAACCTGTAATGTGGCATGAACCCAAGGTCCCTGCTGAGGCCATCCCTATGGGTACCTATAGGGAGGGCCTCAACCGGGACCTTGGGTTCATGTGACATTACAGGTGACCACCATTGCACTATATACACACACAGACACTCCTACACACACACAGGCACTCCTACACACACACACACACACACACACACACACGCACTCCTATAAACACATACACACGGACACACATATGCACAGACGCGCACACAGACACCCACACACACCCTTACAGACACACACACTCTCACACTCACACATGCACCCCCTCACAGACTTAAGACACTCTACACTCACGGCACACACACACATACACTTTCTCACACTCACAACCCCCAACCCAGACAGACACACATACACAGACAAAGACCCACATGCACACATATATTTCGTGGGTTGAATTTGTACATTCAGGGTTACATTTTACTTTGCTCAAAAACTGCATGAATTCATGTAAAACTCCGTTATCTCACTTCTTAGATTAGAATCAATCTAAACATCATGGCATAGACAGAGAACACAGAGGGCTAACACCTTCAACATATTGTTAACCCATTGTTAACAGCTAAGTTGAGAATGCAACTTTTAAAAAAAAAATTGTGATTTACACATGAAAGAAGTGAAACTATCATGATATTCAAACAGATGAAAGACTTAACAATCAACTTTTCAATGTATAACTTCAGTTACATCACACTGTAAATTTTTGCTATACATTCTGTGTGTTAGGATTGAGCCCTCTACTATCACCTGATGAAGGAGCGACTCTCCGAAAGCTAGTGTGCTTCCAGTTAAACCTGTTGGACTACAACCTGGTGTTGTGTGATTTTTAACTTTGTACACCCCAGTCCAACATCAGCATCTCCAAATCATAACGACTATTGGAAAAGTTTAGTAGTGGTAGTTAATATATACTTTATTTTTGTTATGCATTTCCATAGAGTCGCAGTTCAGCCAATTCAGTGGCAGAAGCGGAAGGAGAACTAAACTGTGAGATGAAACTTTCTAACAACAATGAGAACTTAATATGAGGTGTTTTTAAATTCTGAAGTAATATCTCGGACAGTTTTAATCTGCAAAGTAGACAGGAAATTTATTCAATTGCAACAATGAAAACTTTCGAAGATAGGATGTTCCAAGCCCCACATAAAAAGGGAGTTGTTATGAAATTGATGTGCAAAAGTGAGTCCGAGTAGTTGGGAAGTTTTTCAGAAAGGGAGTAAACAAACAAACACTGTGAATTTTCTAAAATAAACATACATGAAGCTGAACAGTGTCAGTAAGTCTAGAACCATTTGTGAAGAGAGAATGACAGTTAATGTTTCAAGTCTGTCACTATTCTTCTTCAGAGCTGAGTTGATATCAAATATTTTCTCCTCTGCATTACGTCTACAATTCTCGATCAGAACACTATCCGTGTTCAAACTGAGAGGTTAAAGATTCTAATCAATTAGCTCAATGGAGGTTGGGGCAATAATATTATAAAGGACCCAAAGAAAAATGTTTTTCTTACAGTATGTACAGAACACCTTCAACATATTGTCTAGCTATCACCCATTGTTAACAGCTAAGCTGAGAATGCAACTTTTAAAAAAAAAGATTTTGTGATTTACACATGAACGAAGTGGGCGGCACGGTGGCACAGTTGCACAGTGGTTAGCACTGCTGCCTCACAGCGTCAGAGACCCGGGTTCAATTCCCGCCTCAGGGGACTGACTGTGTGGAGTTTGTACATTCTCCCCGTGTCTGCGTGGGTTTCCTCCGGGTGTTCCGGTTTCCTCCCACAGTCCAAAGATGTGCAGGTTAGGTGAATTGGCCATGCTAAATTGCCCGTAGTGTTAGGTAAGGGGTAAATGTAGGGGTATGGGTGGGTTGCGCTTCGGCGGGGCGGTGTGGACTTGTTGGGCCGAAGGGCCTGTTTCCACACTGTAAGTAATCTAATCTAAAAAAAAACAGTTGTATATTTTGTCAAGATGTTTCCAATGCTCAGATAATTCAGCTCATTTTATGATTTCACCAATTTGAATATAAGTTTGAGTGGATATTTCACGGTGTTCTTCAGTTCTTTTCTGAATTTAGTCTGAGTCACAACATAAATGCATGTGTTGGTGCAGGAACTGAGAGCCTGTAACATAACTGAAACTCGATCCGTGATAAGGCGAGGATCATAAGCAGAATAATAAAAACGAACAATTGTAATTCGTCGATAAAGATTATACACAACTCGGGTTATCCATAAGAGAATAAAACTGCTGGATATACTAAAAAGTAAAACAATGGATTTCCTTCGGTTCTGTAGCTCTGTGTCCTTGTGATTCTCTCCCTTGCTGACACCCTGGAGGCCCTTACGTACTCGACTACTCACCACAATACGTTTAACTGTCAGAACATTCAGTAGCAAAATAAGAAGAAATGGGAGACAAGGGGTCAAAATGTAATGAAACATTTCAAATGCTGCCCATGTCGAGGAAAAAAGAAATGCAGATGTATAGGGACAATACCAAGGAATATTATCTTTTATATATAGTGGTTTATAAGCAAAGTACCAAGGGGCAGATTCTAAACAACCCAGGACACTCACTGTTCCTAGTGTCACCGCTGCTGTTTTCACAGTGCAATATTTTCTTTTCAGCTTCTCACAGCAAATGGCCACAAACCGATCAAAGGTGAAAGCAACTGTCAACCACACGGAAACCACGATGGATACAGAAGCAAGGACTGCAGTGAGACTGCACACTGGAGTGATATGTAGAAATGAATCTGGGAAATACTTTGCACCAATCCAACTTAAAATGGGATCGCTGATTATGACCAGGAGATCGGCTACTGCCATTCCAACCAGGTAGTAAGTTATACATTTTGATAGACCGCACTTTCCTCGGGAAAGGATTGCAATCGTGAGCACATTAGCTGAAAGAGAGAATGAAAATACCTGTAACGATCGTTACACTATTATTAGAACAATCCATTTGATTTAACGCTGCATGACAATTGTAGTTTTGCTACCATCACAATGGTGCACATTGTAGTATGTGAAATTCAATTACAAAAAGTGAAAACAAAACAGAGCATCAATGAACACAAAATAGGCTCCACTGATCTATTTGGAGAGTCTGCAGTGCCGTTGTGGAATATGTATTAGATGCAAAAAGGTTTAAAATGGGAATTGCGTTCCAACTAAATGACCAAGAATATTTGTGAACTGGGAAATCTACAAATTGTTGCTTCATGGTAAAGCAAATTCAAAGTATCATTGGAAGGCAAAACTGGTTGAGAGTCGCATATTTTCCTTTGGTCTTTTGAATCTACCTTGAAAAGGTAGTTACCGACTGGGCAGTTGAATGACATTGAGCCAAAGGTAACAGCAAAAAAAAGATAAAATCTGGGGAAGGGGAATGGACATGTGCAGATGGATTTGTAAACTTAATAATATAAAGCAGCGGATGAAAAATGAGTAAACATGATGTGATATAGAAAAATACGTTATGGTTTTGTGTGAGAGGAATACCAATATGAATTGCAGTGACACAACACATTAATAGATTCAAACATTAACTATTCACTAAAGCAGAAAATTCGAAAGACTTTTGCCTTGTACTCATAAAACATAGCGGACCAGAAACAGACCGAAAAAGGGACATTAATTCTTATAGAAGGAGAAGAGGGTGACGAACAGTGAATTGTCAATTTTAAATCTCATACCAGGAAGACTCTGCTTGGACCATAAGTTAGAATCACTGTTACCTGCATAAAACAGGAGCCTGTGCATTAATATATTTTGCAAACATGTGCAAATGCATCACATCACAAACATATCTGATTATCTTAATTTGGTTTCGGGGCACATTTTGTCACAATCAAATTATTTAATAAATTATCTTCAACAGTACGGTGATATTGCATTCTGGGTATAGTATTCTGAGGCCTGCAAATGTAACTTTCTTGAGCATGATAAACATGTTGTTCTGTGCGAATAACCAATGGAATTTGTTGTTTTATACAATGCATAAGTCGTTGGGAGTTGTCGTCTGCATTCCTGGCATCACATCAGCTCTGACAAGCATTTGTTGTGTCAATTATTTATATGTTAGGCAAATCGGTTTTTTTTTTCCTGGTTTTATGGCTGCATTTTCATTGCTCACAAAATCCAATCATGGTTTTATTGCAAAGGAGCAGCTTGACCGAGCGAGCATCATTTTTGTTCAAATTTTAAGTACCTTCTCAGTCCAAAGAGTTCTGAGCTAGAACGGATACGACTAAGCACTGAACTGGTGAACAGGCGCCTTTTGAATAGATTTTTTGACATTCAGTGAATAGTGCTTTTTGCATTCTCATAAGGGTGTTTCAGATTACGACGCTGTCCACGAACAGCAGATCAAACCAATGTAAAATTGAAGATAAATGAAATAGTCAGGAGCATCCTCAAATCAGTGTTCAGTTATTTAATGCAGGGTTGGCCACATAGATAATTAAATTAAATTTACGACAACAATGCAAATACATGAACACGAAGAAATCGCATTTGATCTATGCTATGTTATTTCTAGGGAGGAGTTGAGGGACAGGGACATTACAATCCATATCTTGTAATACTAAGAGATGTCTTAAACGTGATCACCACTAAGTATATTTAAAACATATATGTTTCACGGAATAAAAGTATTACAATGTATTAATGGTCTGGTTACTTCCTTTAATACCTGATTCCAAACATTCATATTGGGAATTAATGATTTGGTGACAATATCAAACTCGAATAGCTGAAAAGACATGTCGTTCTTAAAAGACTTCAAGTAAATATTGAACACATTTAGAAACAGTACAGAAGGTTGTACCTCAAAAACAATAAGAAATAACACCATGGTATAGCAACACAATGAACACGGCTACACATAATTGCTGCAATTTCGACTTACTAGGAACTCCAACCGCTGCAAGAAAGGGATAGTAAATGTCTTGTATCAAATAAACTGCTGGATATCCCATTTCTGACAGAAAGAACAGCTTCTGAAGGTTTGGGAAACAACAGCTCCGATGATCACTCTGAGATAATCCTTTCCTTTGAGACTTAATTTATAGTGGTGATAACTCTCTGCTAACACATTTATAACTCAGTTCTTTGCTATTAGTCACAGTGTCTTGAACAAACACGTTAAATCAACAGCATTGACGAGGATGAAAATAATTTCACTGATGCAACACAAGTTTTCCAAGATTTGGAGATGCCGGTGTTGGACTGGGATGTACAAAGTTAAAAATCACACAACACCAGGTTATAGTCCAACAGGTTTAATTGGAAGCACACTAGCTTTCGGAGCGACACTCCTTCATCACAATCACCTGATGAAGGAGCGTCGCTCCGAAAGCTAGTGCGCTTCCAATTAAACCTGTTGTACTATAACCTGGTGTTGTGTGATTTTTAAGTTCTCCAAGAATCAGGATGTAATCAGAACGTTGCAATTAACATGTATTCATTCAAAGCTGTTTTCCATGAAAATTTCCACAGATTTCGGGAGTCCAGTAATGATGATCAGAAACATACTTGATCAGAAACTTCTCGAATTAGAATTTAAGAGGGAAATTTGACAGTTAAAACATAACTTTTATCTTACTTAAAGTCAAGATACTCGACAATGTGATTGCTTCTTCAATCAACCAACGTGTCATGCAGTTTCAATCAAGAACACAGCTTGTTACCTTTTCATAAAAAGGCAATAGGAAATTGGCAATCAGTGCTATCATTGTCATTTATGTCCAACTCATATAGGAACATTACTTCTTTTCATGGGTATAATTAGGGGTGGCACGGTGGCTCAGTGATTAGCACTGCTGCCTCCCAAGTTCGATTCCAGCCTCGGCCGACTGCCTGTGTTGAGTTTGCACATTCTCCCCGTGTCAGCGTGGGTTTCTTCCGGGTGCTCCGGTTTCCTCCCACAGTCCAAAAATGTGCAGGTCAGGTGAATTGACCATGCTAAATTGTCCATAGTGCAAGGTGCATTAGTCAGAGGGAAATGGGTCTGGGTGTCTTACTCTTCGGAGGGTCGGTGTGGACTGGTTGGGTCGAACGGCCTGTTTCCACACTGTAGGGAATCTAATCTAAAATAAAAATTCAGTGTGACATGCATTGATGTGGATGATATTAGGAGATAATCATTGAAAGCACAGCACTGGCATATTTCCCACTACCATTCCACTGCAGCTATTTATCTGATTATTGCATACTGAGTATAAGCTTCTCTTTTAACTCTTAACTAAATAGACATAACTTACCATAACTTACAAGACTGACTTACCATGCTCAATCTTCCATCATCGACAAATAATATGCAAATCGCTGGAATTATCTGGACCTTACAGAGTTCCATTGAACAATCACCTTCCACGTCAATCATGCACATTTCCACCAGGGTCCCTACGACATAATTTTAATTAGCTCAACACAGGAATTTACCCACACTGCAAAAGTTAATTGTATTTCTTTATTTTTCTACGTTGTACTAAGAAGAACTGTAATATCGAACTTTTAAGCTATTTCCTTCTTTTTTTATTTTGTAACTCAGTATATTTGTACGAAAATGGCGCCAGGAATGACGACTTTGTAGACTTTGGATTGTACTCCTATACTTCTGTATTTGAGTGCATGTGACAATAGGCGTAATTCCAATTCCAATTCTAATTTTAATATAAGAACTGGGCAGCTAGAATCGGATTACAACCTAAAATGTTGAGCAGGTGAATGATAGGAGCTCCAATAGCCACAAGAAGAGATGAGCGAATGTGTCTCACCTGTAGAAGTAAAATTTACGTAAGAATAATCGAATTCATCAGCCGACAGCTAGTGCTGGATATCTGAGTTCACAGCATCCAATTTATTGTCCTTTATATTCGAGGCATGTATACAATTGAAAGTTAACTTGGTCATTAATATTAGTTTCAACAAATGGAGCCGTAATTCATCACACCAACTTTAAATTGGGCATTTGTTCGGGTAGACCTCGTTCTATAATGAACAATGAAACTGAAATCATGCATGGCTGACCCCCCCCCCCCCCCCCCCTCCCCCCCGCCCCGCGCCATCCAACTTCTCTATGTAATTACAATGCTTATGTTCACTGTTGGTGAGTCATGGACGAAGCCTATTAATTTACCTGCAGTGTACTGAGACACTCTTGAACTAACCATATATTATTAACCCTGTTCCTGCAATTGTGTACTTGCATATAAACTGTAAGTTCGGACAACTGGGAAGATAACATCACATCATGGATTGCAACATCTTTTTTTTTAATTGGTGTTGGAGCAAAGTCATTTAATAACCCATCGAAATTCATTTTTGTATACAATTCTGCAGTTACTTCCCCAATTGTTTGAAAGTGTTAATTAATCCACAGTAATTAGCGTACTTCTTCCTCCTGCCATACTTCCAGACCCACCATATACATATGTTTTTATCCATGATAGTGTGACCCACAATCCCCACCATCCTTTACAAGTATAATTCTTTTTTGAGATAACTTGAATTCACTCCCGATACTCCAAACAACTTTGTTTTAACAACTTTAATAGGCAAAAGTCCAGTCAGTCGTACCTTCTCCGATCTCTGTTCTAAACCTGCAGCAAGCGAATTCATGATTTTCCAAAATATTTTCTCTAAACTCTTATGCACCCATTTCTTGGTCATTAATTTCAGTGGTCCTCTCACCTCATATCCAGAAACTAATTCAAGTGGACTGCATTTAGTTGATTCATTAGGAGCATTGCTATTTGCAAAAGGTACAACTGGAATTCATTTACCCCAATCCTTTGGATAATCTTGACTATAAGCGTGAACGTTGTCTTTGAAGCCTGATGCCACCATTTGATTGTATCTTGCGACTCTGTAAGCAGTGGATTTGCATCGTTTTACTCCTAAACTGTCCATAACTTCATCAAACAATTGTGACGAAAAATTTGACCCCTGGTCCAATTGTGTTTGTATGGGTAGTCTGTATCTCGTAAAACAAAAGAGTAACTCTTCTACAATCCTTTTAGCTGCGATATTGCATAATTCCATTGGATACCTAAAAGAAAAATCCATTATGGGCAACAAATGTACAGTCCCACTTATTGTTTTAAATAGGTGTCTTATGCAGTCAATTAAGACTGTCATAAAATGTTGGAGAAACTGAGAACTGCAGTCGCTGAAAATCGGAGTCGAGAGCATGATGCTGGAATAGCACAGCAGGTCCAGCAGCATCCGCGGAGCAGGAGAATCGACGTTTTGGCACAAGCCCTTCATCAGGAATGAGGCCTCATTCCTGATGAAGGGCTTATGCCTGAAACATCGATTCTCCTGCTCCTTGGACGCTGCCTGATCTGCTGTGCTTTCCCAACACCACACTGTCGACTTTTGTAAAAGGTTCGTTGAATACGGGAATAGGTATTAAGGTTTTAACACTGCCTGCAGTTTTCCTATTACACGTATGATATGTGCATCAAACTTCAACTCCAACATCATCTCGTGTAGGCCAATAAAAATGTGTTTTGTTTGTTTGTTTGTTTTGGCTTGGAATTTCCTTTCTCCCAAGTCACCTCCTACTCGCAATTCATTTGCTTACCCACAAGACCCCTTTTCTATAACCCACCGCTAATACGACTTGACAAAATTCTGCCCATTTCTCATCTCGCTGAATATGTGATGGTCTCCATTTCCTCATTCAGACTTCATCTTTAAGATTGTAGCATTCTGGGATACACTGGTATTCTTCAACTGTGTATGCTTTTCGATCTCATATTTCTGTTGCAATTTAACATATTTCACAGACCTAAAAATATCCACTTTATCATCCATTTGAGCAAGCCTTTGGTCAAACATAGTTTCAGATAATGAACTCCAACTTCCTTTCTTTACTATTTTATTTCTCCTTCTATTTCCACCTGTGGATTTGGGACCTTGGTACCTCACAGTCAGGAAGAAAAATCTCTAGATATACTTCCTGTAACACCTTAGTTGCCAGATTTTGCACTGGCTTAACAAACACAGTAGACATCACTCCCAGCGGTGCTCTAGCTCTATCATGAGCGACGATAACCCATATGGCATGAAGCACGAATTTCTCTGTTACTCTTACCATCACTTCACCACATTTTTCACCGGACTCTCCAACTTCATTTTATATAATGGAACGTTGTGCTTCTTAGCATGGATTATCCTTAATTAATGTTACTCTTATTCCAGCAAATCTCTTTCTGAATTACATATCTCCTCATCTCCCACCATCAAAGTTGGACTTGCTCCTCTACTTCTTAAAATCTTAATTTATTTGCCTACCCTTCCTGGCATGCATGAGTAAATCTTATCATCACAAGTAAATTATTTAAAGAGATCTTGAACTTCCTTCTCAACCATCCCCTGACTAGATTGTAGATTCCTTGGCAGCTTTTTAGATTCTACTGTACTTTCCTTTACCACTTCAACAAAACTCAGTCGTTTATCCTACTTTCCCATATCCATCTTTCCAGTAATTTTTCTAAGTCGACAATGCTGCAGCTTCATGTGGCTCACTTTATTGCAGTGAAAACACCAGAACTTTTAACCTTTTCTTTGTCTCTCATGTGTTTCTTTTTCGAATTCTGTGGTAAACTATCATTCCTATCTTCAATGAGATCTCCCTTTTCTCTACCAACTAAGGATTTGTCTCTTCCTCAATATCTATCCCTCCTTAGATTCCGAAGATGTGGTGTATAGACTAATGGTAGTAGCTTATATGCATTAACATGGCATTTTTCATCTCATCATACTCCACAGATATCTCGTCTGACAATGATGCAAATATTTCACTAGCTCGACCGACCAACTTTGCAGCCCCCACATGGATATTGGCCATTTCATTTGGCGTTTAACTCTCTTAAAGTTACAGTACACGCACATCTTCATAACTACTTTCTGCAAATCTCCTGAAGTAACTTCTGCCAATCTCAGGACACTCATAGTGATTGAAACAGCCTTTATTACACTACTTAAAACTACTGAATGCAACACCCAAAAGGAAAAAAAAAATTCCAACGCTCACCTTTGAGTACAATGATCCTAAAGCCAAACCTGGAAATAGAGATGCTTATGCAGACCGTGCACTCAAAATATATTAAGAAGATAGCCTAGATCTTACTTTATTTTATTTCACAAGTAAGTTTAAGGAGTAGCGTTTCAGATGCAAATCGATTTGTCAAAACTACTCGAAGTTAAGCAAAACACACTTTTTAAACTATACTTAAAATGCAGACGGAATAAAAATAAAATAAAGATAGGAAAGAAAAGTGTTAACTGCAGGTTTATTGAAATACTTAAGATGCTTGTTAATTTTATTTATTCATTCACAGCATGAGAGCCTTGCCAGCTAGGTCGACACTCATTGTCATCCTTAATTGGCAAAAAGACAGTTAAGAGTCAAGCATATCGCTTTGGATTTGGAGTCGCATGTAGAACAGACCAGACAAGGAAAGTAGTTTCCTTCCCTAAAGAATATTAGCAAACCGGATGGGATTTTCTAATAATCGACTCACGATCATCAATGCACTCTTAATTCCAGAATTTCTTTAATCGAATGCAAATTCCACCATCTGGCATGACAGAATTTCGAACCAAATCCCCAGAACATTACTTCGGTTTCTGAGTTGACTGTTCCCATATATGATCATTCCATAAACACACCCTTGTCAAAGGAAAATTCAGTAAAGTTGATTGTCACATATGCAAGTATAGCAACAGGAACAGAACCCCAGCTTTCAGATGTAAAAAGGAGAGGATCAGAGTTGTTAAATCCAGCTTCAAGACACCAGTAACTGCAGAAAGCTGAAACTACAAATCCTGTTTCTATGGGTGCTCGACTCCACTCATTCAGGCTGCTTATATTGTTTCAAATTAAAGAAAAAATATCAAAGCTCTCACAGGCTATTCACGTTATTAAGCAGACCATTCTTTGCCTCTATCTCAATATTTATTCATTTAAAAAGGACAGAATGAACTTTAGAGCTATGATATCGTCACAGCACTTATTGTCCACTTTTGACATAAACCATACATTTGACAGTTGATTGCAAACCAGAAAATTGTATTATAGCTTCTGCCCAGATGAAAAATGAGCCGCTGCTCCTTAACCAATGCACACAAATATCCCACGATTTTGCTCCTAGCACTGCAGATTACAACACTTCAGCATTTCAAGATACATTTTAATGATTGGAGGCTTCATTGTGTTTGCGAATACTTAGATCAAGAGAGCTACCACAATATGGGAAATACATGTTTATCTCTTCTGCTGATTAATCAGTTTGCAACTAATTGCGATCTATACGTCCTGTCCAGTCCTCTTGTTGAGGCATTTAGTATCCATTTGAACAACGTCCTCGAAAAGATTTCACATCACGACAAAATATTTTTTCAGCTTCCTCGAGTCCAAAGTAAACATCAGACAATGCATATTTTCCTTAAGCTAACATATTTCTGTTGGTAGCAAAGTCCTTACAAAGTTCGACTGTACCATATCTTCCTCGATAATTACATCCTTCCTCGATATATTTTATACATTTTAACAAGGAATGTTCATTTCGTTGGCTGAGCCAGAACTTCTTATTCATCACGAACAGGCCTTGCAAACGTGGTGGTGAGCTACCTTCTTGAATCGTTGCATTTCATTTGGTACAGGTACATCCACAATGCTGCTAGAAAAAAAGTTATATATGGTCAAACAATGGCACTGAGGAAACGGCGGCATATTTGCAAATATATATGGCGAGTGGCGTCGGATAGGATATTGCACTCGTTGGTATGCATTTATATTTCCTGCCCTTACCATCCTAGGACGTATTAGTTGTGTGTTTCAAAAGTGCTATCTAAGGAACATTGGCAAATCATGTCGATTGTAAATATTTTTACTCGGGTGCATTTGTGAAGGAAGGAATGAACGCTTCTGGGACAGAATCATCTCAAAAAGTCGTTATGTTCTGAATAGTGTAAGCTTCTTGAGTATTGTTGAAGCTACATTTGATGAGGCGATTGAAGTGTATGTCATCACTCTCCTGACGTGGGCCTTGTAGATTGTGGACAAGCCTTTCGGAGTGGGAGTAGATTTTTCTTTTCAATTAGATTTTTGGACTCAGACTTGCTCTCACCAAGACAATATTTGCATCAATTCTGCAGTTCAGTTTCTGGTCAATGAGAACTACCAGGGTGTTCATCGTGGGGAAGTCAGCAATTGTGAGGTCTGACGAAGAAGCAATGATCACAAATTTTGTGATTTCAAATAAACCTGTTGGACTATACCTTAGTGTCATGTCACATCTGACCTTGTCCACCACTGTCTAACACCAGCACATCCACATCAATTTTAGTGAATTAAAGGTCAAAGGTGTTGGCGATAGTCATTTGCAAATGTCACTTGTCACTTGTTAGCACAAGCCACGACTGGAACTCCATGTAATACTCAAGTTGTGGGCTACCAATTAATTTAACCAGTTAGACTGTAACATTTCTGGTCGTATGAACCATATTTCAACCCACAAAGGAGAAATTATACATGTTTTCATAAGCAACCTAGACAAAGCAATCATAAGACACAGGAGTAGAAGTAGGCTACTCAGCACATCGAGGAGGAGAAAGTGATGACTGCATATGCTGGAGATCAGAGACAAGTGTGTGGTGCTGGAAAACCACAGCAGGTCAGGCAGCATCTGAGGAACACAAGAATCGACATTTCTGGCATAAGCCCTTCATTCCTGATTAAGGACTTATGCCTGAACATTGATTCCCCTGCTCTTCGTTTGCTACCTGACCTGCTGTGCTTTTTCAGTACCACACTACTCAACCCAGGTTGCTCCACCATTCACTGCACTGATAAACCTAAATTTTACATCATTGAATTTTCCCCATAACTGATTCCATGACTGAGTAAAAATCTATCTATCTTGGACTTGAATATTCTTAATGACCCATCGCCAAGGAATACCACAGATACACTACCCTCAGATAACAAATCTTCCTCATAAATGAGCAATACGTTATGACGAGATTAGGCCCTCTGGTCCGAGATTCATCCACAAGGGAAACATTGTTTCTTATTCTACCATGCCAAGAACCCTTAGATTCCTGTATGTTTCAATATTGTTGCCTCTGTACATTTCGAACTCGAATGAGCACAGCTCCAAACTCCTCAAATTCTCCTGATAAGACAATGCCCAAACATATGGAATTAAACTATTGAAATTTGACTGTACTGCCTCCAAGGAGAGTCAATCTTTCACTCGGCAAAGGCTAAAATTACTCACAATCTTCGACCTCTCATCCGAAACGGATTTCATTTACATTTAGTAAAGCCTCCCTATTTTGATGACGCATCCAATTTGAAATATAGGCCAATATTTCATTTGTTTTCTTTATTTCCTACTGAAGTTGTGTTTTAGCGTTTTGTAATTTACGTCCAAGATCTATCACATCCTCTTTTATTTCTCTATACCAATGTTTTTCTCTATTTATATAATATTCATCTCCTTTACACTTCCATGCACTTATTCTAATAGTCACGTTTATACCCACACACCCATCGAGTACGTATCCCTCTGCAGAATCCGTACGTCATCTCACCATTTGCCTTTCCACCTATTTTTGGGGCCTTCTGCAAATTTGGCAACAAATCATATACATTCCTCATCCAAGTCATTAATGTATGTACTCTATATAACTCGAATCAAACTCTCCCAATGCATGCAGGGATCAGTGCACATTCACTCAAAGGTCGAATATTTCCTCTGCAGATCTCAGCATTCCGTGATTCATTGTGCATTTTCCTGTTTTCCTTCAACTCCAAAATGCACTGCATCACACTTAACCAGGTTGAATTCCATTTGCGAATTGACTGCCCATCTGATCAGTCCATATTCACCTTCCTGCAAAAATATGTATTCTGCAGTTAGACAGGTATTATGGCTCTTTTGTTTGTTTGATACACAAATGTCTTCCATCATGTACGCTACACTTGTGTACGAATCATTAATTTATTCGACAAAAAGCAGGGTAACTCTTACAGAGTTCTTCAAAACCCAACTGGGAACAAAAAGTTTGTAAACAAAACAAGATACCATGAATATTAATGTTTTGGGGTGGGGACATGTGGCTTCTGTCACGTAGTCAATTTATTTCTCATTACCTTACATTCCACTGAAGGGAATGGATATTCGCTTGGTTTACCAATCTGCAATGTTAGACCTTGTCTTTGCAAAATTCATGTCGGCTCTGTAAATTGCATACTTCTCAACAATCCCAATTGTTGCATTCTCAATAAAGAAAGTCTGTCAAACATGGTCTTTCCTTACCTATTTCACGTTGTAAAACATTGGTTAATTTGTGGCTTCGCAATATACAATAATTTTCCTGTTGCTACAGTTATTTGATTTATCCCAGACTGGCTTATTTTTTTAAACAAACTCATCTTAGAACAAGAGAAAAAGGTCCAGGACCAAGTCAAGTATTATGACTGCTGTACGAATGGGCAAATTTTAAGCTCTTGCCAGTAATTTTCAATCACAGAATTTTTTTTAAAAAAGCTTGATACTTGATGACAGGAGTCTCTAGGCTTAATAGAATCCTAGATGTAACTGGATGTCATACGTAGGATGTTCCCAAGTACCTACAGCCCCGATTAGCACCACTTCTTCCTTGCATTACTAGTAAAACTCCATTTCTTCTCTCTCCTTCTGGACATTGATTCCATAGATCTATCTCACTCGGCCACCATCCACAACACCCATGTCTTCAGAGATACAGTCATACAGATGTACAGCCCAGAAAAAGGCCCTTCGCAGCTATTCCAGTTAAACATGACCACAAAACTCTTTGAATGCCATTTTCCAGTACTCTGTCCATAGCCTTGGGTGCTTGGCATCTCAAATGAACATTTAAATCCGTATTCATGCTATGAAGATTTCTACCTCTGCATCGTGGCAGGCAATCTCTTCTGGATTCGTACCATCCTTTGAGTGAAAAAGCTTCCTCATATCTCTTCTAAGCTTTCTGTCCCTTACCTTAAATCTATGCACGCCCTCACCTCACCCCCGATAAATCACCGTTTCATAAGGGGAGAGGTTTCGTTCTGTCAATCTATCTATGGCCCTCCAAATTTTGCACTCCTCAATCATGTCCACTCTGAATGTCCTCTGTTCTAACATAAGCAACATCGGTCTGTTTATCTTACTTCATAATTAAACTCAGCAGCCCAGGCAAATCTACAAACAAAAAAAAGACATGAACTGCAGATGGTGGAAATCTGAAGCAAAACCAGATACTGCTGGAGAAGATTAGGAGATCTGGCAGTTGCTTTGGTAAAGCACATTCAACTGTTTGGGTCCATCACCCTTCTTTCTCCATTGTGCCCTTTCCAGTGCCATCACATTTCTCCTGTATTGTGGATTCCAGAACTTAACACAATACTTTTCCTGTGGTCTAATTAATGTCTTATAATTCGAGCATAACACTCCTGAGCTTAAACTTTATTCCTCATCTTTGAAGAGTTGATGTGCCCAAGATTATACAAATGGTCTCCATACGTGTAATTAGATTTCTGTGATTCAAAAAGCTAACCTTTATGCAGCAATAGGAACAGTTTTGAAACTCATCAAATGACCGTCATAACTGGTGCCAATATGGTACTTTTTTTCATGCCCTTGCATGTTGTTTTTATTTTTTAATTGTTGAATGAATTTTTGAATTCGTGAATGCAGTAATACATAATGTGCAATAATTTTCGCCAATTTTTCAATTTGTTTCAAGGTTCCCTTCTTATTGGCTCATAAGCATAAATGTCTTGACTATCAAGTGAAATTAACTTTGAAGATCCTGCTGCTCTCCTTTTTACATATTTTGTTTGAATAGTTTCAAAGTCAGTTTCACTACGAATCATGTGACAGTGTCATTATCTAAAGTATACGTTTTTGCTCTTCATGTCGAAAATGAAAACCTTTGGTTGTTCATGGGAGTGTGGATAGTGGGCGGGAACATGTACATCCTGTGCACCCAGAGTTTCGGATGGTGGTTAAATCATTCAATGTCGTGCTCTTAAAACATCTTGGTAAAGAGCAGATGGAAATCAATCATCACTATTCATTTCAGAACGCTCTCATATCTCTCTGTTTTGCATTAAGTATTTCACATTTCTAAAATTTACTTTCTCAAAATCTTTTCATGTTTCAATTCTAAAAATACTGCAGACTCAAATGAACAAGTTCCCTCGAGAACGTGTTGCTTCTCTAGAATTTATTTCTGCATGTATTCATCCTTGATCTTAAATGTTGTTTAGTTAACGACAACTTTTAGCTCATTCCCTGCTGACCAAACCTCCCCCACAATCCCCCCCCCCCCCCCCCCTCCCATCCCCAGCCCCACCTTTTAACAGTTATTTTGGTGTGGAGACATTTAGCTAAGTCGACCACAATGAGTCTTACAAGAACAAAACTCCATGAGCTGGCTTGCACATTCAAAACCTTGATAGTGGATTCTTTCCTTTTGACTGCAAGAAAGTCTTTTGAAATAGCAGCTTTCAGCAGTTTTATAATATGCAATAAAGTTGATGAATTCTTTGGTAGCCATGATGTGGAGGTTCTGGTGTTGGACTGGGGTGGACAAAGTTAAAAGTCACGCAACACTAGATAATAGTCCAACAGGTTTATTTGGAACTGTTGGCTTTCAGAGCTCTGCTCTTGCAGTGATGCAGAAGCAGCACTCCAAAAGCTCATACGTCCAAATAAACCTGTTGGACTATAACCTGGTGTTGTGGCATTTTTACTATGTATTCTTTAACAGTTTCCGGGGTTATCCATAGATCGCCCATTTATTAACTGAGTATAATGATTTGGATGCTTCCATAAAAGGTACAGTTAGTAAATTTGTAGATGACACCAAAATTGGAGGTATAGTGGACAGTGAAGAGATTACAACGGGATTTCGATCAGATGGGCCAATGGGCTGAGCAGTGGCAGATGGAGTTTAATTCAGATAAATGCGAGGTGCTGCATTTGGGGAAAGCAAATTTTATCAGATCTTATACACTTAATGGTAAGGTCTGGGGAGTGTTGCTAAACAAAGAGACTTTGGAGTGCAGGTTCATAGCTCATTGACAGTGGAGTCGCAGGTGGATAGGTTAGTGAAGAAGGCTTTGATATGTTTTAATTTATTGGTTAGAGCATTGAGTACAGGAGTTGGGAGGTCATGTTGTGGCTGTACAGGACTTTGCTAGGCCACTGTTGGAATATTGCGTGCAATTTCGGCCTTCTTCCCATCGGAAAGATGTTGTGAAACTTGAAAGGGTTCAGAAAAGATTTACAGAATGTTGCCAGGCTTGGAGGATTTGAGCTATAGAGAAATCCTGAACAGGCTGGGGCTGTCTTCCCTGGAGCGTCGGAGGCTGAGGGGTGATCTTGTAGAGGTTTACACAATTATGAGGGCATGGATTGAGTAAATAGGCAAAGTCTTTTCCCTGGGGTCGGGGAGTCCAGAACGAGAGGGCATAGGTTTATGGTGAGAGGGGGAATGTATAAAAGGAGAAGAAGACAGAGCAAGCTGTATACAAAGTATCACGACTAAAGGGAAACTTTCCTCTAAGGGGAAACTTTTTCACACAGAGGGTGGTATGGGTATGGAATACGCTGCCAGAGGAGGGGGTGGAGGCTGGTACAATTGCAATATTTAAGAGGCATCTGGATGGGTATATGAATAGCACGGGTTTGGAGGGATATGGGCCAGGTGCTGGCAGGTGGGACTATATTGGGTTGGGATATCTGGTCAGCATGGATGGGTTGGACCGAAGGGTCTGTTTCCATACTGTGCATCTCTATGACTCTATCCATTTATTTGCAACTTCCAGCAAATTATTCATCAATCCCAATTCCAGGAACAACAATGTCTAAGTGGTCTTAAATGGTTCCTTTGAAAACTAAATCTGCAGATGTTAGTTTTGAGTTCTCCTTTTCCGAAACAGTTTGACGCAGAAGATAGCAAATGGCCCGACTTATCATGGTTAAGTCTGTAAAAGACAAAACCTTTAATCGAAATCGGAAGCTTCTAAATTTCAACACTCCATACATCTCATTGTATGGTAGGTATGGTACGGTGAAAACTGTCTACAGAAAGAATTAATACTCTGCTGGTTTGACAAGAGAAGGAGAGCAAGTTGGCGACTGATGTCACATTGAAAATTAAATTTGTCTAGACAACTACCTAAATTATCTGATCATGTTTAACTGGTGTTTTAACTTTGATCGTCCTTTCTTTCATCTTACAATTGATCTCGATTGTCTCAAACGCATTTTAGTACATTTAAATTCACATTCAACACAGAAGCACGTCATCCGTACATTTACATTTTCTATATGCTCTCTTAAAGATTTTTCAAAAGCTGTGTTCAGTTGAATGCGTGACAAATTATTGCATTTTTCTCTGTTTTGAGATTATACTGCGCAAAAAATTGTTTGAATTTCCAAAGCGGAAAACACAGCTCATGGCATGCCAAAACTTTCAACAATTTTGAAATTCTTTGTGAAATCGAGTTTGAATTCATAACGTTTTGTGAAAAAACACCCTAACTGGCATTCTAGCCTCTAACTATGGTGAATTACATCCTCTCAAACTTTGCTTTGATGGGCAGTCGTGATTCTTTGTATACAGCTTGCTCTGTCTTCATCCCATTTCTCCAGCTGTTTGCACGTTAAATCATAGAATCCATACAGTGTGGAAACGGGCCAGTCGACCAATCCAGTCTACACTGACTCTCCGAAGACCATCCCCACCAGACACACCTCCGTAATACAGCCCTGTAACATTCCATCTCCCGTAGCTAATCTTCATATCCCTAGACTATGAGTAATCTACCGAACCCGCACATCTTTGGAATGTGGGAGGAAACTGGAGCACGCAGACATGGGGAGAATATGCAAACTCCACACACACACTCGTCCAAGATTGGAATCGAAACTGTTCCCCTGGTGCTATGAGATAGCAGTGCTAATCACTGAGCCACCGTACCTTAATCGCAAAGATTCATATTGCAGCTACTGAGCTGTGCCTTCTTCTTAAAAAATTTAAAATAGTGACTAGTATTTCTTGCTGACACAACCGTCAGTTTATTTTCCTCCTGATGTGCTCGTCGAGTTACACCAATCTGTTGAAATTCCTTTAAATATTTTTGACTGTTGTTTTGTTCTATACATGGTGAGAGAGCTCTCTGATCCTCAACCAAAGTTTACAACATTTCCTTCCTTTATTAATCCTGACTCCATTTTTTAAAAGATTGCATCACATTCTGACTTTCTTAAGACATTTCACGAATTCATCCAGCACGGAAGTGGCTCACTTACAGCCCCAAAGTCGACTTGACTAGCGTGTGTCTGGCTCATTTCGGTTCTAACAGAACGTGGATTTAGCTACCTCAGCCCCAGTGTTTGAGCTAAATCAGATTTTGCTCAACCATTGCTTCCGTGTGAATTCTCCACACACACAGCCTGGGGTAGTAACCATTCTGTTTTTCGCACGTCTATATGCATTCGATCTCCATATTCTTTGATATACAATCAATCTATCTCAGACCAACCCACTACATAAACTGTTGGCGGTAAAATATGTACTTATGCGTTTTGCAGTGCTGCTCCATTTGTCTTCTGTCTTCACATATGTCTTTAACGGTCTTACTAACACTAGTCAGTAAGCTGCTTAATGCAAGGTTGAAATCTACCTTCTAATTATTGATACAGACGTATTACTTAACTCTGAACCTCTTAAATTTAAATTTCCCCAAAAATTAATAAACCAAGATTTTGGTAGAATATTGTAAGCGGAATTAAATGTGTGTACTGAAAACTTACTGAAGGCATGCATACTGCATCAGGGTAGAATTATTAATCACTCTTCTCTAACACATAAGGCCAAGAGAATCAAGAAAGTAGAGTCGATATATGGGCACGGAACAAACTATCACAGTGCACAAGTCGAGTTGTGGTATTATTATTTCCAGTTCCACACAACAAAAATGCTGAAGAATTTTGTGACCTGAGTACATTCAGTTTGATACTTAGGACATATTCCTTCTTCATTTCATGGAGAAAATTTACAAGAACGACCATCTTTTAAATCGTTGGGTTGCAAGGTCAGATTTTGAAACGTTTCAAAAGACAGACTCTTATTACATCGAGGAAAATGTGTTTCAATTGAATAGATTATGTAAGAAATTCACAAATTGTGTTGGTAATGTTAGCATACATAATCTTCTGATGGGTCTGCGTGCACTACATACGAATGTGCACCGAGTCTGAGCTGACTTTGTCAAAACGAGATAGTACTTTAGATAAGCAGCCATTTTAGCTGACATAAATAAGATATACTACGCTGTCATGGGGAAAAACTGTCACATACTTTGGAAATCCCGCACTATGAAAGGTGCAGTAATGTGGAAGGCAGGGGAGTAGGGGTGCTGATTATTGTTAATGTTAAGGAAATGCGACAATATTAGAGTGTCATTAATGAGGAGGCAGTGCGCTGATAGAGGAGAAACTAAATAAGTGCTGCACAATGAATCACTGAGCTGGTGCGTGATAATTCAACATTTAGTCTTCCAATGAAGCAGCAAATCTAGCCTCTCCAGTTTGAAATTCTGGGCAGCTGTCAACAGTCCCAATACCAGCCATTTCCAATATGCAACAGACTATCAATAACATTATGAACAAAACACTAGTTGTCAAATTTTGCCATGTATGTTTATTTTATCTATCGATCTACATAGCTATTTATCCACCTATCTTAAATTGTGCGTTAGGCTTTTGTGGAGAAATGCCTTTGCATTTCATACCTGTCATTTGTTGATATTTATGATTCATGTGTCCTGAAGCAAGATTGCCCAGAAACATCTTGGAAATTATCTCTTCGACCTAATTTTAACATCAACACCACCTTCTGTAAACCGGCATAGAATATCGTGTAGGTGAGTACAGGCGCTGGGAATAGATATATGTAATACCTCCTATGTATTCTCTGTGGTTTTTCTTGTCTATTACACCGTGTCTCTCCTGCTAACTACCCTCTTTCCACAATGAATTGCCAAGAGTTTCCCATTCAAATGAAACTTTATTTCTTCTATAAACATTTGCATTCATCATATAAATTGCATACAAGTACTTTTACTTTTATCCAGAGTGCATCTTGTAAATTTCTTCAAGATTACGATTTCCAGAAATTCATAACTGCATTGCCTTACCTATTCACCGTTTAGAACATACTATGTGACTGCCACATCACACACAAACTGTAACCATTGTAAAATTGTCCTCATTTGTTGAATAAATTGCCTGAGTTCCACTTGGAAATTAAGTTCATCACCTCCACTAAATTAATTGAGTATTATTTTTCCCAGAACAGGTGATGCATGGCATTCTGTTGGAAATTCCTTACATTCAGTTCCCAAATTATTTGCCTCCATTCACGTTCTAATTAGCACGAGTGTTCAAAGTTCCAACAATTAAAGGAATGTTCATTTTTCAACTGCAGTCAGAGTAGTTCCACGGAAACCCAAAACAAATCTGCCACAATTTTAAAAATATACTAATGTGCACAATTTAGAGCAATCCCAAGATATTCCACATTTATATCAAGGGGAAGAGGATAAGGAGAGAAAGCGTATGCACATTACAATTCAATATGTGCATAGCGGAAGACGACATTGACAGGGTATTAAACATGTATTTCACAACTCTCTTCACTTTGGGGAAGTAGACTGGAGGTGTAGAGTTAGGAAGAGAAACTGAGATTCTTGATTAATTTAACCTCAGGAATGTGGAGTTATTAGAGTTTTTGGCTAGCTTCAATGTGTTCAAATCTCTAATTCAGGACGAGTTGAATCCCAGGATGCTCTTTACACGGGCGTTACCAGATGAGATAAATTAATTCTCCATAGTCTTAACGGATCATAAGGCTGCTCTATGGTTAGACGGAGAAGACTAGAGGCAGTTTCAACCTGAGGGTTAGCATGCCTCAGGCGAGGGGACTGGCTGAGGAGAAGAGTTCTTCGGGGTAATCTCAGGCAGTGTTGAAACCTATGTCTGAGGCATCACAAACCAGTTGTCCAGCCAACTGAACTAACGGACCCCAGAATGGTTGGAGGGAAACTAATATTGTTCCACTTTACACGCAAGGTGGTACAGCTAAACAAAGGAAATGTGGAGAAGTGTTTTTCACATCAGTGGTAGGCAAACGACTGTGAAAATTCTGAAGGAGTACATAATCCCTACTTGGGGATGCAAGGTTTTATAAGGGATAGCCAATAA
Source organism: Chiloscyllium plagiosum (assembly GCF_037043375.1). Taxonomy (NCBI): domain Eukaryota; kingdom Metazoa; phylum Chordata; class Chondrichthyes; order Orectolobiformes; family Hemiscylliidae; genus Chiloscyllium; species Chiloscyllium plagiosum. The sequence goes on from NW_028270188.1 coordinate 44,655,139, forward strand.
GGCTTCGTCAGAGGGAATATACCTAACAAATTTGATTGAGTCTTTCAAGGAAGTGACAAGGTATATTGATGAAGGTAGTGCAGTTGATTTGTTTTTCCCGGATTTTAGTAAAACCATTGACAAAGTTCCACATGGGAGATTAGTAATGAATCCATGGTCATTTGGTATCTTGAATGAAAAACTGTCTCAATGTAGGAGACAGAGTTCGGTAGGAGAAGAGTGTTTCTGTTACTGGAGGCAGGTTTCTAGTCGAATATCATGAGAAGCAGTTTTGGGTCCATAATTGCTTGTGAAGTTTTATGGGTACATCATTGGTAGATGGAATATCCACCACCGATAAGTGCAAACTGGTGCACTTTGGAAAATTACAAGAGACCAATTAAGAAGTGGCTGGAATCTAGAAAGCTCAGAGAAACAAAGGGCTCTTTGGGTACTTATTCACATGTTCACCTGAATATGGCAAGACATTTTAATAATTAGTTAAGTGGGTACACATGACACTTACATTTATTAGGCAAAAGTGAGGACTGCAGATGCTGGAAACTGTAATCTAGACTTACATTTATCAGTCGTGATGTAGATTATAAGATCAAGAAGGTTAAGTTGGAATACTACGAAACTTTAATTAGATCACAGGAAGAGTAAAGTATGCAGTTCTGGATGTGAAAGTACAGGAAGGATGTGATTCCACTCGAGGGGACACAGAGACTGAATGAGATATGGCCTGGAATGAAACAAGTTAGCTGTGAAAACAAACTGGGGAAATTTGGATTACTTTCCAAAAGGGGATCAGATTCAGCTGTGTATGATTATAGGGGCATTAACAGCGCAAGTAGAAAGCAAATGTTCCCCTTAGTTGATAGGTCAATAACAAAGGGTCATAATTTGAACTTGAAATACAGGAGATTTCAAGTGGATTTGAGGATTGATTTTCATTCAGAAGGTTTTAGGAAATAGAATGTAATACCATTAGGGTGGGTGAGGAGGAATGCTCACCACCTTCGAAAGGTACTTGGATGAGCATTTGAAATTTCGTATTATTCAAGGTCGTAAAGTGGAAGAATTAAGGGGAGTTTTGTGTTGGTACAGACTCGATGATTTGAATGATCTCTTCTGTACTGTAGAATTACATGATTCTGCTGGGAAGTGTGAATGTGGGCATCAAAAATAAAAGATCAATATCGATAGTATTAAAAAATCTTCAATCGAACAAATACCTTGTTGTAAATTTGCAAACTGGTCAGGAAATCAAGCAACAGAATGCTATGTACAAAAACCCTGGAGATAAATTTGGAATAGTGAATTGCATCATTTATACAATTATACAGTCAGTGATACAAGTGATACTACAGGATATTTAATTCAGCCAAAAGGTCAGCTTATCAGCTGCACGTGCAAAACAACTCAATATTGGACATGGGCTGCACAGTGCGAATCACACAATGCACACTTTTCCACAGCGTTCTCAACGTTTTATTGAGTATAAATAGAGCAACGTTCAAGAAGTTGTTCTACTTGCTCCGAATTCCCACAGTGAAACCCAATGACACGAATATGTGATAAGAAGATTGTTGTTGCAGTATTACAAACAAAAATTGAGTGCAGGGGGCTATACTGCTTCTGCATGTTCTGTCCAGGTGGTGAAATTTCCCTTGAGTAATTATACTGCATCAGGATAAGCACACACAAAGTGACTAATTCAAGTTTAAAGTCAGAGAACTTAGACAGTTCCAGCACTGTAAAGTATTATAAGCATAGCAGCTTCTCAAGAAAGACCTAACCATTTCAGATCCAGTTGTGTCGTCCCACTGAGTACCTTTATGATATCTATCTCTCAGAACCCATGCTTCTCAATGACAAGACTTAAGACCCATGACCACAGCCCGAGCCTGAAAGTCGGAATACGAATCTGTCCCAGATCCCAGATAAATTGTAGGACCTCAACCGCAGGTCATTTTGCAATCATCATGATGGATATCCCACAGGACTTTACATCACTCGCCATGAACACAGCTTGACATAAGTCCAACGAAGGCAAAATGCTGCAGGTGCTGGAACTCTGTAAGAAATACCGTGAACGCTATAAATCACAACAGTTCTGGTTGCATCTGCACAGAGAGAGGCAAAGTTAAGATTTGGAGTCTGGTGTGACTGTTCCTCAGATCCCTGAACCGAAGAATAGCCATACAAGACTGGAAATATTAACCGAATTTCTCTATCAACAGTGCTTCCATATTTGCTGAGTGTCTCCAGCATTCAATGTGTTTGTTCCTGGCATCATCCCAACCTCCATCAGAACCCTGAAAGCAACATCATTACTGGGACGACTGACACAATCCACCGGATTCTTGATTTCTCTCTGGCTCTTAAAATCACTCATGCATTCCGATTCCACTGGCATGGGGCATCAAGTTATAAGATTCTGCATTGCATAGAAGTTTGTTGTCCACTGAACAACAAATATCCTAGAATGGTGAGCAGCAGCAATTTCAATACTAAAAATGAAGTTGAGCATAACGATTTGGGCAAAACAAAACCTCCTAAGAAACTATTTTTGTTAAAATAAATGCCTAACATGATTACTTTTCTTTAGTCTCGGGTCGTTTGAAAGCAGAATGGTTATAATATTTGGGAGCCTGAAGGGCCTTTTCTGTACATTATGAATCTATATTTTGATCACATTGTGAGGCGTGTATTCAGGCAGACTCCAGCTCCTCAACTCAGTCAATCAGTGATGCATTCTAAATCCAATAATAGTGAGCATGTTTGATTTTGAGAAATCTGCAGCACAATATGATATTTGTGCAAATTTGAAACAAACAGTAATTTGAAACAAACAGTAACTTGGCAGACAGGCTCATGCTTGAGCGCTTAATGCATAAACAGGAAATCCACAATGGCCTTTCGCATTGAGCTGTACTTTCCATTGAGCTATTTTTAAAAGCAGCACATGTCATCTGCAGCTCTTTTTTTCATAAATGACGCAAAACAGTTCGAGAATGGAACAAACTAGAAATGCATGTTTCTGTAAAGTTACAAACAAGAGGTGTGAATGCAGATAACGGCCTTCTTAACTCGTTGTGCACTTTTCCATCGTTTATACCGTTAGATGTTTTCTTCTAATATCCAGGTTAATTCCTGTGTGAGATCACTGAGCAATACAGTCATGAATGTACCAGCCCATAATATTAGACGTAGGTTTCATATTTCTGTTATCAAAAGGGAGTCATTTCAAAGTTTTGGAACAATGTACATTTCTTCATTAACGTGAGAAATATACATTTCCTGATTATTTTTTCAATCATGTAGGCTGTAACTCTGTCTACCCCATTTTCAAGAATGTATTTGTGACTACATTTCTAAAATATTTCGTGAACTCAAAAAGCATCTTCTTTTCTCTCTTCCTTTTTTCTTTCTTTCTTGCATTCTTTCTTTATTTATTACTTTTTTCTTTCTTTCATTCCCTTCCTCTTTATTCAGGTCTGTCTTAACTTCGGTTTTTTTTTCTCCTTTCTTTCTCACCTCTGTCTGAAATCATGATTTACTTTCTTTCTTGCATTCCAACTTTCAATTTCTGCCTCTGTCATTCTCAACTTAGCTATTATATTTCTGTTCCCTCAGGGGTTATATCCTTTTTCAGTTTAAAGACAAACCATTTCTGTTTTCAAAAAACGCAAACTCCTTCCTATAACATCAGAATTTGGCATGATATTTCCTGTTATCTCAATTGTCCCTTAAACAGTGTATTTATAGACACCATTGCTCCATACCATCTCAGCTAGAAGCACTATTCAGCGGGTTTCACATACAAGTTGGTTCGTGAGTGCTGCTGTTCACTGTTGTAAACAATGCGAGAAACTGTCCTAGTCGGTTCTATTGCAAGAAAGCTCTTGCCTCCACGTGAAAGACATTTAGATGATGTTAACAACTACTCAAATACATATTTTCTTGCAATGAGAATGTGCAGAGAAATGTTTAAATTGCACGTAAGAAATTTGATAAAACTCCATATATATGTGAAAACAAGAAATTGTTCATTACAGGTAAGAACTGAGAGTGCTTAACTCATTTTACTGTCAACAACTGTGGAATAGTAGTTACATTTCACCTCCTAAACTCACCAGTTTTTCCGTCCATATGAACCTTCGAATTAAATTGTCCCAAGGTCCACTGTCATACTGATTTGCTTAGTCAACAGCATGGTCCTCCACTGGTAGTTTCGAAACAGGAATTGAAGAATGAAGCAATTGAGGAAAGAAAGGAATCTTGACTTATTAAACAATGTAAGCAGGGAACTGCATCATGGCCAGCGAACTGTAATTGCATTTTTTGAAATCATATCAAATGAACGTCCTTTCAGTGGAAATGCCTCATAACACGGGTGTAACTGCTCACAGTCTGTTAATTTGTGTATTTGGTGCGGATAATAGACTGAGTATGCATACAACACCTCCAATAATAGAAGTATTCTATGTTCCGTTTCCATGTCGTATAATCCCCTTGATTACTGCTCTCACATCGCACAAAGTATCAGAGTTTATCTTCCTATCTGAATGATTATTTTGTTAAACTAGGAAACACGTGCTTGTTTGGAAAATAATATATTAATATGTCCAGTTGTAAGTAATTGTGGGGAATAAGATGTCAATTTTTAGAAAAATAATTTCTCACCTCCTGGCTAGATATCCTTGTAACACAGTCATAAAGTGCACAGATCAGAAACTGATGGTTTAGCCGAGCACCTCAATGCCCAAAATAAGAAATGCTTCCTGACATTCATAAATATACATCTATTATTATATTTTCCCCTCACATGATATTCTCTGTTGTTTTATTAGAAAGCCAGTGCGAGTCCCCCATCTCTGTGGCATCGATTTTAACATTTTTAACTTCACCAAATATCATTTGAAATTCTGACTGGATCAGGTATTGACAAAGGTATGACTTTAAATTCAATACTCAGTAAGTCTCAAAAGTGGCAATATATTCTTTACTTTTACCCTGTCAAACTAGATTAGAGTGATTGAACCATAAGGAAAGGCTCGGAAAACTCGGATTCCTTTATCTGGACCAGCAGAGGCTGAGGACAGACTTCATAGAATTCTATAAACTTATGAGATGCAGAGATAGGGTTAACAGTCAGAATTTTCTTCCCAAAAGTTAAATGTTTAAAACTAGAGAGCATGCATTTAAGGTGAGGGTGGGGATGGGAGAGTTCAAAGGAGATGTGAGGGGCAATTTGTTGCATACAGAGTGTTAGGAGTGTGGAATGCGCTGCCAGGGGTTGTGGCAGAGGCAAATGTGATAGGGACATTTAAGAGATCTTTAGAGAACCATGTGAATATGCAAGGAATGGAAGGAATGTAACAAGGGCAAGCAGAAGAGATTAGTTCAATTTGGCGTAAAGTTTGGCACAATATCATGGATCGAAGGTCCTGTTCCTGTGTTGTACAGTTCTAGGTTCCAATTCACACGTTATGTAAAGCGTTTTACTTTAAGTCACCAATAATCGTGACTTACGGAAAGTGAGCAAAAATGACCCTGCTTTATTAAAACGCGTACATGCATAAAACATTTTCACTCTGGTGACATCCCAGTAAGTCTTTTTTGCACTTTTTTCAATACTTCAAATCCAAACCATGCTGTCGAGAAAAAAAAAAGCATAATTACACTCAGGAAGAGTGAAGCTTCCCTGCTTTGCAATTCCAATTTTATTTTTTTTTAGCTGAAAACAATTGTTTGCTATTTTTGGCATTCTGAGCAATATCTAGATAAATTTCTGAAATTTAGTTCGAAATTATAAGGCGCTGCTTCCTCAATCCACCTTTTTACGGTTGTGTCTAACTTCTTTTCTCACTGATGTAAAATTATCCTGTCTAAGGCGTCATCAAGTAAAGAATAACAGGATCATCAAGTAAAGAATAACAGGATCATTCGACCAATGAAACATTCATGGTGTATAAGTAAATGTTTATTTTTCTTTTAAATCAGAATATACAACGCAGTCATTATAACTTTTTTTTAGTTACGGACAGGCTGTACCACTGCTTGAAGCTGAATTTGCTACACACACACACACACACACACATCCTGAGCATTGTTTGGACAAATTAATCACTGGATTCCAAAGATTCTGTCATGGGCATAATTTCAAAGAATTGTGGAAGGTGTTTGATAATTTGTTTAACAGCAAGTCAGGAGAGAAACAATTAGTCTTGGTGCCAAGGACATGTGGGGAAATTAGTGAGAATGTAGATCATACAATTGAGTGAGCTAGGAGAAGTTGGTCTTGCAGTATTGGTAAATCAATTTAAAATTACAGATCCCAGGGACTGGAATGGACATCTGCATTGCACGTGGTGCAGCATATCGAAATTTGAGGCAATATTTTGTACATATTTTGTATCCATCCATCAAAAAAAAACTGCAAATGCACAGAGAATATGACCACTTTTAAAGCACCACCCACTCGTTGGTTTAAATTTATGTTGCTCTGTAAGTGTATGTGTTTTTGGATGTGCATATCTCCCCAACTCGGTTTTCATTTTTCTCTATGTTACTACACTGCCTATCCACGTGTTGTTTATATTTAATTTTCTTTGTAATAAGCGATTTAGGCAGATTTATTATGACTATTACTTGTTACTAGTTATTTTTACAAAGCGGTTCTCATTCAACTTTCTGCAAGATTGATATTGCCTTAGCTCCTACCCTAAAAATCACAATCACCGTGACCTGTTAGAAAAATAACCTTCACCGAGAAACCATAGATAATACTTTAAACTTCTGCCCAAGCCTCGCTCATTTCAGATGGAAACTCACTGCATTTGGTTGTTGCACTTAGATTACCTAAAATTCCCAGCCCCTGTATGACTATAGACATTGGGAAGTTATATCACAGTTGTGTAGGATGTTGGTGAGGCGGTACTTGGAGTATTGTGTTCACATTTGATCACCTTACTACAGAAAGAATGTTATTAAACTGTAAAGAGTACAGAAGGAATTTACAAGGTTATCACAAGGACTCAACAGTCTGAGTTATAGGGAGACGTTGGACACTAGGTTTTTTTTCTATAGAGTGTAGGAGACTGAATGTGGATCTTATATAAGTGTTCAAGATTATGAAAGGCATGGATAGGGTAAATGCATTCCGTCTTTTTTTTTCCCAGGGTCGGGGTATCGAAGACTAGAGGGAATCAGCTTAAGATCAGAGGGAAAAGAATAAAAGAGAACTGGAGGAGCAACCGTTTTACAGAGGGTAGTAACCATATGGAATGAGCTGCCAACGGAAGTGGCTGACACAGGTACATTAACAACATTTTAAAGGCATTTCGATAAATACATGGATAGGAAGGATTTAGAAGGATATGAACCAAGTTCAGGGAAATTGGTTAGCGTTCATGGACACATTGATCGGCATGGACCAGTTTGGGCCAAAGGGTCTGTCTCCGTGTTGTAGGACTTTATGACTCTATGACTTGTCAATTTGGCTGATGACTTACAATCGTCTACGCAGGTGGTAGTTCTGGTGAAAACTAGACCCACAAACCAGGGCAACTTCATGACTGCACATACCTCCGCAAAAATAGCACTACAATTTTGTTCAAAAATGTGTAATTCACAACATAGCTAGTCTGCTCAGCATTGATCATAGGCCTGAGTCTTCTTCCGACTGCTGCTAAGGTTGCTGATTTAAGTGACCCCACAATCAGTAGATTAGATACAAGCTCTGCATTCATGCCATACCGAGACATGAATTGCGACAGACAATTAAACTTCTTAGTGGAGGACAAAGCTCCAGAAAGACCCCCATTCACAATGGTAGAGGAGACAACTAAATCAACGTAAAACACAATGCTGAAGGGTTTGCAGTAATCATTAGCCAGAAGTGCTGAGTATCAACATTCATTGTTGCCAGTCTTCAGCCAGTTCGATTCATCCCATGAGATATTAATAAATGGTTGGAGGCACTAGATACTGCAAAGGCTATAGGCGCTAACAACATGCTAGCAATAGTACTGAAGATTTGTTCTCCAACACTTGCTGCACCCCTATCACAACTGTTCTAGTATAATTACAACTGGTGTTTACTGACAATGTGGATATTTGCCACAGATGTCCTGTACACAAAGTGCTGGACAAGTCCACTGCTTCCAATTACCACCCCATCAGTCTTTTCTAAATCATTAATTAAGTGATAGAGAAACAGTCATGAACAGTCCCATCAAGCAGCACACACTGTGAACAACCTGCTAAGGACGCCAATTTTCGGTTTCACCAAAGCCACTTGGCTCAATCCTATAGGACGATACATAAGATGAAACACCGAGACTTACCAAACATCCTTAGATTACACCTTCCAAACGTATGGCCAATTCCCATCCAGAAGGACAAGGCCAATAGATACATGAGAACACCGCCATTGCAGGTTCCCTTTAAACCACTCATCAACATGATTTGGAAATACATGTTTGCACTTTCACTGCCACTGGATGAAAATCCTGAAATTCTCCATGTTAAGGATAATTGTGGGTCAACCTACAGCGCATGGATGAGGCGATTCAAGAATATAGCTTACGTCCATCTTGCCAAGGGCAGCTAAGAACGGGCAATAAATGTTAGACAGCCAGGGACTTCCATGTGCATGAACGAATAAAAATTAGAACTTAGCTTTTAATATTGTATGGAAGTTCTGAGAGACATGGAGAATGTAGATAGTGTTGCCTTTAGTCAACAATCAGTTACTGCAGCTTTAGCTTTCGAAGCCGGATGTTTACACGGGGCTTATGACGGGGGCATTCGTGAGAAAGTCGTGGGTATCTGGAACTCACTGCCTGAGAGAGTAGTAGATGCGTGAACCCTCGTGACAGCTAAGAATTATTTACATGGGCACTTGACATACATGCAAGGCGAAAGTAAGTACTGCAGATGCTGAAGGTTAGAGTCAAGATTAGAGTGGTGCTGGAAAAGGTACAGCCCAAGTGGACAATGGTTTTAAAATAGAGGGGTGATTGATGAATAGCAAGAACACAATTGCCCAAAGGTGCCTTTGCATTCTGTAAAATCTCTACGACTCTGACTTTAATTGACCTGTTCACTAGATATTTCGCAAGTGTCTGTTTCTCATCATAGCAGCTAGATGATCAAGGTTGAAAATGTAGTCAATAATTTTATCCCTAAGTTTCATGACAAAGAAAACGTGGTGAGTGCTGGAATAAAGTATTGGTCTTACTGCATGTTCATCTATACTACCCATTTTGTGAAAATTTTAAGAAAAGTGCGAGTTGAGGAATAGGCAGAATAAATTTTTCAAAGTGAATCTTGTAAAGTGGACCTGGTTATATTGCTATAGCACCGAAAGTGGTCATCCAAACACGAAACGTTAGCTTGCTGTCTCTCCATGGATGCTGCCTGACACGCTGTGGTCTAAAATATTAGACTGAATTTCAATCCTGCAAGAAGCTTTTCTCTATGAAGGTGTAGAACATTTTATTCTTCAATATATTTATCTAAACAAGTGGGCAGCGCTTTCAGATTATTTGTCCAGTTGAAAGTGATTAATGTAAACGCTGAGGATGTTAATAATTAGCTATTCAGAGATGCTGACACGTTTGAATTACAAAAGGAATGCTTGATGGGTTGCATTTCAGTACTACAACACTGGTACCTTGTGATTGGTATGAATCAATTTATAGAATCATAGAAAGAAAGACGATAGCAGCGTGAGTAAGCCCATTGAACCCTCGACGATGCTTGGCCATTCAAAATGATCATCGGTGATCAGCGATCTCAATACCCTAATCCTGTCCTCCACTCATACACTTTGATTTCTTTAGCCACAAGGGCTATATCTACCTCCCTTTTAAAATCACATTCCGTTTTGCCCTCGTCCACAGTAAACTCCACAGGCTCACCACTCTATGCAAGAAGAAATTTCTCCTCAGCTCAGCCATAAGTCTCCTTATCCGGAAACTATTATCCTTGTTTCGCCGGCTGCCTCGTGATGGTGAATATCCTTCCTGCATCTAAGAATTTTATACGTTTCTATGAGATTGCTCCAACCACATTCTTCCATACTCCGGTAAATATATTCCCCCCAAAAGAACCTCTCTGTAGAGATCAGCCCAAATATCCAGCTGAATCCAGCTGGTAAACATTTGCTACATCCTCTCTACGGTAAGAACATCCTTCCTCAATTAAGGAATGCACACAGCATTCTGGGTGTCACCTCACGAATTCCCTGTAAAAAGTGCAACGTGACATCCTCTCTCTTGTCTTCAAATTATCTTGTGAACATTGATTTTTCCTTCTTTGCTGCCTGCCACACCTGCATTCTCGTTTTGAGCAACTAGTGACCAAAGATATCCAAGTCTTGTCGAACACTCCCGTTTGCTGAAAATGTGTTGCTGGAAAAGTGCAGCAGGTCAGGCAGCATCCAAGGAACAGGAGAATCGACGTTTCGGGTATAAGCCCTTCTTCAGAACACTCCCGTTTCTCAATTTACAGGCATCCAAATAATAATCTGCCTTCTTTTTCTTTAATAACAAATTGGATAAGATCATATTTATTCGCATGGTATTGCATCTGCCAACTATTTGCACACTCACTCAGTCTATCCAAGTCACACAGCAACAACTTTCTATCCTTCTGACCGCTCACCCATCCACCCATCGTTGAACCAACTGGAAATTTGGATATATTACATTTAGTTCACTTATGGAAATCATTATTTTGTGTTGTGAATAGCTGGCGTCCAAGTACTGATTCCTGTGGTGCCCCACTTGTCACTGCCTGCGATTCAGGAAACAGCCAATTATTCCTAAGCGTAGTTTCCTTTCTACTGACTAATTCTCTATCCTTCTCAATTTATTGCTCCCAATCCCATGTGTTTAATTTTACGCATTAATTTATTTCATGGGACTTCATCAAACAACTTCTGAAAGTCCAAATAAACCACATCCATTGGCATCCCTTGAACAATTTCCTCACTGCATTCTCGAATAATTCAGTAAATTTGCCAAGCATGATTTCCCTTTCATAAATCCATGTTGAATCGTCTGACTATATCATTATTCTCTATATGCTATAAATTCTTGATTATGTACTCTAGCATTTTCTGCACTACCGACGTCAGATTCATTCATCTATAATTCTGTGTTTTCTCCCCAGCCCCATTTGTAAATAGTGTAGTTGCATTATCTACCCTCCAAACTGTAGGAATTCCTCGATAGTAGAAGAACAACTGCCAAAGCATTTCTGGGGGCATTCCTTTATGCAAATTCGGGATGTAGATTAATAGGCCATTGGAATTCATTGTACGTTCTTCCATCAGATATCAATTGAATTCCATTTTACACTGATCTTCGTGCATACCATTCAACCAAGTTTTAACTAAATGTCCAAGGTAGAACGTGCAGACTTTAAAAGAATTTCAGTTGAGGATGAATTATTTCTTTGAGGAATAGTTTAGAAGAGAATGCCTCTAGTAGAAGCCAAATGGAGATTTAGCGATCAGTCTATCATTGAGAAAATATCACGCGATTGCACTGTAAAAAAAAAATGAAAACTCTGTTGGTTTTTGAGTGCATACGGCACAAAACTGGGTATTGTTTCACAAACTTTGCATCTGTGATACAATAATACCCATGTGTGTAGCCCGTTTGGAAAGACAAGCGTTGGTAAGCAAATTTTCATTTTCCATAATCTTGGTTGTTGCTGCGTCCATTCGGTGCATCAAGTTTGGGAGGTGATAAGGAATAAAGTTTTGACATTTCGTATTTGTATTGCATGGCACCCAAAAGTAGACTGAAGTACTTCCTTCCCTATGTATTTTAATGGTGATGCATTGAGTTCGCTGATCATTAAAAATGGGAACATGTGCTCTGGTCTGCCAGACAGATGCGTTTCAACTATCCAGCATCAATCATTGCCGAATGGATCTGGATTGCAATTTGTTCATTCAACTCTGCTATACCTTTTTCGGTCGAGGAGGCACATGAAGCCAGTGTTAAGAACATAACATGACCATTAAGCCTCTTGTGTTTGCATCATCAATTGATAAGTTTGCACTTCATGTATTTTCCCTAAACTTCCATTATGTTACCATCATAATCTCCAATCGCACATATAACAGGCAATTTTGCACAAAAGCACTATACTCATATACAGTACTCAAAATGATTGTACACACCCATCGAATGCCACCTTCACAAAGAAAAATCTGCCTGTCAACTACATGCTAGCAATAATACTTACACACTTGAAAAAGTAAAATTGCATGTGCTTACATTTCTGATTTTAAGATTTAAATACACCTTGCATTACCCTATAATTAAGGTAAAGATCATTCTATATTTTCCAAGACTTCAGTGTGTGAGTTACAAATGCATCGAAACGAGGACTCAAACGTGTTATAGTTGTTGTTCAAAATATTGGCAAGTCAATGAAGTTGTGGAGAAACAGATTTATTTCAATAATGAGAGAAATGAAAGTTCCTATAAATCATTAAAACTTTCAATATATTGTGTTCATTTAATTTAGAATAGATAGACTGATTAATGGAAAATCGTGACACTAAGATTGAAAATAGGGTTTAATCGTTGCATGTGTAATTGCAGGCCATCCTGGAATTGAATGGCATATACTTTCAATGGTTAATAATAAATCGATTCTGGAATTCGAAAGAAAACTCGACGTCAGGATGTGCTCCAAATGAGGTATTCATTAACGGTGGAACAGTGGAACTAAATAGCATTCAATAAAAGAGGACAACTAAACTAGCACGTGGAAAAGAACCATTTGGAAGAGAAGGTTAACGGGGTGAGCCATAAAATGATGAATGGAAACTTGCGTGAAAAACAAACATCTGTATGGGCCTCGTTATCCGAATAATTATTTATGTTTCGTCAATTAATTTAAGTTTTGCTAAGCAATACAAATTTTGAGTTAAGGAATATAATGATTATGGTAATGACATAACCTGGAATCATAATTCTGTTTTCACTTATCAAAGAAAGGTCAGGGCAAAAGAAGTATCACAATTTCTAGCAATGGATCATCATCAATTTATGGTACTTGCAAAATTTGTGCAACTTGTTTTGTACATGGAAATAAAATTCACTGTTTCTCTGTGACGAGTACCAGCATCACAGGACATCATCGATTTTACCATCAGTTTTTCAAAATGCAGCTGATTATTTTGATTGGTCAACACAGAAAATTCTGATTTACAGCTTGTTTATGCAGCATATGCGGTTTAAATCGGATGTTTACTTATCCAGGTAGATGTAAAGATCCCCTGTTCTTAACAGATAATTCGCTTGCACGCTGATTAAATAGAGAGACCACTATTGATGGCTTAATCAAAGGTCAACAAGCCTCAGGTGAGGGAAGAGGATGAGGAATAGACCTTTAAGGTAATCTCAGTCAGTGCGTGAACTAAAACCAGGCTTTTTGAGATAACCTGTATTTCAAAACAACTGACAAAGCTAACCAATCCACCATAAAAATAGAGTAGCCGCAGTTCCTATTGGACAATAAGAATGCACTCCTATTTGAAAGAGGTAACTGGTGGTGTTTCAGCCTGAGGATTACCAGGCCTCAAGCGAGGAGAGTCCTTCGTGGTAACCTCAGCCGCTGCATTACAATCCAGCCATTCAGGCAGCTGAGCCAATCGTCCTTTTTGATGGAGTCGACCAAAATACTCTGTGCTGTCCTCTGTTATGGCAGCAAACATTTTGGTTACAAGAAGGGAAGTATGTCCACGCAGAAGTAGGTGCGAAGAGAACCTATCAAAAATTATGCATGTTTCTTATTTGTTGAACTTCGTCACACCTGTCATCGATTAGTCTTTTCATCGCTAATCCACATCTTTTACTGAAAACAAGAACATGACCAGAGAAGTGGACATTAAGATAATCTAAGATTCACTGACCATAGTGAAATACAATTCATCGTTCATCTATCCACCTTTATGGTAGATAGATAAATAGATGGATAGATAGATAGATGGATAGATAGATGGATAGATAGATAGATAGATAGATAGATAGATAGATAGATAGATAGATAGATAGATAGATAGATAGATAGATAGATAGATAGATAGATAGATAGATAGATAGATAGATAGATAGATAGATAGATAGATAGATAGATAGATAGATAGATAGATAGATAGATAGATAGATAGATAGATAGATAGATAGATAGATAGATAGATAGATAGATAGATAGATAGATAGATAGATAGATAGATAGATAGATAGATAGATAGATAGATAGATAGATGACGGATGTATAAATAATGCGATATTTGTTTCGTCATGATTGTTAATTTGGCAATGTCTATCGACTCTGGGGAATGATGGAAACATTCACACCGTCTGCACAAGATACACCGGTGAATTCTAATTTTTCATACTATGTTAAAGATGAGGGTTCAATCATTGCAAATATTTCTCAGCAATCCGCATGAAATTACTGTTGACTGCAAATTTCATTTTGTATAATTTTATTCAATCATTACTTTATTAAAAAAGTATTGTTTTTTTCAGCGCAGAGTTTCAGTGATCATCAGGATGTCTGTTTTGCAAAGTATTGTTTTAGAAAACCGTAAGACAATTTAGCATTAAAATTTCAAATTTACTCAGAATCCTCTAGAAAAGGATGCGTATACTTGCTTTATTTTAGTTCAGTTACTGAATTCATGCGTAACTGTGCAAGCACATTTTGTTACCGATCACTAATTGACCTTGTGAAGGTGGCACCAAACTATCATTCTCAACCCTTAATATCAATCAGATTAAGTTCCCGTCATTGTGCCATCATACAGAGGGTGCAACACAGCACCAGTGAAAGGACAACCAAGAATGCTGCAAGTCAGGATGGTGCGTGACTTTATGTGAAACTGCAGGTGGCAGTGTTATCATGCATCTGCTCCCCTTCACCTTTTTGGTCACAAAGGTCATAGGTCGAGTTGGAACTTGGTTACAATGAGTCAGTCCAGCTTGTAGATATTTTACAGTATTGTCACACCGTTGTGATAGCACTGCAGGATGCCAAGGAAAATAATAACATGTATTGTGTCTAAAAGACAGCTTAATAAACTCAAATGTGCACTCGAAATTAGCATTTCACCGTGTATTAGTTTAGATATAATCGCTATATTTAAGTATTAATCTAACATTATATTATCTTGTTTGATTTTAGCCAGTGTAGATTTTAGGATCTTAATATATTGTGACTTTGCTAAGTCTCAATTGTGAAAGCATGCTTCATGGGATAATAAACAAAGTGAAGAAGATACATAGAAGTTTTAATGTTACAGCAATGAGGCTGAAAAGTCCCTCTTCACAATATTACCACTAAACAACCATGTCATTGGTTGAACAAGACACGATTGGTATCCTTCTGACATGTTAGTTTTTATCAAGAAGTTATCAATTGTGTTTTGTATTAGTACAGGAACAACAAACGGCATTGCTTTTGTACTCCAAGTCACATGCCATTCTTACTTAGAACTATACTGCATTCCTTCAAAACCAGTGGTCAAAGTCGAGCATTCTAGATGTTTTTACACTGCAAGCACCCTTGCATGCGAACAAAACAGCTTTTCATCACGTTCTTAAGGGACATTTGTAATAGAAATTACATGTTAGCTGAATAAACCCTGCATTGATACAATAAACAACCAAAGGAAGAAAATACGCGTGGAAAATAATATCCTATTTTTCATGGAGTGAAAGACAGATTGTTCAAGGAAATGCAGGAGGAATGGTCACACACAAAATAACGAAGCACTTATGGATAGGAAAGAGTAGTCCTCGGGTGAAAGTGCTAATTGAGGGAAGGTTAGCTACCACACTGTTATGATGTAGAAATGCCGATGTTGGACTGTGGTAAACAAAGTCAGAAGTCACACAACTCCAGATTATAGTTAAGAGATTTATTCAAAATCACAAGCTTTCAGAGCTCTGCTTCTTCATCGGGTAAGGGGCCACTTCACATGATAAAGGAGCAGCGCTCAAAAGCTCCTGATTTGAAATAAACCTGCTTGATTATAGCGTATTTCATCTTGTTTCTGACTTTACCACACTGTTAGGCAGGAACCAGAGAACGTAGATAAGAGAGGTTGCTTGGGACTAAATTTACACCTGGAATGTGAGAATCATTCAAATGCCAGGTGATTCAAGTTCAGGACCACTATCTTCCTGTGAAAATGAAAGATAAGGATAGCAACATTCGGAAAACTTGAATGATCAGAGAAATAGTGAGCTCAGTCAAAAAAGGAAGAGCAGGCATTCACATTTTTAGGAAACTGAAGAAGACGAGGTCCCTCGAAGAGGACAAAGTTAGCAGGAGGAACACACACAGTGTATTCGGAGGTCAAAACAATCCATGAAATATCTTTGGCAAACAGGAATAAGGCAATTCCCAATTTTATTTTACATTTCAGGAGCAAGAGAGTAGCTATGTAAAGAGTCGCCCAATTTAAGGAAAAGGAAGAAAGTCATGCATGAAGCTGGTGGAAGTGGGTGAGGACCTTAACGAGTATTGTGCGTTAGTAGAAAAAAGAAGGACATAGCAAAAGTTTAGGTCCGTTGATATTCTAGGGCTTGTCAACAGAAAAATGGGGAGGTGTTGGGTGGTTCAAAAAGCATGTGGTCGAGAATTCCCTGGGACCTGATGGGATCTATCACAAAATGCTGAGGGAGGCAGGTGAGAATTTTGCTGAGGCCTTGTACAAAATTTTTGCAATCTCTTCAGTCAAAGGAGAGAACCCATCGAATTAGAGAATAGACAAAGTTTATCCTTCGTTCAGTAAAGACCACGTGATAGCTGGGAAATTTCAAGTCAGTGAGTCTTGTCAGTGGTAGGGAATCGTTTGGAGAAACTTCTGAGAGATACTACTTTTGGAAAACATATGGATGTACTCACACTATGATGTGGATGTGCTAGTGTTGGACTGGGGTGGACAAACTTAATAATCACAAAACACCAAGTTATAAGCAACAGGTTTATTTGGAAATACAAGCTTTTGGAGCACTACTCCTTCGATAGATAGCTAGTGGGGTAAGAACATTGATCGAAACCTGCAACCTATTCCAAAAGATGAAAGATTGAAGAGAAATCTAGGTTTGTTCAATTAACAGTTTCATGACACTGTTAGTTGCATGATCTTGTTCGATACATTCTGTGTCTTATGGTCCTGCCCACTAGCTACCCGAGGAAGGAAAAACGCTTCAAAAGCTTGTACGTCCAAATAATCCTATACTGTGCGATTTTTAACTTTATATGAGCAACAGGCATTATGGCTCTGTTCAGGCAATGTCGTGTCTCTGAAACTTAGTTCAGTCTTTTTGATGAAATGATAATGATTGATGATGAGACGCTCGTAGGTGTAACTTTTATGGACTTCAGAAAGGCATTTGACACGATTCATCATTTCAGGCTGATACAAAAGATGATGATTCATGGGATTTTCGGAGAGCTGGTAAAATGGATACAAAAATGGCTTAGTCATATAAGACAGAGTGTAGCCGTGAAAGAGTATTTTACTGAATGGCGATTTGTGACTAGTGGTGTTCTGCAGAGATCAGTGCTTGTTTGTAATGTGTGGAATTCATACATGGAGAGAATGTAGGTCGCCTGATTAGTAGGTTTGCCAGTGACAAACAGACTGGAGAGGTCGCAAGTAGTGAAGAGGATTCTGAGAGAACACATCAGGCTATAGATAGGCTGGAAATTTGGGCAAAGTTATGGACGAATGTCAGGTCATGCATTTTGGAAATTCTAATGCAGGAGGGAAGCATACAGTAAGTGGTGTAACCCTTATTAGCATCAACATACTGTGGCACAGTTCCCTGAAAGTCGTAACATCGGTACATAAGGTGGTCAAGCAAGCATATGGCACTCTCGCTTCAGTGGTTAATGCATAGAGTATAAAAACTGACCAGTCGTTGCAGCTATACAGAAATTTAGTTGGGCCACACCTCTGCTAATGTGCCTCAATCTGAGGGGGGAGAGGCATACTGCTAGAAGATTTTGGAGATGTTAAAGGAACGATTCACCAGAATTTTGTTTATCTTGGAGGGTACAAGCAATGAGGAGAGATTGGACAATCGTGGCTTGAATGTCGAAGGAAGACGTGCGACATCAATAGTCAGATTCATTTTCCAAAGGTAGAAATGCCAATTACGAGCAGACAAAGGTTTAAGGTAAGAAAATAAGTTAAGTGGGATCTGAGATCTGAGAGCACATTACTTTTACACAGAAGGTGATAAGTGCCTGGAATTCACTGCGAAAAGAGGTAGTCGAGATGGATACAATAGTAAGGTTTAAGAGACAACTTAATAAATATATAAATATGCAGAAAATAGAGGGATGCAGACCACGAAGAGGCAAAAGGTTTCTAGTTCAGAAAGGCATCTTTTCTCAGCACAGCCATGGTGATCCGAAGGGACTGCTGATGTGTTTTATTGTGTTTTGTTCCTTAATCGGGACACTCGGCAGCACATGGTATAAAATATGACGCGTGAAGGTGAGATAATAATTGTTCACAAAGATTATTCTTACAGAGATCATTTCATACTGGTAGAGGCAGGGAGAGTACATAGAGTTACCTGAAGATGATTGATATTCCTCAATTGAAAGAACACTTTGTATTCTGATTCCCAACAAGATGTTTAGAACATTAAATGACACAAATCTAAGCTTTGAGTTTGGAACGTCTGCATTTACTTGCATTATCTAGTGAGTTTTTTTTAAAGAAAGGAATGATAATTCAGAATTTTCTTCAACTGCTTGCTGAACATAGATTGTATCGCAGCATAAATTGAGGTGTTTGTGCAGACACATAGAAATTTGAACGTGATGCCAATTTTTGAAACGAGTAAGGTAACTATGCAGAATCATAATGCAAACCGGAGTTCGTGATTATTTGAAGTATACTATTACCATTGCCCAGAATATAATGAACTCTCCAAAAAATAACAAATAACAAAATTATACATTCCCTCACGGTTCCAGCTTTGGATTTTTGTTAACTTTAACTTATCTCGCACCATATTCTACTGCATATTCTTATCGCCAAGAAAGTATTTCTGACAGTTCGAGCATTTAACAGAAGTATCAGACTACATGAGAGCCTGCAAGTTAGAATGTAATGGCAGAACTCATATATTGTACTGAGTGGAGATACGCAAACATCAAATGTTATATCATAAAACGAAGGAATGTTTAACAGTCTGTTGAGATCTGTTAACGTAAAACAAACACTGCAATATGTTAGACTGTTGCTACAGTTCCAGACTGTAGCAACAAATTGCCACACAGCATTCAAAGCTGAAAGTGACAGCAATCCATGCAAAATGCCCATTACCAAGACGCCCATACATATATGTAGGCTTTAACAGAAAATTTATATGCAACATTACCCTGCTCGTTTGGCAAATTGCCAAGATATGGCTGCAGGATGAACTAGATTGAGGCTTTTTTTAAGTTGAAGAGTATATAACACTTACGAAGGTAGGGGTGGTAGGATGTAAGGGAGGAGTTGTTCTGTTAATTAAAGATGGTATTATCATAGAGAGGGATGACGTAAACTCTCAAAATAAAGATATGTAAGCATTCTTGATAGAGCTGAGTAAAAACAAAATCAAGAGGTCATTAACAAGAGTTATGCACTGAAACCCTTCCCGTTCAGACAACCTTTCAAGGAGGAAATGATGGGAGCTGTCAAAAGATTCAGCAATTATCGTGAGTGGTTTTAAACGACATATAAATTGAAATTATCAGATGGTAAAAAAATGATCTGGATAAGAATTAATTGAATGGTTTCTCAACAATTTCTTCAGACAGCATACTATGGGATCCAGACAGCAAGCCATATTAGATTAAAACAAAAAATTCCAATGCTGTAAATCTCAATTAAAAAAAAACAGAAATTGCTGAAGACGATTGGCAGGGCTGGCAGCACAAGTGGAGAGAAAATAGAACTCAACTTTCAGGTCCAGTGACACTTCTTCAGAATTCTGTGTCCCAGATAACATGAAAGCAGACCTAGCAAAAATGAATTGGCAAATTGGGTTAAGGGATAGGTCAATAGAGATGCAAAGACAAAAAGATAAGGGGAGATTCCAGGAAGTGCAAAGTGAAGCCATGTCGACAAGAAAATTTGTAAAGTACAGAAACACAATCATTGTTTAATTTTTAAAAAGTCAAAGATATGATCTAACTCAAAGAAAAAAACATACAATTGTGCGAAGAGTTGGTGGCAGATCAGAAGATTGGACAGTATATAAATAAAAATGATAAGACATCAGAAATGATTGATAAAGAGCGGGAAATTACAGTACGACATAAAATAATTATGTGAAAAAGAAAAAAAATTAAAGAAAGTTTCTTTCAATAAATGGTTAGCAATGTAAAAGTTGGATCAATAGATCGCTCACGAATTCAACATATATGTTGCATTGACTTCATTCGAAAGCATATAAATGGCATTCTAGAAATAGCTATCATTCAGGAATTGAAAGGGGTAGAGAAAGTCAGAAATGTAAAATTGTCAGCGATATATTATAAAGTTAATTGCTTAAATGGCAAGTTAACAATTACCTGAGTCCAAATGGATTCCATTGAGCATCATAAAGTAAGTGCCTAGTCAGATCTTTCATGTATTACATTTAATTTTGAAATGCTCATTAAATTCAGAGAAGTCCCCTTCAGATTGGAAAATAGTTAAAGTAACTCTTCTGTAAAAAGCGTAGAGAATAAGAAAGAAGGAAATTGCAGGTTTTGTCCCTGTCATAAGAAATATGTTCAAGACAATATTATTGTGTTCAAGCTAAATCATGAAGAAAGAGTCAGTCATAGAGATATACAGTACAGAAACAGGCCCTTCGGCCCATCTCGTCCATGTCGACTGACTTGCCAGAGAAGAACGTGTCCCATTGGCCCATACATCACTAAATACTTTTATCCATTATTTGTCCAAATCATTTTTTTAAAATATTGTCATTGTATCCGTCTCTACCACTTCCTCTGGCAGTTCGTTCCACTTGTGCACCACCCACTGTGTGAAACATTTACCCTTTCAATTCCCTTTTAAATCTTCCCCTCTCACCTTAAACCAATGCCCTCTAGTTTTGGACTCTTCTCATCTGGGGAAAGGATCTTGGCTAGTCACTCATCAATGCCCCTTGTGATTTTAAAAATCTCTTAAAAATCAACACTCAGCAACCTCTGTTCCACAGAAAAATGTCCTAGCCGACCACTCTCTCCTCATAATTCAAACCTTCCAGTCTTGGTAACATCATTATAAATCATTTTCCACAATTTCCAGTTTAATACCATCCTTCTTATAACAGGTCAGTCAGAATTGCACACAGTCCACAAAGTATGGCCTTACCATTGTCTTCAAAAGCTGTAACATGATGTCCCAATTCCTGTACTCAATGTTCAGACTGATGAAGGCTTTTTCACCACGCTGTCTACCTGTGAATTTCGAGGAACCAGGTAACTGCGCCCCTCGATCTCGCTGTTCGACAAATGTCAAGCTCTACTATTAATTGTTTAAGTCCTGGCCTGGTCTATCTTACCTAAATGCAACACCTCGCATTTCTCTGCGTAAACTCCGTCTACCATTCCTCAGCCCACTTCCCTAGCAGATCAAGATCCTTTCACACACTTTTTAACCTTTATCATGATACCACGAAAGTCTGATGTAATTTGCAAACTTACAAAATCCAACATTCTCATCCACATCATTTATAAAAGTGACAAACAAAAGTGGAACCAGCACAGATCCATGGATCCAAGGTTTCCCTGGATTCCATATGATTTCACTTTCCGCCCAATCTACGATATGGTAACTTGTCGGCAGCCTTGCTAAAGTCTCTGTAGGCAACGTTTACCACACTGTTGTCCAATTATTTACTCAGTCAGATCTTAAAAAAACACAAAACAAATTTGTGAGGCACAATTTCCCACGCACAAAGCTATGTGTACCATAAAGTGGAGAATTTGGGCAGTAAAAATGATATTAGGGCGGATGACCATCAACCCTCAAGAATACTTTTGGAAATTAACAAGGATTGAGCTTCAGGAAAGAAAGAAAAGAAGAGAGAAAGAAAGGAAGAGAGAAAGAAAGAAAGAAAGAAAGGAAGAGAAAGAGAAAGAAAGGGAGAAAGAAAAGGGGAAAGAAAGAAAGAATGAATGAATTAAAATTATAATTATAATTGTATGCCAATGTTGTTTTAATAATTCTTGTCGAACATTATCCCGGAACATCAGTTGGACGCCTCCATTTGTTTACCAACAACAGTGGTGACAAGTGCACATTTAGTTAAAAAAATTGCAATTCTTCATTGTAACATAGGTGCTATATTAAAATGCCACTTAGTATTTCACTTGGCCGAGCTTCCTTTTGGTCTTACCCTAGGAGCACCCCAGGAATTAGAAGCAATGATGTCTAATCTGGCAGAAGATGAAGCACTGTACACCAAGTTAGGATATTCTTTGCTTGCTGAAATTTCACTGAAATAATAAGACTGACTTGTTTAGAAAAAGAAACTTGACTTTACGACATCACAAACTGAATTACACAACTGAGAGAATTATCTCCTGTCTTTGAATAAAAGTATAGAATCTGTAGAACCATTCATAAAATTGAGGTGGATTTCCTGTTAAGACTTTAAGCGAGCCAGTACAGAAATTGGCAATTTTCTTCGAACATATTTGAAATACAGGATTGTACTACAATAAAATAAAACAGTATTCATAGCATTCAAATTAAAACAGCTTGATGCAGGACTTATTCAAATAAATAGTCAGTCATTAGTGATTTGGATCAAGAAATCAGTTCATCCCTCAATTGCTTCTGACAGCAACTATGTGTGCTTCGAATGATATTTGCATTTTTATATTGGAGATGATAAATAATATGATATAGAAATTAAAACAATTATTGTGCTGGTTTCGTAATTTAAACACAGGTGAGAAGCCCGATGTTATATTTTGTTATTTCAAGGAATATTGTGTTGACGAACATCGCTTGTAGACAGTGATTAAATATAGCATGCCCTTGCTATACTGAATAATGTTAAATACTGCATTGTTTAACAAGTTACCCGGGTCTTGTTGTACTTTCCATTTTTCCAATCGATGACCTTTTAGATAATAAACTATTTCACTATTTTTCACCAAAATCGGATAATCACACAATCATTTACATTATACTTAATTTACAATGCATTTTCCAAGTCTCTCAACATGTGCAAATTACATTTTGGTAATTCATTTTTGGGATGTCAGCCTTCCTGAACCACTGCAAACCCCATGCTGTATGTTTACCCATAATGCCATTAGGGAGAGAATTGCAGGATTTTGACCCACCGACATTGAAGGAACTGCAATGGACTTCCAAGTCAGCATGGAAGGAAACTTGAAGGTAGTGATGTTCCCATGTAACTTCTGCCTTATTACTTCCAGGTGGAAGTGGGTTAGAATATGCTGTCTGAGGATCTTCGGTGAATTTCTACAGTGCATCCTTTAGATAGTACACAATGCTGCTGCTGAGCTTTTAAATGGATGTTTGTAACTGTGTTGCTAATCAAGCACGCTATTTGTGTTTGATGGTATCAAGCTTCATGAATGTTGTTGAACATTCTAGGGAAGAGAGGAATATCCATTCCCATTTGAGCGGTGTAGATAATAGACAAGGTTTGGGGAGTCAGGAGGCGAGTTTCTTGTGCAGTATTCCAAGCGTTTGTCCTTCTCTTGTAGCCACTGCGTTCATGTGACGAGTCCAGTTGAGTTTCTTGTCAATGATAACGCCCAGGATGTTGACGCTGTGGTACCTCTGAATCTTCCTTATAATTCACCTTCCCAACCAGTTTTGTGTTGTGTGGAGAAATTGCATTTTGTTCTTTCATCTAATTTACTAATGTATATTTTGAATAACTGAGGTGTTCACACTTCGAAAAACAAGCCTACACTTCTTCCTATGCTTTATTTTCTGTCTGCCAACTAGTTTTGGATCATTTCCTCCTCATATCTCCCCCTGAATCATGAACCATCATGGAAAAGTAAGCTATTTCGTCCACAATGGTCATAAATCTCATTTTATCCGGTGATCTCCAACCTGCTCCCAACCACCAAACTACACACCAACTCCCTCACCCCACTGCTGCCAATCTCATAGTCTCCCAATACCACACGACTGGCTTATAACTCATAAAGTCATAGGTCAGACAGCATGAAAACAGACCCTTCAGTCCAACTCATCCATGCAAACCAATTTTCCCAAACTAAGCTAATCTCACTTATCTCCGTTTGATGCATGTCCCTATAAACGTCTCCTATTTATGTACCTGTCCAAATTTATTTTAAATGTTGTAACTGTACTTCAATTAATAACTTCCTCTGACGGTTCATTCAAAATACAAACCACCCTCTTTGTGAATAAGTCGCCCATCACGACCCTTTTAAATCTTTCTCCTCTCGCCTTAAAAAATGTTTCATAGTTTTGTATTACACCACCCGAGGTGGTGTAATATCACCTTATCTATGTCCCTTGAGATTTTACACACTTCAACAAGGTCACCCCTCAATCGCCTACACTACAATGAAAATGCTCAGCCTATCAAGCCTTTCCTTATAACTGAAGACCTGGAAACATCATGGTAAATCTTTTTTGAACCCCCTCCAATTTAATAATATCCTTCCACTAGCAGGGCAACCAGAGCTGCATAGTACTCGAAAAGTGGCCTTATATATCCCATGATCTCCCATATTAAATGTTCTGAACAATGAATGCAAGTGTCATAAACACCTTATTAACCATCCTGTTTATGTGTGATGCGACTTTTAAAGAACTATGTGATTGAACCGTTAGCTTTTGCTGTTTGACAGCACTACCCAAAACCCTACAAGTAATCGCATTAGTCCTGTCCTTGTTTGTTTTACCAAACTACAATGTCTCACAATTGTCCGAATTAATCTCCATCTGCCATCCCTCAGTCCATTGGCCCATTTGATAAATATCTCTTGATAATCTTAACAGCTTTTTTCACAGTCGACCACACCACAACTCTGATGTCATCCATGAATTTACGAACCTTGCCTCCAACATTCTCATTCACAAACAAAACTGTTATTTCCTGCACCTGTCCCACAAAACCCATCTCTTGCTACCTCGACACAATTTTGTCTCCACTTGTCTAGTCCCTTCCCAAACGACAATTCTTCTGATCCTCCAATGCTGAGTGACCTGCTGTGCTTTTCAATTGCCACACTTTTCGACTTAACTCATTATAGAATACAATGTTCACTGCTCGTAATATGGTCTCCTTGACAATGCATGGAGTGGGCAATCACTTTGCATAACATCTACGTGCTGTCTGCCAAATATATCCCTGAGCTTCCAGTTGGTTGCCACTTCATGGTTCTCTGGCTATCATCTTTCGTTCAGGCTTGCTTCATTCCTCCAGAGAATCTCAGCGGAAGATGGAAAAACAGCATCACATTTCTGTTTGAAAATGTTGCAACTTTCTGCACTCACAATTAAAAGTCACACAAAATAGTCCAGCAGGTTTATTTGGAAACACTAGCTTTCAGAGCGCTGCTCCTTCATCAGATAGTTGGTTTCTTTTTCATCAGAAAGCTATTGTTCCACATAAACCTGTTGGATTATAATCTGATGCTGTGTGATTTTTACTTTTGTACACCCCAGTCAAACAGCAGCAACTCCAAATCATTCTGCACTCAATACTAAGTTTAACAATTTAAGTACTTGAGCACGTTCTCCTATGCCATTACCCTTTCAACACACCAGGCCTTATCATCACATGGCTGCTGCCACTAACTAAGCATTATCAGCCACGAATGGCCAATATATCAACTATTCATTCTCCCAGATTGATCTTTTTAGCTCATTTGTCAAAATGCTTCTCTCTCTTCCCCATCACTACCCTTCCTTCCAAAGCCCCCTCCCCCCACGACTTTCTCTCTTTCTCACTTTAATAGTCCTAGAATCATTGAAGAAAGGATTGGGAAGGTGATTCAGGAGATGAGTGACAGTAATAGGGTGGTTGTTATGGGGGACTTTAACTTTCCTGATATTGATTGGGAAAGCTATAGCTCAAGTTCGTTAGATGGGTCAGTGTTTGTTCAATGTGTGCAGGAGAGTTTCCTGACACAATATGTAGACAGGCCAACAAGAGGTGAGGCCATACTGGATTTGGTTCTGGGTAACGAACCAGGCCAGGTGTTAGAATTAGAGGTAGGTGAGCACTTTGGGGATAGTGACCATAATTCGGTGATTTTTACACTCGTGATGGAGAGGGATAAGTGTGTACTACAGGGCAAGAATTATAGCTGGGGTAAGGGAAATTATGATGCGGTGAGGCATGACTTAGGATGTGTGGCTTGGAAAAGTAGACTCCAAGGCAAGAGTGTAAATGATATGTGGAACTTGTTCAAGGGGCAACTATTGAGTGTCCTTGATAATTATGTACCTGTCAGGCAGGTAGGAAAGGGTCGTGCGAGGGAGCCGTGGTTTAATAAGGAATTGGAATCCCTTGTTAAATGGAAGAGGGCGGCCTATCTCAAGATGAGACGTGAAGGTTCAATTGGGGCGATTGAGAGTTATAGGGTAGCCAGGAAGGACCTGAAGAGAGAGCTAAAAGCAGCAAGGAGGGGACACGAAAGGTCCTTAGTAGATAGGATTAGGGAAAACCCTAAGGCTTTCTATAGGTATGTTAGGAATAAAAGAATGACTAGGGTAGGAATAGGTCCAGTCAAGGATAGTAGGGGGAAGTTGCGTGTGGAGGTGGAAGAGATTGGGGAGACACTGAATGAATACTTTTCTTCAGTATTCACTCAGGAACAGGGCATTGTTGTCGATGAGAATACTGAGGCACAAATAAGTAGAATGGATGGCTTTGAGGTATGTAGAGAAGAGGTGTTGGAAATCCTGGAAAAGGTGAAAATAGATAAGTCCCCTGGGCCTGATGGCATTTATCCTAGGATTCTCTGGGAAGCAAGGGAAGAGATTGCAGAGCCATTGGCCTTGATTTTTATGTCCTCTTTGTCTACAGGAGTAGTCCCAGAAGACTGGAGGATAGCAAATGTGGTTCCCTTGTTCAAAAAGGGGAGTAGGGATAGCCCTAGTAACTATAGGCCGGTGAGTCTCACTTCTGTTGTGGGCAAAGTCTTAGAGAGAATTGTAAGGGATAGGATTTATGCA
The DNA here is from genome assembly GCF_037043375.1 of Chiloscyllium plagiosum. Lineage (NCBI taxonomy): Eukaryota > Metazoa > Chordata > Chondrichthyes > Orectolobiformes > Hemiscylliidae > Chiloscyllium > Chiloscyllium plagiosum. The sequence continues at coordinate 44,682,386 of NW_028270188.1, forward strand.
CATCTAGATAGGAATAATGTGATCAAGGATAGTCAGCATGGTTTTGTGAAGGGCAAGTCGTGCCTCACAAACCTTATTGAATTCTTTGAAAAGGTGACGAAGGAGGTTGATGAGGGGAAAGCGGTAGATGTGGTATATATGGATTTTAGTAAGGCGTTCGATAAGGTTCCCCATGGTAGGCTACTGCAGAAAATACGGAGATATGGCATTGAGGGTGAGTTGGAGGTTTGGATTAGGAATTGGCTGGATGGAAGAAGACAGAGGGTAGTAGTTGATGGCAAAGTTTCTTCATGGAGTGCCGTCACTAGCGGTGTTCCGCAAGGATCTGTTTTGGGACCATTGCTGTTTGTCATTTTTATAAATGACCTGGAAGAGGGGTTAGAAGGTTGGGTGAGCAAGTTTGCGGATGACACGAAAGTCGGAGGAGTTGTTGACAGTGAGGAAGCATGTGGCAGGTTACAGCAGGATATAGAGAAGCTGCAGAGCTGGGCAGAAAGGTGGCAGATGGAATTCAATGTAGCTAAGTGCGAGGTGATTCACTTTGGGAAGAATAACAAAAAGATGGGGTACTGGGCTAATGGTCGGATACTTGGTAGTGTGGATGAGCAGAGGGATCTTGGTGTCCATGTACACAGATCTCTGAAAGTTGCCACCCAGGTAAATAGTGCGGTGAGGAAGGCATATGGCGTACTGGCTTTTATTGGTAGAGGAATTGAGTTCCGGAGTCCTGAGGTCATGATGCAGTTGTATAAGACTCTGGTACGGCCGCATCTGGAATATTGTGTGCAGTTTTGGTCGCCATACTATAGGAAGGATGTGGAGGCATTGGAACGGGTGCAGAGGAGGTTTACCAGGATGTTGCCTGGTATGAAAGGAAAATCGTATGAGGAAAGACTGAGGCACTTGGGGCTGTTTTCACTAGAGAAAAGAAGGTTTAGGGGTGACTTGATTGAGGTGTACAAGATGATTAGGGGGTTAGATAGGGTCGACAGTATGAACCTTTTCCCGCGTATTGAGTCGGGTATTACAAGGGGGCATAGCTTTAAATTAAGCGGGGGTAGATATAGGACTGATGTTAGGGGTAGGTTCTTCACTCAGCGAGTCGTTAGTTCATGGAATGCCCTGCCAGTAACAGTGGTGGACTCTCCCTCTTTATGGGCATTTAAGAGGGCATTGGATAGGTATATGGAGGATAGTGGGTTAGTGTAGTTTAGGTGGGCTTGGATCGGCGCAACATCGAGGGCCCAAGGGCCTGTACTGCGCTGTATTCTTCTATGTTCTATGTTCTATGTTCACTGGGCTCGATCTCCACCTGGCGTTTACTCCTCCCGTATCGCCCACCCTAGCTTCACTGTATATACCAACATTTCCCTCACTATAATCAGTTTTATAGAAGGGTCACTGGATCCAAAACATTAACTATGCTTTCCCTCCACAATTGCTAACAGACCTGCTGACTTCTATTTTCCATTTTGTGTCCCATCATAATCAGTAAACCACATGCAATCGTTACGGTCTTAATTAAAACCAAACACCCAGTAAAGCTCGCCTCACCGCATAATCTGTTAAAATCTGAGTGAGTGACACATAACTCCTAATTTTCACTATTTGAAGAAAAATAACAATTTATTTTCTAACTCTAATCGCGAACACTAAAAAAAACTCTTCACAAATCCAAGCCTCCTTTCACTAAACTAATTACTATCAAGCCCAACTCTACCAAAATTATTAGATTAGATTACATTACAGTGTGGAAACAGGCCCTTCGGCCCAACAAGTCCACACCGACTCGCCAAAGCGCAACCCACCCATACTCCTACATTTACCACTTACCTAACACTATGGGCAATTTAGCATGGCCAATTCACCTAACCTGCACATCTTTGGACTGTGGGAGGAAACCGGAGCACCCGGAGGAAAGCCACGCAGACACGATTATGTCCCAATAACACACTTATTAAGCATTACATTAATTTGATCTCTGCCTCTTACACTGTTCCCAATCATACTCATCTGCTGATCTCCCTGAATCTTCTTCCTTTATGCTGCAAGTAAATCTTACATCGCTTTTGATATAGAGTGCTTTTCAACTTCTTTGATAGCAAGATTTTAGATAGGCAGTTAGCTCTTCGACTCAACCCCAGTTGCTCTGCTGTTTGGTGGCAATAGCTCTCTGACTAAATTTTCAAAAAGTCCAGGTTTTAGATCCCCAACATCGTTCCCTATCATTTGTCCCATGTTTTTAAAACAATCAATTCAAACTTGATTGAGCTTTAGTAACTTAAGCATAACCTAAACTCATTGATTAAATTCGAAATGTTATCAAAACAGGAACGAATACTCCAGTATCCATTTAACAGCCAATTGTTACATGTATCTATTTTAGAACAGCTCGTCTTCTAATGGTTCTGCAGGCAACTGTCACCGCACTTTTAGTTCAAAATTCAGAAAACACTCTATTTTAAAATGAGCATGCATGTTTTCGATTTTGTAACATAATGCCATGCATTTTGTTTTGATATGAGAATCTTTAATATGGAACCTTATCAAAACCATCTGAAAGTTCAAGTAAATTATATCGACTGCATACCTCTTATCAACACTAACAGTTATATCCTCAGAGTGTTCCAGTATATTAACCGATCATTACTTCCCTTTTGTAAATCTATGTCCACGCTGTCCAATCCTGGCAATATTGTTCATGTACTCTGTCATTAAATATATTTTACAAAAGACCTCCGCATTTCCCTACTGCCAATGGCATTCACAATGATCGTAGCTGCTTGCTAGTTCTCTATCTCCTTTTTAAATATGGGGTTGCATTAGTCATACTTCAATTCACAGGAACTCTTTTAGAGGCTATAGACTCTTAAAAGATGACAAGCATTGAAAGATGACAAGCAATGCATCTATCATTTCTAGGGCCTTTTCCTACTACAATAGGATGTAACTTATGCGGATGTGGGCATTCAATTTTCCCATCGTTTCCTAACTGATAATGAGATTCTTCCACCCTTCTATCTCAATAGATGCCCTATTCCCCAAAATATTAAGCTAACAATAAGAGATGAGATAGTGCAGAATGTTATAGCTATACTGGAGCCACATTTGTGAAATTCGAAGCAGGCTAGAATATAATTCTCGTCTAATTGTGTCCATAGTAAATACTTACTTATACACTTACAATTATAAGGAGGGCACCAACAAAGGAGAGATTGAAGCTAAGGATGTGTATGTTCTTTTAAACATGCGTATACTATTTAGATTTACCTCATGGGCGTAGAAGTAGATAGGTCAGTGATGTCTGTGGAGGAGCACTCAAGTGATTAGATTACTACTTTAGATTACTTACAGTGTGGAAAGAGGCCCTTCGGCCCAACAAGTCCATACCGACCCGCCGAAGCGCAATCCACTCAGACCCATTCCCCTACGCCTAACACTACGGGCAATTTAGCATGGCCAATTCACCTATCCCGCACATTTTTGGACTGTGGGAGGAAACCGGAGCACCCGGAGGAAACCCACAGAGACACGGGGAGAATGTGCAAACTCCACACAGTCAGTCTCCTGAGGCGGGAATTGAACCCGGGTCTCTGGCGCTGTGAGGCAGCAGTGCAAACCACTGTGCCACCATGCCGCCCACTGTGCCACCATGCCGCCCAGTGTGCCACCATGCCACCCAGTGTGCCATCATGCCGCCCAGTGTGCCACCATGCTGCCCACTGTGCCACCATGCGGCCCACTGTGCCATCATGCCGTCCACTGTGCCACCAGGCCGCCCACGATTACCAGGAAAGAAACTTGTACTTCTTTCTCTCCGTCATGCCACACTTAAAATTGGGACGTTTACAACACAACTATCACACATCATAGAATACAGAATGAAAAACAGAAATTGCTGTGGAAACAAAGTAGTTATGGCAGGATCTGTGGAGACAACGCACAGAAGCATTTAATGTCAGTGATCTTTCTTCAGAACTGATTGTAGCTGGCAAAATGTTGGCATACATGCTGAAGATGGGCTGAGCTAGGGGTGACTAAACACTCGGTGGATATGGAGCCCAGAGAGACAGGAAAACCATTGCATCGAAAATTGAATGGGTAAAGGTCAACCTAGGACAATGAATAGCTGCGAAGTGGAAACATTAATGGCTGGCAATAAACGACATGGGCGGCACGGTGGCACAGTGGTTAGCACTGCTGCCTCACAGCGCCAGAGACCCGGGTTCAATTCCCGCCTCAGGCGACTAACTGTGTGGAGGTTGCACCTTCTCCCCGTGTCTGCGTGGGTTTCCTCCCACAGTCCAAAGATGTGCAGGTCAGGTGAATTGGCCATGCTAAATTGCCCGTAGTGTTAGGTAAGGGGTAACTGTAGGGGTATGGGTGGGTTGCGCTTCGGCGGGTTAGTGTGGACTTGTTGGGCCGAAGGGCCTGTTTCCACACTGTAATGTAATCTAAACAGTGATTGTTTATGATTGCAGCTATGTGATGACAAAGTCTGAGGCATGGGTTATGTGTGTAATACCTGTCCATTTACTTCCTCCCTCCTCGCAATCCAAGCTGCCAGACACATCATCCAGGTGAAGCAGAGATTAGCCTGTAATTTCCTCAATTTATATTTTAGTTGCTGCTCAAAGTGTGGCCGTCTGAATATTGTAATTGAATTTGAATGATTTGCGATCACTTGAACTGTACAGTGAATAATACAGTAAATTGCAGTGACAAGCTTCAAACAGCATTACAATCGAGCTCCATTTTGAATAGAATAAATAGCGTAAAAACATATCAGTGAAAGAGACTTTCTTCATTCCACCACCTCCACCATGAGCCCCGTGTCAGCTCACCAGTGATACAACACTTATAGAACATAGAAGAATACAGCGCAGTACAGGCCCTTTGGCCCTCGATGTTGCGCCGATCCAAGCCCACCTAACCTATACTAACCCACTATCCTCTATATACCTATCCAATGCCCGCTTAAATGCCCATAAAGAGGGAGAGTCCACCACTGCTGCTGGCAGGGCATTCCATGAACTTACGACTCGCTGAATGAAGAACCTACCCCTAACTTCAGTCCTATATCTACCCCCCCTTAATTTAAAGCTATGCCCCCTTGTAATACCCGACTCCATACGCGGGAAAAGGTTCACACTGTCAACCCTATTTAACCCCCAATCATCTTGTACACCTCAATCAAGTCACCCCTAAACCTTCTTTTCTCTAATGAAAACAGCCCCAAGTGTCTCAGTCTATCCTCATACGATCTTCCTTCCATACCAGGCAACATTTTGGTAAACCTCCTCTGCACCCGTTCCAGTGCCTCCACATCCTTCCTATAGTATGGCGACCAAAACTGCACACAATACTCCAGATGCGGCCGCACCAGAGTTTTATACAACTGCATCATGACCTCAGGACTCCGGAACTCAATTCCTCTACCAATAAAAGCCAGTACGCCATATGCCTTCCTCACCGCACTATTTACCTGGGTGGCAACTTTCAGAGATCTGTGTACATGGACACCAAGATCCCTCTGCTCATCCACACTACCAAGTATCCGACCATTAGCCCAGTACCCCATCTTTTTGTTATTCTTCCCAAAGTGAATCACCTCACATTTAGCTACATTGAATTCCATTTGCCACCTTTCTGCCCAGCTCTGCAGCTACTCTATATCCTGCTGTAACCTGCCACATCCTTCCTCACTGTCAACAACTCCTCCGACTTTCGTATCATCCGCAAACTTGCTCACCCAACCTTCTAACCCCTCTTCCAGGTCATTTATAAAAATGACAAACAGCAATGGTCCCAAAACAGATCCTTGCGGAACACCGCTAGTGACGGCACTCCATGAAGAAACTTTGCCATCAACTACTACCCTCTGTCTTCTTCCATCCAGCCAATTCCTAATCCAAACCTCCAACTCACCCTCAATGCCATATCTCCGTATTTTCTGCAGTAGTCTACCATGGGGAACCTTATCAAACGCCTTACTAAAATCCATATATACCACATCTACCGCTTTCCCCTCATCAACCTCCTTCGTCACCTTTTCAAAGAATTCAATAAGGTTTGTGAGGCACGACCTGCCCTTCACAAAACCATGCTGACTATCCTTGATCACATTATTCCTATCCAGATGTGCATAAATCCTATCCCTTACAATTCTCTCTAAGACTTTGGCCACAACAGAAGTGAGACTCACCGGCCTATAGTTACTACGGTTATCCCTACTCCCCTTTTTGAACAACTTATGCTGACCCCCCGCCCCGCCCCACCCCGCCTTGTTATTGCCTGCGCTGGAACCACGTCATATAAGTTGCTACACAGGTCACTCTTCGCCTACTGAAGCCAGGGTCCCTTGGCTTGGCCGTTTTCTTCAAAAATGTCACCTGTGGAGCCATCCTGAACAGTCCTCTGCCGCTGCCATCTGCCCAACATGGATGTCCGTGTTACTGTTGCATTCAACTCCAATTGCTTGCAGTTGTCGCATCCGCCATTGCTACCGCCAGCCACTATGAAGCTGGCACCATTCTGTCCATGGCATATTCTCACTGTTGTGCTGATGCCGCTAACCCCTGTGAGACATGCATCAGGAAAAGGCCTGCCGACCGGGCAATTGCTTTGCAAATATCTGGATTCTGTCGCCAAACTAACCTTGAGTTTCTGGCTGATGGTCACTCAACACATCACCGTGTTCCCTGGCCAACATATCTCTCTCAGTCTTTCTGCAATGCTCCAGCAAAGCTAGAAGAATTGAACTTCACTTTCAGCTTAGGAACACTGCAACTTTCTCAAATTAAACCATTTTAGAGCATGAGCATCTTCTCCTATAACCCGTACAGTAACCTCCACACACCAGGCATTGCCATAAAATAGCCTGCAATCACAAAACAATCCATTCACTGCCTCATATGGTTCCAATTCGCAGCTATTTATTCTCCCAGGTTAACTTTTGTGGATTCCTTTGCTTACAAATTTATATTCTTTCTCTGGGCACCATCTCTGCCCTCCTTTCCTCCTTCTCCCTGCTCCAACTCCATCTTTAGCAAATAACCCAAACCCTTCCCAGTTATAGAATAGAATCCCTACAGGCCATTCGGTTCAACAAGTCCACACCGATTTTCCGAAGAGTGACCCAACCAGACCCATTCACCTAGGCAGAATTGAGGACTTCAGATGCTGGAAACCAGAGTTTAGATTAGAGTGGTGCTGGAAAAGCACAGCAGGTCAGGCAGCATCCGAGGAGCAGGAAAATCGACATTTCGGGCAAAAGCCGTTCATCAGGAATGGAGGCAGGGAGCCTCCGGGATGGAGAGATAAGTGGGGTGCGTGAGGCTGGGGGGAAGGTAGCAAAGAGTAGAATAGGTGAATGGGCTTGGGGGTGGAGGTGATAGGTCAGAGAGGAGGGTGGGGAAAGGTTGAAAAGCGTACAGTAGGTGAATGGGGATGGGGATGGAGGTGATAGATCAGAGGGGATGGTGGAGCTGATAGGTGGGAAGGGAGATTGGCAAGTAGGACAGGTCATTAGGACAGTCCTGAGCTGGAAGGTTGGAACTGGGGTAAGGTCGGGGGGTCTTCATTTCACCCCCTCACCTTATTGTACTCTTTGCTATCTTCCCCCACCCTACCCATTCACGTACTGGTTTCCATTTACCCCAAACTAATACACCTGGCCTACCCATCCCTGAACATTATAGGCAATTTTAGCATGGCCAATCCACCTAACCTGCACATCTTTTGATTGTGGGAGGAAACCCACGCAGACACGGGGAGAACGTCCAAACTTCACACAAACAGTCTCCCAAGACGGGAATGGCAACAGGGTCCCTGGCGCTGTGAGGCAGCAGTGCTAACCACTGAGCCACCGTGCCGCCCCAAGAAGGGTCACTGAAACTAAAATGTTAATTCTACTTTCTCTCCACAGATGTTGCCCAATCTGCCAAGTTTTCCAGCCAATTTCTGTTTTTTGTTTCCGAATTCCACCATCCACGTTTCATTTTTCAATTTGTATCGAACACAGCATGATGGTCTCAAAGATCATCTCTTTCTATTGTTTTATGCCTTCTCCAGTTTCTAAATCATGCTGAAAATTAGAAAGTATAATTCAAAAAAAGCAGTAAGGCAAAAGCTTTGCATATATTTCTAACCTGTGGGATTTTGTTGTCTGGGATGCAATGTCTAAACCATGGTGAGTAATTACATTAGATTAGATTACATTAGATTACATTACATTACAGTGTGGAAACAGGCCCTTCGGCCCAACATGTCCACACCGACCCGCCGAAGCGCAACCCACCCATATCCCTACATTTACTCCTCACCTAACACTACGGACAATTTAGCATGGCCAATTCACCTGACCTGCACATCTTTTGGACTGTGGGAGGAAACCGGAGCACCCGGAGGAAACCCACGCAGACACGGGGAGAATGTGCAAACTCCACACAGTCAGTCGCCTGAGGCGGGAATTGAACCCGGGTCCCAGGCGCTGTGAGGCAGCAGTGCTAACCACTGTGCCACCGTGCCACCCACTAAATGTCGTAAATTACAGTAAATGATGCGTTATTATTATCCAGCAAAGCATGATTGCATGAATATCAGAAACAACAACAAATTAAGTTGTAATTTGAAGCTGAAGAACAATGGAGAGGAAAAATAATCAGCTATTTACAAAAGCAGTGCAGGTATTATTGGATAACTGGTGTCATTATCCAACTAATTCAGTAGGATTCAGTTATTCTAATGCATCTTTCGTAAAATTGATCTCATGTGATATTACGCTGAAATGGCCTACTCTGACTGAGATGGCTGTTAGGACCCCGTTTCACTTGCACCCTGTGTCACGTAATTTCCCTACTCATCAAATATTTCTAATTGTCACCATTCTAAGAGCGTGTCATGGTGTAAGATCAGATTAGATGCCCTATAGTGTGGAAACTGGCCCTTCAGCCCAACCAGTCCACACCGACCGTCCGAAGAGTAATCCATGCAGACCCATTTCCCTCTGATGAATACACCTAACACAATTGGCAATTTAGCATGGCCAATTCACCTGATTTGCACATCTTTGGACTGTGGGAGAAAACCAGAGCACGCAGAGGAAACCCACACAGGTGTGGGGAGAATGTGCAGACTCCACACGGACAGACGACTGAGGCTAGCCTGCACATCCTCGGACACGGTGGGCAATTGGGGAGGGCTTGGACAAGATTTCACAGTCACAGAAATGTGCTGGCAGACAGCCCTTGGCGTCAAGATCACATCAAACAAATCTGGCATCAATGAGCTCCAGCAAAAGTGGAATCAATGAGTATTAGAGGGCAAATTCTCCACTGGTTAGATTCATACCTTGTATATAGAAAGTTATTTGTCATTGTTGTACATCAGTCATGCCATCTCGCAGGAGTTCTGCATGGTAGTGTTCTCCATCCGAACATCTTCAGCCGCTTCAGCATGACGTTCTCTACATCATAAGGTCAAAAATGGGGATGCTCTCTGATGATTGCACAAAATTCAGCACAATTTGCGAATGCTCAGATTCTAAAATAGTCCAAGTACAAGTGCAGCAGGATCTGAGCAATGTCTGCGTTTTAACTAGCAAGTAGCAAGCAACATCAACACCACACAAATGCAAGGAAATGACCATCTGCATCTAGCTACCGCCCATTGGCATTCAACGATTTTACAAATGTTGAATATCCCACTTTCAGCATCCTTGGATTGCCATTGACCAGAAACTCACTGATCATATAAACACAATGACTAGAACAGCAGGTCATAGACTGGGAATAGTGCAACAAGCAACTTACTTCCTGACATCCCAAAGCCTATCGTTCATCTACAAGACACAAGTCAAGAGTGTGATGGAATATTTTTCACTTGCCTGAATGTGTTCAGCTTCAACTACAACTCAAGACGCTTGATTCCATCCAGGGAAAAGCAATCCACTTGATTGACACCATATCCACAAACATGCACTCCTTCCACCACCAGTGCTCAATCACAGCAATTACTTTCTACTATCTACAAGAACTGCAGAAGTTCACCAAAGGTCCATGGGCATCCCCTGCCACATCTACCCCCGGAAAAATAATGGCAGCTGATAGATAGGAGCAATACCACCCTGCAAGTTCCCCTCCAAACCACACATCATCCTTATTTGGGAAAACATGACCGTTCCTTCACTGTTGCTCAGTTAAAATCCGATAGTTCCCTTCTATCCTTGAAAGGTCAACCTACACCATGTGGACTGCAGAAGTTCAAGAAAAACAGCTTACAGCAACTTGGTCAAGGGCAACTGAGGACAGGCAAATGAATGCTGGCCAGCCAAAGACACATACATTCCATGAATGACCTTAATTTTTAAAACACTGCAGCACTATGGTTCAGTTCCAATGTTGGAAGAATGATGCTTCACCACTTACAACATTTGCAAAGCATTTAAGCAGTGATGTATCTCCTGTGTTCAAATAGCAAAACAAATCCAACATGCCAATGTCTACCCGTCTGCCCACTCTCAGTGATCAACAAAGAGATGGGTGGTGTTTTGAACTTCATGTTGAAACACCTACTGCAGATGCTTTGTTTACCTTCTGCCATGAACATTCGAAAGCTATTGCACCAGTAAAACATGGGTTTAAGGCAAACCCGAATTCCAGGTGCAAGGGGCAAATTGGCAGATTTCTCATCACAGCAGTTTTGGAGGAATGTGGTATTGAGGAGATATAATAAATTTGTAATGGGAGGAATCGAGCAGAATAAAGTCTAGAGACTGGTTTCATATCAAGAACTATGGAATATTGTTGTAATTGTTTGAGACCAGTCGTCGCTGACAATAGCATGTCTGTAAGTTTTTAGTAGCGTTCTACCCATAGTTCCACTTTCATGAGGTACTCAACAATGATCTTTGATAATCTGAATAGTGGCCATCCTGTCACCTTCTTACTGCCCAAAGTCATTTCAAAGTATGTAAGTTATATTGCTGGACGACAGGGGAAGGATCTCTTCTTAATTCGTTGAGCGCAGCTCTTATAACAAGGTGCTCAACAATAGTAAAGAAAGTACAAGTCGTTTGATCAACATTCCTTCATAATTGTAGCAGAATTTCAGCAATGCATCTAAAAGATGCACTCCAAAATCTTGCCAAGATAATTCCAGAGAAGTCACCATAACATGATTGATTTCAAAAGAATGAAGTTAGCAAAAACAAGGGAATACATGAACCTACATTTTCCTATCAATACCCACAGGCTATTTTGCCGTAAAAATTAATTATAATCCTTCGAATGCTACTCTTGTGTTTCAATAATGCTGAACGCCCCCAATAAATAATACTTTCATTGTACAATCACGACGAGATCTGTCATATTTAAACATGGTAGACAATTTAATCTGCAGAAAAAGAAATTATGGTTCATCATATTAGTCACCCTTAAAAGTGACGCCTATGTAAGTTATAGAATAAAAACAAAAAAACATAAAGTTGACAGTCGTTGTTAGATTATTCTCTCTTCGGATTTTTAATACATTATTTTAAAAATCAGTATCATGTGATAGTAAAATCTACGTTTGGTGGAACATTATTCTCTTGCGGTTTCATTCTGCCAGTTGCTCTTTTGGAGGAAATTCCCGACTTCATGCTAACGATCCATAAAACAAACAGGCATGGTGCAAAATCAAGGAAATGTTTTTGTACTTGTTAGTGAACAAATAGTTCTAACTGGCGTCCCATGGAGTGAGAAAAAAGAATTGATGAATGCTTGTTTCTGTTCCATCACAGTGTCTGATCTACAGTGAACGCCAACTGGGCATAGAGACCCTGTGGAATAAATCAGAAATCATTGTCATGCAGTGCATCGCCATTCAACAATTGGACCTATATAGCTGATAGTTAGCTACAATGGTTTCTATTTGAGTATCCAAAATTATATAAAACAAAGGCATTGAACATAGAACAGTACAGCGTAGTACATGCCCTCCGGCCCTCGATGTTACACCAAACTGTGAAAAAAATCTGAAGCCCACCGAGCCTACACTATTCCATTCTCGTCCATATGTCTATCAAATGACTACTTATATGCCCTTGAAGTTGGCGAGTCTACTACTGTTGCAGGCAGTGCGTTCCAAGCCCCTACTACTCTCTGGATAAAAAGAAAACTACCTCTGACAGCTCTCCTATATCTATCACCCCTCAATTTAAAGCTATGTCCCCTCGTGCTAGCCATCGCCATCCGAGGATAAAGGCTCTCAGTGTCACCCTCTGATTATCTTTTATGTCTCAATTAAGCCACCTCTCAAGCTTCTTCCCCCTGACGAGAATAGCCTCAAGTCCCTCAGTCTTTCCTCATAAGACCGTCCCTCCATACCAGCCAACATTTCAGTAAATCTCATCTGAACCCTTTCCAAAGCTTCCACGTTCTTCCTATAATATGTTGAGCAGAACTGCAGGCAATACTCCAAGTGTGGCAGCATGAGAGTTTTGGACAGCTGGAGCACGATCTCATAGTTCCGAAAATCAATCCCTCTACCAATAAAAGCTAACAGACCATATGCCTTCTTAACAATCCTATCAACCTAAGTGGAAACTTTCATGTATCTATGCACCTGGGCACCAACATGTCTCTGCTCATCTACACTACCAAGAATCTTACAATTTGCCCAGTGGTCTGTATTCCTGTTACTCCTTCCAAAGTGAATTACTTCATACTTTTCCGCATTAAGCTCCATTTGCCACTGCTCAGTCCAGCTCTGCAGCTTGTCTATGTCTCTATATAACAGACAACATACTTCATTACTATCCATAACTCTATCCTTAGTGTCTGATTAGATTATATTACGTTCAGTGTGCAACAGGCTCTTCAGTCCAACAAGTACACATTGACACTCCACAGAGTAACCCACCGAGACGCATTTCCCTCTGACTAATGTACCTGACACTCTGGGCAATTTAGCATGGCCAACTCACCTGACCTGCACATCTTTGGACTGTGGGAGAAAATCAGAGCACCCGGAGGAAACCCATGCAGACACGGGGTAAACGTGCAAACTCCACACAGACAGTCGTTCGAGTCTGGAATCAAACCTGGGACCCCGGTGCTATCAAGCAGAAGTGCTAACCACTAAGCCACCGCATCATCCGCAAATTTATTAATCCATCCTTCTATGCCCTCATCCGGGTCATTTATATAAATGATAAACAACAGTGGACCCAGAACAGACCCTTGCGGAACCCCATTAGTAACTGAACTCCAGGATAAATATTTTCCAATACCGACCACCTTCTGTTTTCTTTCAGAAAGCCAATTTCTGATACAATACACTAAATCACATTTAATCACATGCCTCCGTTATTTGTGTAATAGCGTAACGGTGGGGAACCTCATCAAAAGGCTTACTAAAATCCATATACACCACGTCAACTGCTTTGCCCTCATCCACCTGTTTGGTCACCTTCTCAAAAAACTCTATAAAGTTGAGAGGCACTACCTACCCTTCACGAAACCGTGTTGACTAATCCTAATCAACATATTCCCCTCTAGATGATTATAAATCTATCTTTTATACCGTTTCCAACACTTTACCCTCAACCAACGTAAGGCTCACGGGTCCATAATTTCTAGGGTTGTCCCTCTTCCCTTTCTTGAACAAAGGAAAAGCTTTTGCTATCTGCCAGTCTTCTGGCACTATTCATATAGACAGTTATGACATAAAGATCAAAGCCAAAGGCTCCGCAATCTCCTCCCTGGCCCAAGGGATTTATGTATTTTTACACTTTCCAGAATTCCTAACACCTCCTCCTTATGAACTTCAATCCCATCTAGTCTAGTACTGTATCTCAGTACACTGTTCGGCCACGTTATCTTTTTCTCGTGTGAATACTGAAGAAAAGTATTCATTTAGCTCTTCCCCAAGTCCTCTGACTCCACGCACAACTTTCCACTACTATGTTGATTGGCCCTAATCTTACTCTTCGTTCTTTTATTCCTGATGTAGCAGTACAACGCCTTGGGGTTTTCCTTGATCCTGTCCGGCTCTTTCTGGATTAGGTGGCACCTCTACAAACAGGGTGAGCTTCACCTGAACCAGAGGAGTACCAATATCCTGGAAGAGTGGAATTCGTTAAGGCTTTTGGAGTGGATGTAAGCTAATTCAGCAGGGGGATGGGAACCAAAACTGTAGTTCGAGTATACAGGAGGATCAGAGTAGTGAAGTCAGAACTAAGATTTCAAGTTCGCAAGCACTTGCTGGCAAGACGTTGGTTTGGAGTGTGTCTCCTTCAATGCCAGGAACATTTGGAGTAAGGTGGGTGAACTTGTGGCATGTGTGGTACCTGGGATTCCGATGTTGTGGCTATTTCAGACACATGAGTAGAGCAGAGCCAGAAATGGTTATTGCAGGTTTGGAGATTTAGATGTTTCAGTAAGAACCGAGAAAATGGTATAAGAGGGGGTGGTGTGGTACTGTTAGTCAAGGACAGTATTACGGTTGCAGAACGGATGCTTGAGGACTTCTTGACTGAGATAGTATGGACTGAGATTCGAAACAGGAAACGAGAGGATACCCTGTTGGGAGTTTTCCAGAGGCCTGTAAATACTTCTAGAGATGCAGAGGATAGGATAGCAAAGATGATCCTCGATAGGAGCGAGGGTGACAAGATAGTTGTTATGGGGTCTTTAACTTTCCAAATATTGACAGTGAATATCACATTTAAAATATTTTAAATGGGTCAGTTTTTGTCTAAGGTATGCAGGACTGTTTCCTGACACAATATGTAGACAGGCCAGCAAGGGCCACATTAGATTTTGTACTGGGTAATGAACACGGCCAGGTGTTAGATTTGGAGGTAGGTGAGCACGTTGGTGATAGTGACCACAATTCGGTTTTGTTTACTTCAATGATAGAAACAGATAGGTATATGCCACGTGGCAAGAGTTATAGCTGGGGTGGAAAGGCAATTACAATGCGATTAGTCAAGATTTAGGATGCATAGGGCAGGGAAGGAAACTGCAGCGGATGGGTGCAATTGAAATGTGGAGCTTAATCTATGAGAAGCTACTGCGGGTCTTTGATAAGTACCGGTCAGACAGGGAAGAAGTTGTCGAGCGTGGGAGCTGTGATCTACTAAGGAAGTTGCATCTCTTGTCAAGAGGAAGAAGAAGGCTTATGTTAGGATGAGATGTGATGGCTCAATGAGGGCGCTTGAGAGTTACGAGTTAGATAGAAAGGACATAAAAAGAAAGCTAAGAAGAGCCAGGAGGGGATATGAGAAGTTCCAATTATCCAGAAACTCAAAACACTCCCTCCTGCATGATCCCTGTAGCCACGCGTTCGACTCCTCTCTCTCCCTATTCCTCACTTCGCTAGCACGTGACACGGGCAACAAATCAGAGATAATAACTCTGTTTGTTCGAACTGTAAGGTTCGACTTTTGCTCCCTGAATTTCTGCATTAAATCCTTATCTCTCTCTCCCTACCTATGTCGTTGGCGCCTATGTGGACCAAGACTTGGGGCTGCACTCCCTCTTTCTCAAGAATCCCGAAAACACGATCAGAAACATCACGAACCCTGATACCTGCGAAGCAACATGCCAACCGTGAATCTCTCTCATTCGCACTGAATCTCCTGTCTATCCCTTAACTATGGCGTCCGCAGTGAGTGATGCTCTGCTCCTTTTCTCCCTTCCCTCCTGAGCAACAGGGACAGACTCTGTGCCAGAGACCTGTGCCCCAATTCTTACACCTGGTAAGTCGCCCCTCCCCCAACAGTATCCAAAATGGTGTACTTGTTGTTGAGGGGAACGGCCATAGGGAATCCGTGCTCTGCTTGCCAGTTCCATTTCGGTACCCTGACAGTAACCCATCTACCTTCTTCTTTTAACTGAGGTGTGACTACCTCCTTGTAACTCCTCTCAATAACCTGCAAATGATCCGAAGTTCATCCAGCTCCAGTGTCCTAATGCGGTTTTTGAAGAGCTAGAGTTGGGTGCACTGCCCATAGATGTAGTCAGCGGAGACATATATATATATAAAAGAAAGACTTTTCTGGGTTTCCACCATTTGTGTCACATATGAACTTCACGTAAATGTTAACGTGTTATCGCATCATAATTCTATACACACCCCTGGAGTGCCTCATTTTTCATCCAATGATATATTTTGAACAAACTATTCATCATCACGAGAGCATTTCTCAGACTATTTCCAGGCTGAAATAATTATTTAATCTGTACAACTTGCACTCAGAATGCAAATAGTTCAACTCTGTCATCATTCAATGAGATTTTTTTGTGCAATTGCATATAATTACTGCCACTAAAATCATTGTTTTTATTGCCAGATAACTTCACGTGTACCATTTAATAATGTTTGCATTAAAGAGCTTAATACAGTTTTGCCACTTAACTAACTCTCTTAAATGTTGTTTCAGAAGCATATATACTGAGATAAACTTTTTTGTGAATTTACCTCCTGCTTTTGATCGTATGGTAGAGAACCGCTGCAGTCATTATCAGTGATCCTGATGCCTGATCTAAAAGCAAAACCATTTTAAAAATATTTTTTAAAAAACAATGATACGATTAATTAACGGGAAGAATTCAAAGTTCACAATAATATACAATCAGGAATGTAGAACATGCTGGTTTATAGCACCAATGCAAAATTCCTACCTTAAATTCCGCTTCCTGTAGCTCCATAGCGCAGCAGCAATAAAGATAATGAGAATAATCATCACCAACAAACTTTCATAAAATATTAAAAGGCAAGGCTCTGGGGAAGACAAAGTGACAACATTAAAAGTCCGCAAATAAGTAACTGAAGATTGACAGTATGCTTACGGAGATGCAAAAATTCAACTCAAGATTCTGAACTTCCCGATTTGTCAGTCTTGCCAACGTCACATAAATCATAATAAATGCACGGATTAGCCGATCAAAAACAATCAGAAAGTCTGATGTTTTTATTACCTCGGAAATAAAGCAAAATATTGAAGTTGTGACAGAAGTCATTTATCTGTGAAACAATTTGACTGAACAGAATTGAAAAAAATGTTTCGCCTCTGAAGCAGAAGGGATCAATATCATCGTATCATTCCGATTTCGTGGCGGGGTGGTTAAAGATAATTGTTTAGTTCTCAGATAGTGTTTAGCATATGTAGACTTCAACTTCAAACAAATTCTGAGGTGGGATCGTGCATGATTAACTGGTATGGGACGATCAATACAGCGATTCCTTAAACAGACATGGGAGAAGGTATGTGCTGACATTGTGATGGGATTATCAAGAAAGTGTTTGGAAGGAGACTTGTGTGGAATAACAAAACGGACATTCCCCCAATGAGCTAAATTATTTCTTTCCACGATGCACATTTTACAAAGAACAGACAACTGTTCGTGGGTATGAACATGGAAATTAGCAAACTGGAAATGGAACTTTCTTTTCCAATCTTATCAACAGAAGTTCTGACTGTCTCTAGTTTACACAATAGTCACCTTAAACAGATTGAGGTACTCGGCCAGAGAGTTTATGAGTGTAGCACGTAGAGATCTTAAAAATGTCAATGTTCGTGTGTGGTTGCAAAGGAAGAAAATGTGAATACTAATTATCCTATTGCAAACAACAAAGTCTCATTATCATTAAACATAAAGCATAAACTGATAAATACTGAAGTTACCTATCTGATAGAGCAAACTTCCATTGATTTCACTCATTCCATCTGGGGTTGGAGAAAAGAGAAATATGTTTGGAGGAGCCTGAGTAAGTTGGGAAGTAAGATAGGATTACTTTTTTTTCAATCATAAAATTAATAAATCAGTCTTAACTCTGACCTGTAACGTGCAGTATTGATCCATTTCCGAATACCAAGGGCCTTCCGTAAGATTTCGACGCTGCACAGTAATATCGACCCGAATCATTCACTTGAACATCATCAATCACAAGTGTATAAATATTCAAAGAATTATTAATTTCTCCAGAAATCTTTCTTCCATCTGAAATGAAGTTCTTGTTCATTAAGTAAACCTTTTGTAAATTTTCTCGCAGCTGCTGCTTATACCAGTGAAGGTGTCCACTCACATACCAACTTGTGTGGCAATTCAGCTTAATGGTACTTCCAACAGAGACGGTCTGAAGTCGTGGAGTCTGCAGGAGGGTGTTGTGAAGTGCAGTAACTGGAAACAGGAGATGGCACAACAAAATAAAACTTTTCCATGTAAATAGAATATCTGTTGTAAATGAAGAAAGGACGATATTTTCATTGGTGATCAGCAATCCTCATGAATAATTGTGGGAATTACCGGGTGTTAAATAGAAGAAGTAAAAATGAATGAAACAAAGTGACAGAAAGGGAGAAAGAAAGAATGAAACAAAGTGACAGAAAGAGGAGAAAGAAAGAAAGAAAGAAAGAAAGAAAGAAAGAAAGAAAGAAAGAAAGAAAGAAAGAAAGAAAGAAAGAAAGAAAGAAAGAAAGAAAGAAAGAAAGAAAGAAAGAAAGAAAGAAAGAAAGAAAGAAAGAAAGAAAGAAAGAAAGAAAGGAAGGAAGAAAGAAAGGAAGGAAGGAAGGAAGGAAGGAAGGAAGGAAGGAAGGAAGGAAGAAACAAAGAAAGAAACAAGCAAACAAGCAGAAAAAGAAAGAAAAAAAGAATGAAGGAAAAGAAAGAAAAAAGAATGAAATAAAGGAAAGAAAGAATGAATGAAAGAAAGAAAGATAGAAATAAATAAATAAATAAATAAATAAATAAGAGAGAAAGAAAGAAAGAAACAAACAAACAAAGAAAGGAAGGAAGAAAAAAACAATTCAAGATTTTTACAATGCAATTAATGATTCCATCTAGTAAAAGCGATCAATAAATTTAAGCACAGGAAGAATCTGCAAACAACAGTTGCATAAATATTGTGAAAGTTATTCTAAACATTTTCGTAGGAAATTGGCCAGGAAGAATAACTGGAATCCTGAGTTTCCTTTTTGTCACGGAATATTCACGAGCAATGTAATTTGGTCTAAGTAATGCAATTCTTCAATATACTATTGATATTACAGAAAACTGTCATGTAATATTCCCCTTTGAGTAACATTTCCCTTTGATCCTACCCTGGAAGTACCCAAGAGGCTAAAAGTAAGAAAATCTAACCTGGCAGAAGCCGAAACAGAGCACAGACAGTTATAATATTCATTGGCTGCGGATGAAGTTCACACCGTGAGAATCACACTGATTTGCTTTTTTCTTACTGTTTAACCTGTATTTTGGTGCATCATAAGATGAAATACACATTTGCGGTTGTGCGTTTAAGCATATGCCTCAGTGGAAACTATAGAACCATTTTTAAGATTGCTTGTGGGTTTCCTGTTTACACATCAAGTATGCACGTACAGACCTGTTTCAAATGGTAATTGGTCTTCGTTTTCTTTCAACATATTTGAAAGGCAGGTCGTGGTAAACAAATAACAGAACAGATTTCTGGGTATTCAATTTAACAGCTTGATGCAGGTCACATTCGTCTGGTCAGTAGGAGATCCTCTCCTTCCACGTGTTTTTTATGTTCCAGAAAGCAATAACTTTATCAACCCATGCACGTACAAGTAATCCTTAGCAGTTTGTAGAATGAAAGCATTTTTGTTTCTGCAACCTCTCATGCAACAACATTACCTCTTCACTCCCTCTCAGGTCTGCTCTTTTTTTTCTCTCACACAGTGTTAACTTTCGCAAAGTACTCAGTAGTACTGTTTGGAAGGCAATGAATCGTACTTTACTGCGCCCGTCGCGAATTTTACGTACAGAGTAAAATTCAGTTGCAGGACCTGTGCTGCAGGAACGTTGCACACTCAATTGGTTGAGACAATAACCAACAACACCATTTTCATTTACGGTCAATGTAAAATATCACCTGGCCTCTACATTCTCGAAAAATGCAAGTGAGTTTCTTCATCTGTCTGGGAAGAAAATATCACGACCCGCATCATTGCAAGAAAACTTCTAATTATTTATAAATCAGTGTGAGACATAATTTTGCAAACATTCGCTGCCAAAAGCACTGCATTAGAACAATGATGCGATTTCAGATTGTTTACCTATGAGGCGCTTTGACTTTTCTTTGTGACATAAATACAGATCTGCCTTATCACTCCTCTGTGTTTTTGGCCTCGTTGTTGTAAAGAATTGAGCTCAATGAAAGAAGTACCTGAAATTCATTTGGAACTTCAAAGCGATTATTAAAACCGTTTTCCTTTTGCTTACAGCAAATAATATAAATTGCAAATCAGCTAACGAACAGTTACAATTTGTGTTAAGAAATGAATAAATTACTAAATTGCTTGTGGCAGTTTCTGTGTTGTGTACACTATGCTTGTATTCTAAAACTGGACGAGGAAGAATATACTGTGAATATAAAAAATGTGTTATGGGTTTGATAGCTAAAGCATGGGCGCAAAGCCTACTGTAGTTATTGGTTTGAAGATCAAGGTCGAGGAATAAGGCATTGAACAGAGGTTCAAAACGTTGCACTGAATGTTAGTTATATTGAATACTGATTCCTGGGATGTTAGGACTGATATCTGACTAGAAACTGGATTGGTTAGTACTGTATTCATTGGAATAGATGGATGAGAGGAGGATCTCTGGAAATAAATCTTTGCAGTTCTAACAGGACTAGACAGGGTAAAAGCAGGAAGGATGTGCCTGATGAAAAGGTCATACGAACACTACTTCCTGAAAAAGTGAAGGTGAGTTTCCCAGATTGGCTTAGAAATGGCTCCACTGGCACAGTTGGAAGCAAACTTATTATTAGCGCATTTGTGCTGTAAGCTAGCTTTGCAAGCATTCACTGCTGTCTAGATGCATTAGGTGGACGGTGACTTTTCAGATGCTACGCCCTGTCTGTAAGGTGTTTTTGAACTTCCTTTACAAAATAGATACAGATCAGATTAACCTCTATTCCATGCTTTACTCCTTGTTGTTGTTATACATTCGCACCAATGTACCGGTACTTCACATTGGTTTGGAAGTTTACAGCAGGCACAATATTTATTCAGTCTTATTTTGCTTACAGTAAATAGTGAAGTTATAAATTAAACTATCGATTATTTATATTTTGCATTAAGAAATTAGTAAGTTCTGAAATTTCTTGTGACAGCAACTAGACTTTTCTACAAAGTCATAAAAATCCGTGATCATAAAAACTCTTCAGCCCATCACATCCACGTCACGTGAAAACAATTACTGAAGTATTCTAATCCTATTTTGCTGCAATGGACCTACAGCCTTGTATGAATTTAATTTTAAAATTTGACGTGAGAACGAATATATAGCTTTTTTAAATTTGTTCAGTAAATTTTATAACTACCCCACCGATGAGAAACCTACTTTTAGTTATTCCTATTTGAAAGAATAATGAACTGCAGAATAGTGGTTAGGTTACATTTGGTTAGGATTGCATTGATTAGAATTTAGTAGAAAATGAGGGGGCGTTCTTCAGAAACCTACAAAGTTTTTCAACGACGACGCAGGGTGAACACAAACAGATTTCCCAGAATTTTGCTCCATATGTCAGTGAAAGAAAAGCTGTACAGAATTACCATGTGTATTGTGCATCAATTCTAATAACCCCATTCACAGTAGCTGTGCATGCCAAGCAGGAGTAACATATGTCCATGTGCATATTTTCTCAAGTGTAAAGGCAATAAAATACAGTCATCAATCTATGTATGCTTGGGAATGCGATTGTAACAATTGATCTCGCACCATTTCTCAGATAAAAGGAATACTTTTGTACTTGAATTATATTTGCATGTTAGCTCATTATAACGCGATAAAATGTACATCTATGCATTTACTTTCTATATTTGACTCAATTTAAATATACCAGGAAAAAATTTTAAAGACGTAGTTTTGAATGAATATGATAATCATTGGTTAAAGAAATTATGTCAATTGCTCTTCTGGAAGGCAATACTCTCACAAGTAGCCTATTGAGATTGTTGATTGCCATATTGGACTTATTGCAATAAATGTTGAAATGATTGTATCTTCAATTGCTGATGACGGACGTAGAGGGGTATAAAACCTATTATCTGTGTCACATGGATATAATAATCAATGCACAAGAGAAAAACGTTTTATGATTGTGTTAGAACAAAGAAACAGACCCTCCAAGCCTGTGCCGATCCAGATCACTTTCTAAACCAGTTACCTAGTTTCTAAAGGTGTGTATCCCTCTGTTCCATGCTCATCCACGTATCTGTCTAAATACATCTTAAATGATGCTATCGTGCCCACTTCTATCACCTCTGCTGGTAACGCATTCCAGGCACCCACCACCCTCTGTGTAACGAACTTTCAACGCATATCTCCCCTAAACCTTTCCCTCTCAGTTCGAACTCGTGACCCCTAGTAATTGAGTCCCCCACTCTGGAAAAAATCTTCTTTCTATCCAGCCTGTATATACCTCCCATGATTATGTAGACCTCAATCAGCCCCCCCCCCCCCTTTAACCTCCGTCTTCCTGATGAAAATAATCCTAATCTACTCAACCTCTCTTCATAACTAGTGCCCTCCATACCAGGCAACATCCTGGTGAACCTCCTCTGTATCGTCTCCAAAGCATCCGCATCCTTTTGGTAATGTGGCGACCAGAACTGTACACAGTATTCCAAAAGTGGCTGAACCAAAGTCTTATACAACTGTAACATGACCTGCTAACTCTTGTACTCAATATCCCATCCGATGAAGGAAAGCATGCTGTGTGCTTCTTAACCACTCTATTGATCTTCGTTCCCACCTTCAGGAAACAGTGGACCTGAGCACCCAGATCGCTCTGTTTATTTGTTAAACTGAACTTAAACACTATACACGAAAATACACAAATATAAAAATTCAGTTTACAATGAATTGCAAGATTTTTTAGAACGGAACTAATCTACAAAGGAAAATAGTTTTCTCTATGAGTTGTGACGTAAATTATTGGCGTTGTGTGCTCTCTTGGAGCTGCACCAAACTTCGGTTTGGCCACAGCTGTAGGACAGGTGCACTACAGGTGCACTGCTCGTCACACTACAAGACGGATGCTACTGAACTGGAAGTAGTGAAGAGGAGATCCACGACGATTCTGCCAGAGTCTCAGCATTATACCTGTGAAGATGCACTGGAAAGGCTTCAGTTGTTTTCTTTACAGCAGAGAAGGCTGAGGAGTGGGCATGCTTGAGTTGTGTAAGGGGCATGGCGAGGATGGGTAGGAAGCAGCTGTCCCACTTTGTTCAAAGGTCAATATCGATGAAGCATAACTTTCAGGTGACGGGCAAGAAGCTTATAGAGGGTTTGAGGAAAATGGCTTTATCATTGTGGGATGTGGGAAAAACAGTGTTACTTCTGCAATTACATTTACTTATACAAAGTAAATGAACTCACACCAGTGTGTAATTGTTGTAGCCAAGAGCTGAGTCAACAAGAATGAAAACTATGTGGAGGAAATACATAATTGTTTGTGTATTAGCTAAAATTGTATGCCAGAATGAAACGTGACTGTAAAACAATGGTAGATATTACAGGCGAATAGATAAGATGCTGTGAGGGGAGGAAGTTAAGCTAGATACGCCTGTACAAACAGTAGGTATAAACATCTGTTTCCCACTTTTACAGAAATACAGGAACAAACCCCAATTAAAAGGGTCATGAGGATCAGGGGAAGGTACAGATGGAGTGAGTAGATAATGGTGAAGAAAGAATACGCCTAACAATGACCTACAGCGGGATGAGGTCAAACGGCCTTGTGAGGCCAAAATAAAGCATTTTGTCACAGACAAGGCCGGATAAGGCAAGAGATAAACAGGAGTAATGGGTGCCGGTCTTAGGGAAGTGGAAGATGTAAACAGGAGAGGAACAATGTAAAACAAACGAAACCAAATTATATAAATGTTGTGTATTAATTGAATTTGGGGTGTGTATGTCCCCTGCCTTATAGGCACTGGACATCACACCCTCTTGCAAGAGTAAAATAAATGACACTACTGATTCAGATTTTGTCTCAGACTGCAATTATTGACGTGTGTGAGCTTTGTTTCTCACATCAGGAAGGTATTGGATGTCTGGAATCCACTCCCTGTGAATGTATAGAAGCAGGAACCTCGTGAATTTTAGAAAATGCTTGAATGAGCGCTTCAAATGCTTTAGGCCAAGTGCAGGAGTGCTGGATTATTTTAGGTGCGTGGGCAGAGACACAATCGATCAACGGTCTTCTTCTGTGCTGTACGACTGCATGATTCTTTCATTATTTGAGTCATGTCCTGAACAAGATAAACACAGAGGAAACAAAAACCATAAATTGGTGTTGATGATTAAAAGTAAGTGAAGTTGCCTTTGTCCCAGTGGACTATTTTATCATCCGACTGCTTTAACCAAAGGTCACCAAACCGAAGGCGAGGGCCAATGTCAAGAATGTGAACTCTTCATGGAGATCTCAACTCGAATGGAAATCGCAGTATGTTGCATCAGAAGCCAGTCATCCAGCTAACTGAGATACCTAACTCCAAGACTGACAATCAAGGAACTTTGGAACAACGTCAAAGATATCGTTAAATTGGGAACAATAATGAATGCAGCATATGATATGCTTCATTGGCCAACTGAACATTAACATTGCTAGTACATATATTTTATTGATTGTGAGAAACAAAACATTAGCTCTGGAGATGGTCTGAAAACAAAAGAAATCTCCCAATTCAATAATTAAGGATTTTTTTTAAATTCACATGTTATGATATATTTGTGTGTACAATAATACTCTTCATTTTTAGATAATGCTGAACAGTTACTGTTCATTACTCATTGTATAATAACATAATCAGTTGGTTTATTTCTTTAAATTGGTGATGATAACAATTGAATGTTAATAATCCAATGTTCGGGACAGAGTTCCGAAAAAAAACAGGCAAGACGTATTGAGGACTCATTGGTATTTTCAAAGGTGTTTTGCAGTCATTTTTTAAAAAATAATCTAACCATTCAAATGGAAATGACTGCGTTAGTCCAACAGTGGAAATGGAATCCACAAATTTAAATCTCTTGCCAAACACACAAACATACTGACCTACCAGAAGACTAGTTTAGAAATTCATACCATATGTTACCAAAGAATATTGAAAACTATTCCTTAAGTGTTTTTTTTTTAATTGTAGACCAACGTGGAAAATTTACTATTTTGAAACTGCGATTGAATGGCTGCACTTTATGGAGGCATGGTGGCTCAGTAGTTAACAATTCCGGGTTTGCTTCAAAATTTCGGTGACTGTGTGGAATTTGCACATTCTCCCTGTGTCTGCATTTACTCTGGTTCCCTCCCACAATCCAAACATGTACAGGTTAGATGGATTGGCCATGCTATAGTGTGCAGGTGTGAGAAATACAAGGGTAGGGTGGTGGAGCTGGGTGAGATACTATTCAGTTCGGCCGAATGTCCTGCTTCCACACTGTAGAGATTCTATGTTCTGCTCGTGAACTTACTGAAACACATTGTAAGTTCTGTTTACCATGTTTCTTCAAAATAATCTGCTTGGAGACGGGCTAGCACCAATGCGTCTTTCTACAAAGTATGATTCGGCAGGCAACAAGTAGTCGGCTGGATGTCGTTAAAATCTGGGTAATGCAGACCATAGGGTTCAAAATGCCGTCTTATTATCACATTGGAAGTTGAACAAGTTGTGAGCATTGGCAGAAACTTCTGGATGTGTTAATATTCATTGGCCATTTTCCCCAATATATATGTAAAGATAAAAACAGTCAGTGTTCTTTCTTTATCCAATATTGCATGTTATAACTATAATCAGTAACGAACAAAAATTAGATAAAGGGAAACTTGCAAAGAATATGGGATTGTGAAATTGAAGAATAACAAATCCTGGCAGACGATGTGATCTTTTCAGTGAACTATGGACTGGGACCGTTGAACCGTATTCGCATTGACAGTAACAAATGCATTTTTTTCTTTTTGATCTGCTTCTCTCTGTATGCATGCCTCAGCCAATTTTAGAAGGAAATTAGAATTTACAAGGGAAGAGTTACAAGTCGACAGTTCTTCGTTGTTTACCTGTAGTTAGAATCAATTTATCTGCGTAAAGAACAAGTACAAAACCTGATCCTTTTCTCTCTCTCTCTCTTGACCTAATTTCGGTTGAAAGTTAAATGGGAGAATTTTATGTGAATTGAGAAAATTTTAAAACTGGAGATAGTTCCAAAATTAAAGGCTTCTATTTCCAGGAAGCCAGACAAATAATGCGTGAAAAAAAGTTGGAGGCTTATCTGGGCTGCATTTTGAAACAACCTAACAAGAATGCTGGTTAGTTATTAGTACGAAAAAAGATAAATAAAAACGCAGGTTCTTACCTGCATTTACTAAATAGCACCACAAATTGCAACCAATTTGTTGGATGTAGCAGATTTGTCCCTGACAGTCCTAAGTGACCTTTCAAACTCAAATGGGGTTGAATTGGTAGGAAAACTAGAGGCAACATATCACCAAATTAGAAAGGCGATCATAATACGGAAACAAACCCAAAATTCCAGTTTTGGAGAAATACAAGAGAGACCAGGTACTCTGGATCCTAACACATATAATTTTGACAGTTGCATATTAATATTAGTAGTTTCAATCACATATGAAGTCCTTAGTGAAATTGTTCTCGAAGGGGAATTGGTAAAATCATTACCTTACATCATGTAAAAAAAGTTTTGAAAATCAAAATCTTGCAACTGATGGACATAAAAAAAATGACTGAGGATAATTTTTTAACCTACAAAGCTTAGCCACACGGTTCCTCCTCAGATCAGAAATGAAATATTGAGGGTGGAAGTGAAAATTGAAAGCAGAATTGTTTCTTTTGTGAAAAGGTGGGGCATCTTCATCAGAGGGTTTGAGTTGCGAGAAATTTGCAGGAGAATTATCAGAGCATGGAAAAAAGAATGTCAAAAGGAAACTCAAAATGAAAATGCCAGGGGATATGTTTTAGTTTTTAATTTCGTTATACCCAAGAACCTGGTGGGAGTCGCATCTATTAACGCGAGTTGTTATGTACATAAGGGATGAGAGATATGAGGGCGTTTTATCTGACTGGAATAAAATACTTTTGTTTCTTCAATTGAAGCAGCCAAGCCCATTCGTAGACTAAGGGTTCAGGGGCTGTAGAAATTTGCTTACTGGGAAAGAATTCAGTTTGGCCTCCATAGATTTCAATAAAATTCAAAGTATTAGGAATTTAGGAATGAGAGTGGGCCGTTTAGCCAATCGACGTCGTCCTCAATTCAATGGGATTCTAAGTGACCAAACACTTCAATGGCGTTTAGACGTCCTGTTCCTAAAATCACATGTACCATCGCCAAAAAGAAGTCTACCAATCTTTAACTTAAACATACTCAAAGACTGAGTCTTCACAGCCAAAAGATCCAGCTCTCAGGCAAACTCCACAGAGTAACGACGCTCTCCCAGTTAAAAAAGAAGCCCTATTGATCTGTGGAGTTGCAATCACTGTCAATTTACCGCAGATGCTTAATGCTTCCATTAGCAACCGGCTTTGCGTTTCTAACCATTAATTCTAATCCCAGCTGCCTCACAAATGTAGAGTGCAACTGAAATGTATGCAGTTTCTCCGTAATGCAGGATAGTTCATGAAAAGCAAAGCAGGTCCCACTGTTCAAACCCAATGCCGTTTGTGCGGGTGTGTCCTGTTCTGAGATTTAAATACTCACAAGCAGAACCAGCCACTTCGACGACCGTTGCACAATCAAAAGATGAATCCAGTGTGCAATTTTCGGGTCCAAGTTTGTTAAGGCGATGGACATCAAATGGCTAGGGTCAGGTGGGTAGTGCATCATGTTGCCAGATCTGCTGAGTCTATTTGATAGATAGGTGGCATGTCGAGAAATAGAATGTGGAAGTTTGTTCAGTGGGTAAAATGACAGATTAACATGGTCTCTGAATGCAACCCGTTATCGCCGCCCTCTATCTCCTACCTTCAAGTCAATTATGTGTCCAATTTGCTCCCTACCTCTGGATGTAATCAAACCTTACTAATTAGTATACCTTGCATAATCTAGTCAACGTTTTTCTGAAGTCCATAAAGGCAATATCTATCCTCTGCCTTCATCAATCTTCCATCACCATTCACAGTTGGATGTGGTAGGACTGCAGAGATTATCACTGATCTACCTGGCTGTCAGATTGCTTAGTTTTGTTTATCATTATTGCTTATTCAGAAATTAAGTAATTAGGCATAAAGTTGGCAAATGGGGTATAGTGTGGCGTAGTGTGAAATTGTTCATTTCCGAATGGAGAATAAAAGTACAGTGTCAAATTTAAATGGAGCAACACAAATGGACTGGTGGGATATTTGTGCACGAAACACAGTGTGAAAAAGCTACTCCTTTAGCAAGGCTACGCAGTCCTTGGCCTTTTTAAAAGGACGTTGTAAGTGACACAGACTCCGAAAGGTCTGGAGGTGAACGCTTTAGGGAAATTTTGACAGTAGCTAACAGAGGCTCCTTCAGGCAGAAGATTGAAATATTTTTTTAAAATGCAATGAAATGGGAGTGGCCAATTCTCCTAGCTCAGCTTTTCTCCTTTTTTTAACAATAGTGTGAAAAAGAGCTGCTGGATCCACAGAAGCAGGTCCAGCCTGTTACTCTCTCTCTGACTTCTATCCTGCAAGAACTTCCATTTTATTTGACCTTTGGTGTCAAAGTATTTGGAACAGCATCATTAAGTTGGGATGATCTGTTGGGTTTTCAGAGAGTTTAAGTTATTTGGTACTCTGTTTTCTGTTGTTTGAGTTCATTCAGTAATCTTGTAAATAAAGTCTGTTTTATTTAAAACTAAGTGGTTTGACCAGCTGATTCTCTCCTGGAATAAACACTTTAAACGTCCTTAAAACAATGAAAAATGTTAGGGTCTGCGCTCCCTTTTTGAAATGTTTTGAGGGGTCTGGCCTGGTCTATAATAGGCTGGAGGCTCGTTCGGGATTTGTTCTGTAGTTCCAAATTGGGATTAGAGTTGCTGGACTTGAAGGCAGTGAGTGGTAGGCGTTAGTATGTTTTGTTTTGGGTGTAGATTTTGGTTGGTTGAAACAGTGCTTGGAATAGCAATTGCTTTTTCCATTACCAATAATTTTCTGGGGGTTTTGCAAAAGGTGATTAAGGCCCAGATGCTGGAATGAGCAGACAAGCTGGAGTTGGATCCGGTTCCTTCCACGAGGAAAGGAGAGTTAATTACAGCAGTAGCTCAGCATTTAAATTTGCTGGAAACGCCATCAGAATCTTTAGAGATGGCTACAATTCAATTCAAAGTGAAGCAGCTTGAGTTAGAAGCAAAAGACAAGAAATTATGATGAAAAGCAGAAAAGAAATAAAAAGAGAGTGAGTTTGAAGTTCGGAAATTTGCACTTAGATAGGAGTTCAAATATTTTCTTTCTGAAGTAGTGAGAAGTCGTGTGGAATAGAAGAGAGTTAAAACGGCAAGATTGGCAACTGAAATGGCTGATGATTGTGAATTGGCCCAGAAAGCAAAGTTTGGCTTCCAGAATCAATTTCAATCCATGAGGGATAAAAGTTGGGGGAAAAGGAAATACATGGAAAGGGAAAGATAGATCTCGGTGAAGATCACAAGGATAACTTACCACAGGTTAAAAAGGAAACCATTGAAGGGGACAGAAAAGTTAAGAAAACTCCGATGTTTTTTTCTGCATTACAGTAGTCCACATGAAATCACAGTATTGGTGGGAAGATAGATGTAGGAAAACAGGATAAGCCACTGAATTTTGTTGTGGTGATAACAGAAAGCACAGTGGAGGCCAGAAAGCTGCACAAGAATGTACAAGCTGGTCGGAGGTTAGTTGAAGAGGAAGTGCCAGATCTTCAAAAACCATTAACCTATGAAGGTAAAGTTTACTCTCATAGACCATGGGCAGAAGGCAAAGAGGTTACCATATTAAGAGAAACAAGATCCTCTCTGTATGTGATGCTGAAAGATCAGGAGATGTGCACTTCTGAAGGACTATTGTCAGAAAAGTACTAGTAACGGGAATTCACGGTGAGACAAAAAGTGATCAATTATGTAAAGTGAGGTTAGACTCTTCATTGAGGAGTGGAGAATTCGTGGTAGGAGTACTGGACAAACTCTGAGCTCCAGGATTACAATTTGTCCTTGTTAATGATATAGCTGATTCACCAGCAGGAGTGCTGCCTATTGTGGTTGAAAAGCCGATGGAAACTCAGGCAACTGAGCTATTGCAGGACACATCTCCTGGAATTTTCTTGACAGTGTGGTAACGAGGTCTCAAAGTCATCATTTGAAACTGGAGACATCAAAGTATACAGATCAGAAAGTTGAGTGGAATTAGCAGAGACCCTGTTTGATCGGATGTTTGGTACAAGTGAGGAGCAGATAGATAATAATGCAGATATCTTTAGCTCAGATAAATTAATTGAGTTACAGCAGAAAGATGAAACATAAAGCAATTGTCTCAAAAGACATACACAAAAGGAATCCGAATGTATTCTGGAATGTTATTATCTTAATAATGATGTCTTAATGAGGGAATGGAGGCCATCACATATTCAGGTAGATGAGATATGGACAGAGGTTCATCAAATCCTTATTGCCAGTGGATTATAGAAAGGAGGCGTTGTGAGTGGCGTATGAGCTACTACTCGGGGGTCATTTAAGAATGAGAAAAACTCAAACTAAAATACAAAAACATTTTTACTGGCCTGTATCGCACAAGGATGTATTTGAGTTATGGTAGATGTGTTATACATGTCAGATAATTGGAAAAGAACAGGCAGTAATAAAACCCACTCAATACCAATTCTTGTATTTGCGAAACCTTTTACAAGAGATTGAATTGAGTGTGTAGGTCATCTACCTCAAACAAAAAGTGGAAATCAGTATTGGTTACCAATAATGGATGTGTTGACTAGGTTTCCAGAGGCCATTCCGTTATTCAATATCACAGCTGAAAGGATTGTAGAGGAATTACACAATTTTTCAGTAGGTATGGACTACTGACAGAGATACAATCAGGTCAAGGGTAAAACTTTACATCAAAATTAATCAAGGAAGTTATGGACATCTTAGAAATAAAATAATTCAAATCTACTGCGTACCATCCAGAATAGTAGGGAGCGCTACAAAGGTGGCATCAGACATTAAAGACCATGTTGAGGGCTTATAGTCAAGATAACCAATGATTTGGAGAAGGGAATTGTTTCCTTTTTTTGCAATCAGAGATGCACTAAATTAATCGATCAAATTCAGACCATTTGAATTGTTTTTTGAGCATGACATGAGAGGACCATTAAAATTAAAATTAACAAAGAACAAATGACTAAGTCAGAATTCAGAGACTACATATTTGGACTATGTGTCAAATTTTAGGGAGCGATTAAATAGAGATGGGTAGTTGGCTAGACAGCTTTTAAAAGTATCACGGCATCCAATGAAACAGGAAGCAGAAAACAAATCAAACATTGACCATTTTGCTATCGGGGATAAGATAGCAATAGCTGATACTGTAGCGATACGTGATACTGTAAGACGATACTGCAGCGATATGTGATACTGTAAAATGAATGTTTAGTGGAGCTTATTAAATTGAAAGAAGATTGAGTGAGATGAACGATTTGATAAGACTGCCAAAGAGAAGGAAATCTCACAGATTGTCATGTGAATATGCTCAAAAGGTATTTGGATAGACAGGAAATTAAAAGGAGAAGGTGTAACTGGTTACAATACAGAACGAAGAACCAAGTTCAGAGCATTCTGAATTGGACATTCCTCAAATTAAATTGGGCAATGATGAAGTTCTCCAAAATTGGGATAACTTAATGAGTTACCTTCCAGAAGAAAATCGGTGTGGACTTGTTGGGCTGAAGGGCCTGTTTCCACACTGTAAGTAATCTAATGTCTCCACAAGAAAACCAGAGCAAGGAAATAAGTACTCATCTAACTAATCTAATAACGCACGATGTAGATGTAGTAAATGTTGTTCTGATTAAGCAGCATAATTTTAGATTTAACACTCTAAATTTAGCACAACTTCAAAAAGAGACTGACACACGCTCAAAAACAACATAATCAAAGTGAGTTGCAGTGACTGGAGCTCACCTATAGTAATAATACCAAAACCAGATGCTACCGAATGATTATGTGTAGACTATCACAAAGGTTACGAAGCCTGAATCATATCTGATTCCATGTTAAGAAGTCTGTATTGCGAAGGTGGGACAAGCAACTTATATTTCTAAGTTGGAGTTACTCAGAGGATACTGGCAAGTACCTTTATCAGAAAGAAGGACGATTTCAACTTTCGTGACACCACTTGGAATATACCAATGTAAAGTCATGCGATTTGGTATAAAAATGTATCATCCACATTTCAAAGACTAATTAATCAAGTCATTTCTGGAGTAAACAATTGTGTGATTTACATTGATGACCTGGTGATTTTCATACGTACACAGCAGGAATATTTGCAATATTTATTGGAATCGTTTGAGGTGGATAAATCCCCAAGACCGATCAGGTATACCCGAGAACTCTGTGGGAAGCCAGAGATGGGATTGCTGAGCCCCTTGCCGAGATATTTGTATCATTGATAGTCACAGGTGAGGTGCCGGAAGACTGGAGGTTGGCAAACGTGGTGCCACTGCTTACGAAGGGCGGTAAAGGCAAGCCAGGGAACTATAGACCGGTGAGCCTGACTTCAGTGGTGGGCAAGTTGTTGGAGGGAATCCTGAGGGATAGGATGTACATGTATTTGGAAAGGCAAGGACTGATTAGGGAATGCAACATGGCTTTGTGCGTGGGCAATCATGTCTTAAACTTGATTGAGTTTTTTGATGAATTAACAAAGAAGATTGATGAGGGCAGAGCAGTAGTTGTGATCTATATGGACTTCAGTAAGTCGTTCGACGAGGTTCCCCATAGGAGACTGAGTAGCAAGGTTAGATCTGATGGAATAAAAGGAGAACTAGCCATTTGAATACAGAACTGGCTCAAAGGGAGAAGGCAGAGGGTGGTGGTGGAGGGTTGATTTTCAGACTGGAGGCCTGTGACCAGTCGAGTGCCACAAGGATCAGTGCTGGGTCCTCTACTTTTTGTCATTTACATAAAGGATTTGGATGCGAGCATAAGAGGTACAGTTAGTAAGTTTGCAGATGACACCAAAATTGGAGGTGGACAGCGAGGATGGTTACCTCAGATTACAACAGGATCTGCACAAGATGGGCCAATGGGCTGAGAAGTGGCAGATGGAGTTTAATTCAGATAACTGCGAGGTGCTGCATTTTGGGAAAGCAAATCTTAGCAGGACGTATACACTTAATGGTAAGGTCCCAGGGAGTGTTGCTGAATAAAGAGACCTTGGAGTGCAGGTTCATAGCTCCTTGAACGTGGAGTCGCAGGCAGATAGGATAGTGAAGAAGGTGTTTGGTATGCTTTCCTTTATTGGTCAGAGTATTGAGTACCGGAGTTGGGAAGTTATGTTGTGGCTGTACAGGACATTGGATTGGCCACTGTTGGAATATTGCCTGCAATTCTGGTCTCCTTCCTATCGAAAAGATGTTGTGAAAGTTGAAAGGGTTCAGAAAAGATTTACAAGGATGTTGCCAGGGTTGGAAGGATTTGAGCTATAGAGGGAGGTTGAACAGGCTGGGGCTGTTTTCCCTGGAGCGTCGGAGGCTGAGGGGTGACCTTATAGAGGTTTACAAAATTATGAGGGGCGGTTTTCCCTGGGGTCGGGGACTCCAGAACATAGGTTTAGGGTGAGAGGGGAATGCTATAAAAGAGACCTAAGGGGCAACATTTTCATGCAGAGGGTGGTACGTGTATGGAATGAACTGCCAGAGGAAGTGGTGGAGGCTGGTACACTTGTAACATTTAAGAAGCATTTGGATGGGAACGGTTTGGAGGGATATGGGCCAGGTGCTGGCAGGTGTAACTAGATTGTGTTGGGACATCTAGTCGGTATGGACAGGTTGGACCGATGGGTCTGTTTCCATGCTGTACATCTCTATGACTCTTTGACTCTATGACTTTGCGAGGCCAGGCTAACAGTGAACTCGCAAAAGCCCAGTGTTCTTGGGCCATATTATTGGACATGGACAGATTTCACCCTGACATATGAAAACAAAAGTTATTGCGAAGTTTCCCATAATATCGATGAAGAGGGCAGACTACAATTTCTGGAATTCAGTGAGTTTTATGAGAAGTTCGTACTGAATTCCAGCAGTGTGGTTGCTCCACTGATTGATTTAATGAAGATGTGCAGAAAACTTCAGTCGACAACAGACTGTCAGAAGACATTTCAAAGCTGGAAATCTGTGTTAACCATGCCCCAGTAGTAGCCATACTTAATTACGCAAAACCATTCTAAGTGACTACCGACGTGAGGGATCTGGGTATTGGTGCTGTAGCTGATGAAAGAACAGTGCTCCAATTGTTTGCATTTTCAAATAAACTTTAACCTGGTATTGTGTGACTTTTAACATTACAAGAAGATGATGAGAAGACAGAAAGATCTATTGGGGATTCTTCCAGAAAATTGAATGCTTATCAACAGAAGCATTGGATGATTGAGAAGGAAATCTGAGCCTGTTGTTGGGTTGCAACATTTCAGCATTGATATTGCCAGTAATGTGTCTGAGACAATTCTATATACTGATCATTGTCCACTAAAATGTTTGGAGAAATCTAAGGACAATAATTCCAGACTGTTTAACTGCAGCTTATCATTGCAGCGATTCATTTTGAAAATTATAGGCGCGGCAGGTTGTAAAAACGTAATCGTAATAGGGAAAGGCTTAGGTTTAAGGCTTGGGTTAGAGTTCGAGGCGTTGTTATGAGTTTAATTAAGAAAGACAGGGGCGTCCGGTGCCGGGGGTAAACGGACAGAAGTCGAATATAATAGTGAACGTTTGCATGCTTAGTTTCTAGGTTCTTTTAGCTGTTGCGGGTAGAAGTCTCAGAAAAGTTAGAAACTTCAGTATTTTTTTCCTAGCTTAAAATTTCACTGAAATCTCCTTGATGGTTTTTTTCTCCTGGTTTGGAGAATTGCAAGTCAGTCTGTGCCTGAATTTGCGTGGTTTCCAAGGTGTGTGTTTATGGCATGGTGCTCTATTGGGGCGTTTTATTAGTAGTAGGTATTTTATCTATTATTCAGTTAAGTTTTCCAGCAGTAGTTATTGTTCTAAATTCTTCTTTCTTTTGTTTGCAATTTAAGAAATATTTCAAATCAGTTGTGTTGCTTAGCGATGATTAGTTTGATAATTCACATCATATCTGGAACAGGCATTCCACATCTATTTTTAAAATAAGAAAGGGTTGGATGTGTGCTACATTCTTTAAATATTTGTGGGAATCTCGTCTGGTCCATAACATAAGGCATCAAGATACAAAATGAAAATATCAAATTCTGTAATAGCGTAAAAAATAAGTACCACGACAAGCGAGAATTGAGTTTTATTCAGCTCAACATCTCCAGGAGGCATGAAATCACCCTTGTGATCTCCCAACAGTGAAGACAATACAAATTAATATTCTTCATGACAGCATATGTGCGGGTGTTCAGAGAGTCATTAAAGTAGATTGAGCTAATGTTAACAATAAAGATTTATTTGCATTGATGAAATGTCAGTCTGGGTGATGCAAACTGGATCCCTGATGAGTATATATGAGAAAACTTAATGATGGGCAGCTAATTTAATGTTATTAATTCATGCAATTACGATGTCGATTATTGTGGCAGCTTATATCCCCATGTCAAGTTGCTACTGAAAAAAAAGATGGTGGATAGGAACAGATCCGACTTGCACCTTGTTCTTTATCTCAATTACAGATCTCACTGATAACCCATTGGCATGCAGACAAGCCAACTTTCATAGTG
This sequence comes from Chiloscyllium plagiosum, assembly GCF_037043375.1. Taxonomy (NCBI): domain Eukaryota; kingdom Metazoa; phylum Chordata; class Chondrichthyes; order Orectolobiformes; family Hemiscylliidae; genus Chiloscyllium; species Chiloscyllium plagiosum. The sequence goes on from NW_028270188.1 coordinate 44,718,303, forward strand.
CAAATACTGCATAAAATGAATTAATTATGATCAACTCATTGGTGTAGTTTTTTTTTCAAATTGTTGAATGTAATGAAGAATTGGATGAAAGGAATATCTAAACATAGTCATCAATTTTTCTCTGAACCTTTTCTAGATTGCAGCATAGATCAGAGTATTTGTGCAGCAACTCAGGAGCTGCAGCATGAAGCACAATTTCATCATAAGTTGATCTATATGTACAGACTGGAACCATAACTTATACATATCGTACCATATCCAGTCAACCAGTAACATTGCCCGTAACAAAATGAAAGTTAACGAGATAACAAGCAGAAGTATGATGGATTTCTTACTATTCTCCATCTCTGCATCTTTGGGGTTCTCCCAGAGCTGTGAACACGGAGTCTCCTGCAGGATTTGGTCATAACTAAATTTTATCTCATAGTGACAGCATTGAGCAGCAGTATTAGGATAAGTGGGATACCCGGAGTTAGAATGTTGTGGAGGAACCCTAATATTACCCAGAGAGGAGACACTGCAATGGCTTTTGCGACAACACAAAACCAGGGTAGGTTCTACATAAAATACTCACCTGTGAATATAAAATGCAGAAAATATTCTTCAAACAGCTCATCCCAGTCACTATCCCCAGAACCATAGCAACTGTTTTCTCACCACAGTATGTATGCTTCAGATTTGGGCAACAAATGGACACAGACACAAATCGATCAAATTTCAAAGTAATGGTGAACCAAACCGAGCAATCAGTGACTGGATAAAGCAAAACAGCATGAATACTATACACAGATATAGAGAATGAAATGAAATTTTTTTTCATAAACATTTGGAATATGTCTCAATATCAAATCGATATTAATGATTGATAGATCAGCGCCAATCATCGCCAGCAGGTAATGAGTCACACAATTCGACAGACCACATTTCGAGCATAAAAGGATGACAATCGTTAATACATTGACTGCGAAGATGAAGTAAACAGTGGAATTAAAAGCAAGATGTGAGAAAAAATAGGCAAGGTATATTGAGGACGCATTGATATTTTCACAGGTGTTTTGCAGTCAATTCTTTTTTAATAATCTAACAGTACAAATAGAAATGACTAAATTAATTCAACAGTCGAAATGGAATGCACAAATTAAAATATATTACCAAAAACACAGGCATACCGACCTATCAAAAGATTAGTTTAGAAAATCATTCCATATGTTACCGAAGAATATTAAAATCAAATGCTTAAATGTTCTATTTTGCTGATTGCAGACTTAGGTGGAAAATCAACTATTTGAAACTGCAGTTGTGGAATGAATTGTGGAGGCATTGTGGCTCCACAGTGGTTACCAATGCTGCCGCACAGTATGGCGGTTCTGCGTTCGTTTCCAGCTTCGGATGATTGTCTCTGTGCAGTTTGCACATTGTCCCCATATCTGCGTTTGCTCTGGTTTCCTCCCACAATCCAAAGACGTGCAGGTTAGGTTGGTTGGCCATGCTATAGTGTGCAGGCTAGCTTCATCAGCTGTGGGAAATGCAAAGATAGCGTGATGGAGTTACGTTTGGGAGGTGTGGACTCTATGGGACAAATCTTCTGCTTCCGCATTGTAGGGATTCTATGATCTACTCGTGAACTTAATGAAACACATTGCAAGTTCTGTTTCCATGCTTCTTCAGCGTAATCTTCTTGCAGACTGGCATGCACCATTGTGTGTACTGTATATACAAAGTAAGATTGGGCAGGAAACAAGTAGTTGATTTCTTTCTTTTCGTCAAAGTGTGGTTAATACAGTCCATAGGCTTCAAAACGCTATCTCATTGACTGATTGGAAGTTGAACAACTTGTGAGTATTGGCAGAAACCTCAGGATGTTCAATATTTGCCCATTTCTCTCCAGTAAAATGGGTAAAGACAAAAACAGCGAGCTTTCTTTCTTTATCCGGCATTGCATGTTGTAGCTATAACTAGTAACTAAAAATAATGTAGTTAAATCGCATCCTACAAAGGAGTGAAAAGAATATGGAGTTGTGAAATTAAAGAATAACAAGTCATGGCAGTGAACTGTGAACTGGGACCATTGAACTGCATTCCCATTGACAATGACAACTGCATTACTTTTTAGTCTTTCCTCTCTGTATGCATGCCGAAGCGAAATGTAGAATGCAAGTATAAAACCTGATCCTTTTCTTTTCTCATTCTCTCTCTACCTAATATGAGTTGGAAGTTAAATTGGGGAAGTTTATGTGAATTGAGAAAATCGTAAAACTGGAAACAATTCCAAAATGGAAGAATTCGATTTCCACGAAGCCAGACAAGTATTGTGTGAAAGAAGTTGCAGGCTTATCCGGGCTGCATCATGCAATATACTTAACAAGAATGATCGTCGGTTACCAGTACCATAGGTGAATAAAAACCCAGATTCTGACCTGCATTTAAGAAATTGCACTACAAATTGCAACGGATTCATTGTATGTGGCGGATTTGCCTCTGATAGTCCTTAGTGACCGTTCAAAACCAAAGTTGTTTGAATTGGCAGCTAAACTAGAGGCAAGATTTAACCAAATTAGGAAGATGCAGATAACACAAATACAAACCCAAAATTCCAGTTTTGGAGAAATACAAGAGAGATCAGGTACTCTAGGTACTAAAACTAGTAACGTTGACAGTTAGATATGAACATTAGTAGCTGCAATCACGTATGAAGCACTTAGTACGATTGCTCTCGAAGAGGAATTTGTAAACCTTAAATCATGTAAAAAAACGTTTTGAAGATCAAAATATTGCAAGTAATAGACAGACATCAAAATACTGAGAATTATTTGCTGGCCCATAAAGCCACCTCAGATCAGAAATGTAATATTGAGTGTGAGATGAAAATTAAAAGTGGAATTGTTTCCTTTGTAACAAGTTGGGTGATATTCATCAGAGTGTTTGAGTGGCGAGAAATTTGCCTGAGACTTATCAGTGCATGGAAGAAATAATGCCAAAAGGAAACTCAAAATGAAAATGCCAGAGTCATGTTTTAGTTTTTCATTTCATTGTGCCTAAGAAACTGGAGGTAATCAAATCAATTAGTGGTTAGGTACTTAAAGGATGAGAGATATGAGGGCGTTTTATATGAAGGGAATATGAACCTTTGGTTTCTTCAATTGACGCAGCCAAGCCCGTTGGTATACTAAGAGTATAGAACTTTGCTTGCTGGGACAGATTTCAGTTTGGCCTCCAGAGAATTCAATGAATTTTAAAGTGTTGGGAAGTTAGGAACGACAGTGAGCCGTTCAGCCAGTCGACCTCTCCCTCAATTCAATGGGATTGTAATTGACTAAACACTTTAAAGAATTTTTGACATCCCATTGACAAAATCACATGTGTCATTGGCAAAATGAAGTCCACCAATCTTTAACTGAAACATACTCAAAGACTGAGTCTCCACAGCCGTTCGTGGTAGACAATCCCAAAGAATCAAGCTCTCCGGAAAACTCGACAGATAACGACACTCCAAGAGTTTAAAAAAAAGCCCTATTGATCTGAGGAGTTACAATCACTGTCAACTTACCACTGACATTTACTGTTTCCATTCGCAACAATATTTGCATTTCTAACCATAAATTTCAGTCCCAGCTCCATCATAAATGCAGAATGCAGCTGAAATAAATGTAATTTCTCTGTAATGCTGAACAGAAAACAAAGATCACATCCTGTGCATGAATATTTCATAATGGCTATTCCGAAGTGCCTGGCATATAATTAGTTGACTTTATTTTCGTTAATTCCATGTCATTGTTACAGTGATTGATGTGTACCAAATCAATGATCAGGTCTTCCCTCAGCTGGAGTGTACAGAATGTACACACACACAAATGTTTGAAATGTGAACCCAATGCAGTCCAGGCCAGTTAATTGGATAAAATCTAAATGCCCTGGAATAAACCAGATACCTGTTTGCCCAGCACAATCTTCACCCATCCCGCTTTGTACCTTCAGTCATCCTTGAAACAAAGAGAGGTGATTGGTTGCTTTCAGAACAAAAATGCAAGTCGAAAGTGCTGTTATCCCAACAATAGGTATTATAAGCACAGAAAGACTTGGGTCACAAGGTAAACTCAAATTGCACGATTAAATTGTTTATTTGAAACTTGAACCAATAGGGCAACAGAATACAGCCTCAGATAGTAATTCAAGCAACTTTACTTCCTTCGCTTATCAACAATACCTTCTAAAGCAGGGAAACGACTTTAGGATGCCCTTTACTCCTGCTTTCACTTTCAGCATAGAGTGTAGGTCAACTCTCAAACTCTGGCTTCACCCCGCGAAATTTCTTCTGCTTTCACTTGGTCGGCAGGTTAACATCGCTTTCAAAATTCATGCATGTGCTTCTCACTGAAAGTTGCAGCTTAATATCACTTTTCAAGCAACAGCCTGCTGTATGTCAATCGCATCATTAATTTTAGATTGCCCTATATTAGGTAGGATGTCTTGCTCATTGGTCTAGGGAACGAATGATTCAAGTCATTCATTTTTAACAGTGATGGATATTAAACGATGTCACATCTCACTATCTATCGACTCGTTATTAAAGTTGACGATTATTCTAATGGCTTGCTCAAGCAACATGCAAACTCATCGACATGCCTTTTGCAAGTACAGCCATCTCTTTGAATATTAAAACTTACAAGTACCACACCACTTGAAATTATTTTATTTTTCTATTCTTATGATCTATGCAATTAATTTCACATTCTCCACATTGCACTCCATCTCCAACTTTGATCCCTCATCACTTAACCAATCCATATCTCTTTGAACTTCCTGTTATTCTCCAATCGACTTGTGTTTCCAACCAGCTTTCTTCAAGTCACCAAAATGAAATGCACTGGTCTTTGTCTCAAGATCTTAGCCAATAAAATATATTGTACGTAGACCACCGAGCATTGACACTTCCAATGTCATCTTTCGACATAAAATCAGCATTTCTGAAAACACAGAAATCATTCAAACTGCACTGGAGAATCACATAAACGAATAAGGCTAGTTCTCAAGAATTGGGTTTGAAACCACAACCAGATGACATTGTCATATGCAGAGAATAATGTAGGCCACAATCGGTTGCAGAAACAAGGCCAGAAGAAGCGAACATGTATGAGTCTCAATCAAACAAGTTGCACTTCTGACAGACTTACGTTTTACAAAACGGTGACGATTAATGTAAAGCAATTGAGTAAAATTTTGCAGATCGGTTGCATTGGATTAGAAGTCAAGCTACACCCATGTCCATGAATGTTTACATTTTACCATTATAAGAGGTCTACTTAACTTTAATTCACATAAGAACATAACATAAGAACTCAAGAACTAGGAGCAGGAGTAGGCCGTCTGGCCCTTCGAAACTGCTTTGCCATTTAATAAGATCATGGTTTTATTTTTGTCAACTTGGATTCATTTACCCGCGCTCTCACCGTACCCCTTAATACCTTCATTGTTCAAAAAAAATCTATCTTAGCTTTAAAAGCGTTTACTGAAGTAACATCAACTGCTTCACTGGACAAGAAATTTCATAGATTTACAACTATCTGGGTGAAGAAGTTCCTTCTCAGTTCAGTCCAAAATCTGCTCTCTCTAATATTGAAGCTATGCCCTCTTGTCCTAGTTTCACCTGCCAGTAGAAACATCCTCGTTACTTCTATCTTATCTATTCCTTTCACAATTTTATATTTTTCTATAAAATCCCGCCCCCATTATTGTGAATTCCAATGAATATAATCCCAGTCTAGTCAGTCTCTTCTCATAAACCAACCCCTCAACTCCAGAATCAACAGAGTGAACCTCCTCTACATCCTCTCCAGTGCGAGTACATCCTTTCTCAAGTAAGGAGACCAAACTGCACGCAGTACACACAAAATATGATGGTGTCATTTGTGTATTCAGGCTTCTATTCTGAATGGTCAAAGACAAATTTCGCATTACAAGTGCAGCCTCATTTTAATCAATCCATCTTTGACTGTAACGTTCTTTCATTTTCTTGACACTATCCAAATACTTCGTTTATCGATGTATTTGTGATTAGATGAAATTATTGATGTTGATAGCTTATGACATACATGAATATATATAAGCATACAATGATGCACGGTGAAGCATTATTGCCTCGATGAATCGATAAATTGAAATTTGTCCAAATAAATAGACACACTCTTTATTCCAGACTTTTGATGAAACAATTGTTATTTTCGGTCATGTTGCTTTCTGATATGAATAGAATAATTTTGGCTGTATTGGCATAAACATATCAAGACCAGGTCCTCAAAAACATTGTGAAGATATGAGACAAGATTGAAAAGTTACATTCACAATATCTTTAATAGAGTGATATGTACTTCTTGTCAGATGTGGGAGTTTAAAGAGAGTTTAAGGGTTACTGCGGATTATATCTGCCATAAATGCTGTTGGCTGTGAATCTTATCAGATCGAATGGATCGGTTGGAGAGACAGTTAGAAGCAATGAGCAATTTGCAACAGCAACAGTATGTGATGTGTGGCAGTTATAGGATGGGGGGAAGTCTCAGATATAGTCACATCGATGGGTTAACTCCAAGAAAGATAGGCAGCTCGTGCAGGGGTCTTTTGTAGATATACCCATTTCAAACAGGTATGCTGTTTTGGGAAATGTAGGGGGTGATGGGTTCTCAAAGGAACGTAGCACGAGCAGCCAAGTTTCTAGTATTGAGACTGGCTCTAATGCAACGAGGGGTACGTCGGGTTGCAAGAGATCAATTGTAATCGGGAACTCTTTAGTCCGAGGTACAGGCAGACGTTTCTGTGGCCAGCTGCGTGGTGTGTTGCTTCCCTGGTGCCAGGATAAAGGATGACTCAGGGTGCAGATTGTTCTCACAGGGGACAGGGGAAAGCAAGAGGTCATTGTCGACATTGGAATCAATGACATAGGAAGGGAAATGGTTGAGATTTTGAAGGGAGATTACAGAGAGTTAGGCAGAAATTTAAAAAGGAGGTCCTCGAGAGTAGTAATATCTGGATTACTCCCGGTGCAACGAGCCAGTGAGGGCAGGAATAGAAGGATAGAGCCGATGAATGCATGGCTAAGGAGGTGGTGTATGGGAGAATGATTCACATTTTGGATCATTTGAATCTCTTTTGAGGTAGAAGTGACCTGTACAAGAAGGACGGATTGCAGCTAAATTGGAAGGAACTAATATACTGGCAGGGAGATTTGCTAGAGCTGCTCGAGAGGATTTAAAATAGCAAGGTGCGGGGCGGGAGGGGTGGGGGATGGGGACCCAGGGAGATAGTGAGAAAGAGGTCAACTGAGACTGGTACAGTTGAGAACATAAGCGAGTCAAACAGTCAGGGCAGGCAGGGACAAGGAAGGACAAAGAAACTGCATTTATTTCAATGCAAGGGGCCTAACAGGGAAGGCAGACGAACTCAGGGTATGGTTAGGAACATGGGACTGGGATATCATAGCAATTACAGAAACATGGCTCAGGGATGGGGAGAACTGGCAGTTTAATGTTCCAGGATACAAATGCTACAGGAAGGATATAAAGGGAGGCAAGAGAGGAGTGGGAGTGGCATTATTGATAGGGGATAGCATTACAGCTGTGCTGAGGGAGGATATTCCCGGAAAAACATCCAGGGAAGTTATTTGGGTGGAACAGAGAAATAAGAAAGGGATGATAACCTTATTTGGATTGGATTGTATTATAGATCTCCTCATACTCAGAGAGAAATTGAGAAACAAACTTATAAGAAGGTCTCAGCTATCTTTAAGAATAATAGGTGGTTATGGAAGGGGATTTTAACGTTTCAAACATAGACTGGGACTGCCATAATGTTAAGGTTTAGATAGAGATGAATTTGTTAAGTGTGCACAAGACAATTTTCTGATGCAGTACGTGGATGTACCGACTACAGAAGGTGCATACTTGACCTACACTTGGGAAATAAGGCAGGGCAGGTGACTGAGGTGTCAGTGGGGGAGCACTTTGGGGCTAGCGACAATAATTATATTAGATTTAAAATGGTGATGCAAAAGGATTGACCAGATCTAAACGTTGACGTTCTAATTTGGAGAAAGGGCAATTTTGACGGTATTAGGCAAGAACTTTCGAAAGCTGATTGGGGACAGATGTTTGCAGGTAAAGGGACGGCTGGAAAATAGGAAGCCTTCAGAAGTGAGATAACAAGAATCCAGAAAAAGTATATTCCTGTTAGGGTGAAAGGAAAGGCTGGTAGGTATAGGGAATGTTGGATGACTAAAGCAATTGAGGATATGGTTAAGAAAAAGAAGGAAGCATGTGTAAGGTATAGACAGGAGAGATCGAGTGAATCCTTAGAAGAGTATAAAGGAGGTAGGAGTATGCTTAAAAGGGAAATCAGGAGGGCAAAAAGGGGACATGAGATACCTTTGGCAAATAGAATTAAGGAGAATCCAAAGGGTTTTTATAAATACATTAAGGACAAAAGGGTAACTAGGGAGAGAATAGGGTCCCTCAAAGATCAACGAGGTAAAAACAATGACTGCAGATGCTGGAAACCAGATTCTGGATCAGTGGTGCTGGAAGAGCACAGCAATTCAGGCAGCATCCGAGGACAGGCAAAATCGACGTTTCGGGCAAAAGCCCTTCATCAGGAATAAAGGCAGAGAGCCTGAAGCGTGGAGAGATAAGCTAGAGGAGGGTGGGGGTGGGGAGAGAGTGGCATAGAGTACAATAGGTCAGTGGAGAGGGAGATGAAGGTGATAGGTCAGGGAGGAGAGGGTGGAGTGGATAGGTGGAAAAGGAGCTGGGCAGGTCGGACAAGTCCGGACAGGTCAGGGGATCGAGTTGCTGGAGGTTAGAAGCTAGGATGAGGTGGGGGAAGGGGAAATGAGGAAACTGTTGAAAACCACATTGATGCCCTGGGGTTGAAGTGTTCCGAGGCGGAAGATGAGGCGTTCTTCCTCCAGGCATCTGGTGGTGAGGGAGCGGCGGTGGAGGAGGCCCAGCACCTCCATATCCTCGGCAGAGTGGGAGGGGGAGTTGAAATGTTGAGCCACTGGGCGATTTGGTTGATTGGTGCGGGTGTCTCGGAGATGTTCCCTAAAGCGCTCTGCTAGGAGGCGCCCAGTCTCCCCAATGTAGAGGAGACCGCATCGGGAGCAACGGATACAATAGATGATATTAGTGGATGTGCAGGTAAAACTTTGATGGATGTGGAAAGCTCCTTTGGGGCCTTGGATAGAGGTGAGGGACGAGGTGTGGGCGCAGGTTTTACAGTTCCTGCGGTGGCAGGGGAAAGTGCCAGGATGGGAGGGTGGGTCGTAGGGGGGCGTGGACCTGACCAGGTAGTCACGGAGGTTACGGTCTTTGCGGAAGGCGGAGAGGGGTGGGGAGGGAAATATATCCCTGGTGGTGGGGTCTGTTTGGAGGTGGCGGAAATGTCGGCGGATGATTTGGTTTATGCGAAGGTTGGTAGGATGGAAGGTGAGCACCAGGGGCGTTTTGTCCTTGTTGCGGTTGGAGGGGTTGGGTCTGAGGGCGGAGGTGCGGGATGTGGATGAGATGCGTTGGAGGGCATCTTTAACCACGTGGGAAGGGAAATTGCGGTCTCTAAAGAAGGAGGCCATCTGGTGTGTTCTATGGTGGAACCGCTCCTCCTGGGAGCAGATACGGCGGAGGCGGAGGAATTGGGAATACGGGATGGCATTTTTGCAAGAGGTAGGGTGGGAAGAGGTGTAATCCAGGTAGCTGTGGGAGTCGGTGAGTTTGTAGAAGATGTCAGTGTCAAGTCGGTCGTCACTGATGGAGATGGAGAGGTCCAGGAAGGGGAGGGAGGTGTCAGAGATGGTCCAGGTAAATTTAAGGTCAGGGTGGAATGTGTTGGTGAAGTTGATGAATTGCTCAACCTCCTCACGGGAGCACGAGGTGGCGCCAATGCAGTCATCAATGTAGTGGAGGAAGAGGTGGGGAGTGGTGCCGGTGTAATTACGGAAGATCAACTGCTCTACGTAGCCAACAAAGAGACAGGCATAGCTGGGGCCCATACGTGTGCCCATGGCTACTCCTTTGGTCTGGAGGAAGTGGGAGGATTCAAAGGAGAAATTGTTAAGGGTGAGGATCAGCAAGGCGGTCTTTGTGTGGAGCTGCAGAAAATGGGGAAGATACTAAATGAGTATTTTGCATCAGTATTTACTGTGGAAAAGAAGATGGAAGATATAGTCTGTAAGGAAATGAATGGTGACATCTTGTAAAATGCCCATATTTCAGAGGAGGAAGTGCTGAATGTCTTGAAATGCATAAAGTTGGATAAATCCCCAGGACCTGATCAGGTGCACCCGAGAACTCTGTGGGAAGCTAGGGAAGCGATTGCTGGGCCTCTTGCTGAGATATTTGCATCATTGATAGCCACAGGTGAGGTGCTGGAAGACTGGAGGTTGGCTAACGTGGTGCCACTGCTTAAGAAGAGTGGTCAGGACAAGCCAGGGAACTATAGGCCAGTGAGCCTGACGTCGGAAGTGGGCAAGTTGTTGGAGGGAGTCCTGAGGGATAGGATGTACATGTATTTGGAAAGGCAAGGACTGATTAGGGATAGTCAACATGGCTTTGTGCGTGGGAAATCATGTCTCACAAACTTGATTGTGTTTTTGAGTAAGTAACAAAGAAGGATTGATGAGGGCAGAGTAGTAGATGTAATCTATATGGATTTCAGTAAGGCATTCGACAAGATTCCCCATGGAAGACTGACTAGCAAGGTTAGATCTCATGGAATACAGGGAGAACTAGCCATTAGGATACAGAACTGGCTCAAAAGGTAGCAGACCGAGGGTGGTGGTGGAGGGTTGATTTTCAGACTGGAGGCCTGTGACCAGTGGAGTGCCACAAGGATCAGTGCTGGGTCCTCTACTTTTTGTCATTTACATAAATGAATTGGATGTGAGCATAAGAGGTACAGTTAGTAAGTTTGCAGATGACACCAAAATTGGAGGTGGAGTGGACAGCGAAGAGGGTTACCTGAGAGTACAACAGGATCTTGACCAGATGAGCCAATGGGCTGAGAAGTGGCAGATAGAGTTTAATTCAGATAAATGCGAGGTGCTGCATTTTGGGAAAGCAAATCTTAGCAGGACTTATGCACGTAATAGTAAGGTCCTAGGTAGTGTTGATGAACAAAAAGACCTTGGAGTGCAGGTTCATAGCTCCTTGAAAGTGAAGTCGCAGGTAGATAGGATAGTGAAGGAGGCGTTTGGTATGCTTTCCTTTATTGGTCAGAGTATTAAGTACAGGAGTCGGAGGTCATGGTGTGGCTGAACAGGACATTGATTTGGCCACTGTTGAAGTATTGCGTGCAAATCTGGTCTCCTTCCGATCGGAAACATGTTGTGAAACTTGAAAGGGTTCAGAAACGATTTACAAGGAGGTGGTCAAGGTTGGAGGATTTGAGCTATAGGGAGAGGCTGAACAGGCTGGGGCTGTTTTCCTTGGAGCGTCGGAGGCTAAGGGGACCTTATAGAGGTTTACAAAATTGTGAGGCGCATGGATCGGGTAAATAGGCAAAGTCTTTTCCCTGGGGTCGGGGAGTCCAGACCTAGAGGGCATAGGTTTAGGGTGAGAGGGGAAAGATATAAAAGAGACCTAAGGGGCAACTTTTTCGCACAGAGGGTGGTACCTGTACGGAATGAGCTGCCAGAGGAAGTGGTGGAGGCTGGTACAATTGCAACATTTAAGAGGAATTTGGATGGGTATATGAATAGGAAAGGTTTGGAGGGATACGGGCCGGGTGCTGACAGGTGGTACTAGATTGGTTTGGATATCTGGTTGGCATGGACCGGTTGGACCAAAGGATCTGCTTCCATGCTGTACATCTCTATGACTCTATGACTCTATAAGATTATGATACTTAACAAAATAGGGAACATGGGCTTTTGGAAGGATTGACAAAGTACACAGAGGGACTGATCACTGTGTGTATATACAGAGTGACTGCTCATGGTGTGTATGTACAGAGGGACTGATCACAGTGTGTGTATACAGAGGGACTGATCACAGTGTGTGTATACAGAGGGACTGATCACAGTGTCTGTACAGACGGACTGATCACAGTGTGTGTACACAGAGGGGCTGATCACAGTGTGTGTATACAGAGGGGCTGATCACAGTATCTGTATACAGAGGGGCTGATCGCAGTGTGTGTATATACAGAGGGACTGATCAGAGTGCGTATATTCAGAGGGACTGATCACAGTATGTGTACACAAAAGGACTGATCACAGTATGTGTATACAGATGGGTTGATCACAGTGTGTGTATACAGAGGGACTGATCACAGTGTGTGTGCAGGTGTGAGACAAAGTGAGAGATAAGAGGTGTACAAACCTTTATTCAGCTTCCACCATCAGGAATAAAGGAAACAGCAGGGTGGCCAGTAGCAACCAGTGCCCTTCCCATCAAAGGCAGTGTTACAGTGATCAAAAATAGGATGGGAAGGGATTAAATGACAAAGTTTTTCACTGTGCCTTAGTAAACGTGACAATAAATTCAATTCAATCCCATCCTTCCACAGTCGTATCACATCAGTACACAGCATCCTCATAGGAAGCGTATGAAATGCATCATTGCAAGAGGCTCTGTCAACAAGCCTATCAACAAAGACGGCATTAATTCGCACGCAGCAGGCTCTGTGGTGCGTTGGACTTCTAACCTGAGGTTGTTGAAGGCATTCAAAGGTCGTGGGTTCGAGTCCGACCGGAGTTGGGGTTTAAAGCTGCATTCTTGTGGGTGTGACTCTATTTTTCCTGCAGCCTAGGGTCAGGGGAGTCAAGGTACCCTAGACCAGAGGCTGAGCGACTGCGATATGTCCTGTCTCTCGGGTAACATAGTTACTCAGTAGTTAGCACTGCTGCCTGACAGCTTTAGGGTCCCAGGTTTGATTACAGCATTGGACGACTGTCTGCGTGGAGTTTGCCCATTCTCCGCGTCCTCCAGTTTCCTCCCAGAGTCCAAAAATGCGCAGGTCAGGTGAATTGACCATTGTGTTTGGTGTATTATTCAGAGGGAAATGGGTCTGGGTGGGTTAGTCTTCAGAGGGTCGGTGTGGACTGGTTGGGCTGAAGGGCCTGTTTCCACACTGTAGCGAATTTAATCATAATCGCGTTCAAAAAGTCTTTAATTGTCTATAATTCTTGAAACACGGTTCTAAGAACTGACATATGGGCCTATCTTTACATACTTCTGCAAGCCATGTCTAAGCAGATTTCCTACTGGAAAAGACATCAAAATGAAGTCTGTTAACAGAGCATGAATGGTTTCTATCTGATAGGTTATGTGGGACAAATGGTTCCCAAATGAGTACGATGTTGTAGGAAATAAGACTAAGGTCACGGAAACATTCATTAAGAAGGATAAACTGCCCCTTCATTCTCTAAAGATTTGAAACATTGTACAATAATGTCTTAATTATCATTAAAAATGACTTTTGGATATCAGAACGTCATTTCTCTGTATCGTTTGGATTCTGCGTACATTTGTGATATTGAATGCAGTTCTGGTCGCCATATTATCAAAAGGATGTACAGTGCAGGCTTTGGACAGTGTGCAAAAGAGATTAGCTGCAAGTAGATTAGCTGTAAGTAGAGCTTGAACAAACTCGGATTGTCCTCCACAGAATACCAGGGGCTGAGTGACGACCTCATAGAAGCATAACTATGAGAGGAATGGATTGGGTGGATAAAAAGAGTTTTCTTTCCAGGGTGGAAATACCAAATGATATGAATCATAAATTTAAGGGTGGGTGGGGCGGGGGGGAACGTTTAAGGCATATGTGTGGCAAGATTGCTTTTTTATGCAAAGGTTGATACATGACTGGAATACGCAGCCAGGAGTGATGGTCGAAGCACATGTAATAGCAACATTTAAGATGCATTTAGTTAAATACATAAACAGGCAGGGAAAAGATGGATATGGACTGAGTCAGAACAGGACCACTCATGCAGAAAATAATTAGTCCAAAATGTCATTCTACCCATTTCATGCTAGTTACCTTTGTGTCTCTGAGTATACCCAGCTATCTTTTGTTCAGTCAGGATGACAATCTGGACGCCTCCCAAGAGGGTCCTCTCGGTTTTGAAACCTGTCAAAAGAATTACGGTCTATTTAAAGCAAGGTTACCAGTTCAATGAAATAAGGCAGCCTGGCGCAGATTTGTCCAGCAACACAGAAGTTAAAAGCTTCTGTGTTCTGTGAAGAAATTGCGCAATTACAATGGAACAATAAGCATTTTATATTTTTTTAATAGACAGTGCAACCTTAATTTCAAGGAAAAAACCAATGAAATGTAATAAGGTGACATGATTGAGAGCAGGTTAATCCAATTATGTTTCATGGGGGACAGTATTGTCTTACGCACATCATCATCTCATACTCGCTGTTCAAGGATACTTCGGGTGGTCAGGTACTGTTTTATGATTCATATTACGAAGACTCCATTGTCTGCTTTATCTTCTAATTCAGCTAACTCAGCAAAACAGAAATGCAGATTCCAGTCATTTTAGCACAGTGTTAACTTATAACTTGACACTGTTTTGTTGTTTTAGTTTAAATTGAAAAGACGTTTAGTGCTTACTAAAAGCTTACATACACTTGTCGCTCCTGACAGCAACATAATTCCAAATTTTAGATTTTCATTTCCCCCCCTTTGGACATTCCGTGACCACACCATAAATGTGAAGGCACGGATCAAATTAATCCAATTGGATGGCAGCCAAAGACTGCCATATTTCCACCTCCTCTGGGGAGGGACCAAGGGCAGGCAATGAAACCTCCTCATCTTCATCTAAGTGGAAAAGAAGCATTTTCTGGATGGAACCAATGCTGTAAATAGAAGCGAATATTTTAGCAATCATACACTAAACAATAGCAATGCCAACAAAAAGACCAACTGAAACAATGGCAGCTTACATAGCCATATTGATCAGCCAGTTGTACCATGAGCCAAAACTCCAATCTCCCATCCTGCTCCTTCAGTCATTTAGCTGACGAAGGTGCAGCTGTTATTTACATGCCTGGTAATATTTTCGATGAGGTCAGTGATCCCTATGATTCACTTATCTTTGACTATGGCGCAAACTCCACTTTCTTTTGCAAGTATGTAATCGGGGGCATGCCGGTTTTTGGGGTAAACAGGTGCAATTCTGAAAGCTCCTGTTAAGGCAGCTGTCTCATTACCCAAGCGAGTGAGACCACAAATGAGATAATTACGGTTTTGATGGCTAATGATTCCCAGAGATTCTCATACAGAAAAAAAAAACACTCAGAAATGTTCAGTGGCCCCCAAAGTCCCTGAACTCCTCCAATCCACGCAGAACTCAGGGCAGACCGAACGCCTGACAGGGAAATTCCAGACTCTCTGCCAGGCAATTGGACAGGGAATTAGGGCTGGTAAAAAAAATTGTTCCCACGGCTGCGGCACAAGGAGCACTCATTTCATTCAGGACAAGGTAGTTAGTTGCCCCACGATGGCTGAACAAATGACAACTAGGTTCAACATAAATAATATAGGGACCCTCTCAATAAGCAGTGGGCCCACCCCTGTGACCCCATGGAGCATCTGGACGGTCCATGCCCACACAGCATGGTCCTGAGCACCTAGGGCAAAAGCCATCCAACAGAACGAGTTGGGACTTCCAGAACGAGATGTGGTTACCATCCCAGAATGGTTGCCTCTACCCTACAACTGGGAAGATGCGGGTGCTACCAGGGGGTCCCATAATGAAGGTGCGTGCTACCACCCACCCGACAAAGGGACTGAACACCAGTGACAACAGAGACACACTCCATCCCAAGGCTTATGCATGAGACGTGATGTCCTCCAGGGGAGCAGAGACTGATGCATTTGATGATAGCACACGGGATAGTCCATGTCACGTTTACATAAGTGCACCCCCATCCCTTACCATTGTAGCAATTCGGATAGGCTATCCCAGATTTATTGGAGAAAGTCCATAAACAACTAATAGCTGGAGATAGATAATAATCAAAAGAAATATTATGTCCCTTTTGTATTCAGGAGGGGAAAAGGGGTCAGGGAGTCTTTTGCTGACGTAAAGGCGCAACAAACCACTTCATCCTTGCCAAATATTTTATTGTGTCTTTGGAGAAACAAATTGTTAGTGAACAATAACATTTCCCCTTCTTCTCTTTTGCGGTGTGACCTATTTGAATGGGGGCCAGGTTCGCCCATAGTACAACTGAAACCAAACTGGCACACAACACCTTGGCAGGGTAAAGATCATTGAGGCTTGTTTGGTAAATGGATTGATCGATCTTGTTGATATAGTTGACCACTGCGACAGTCATCTTGGGTAACGTTCCACGCATCGAAGGAATCAGTCTCTTGGCATACAAGGACATCTTCTTGGCATAGATGGTACACAGTCTCTGGTTGTTCAGGATCACGCAGATAGGTGGTCCCTTCTTGTACACTAATTCTGACAATGGCAAGTCTGTATAGCGGGGTGAGTTTGATCCTGATCCTAGTAATCATTTCTGAAACAAGGGTTAGGATATTGAACGCAGAAGGAAGGTTATTGTTTGAAAAAGGCAGTTATAGCCTAATAGTCTAGTACCGATTCCTCTCTCAATTCCCTTTCATTCTCATCACCTCCATTATCTCCCCGTTTTTGAGGGGGTGTTGCAATGACCTTACAATGATAGAGGTGGACCCAGACAGAACGCCCAGTGACTTTAACAACAGTTGGTGTAGTGAGGAGGACTTGAAAGGGTTCTTCCAATCGAGGTTGGAGGCTGTGGCCTGTCTAAGTCTTGATGAGGACAAATGAGCCTGGCTCAACAGTTGGAACACCGTCAAGGGAGGGGAGTTTTGCGTGAGCAGCATGTACTCGGGAATAAAACACTCGCAAAATTTTATTTAGGGAGGAGACATAGGAGGACATGTCTTCAGCCATGTGGTGAAAGTGAATGGGGCAGTGGCATCATTCCAAGGTGTGAAAAAGGCTCGGCCATAAACTATTTCGGCAGGGGATAAACGAGTTCTATCAGCAGGAGTGCAGCGGAGGTGAAACAGAACCAGAGGTGATAATTTAACACTAAAAAGGCCTGTCTCTGAAGTCAATTTGGCGAATTTAGTTTTCAGAGTCTGATTACAAGGCTCCACAAGACCTGCAGCTTGGATAAGCACAATGGAGTTGGCAGTGGATGCCGAAATGTGATCATAATTTCTCATTTATGTCATCAATAAAATGAGGACTATTGTCAGAAGACAGACAGAGGGGAATACCAAAGCGGGGAATAATCTCCTTAAGTGGGAAACTCACAACAGTTTTGGCAGCAGTATTAGAAGTAGGATAAACTTCAACCCATTTAGAAAAAACAGCAACAATAACTAAAACATACTTATACTTTTGACACTTTTGTAACTCAAAGAAGTCAAGTTGATGGGTTTGAAAGGGGCCCTCGGGAAGCATGTCTGTCCCACAGGGCAAGGAATACCCTTGGATTGTGTTCATGGCAGGTGAGGCATCCATCACTGACTCGTTGGGCCATCTGCTGGAGGCGTGGTGCCACCAAGTGGTTAAAAGTAGGTCAGACATTGAGCGAGCGCCACAGTGTGGAACATTATGAAGACAATCAACTACCAAAAAGCAAAAGCAGGCATACAAATCTGTCCAGCTGGAGTGGTCCATAGTTTAGTAACAGAATTACAATAACAGCTGGTTTTGGACCACAACTGCCTTTCAGACTCAGGGCTGACCCTCTGTAAGACACCAGCATCTTGAATGGTTGGCATTAGTTTATCCGAGGTAGCCCCACTCTTGTGAGAGCTTTCAGTCTGACTCATCATTTTAGGCACAATGATAAGACAGTTGCAAGAGGCATGTTTTGCAGCCTCATTATCAGCACGGTTACCAAAATCAACAGGGGATTGGCCAGTAGCATGGGCAGTACATTTGACGCAAGTTAGGCAGAATTGGAGGAGGTGGCGATAGCAGAGGTCGCAGCAGCACATAAGAACACCATTCACCTAAATGTGAATTTTCATTGTCTCCTGCGCTTAAAACAAAACCAACCATCGAACTGCACAGTTCTGTTTGATTACCACCCACTAGTGACTTTTCCTTTTGTTCCTGTTGGCACTTAACTCGAGCACATTCGTTTTTGAGGACCTCGATAGATTTCATGGTACCATCAGTGGTTAATTCAATCCCCCAATTTAGTGGCCGTATCCTGACATGAACATAAAATTGATTCCTTGTAGCTTTCATCACAAAATTGTCGCCAAAGTTTAATTAGTTCCTTGGTCTTGGGCCCCGTGTTTCGCTGCCAAATCAATTGCTGGGCTGATTTCACCAGTTGTATACATTTAGGGCCACCTAGTGGCCACTGCTCATCACCCAATGCTTTATTTAAGGCACCAGAAAGTTTTCAAAAATCCTCAGATTTTTCCAGAAATTTTTCATATATTTTCACCAACATTGAAGATGGAACTTGCGTCTTATTTAAATCATTTGCCATGTTTATTCAACCTTCCTTTTACAGTACCAACTCAAACTTTTATTATTCAACAGTCTGACTTCCTTCTTCATTTTCCAAACCTTCAAAACATTCATTATGAAATATCGCAATACTTTCTTTTTCATATTTAGTTATTACTTTAGACAACGCCAATCCAACCAAACCAGGCTTTCTCAACTCTGAGAACGTTCTCAACCTTCTCGCTACTTTTTAAAGTGGTGTTCCCAATTTCGGAAGTCCTCGACTTCGATCACTGTATAAAAAGGTCGGAGTTCCCAACTTCTGAAGTCCTCGACTTCAATCACTCTATATAAAAATATCGGAGTTCCCAATTCCGGAAGTTCTCAACTTCAGTCACTCTATAAAAAAGGTCGCAGTTCCCAACTCCTGAAGTCCGCGACTTCAATAACTCTTTTTTTAAATAGAGTTCAATCATGAGGCAATGAGACACATCACTGACAATGTGTAAAAGAATAAAACCAAAGATCCAGCCAATTAATTTTGATTTTGTGATTCAGGATATTACAATTAAATATTAAAAATAATAAATAAAATAATCATTATCTGTAATCAGAGGAGGAAACTGAACAAGTGACTAAGACATTTTAAAAGTCATCGATTTAAATTGGAAACTCATTTATTCGGCATTCAATATTTAAAATGTATACAGTTTCCAACTTTGAAATCCATAATAATTACCTGGTTCTAGTTCCTTAATTTAACTCCAAGATTAGGTTCCTTAAGTGGTCCTGACCAGTCATTGCTCATTTACAATGCTGTAGGCCATGAAATGACTGCAACTGCCTTAAAAGGTCTTGTCTACTAACACGTTAACAAAAAGAAACTTCTAATGAACGAATAATGGCCGAATCCAAAGGCACAGACATATTAATTTTGTTACATGATTTATCACAACCTAATGTTGAACTGAAACTTCAATTGTCATTGAGGGAGGGGACTCCCTCAATCAGGCTACGACTGGCCTTACCAATAATCACCAATGAAACACAACAGTCTTAGAATTAAGTGGGAACAAATGAATCTGAAACAGAAAAAGTGTTATAAGGTTGTTTTCCTCAGTATTAAACTGATTTGAAATTAAATGAGTTTGGTTTTCATGTAAGGATAAAAGAGATTAGTTAGAAACTGACAGTCGGACAGTAATGGCCTGTAAGAAGAACAGAAGTTAATATTTCATTTCATAGGATCGTTAACCCTAAAACAAATTATGTTATATTTACAAAATGCAAATTAGATTCAAAACAGGGAATAAAACGCAAACATTGACTCACCAACAAACAAATGTGCATTCAAACAGAATCATATAGGGTTAAACCTTCTGCAAGCTGTAGGGGATCTCTCTCTCTCTCTCTCTCTCTCTCTCTCTCATACACACACACACACACACACACACACACACACACACACACACACACACACACACACACACACACACACACACACACACACACACACACACACACACACACACACACACACACACACACACACACACAAAAAAACATATCTCAGTTTCTTTAGCCTTTGCCCATTCCTCCCCTGCAAGGGCGATGAGGCCCCCACACTCCAGAGCAGCCCACACCAGAGAGCCTAGTTCCACAAATTCTGGCTGTGGCACACAGACGCCCGACCAAGTATGAAAAATCCAAACACCTCTCAGCCGTTCCATCTGCAATTCCAACAATAACCTCAAGGCAAGTCTCATTCGCCCACAACCCAGTGGAAACACAACAGAGTCTCCAACAACCGCCCAACGAGTCCAGTCTGCCAAATTCATTAAAGTCTGGATATCCTGAAGCAAGGAAGTATAATTACAGTAGATTTGTACTAGCCTATTAAAACTAATGTTGGGCACTCGAACGGATAGGGGGCATCTTGAAGCATGACGCGGACCTCAGCGTGGGTCCAGGGCTTATCAAATGGGGTTTCACCTGTCATAACCTTGGGGCAACAAGTTCTCTATCACTAATTTTGTGACTCTTAAGATGTTTTCGTCAGAACTTGTGTACGGACACTCGGACCCTGTTGATAACTCACACTAGTATCTTGTGGCTGAGTAGCAAGAATTGTATCAGCAGTTTTGTCCCTCGCCAGCTTTCTTTTTTTTTTACACGACAAAGGCATCAACCACCCTTCATATTTCATAAACAAAGAACAAACACCAAAACGAGCAGATAAAAAAACAAAAAGCAACAAAGCAAGACAAGACAAGCCCAACAGATACGACAGAAATTAACTCGACACAAAACTTCCACTAATCAACAGCCTGACAACGAACAACAAGACTAGTGATTTCTGAGAACTTTCTCAACATTCTAAATCCCTGACAGTTTTGTTATATCGCGATAGTTCTTTATTTTACAGAACAATTTAAGTATCAATTTAAACAATGCCAATCCGACCGAATCTTATTGCTCTATTTCCTTTACTCATAGGACTCCGCCAGATCCCATTTATCTCTTTTTCTTATTTTCTCGAGACTGATCCTTTTAGGGCTGGACTGAGATCATGGGCAGCGAGGGGTCAGGTCAACCACTACCTGATTGAGACGAAAACCAGACGGATATGAGAAAAACCCACGTCTGGGTGACCGATTCTTCAACACTCAATAGTGAAGAACTCAAGGCTCTTACACCACTGTCCATAATCAGTCCGTGCCGTATCCAAGTCACAGGCACTTTACGAAGATCTGGACCCCTCCCAAAAGGGGCCTCTCCGTTTCGAGACGTGTCAAAAGAATCTCTAGGATTACGGTCTATTTAAAGCAAGGTTACTAGTTTAATGAAATAAGGCAGATTTAAGGCGCAGATTTGTTCAACAACACTAAAGTTAAAAGCTTCTGTGTTCTGTGAAGAAATTGCGCAATTACAATGGCACAATAAGCATTTTATATGTTTTTTAAGAGACAGTGCAACCTTAATTTCAAGGAAAAAAAACAATGAAATGTAATAAGGTGACATGATTGAGAGCAGGTTAATCCAATGATATTTCCTGGGAAGCAGTATTGTCTGAGCATATCATCGTTTCATACTCGCAGTTCAAGGTTAGTTCGGGTGGTCAGTTAATGTCTTATGATTCATATTATGAAGACTCCATTGTCTGCTTTATCTTCTAATTCAGCTAGCTCAGCAAAGCAGAAATGCAGGTTCCAATCATTTTAGCACAGTGTTAACTTATAACTTAAAGCCGTTTTGCTGTGTTACTTTAAATTAAAAAGCCATTTTGTGGTTAATAAAAGCTTATATACACTTGTTGCTCCTGACAGCAGCCTAAATCCAAATTTTATATCCTCAAGGATTTTGACTGACATTTGAGGCTGATGCTTAATTTCATGTCAGACACAAGGCAGGTTTGGTCTATGTCTATCATGCACCAGTTTCAAGAGACCAAATGACCATTTCATGTTCCCGTTTTACTTTTGCTCATTAAATAAATATGTTATCAATTCCAACATAATTTGAGTAATTGTGTCTGGAAATTCAACACACGAAAATAGTGCAGAATCATTATCTGTGTTGAAGTTGGACGTGTAAATATGAACACTCAGTTAAGAATTAAATAGCTGAAATAGCAAGAATCGAAAAGCAGAAAATAAAAATAAATCAGGTGGATTTTAATTTGCATTGATCTGCTGAAACATCTTGCCAAATACTCTTTACAATGTGTGGAACATTCTATTATAAGCTGATGTTTATTCCCAAATCCAGTGCACAAAAGTTTTGATTTGATAAGATTCTATCACCAACTCAATGGTCCATTAACTATCACATCAATATGTTTTGTTCAAGTTCGGTCAAAGTTTAGGAAATCTAAAGATTTATCAACCTTTGCAAATCAACTCACAAACAGACTCTTACACATGTACACTTATATTAACGGGTTTTCTAACGCACTGACAAACTACCTTTGTGATATAAAAAAAAAGGTTTATAGCTTTGCAAGATTCAAATTATTTACAGGACAGCAATAAATTGGTCAATATACCAGGCATATTCCAGCGATAATGTTTAAGACAAGACTCCAGTGGCCCTTTTTTCACCTTTTGTTTTTAAGTTTCATTCCACTGTTTGTTTGTCCAGGTTTCCCACCAAGTATCTCGGCTTTATCCCTCAACTGCTCCATCTGTTGACAATGTAATTGGCCATGCTAAATTGCCTGTAGTGTTTGGTAGGTGTAGGGGAATGGGTCTGGGTGGGTTGCTCTTCGGAGGGTCGGTGTGGACTTGTTGGGCCAAAGGGCCTGTTTCCACACTGTAAGTAATCTAATCTAATCTAATCTAATCTAATCTAATTATTCCGTGACAAAGAACTTTACCTCGATATCGCTCATGCATTTATTCCTGATTTTAATTCATTAGTACTGCCCGATCTTGTGGTTTAGTGGCAATGACAAAACCCTCTGCAGGACGGGATTTTCTACCTTGTAAACAATTGTTTTGCTGAGAGAGAAAGCCGCTTTATAATCTTCCTATACAAATAACCTGTGTTTTCATATCTTCACAGTATACAGTCATCAGCAAATGATCAGTTTGATCTTTAGCAAATATTACAAACGTTATGTTATCCACGTTGGTTTGTTCAATTAACTCATTAAGAATTGCTCGTGTCACTTTGGAAAAATGCTTCTTTCATCTTTAATAAACTTTGGTATACAATGTTCCTTGCTTTCTCTGTTCACCACTTCTATGTTAACCAACAAGTATACGATTGTGTTTTTGTACCATTCCATGGCAATCACAGATTCTACTGATGAATATTCCAAATTAGGACACCTGATTCACTGCGTCTGTTTTATACAAAACTTCAGATTTTCGATAATTATTGAAACAGTTTAGTTCATTACTGCTGGGTTAAAATATTCATTCCTTCAATCTGAAACAAACAGCTTAAAAATCCTAATCTTTCCATTTATTAGACCCTCATCAAGTTCTCACATATTTGATCCTTATTTCATTCTAAATCACTTTCATCTTTGCTAATCCAGTAAATATTTATGGCCATATCATTAATAAGGTATACAAGTTTGTACACATTACATTAAGTGTAATACCACTGATGTTGTGGAAAGTTACAATAAGATCTTCTTTCATTTGTACAGAATCGTCATCGTCACGCAAGGCTACATTCCATTTTCCAATCTAATTGCATACATGTTAACTGTTATTCCTAAACGAGGACATCCAGCCTGATGCTGCTTTGTCATACTGATCAGATTCCACATTCAACTCGAGTTTACTCTTTTCATACAATCATCGAATCCCCACAGTGTGGAAACAGGCCATTGGGCCAACAAATCCACACTGACCCTCCGAAAAGCTTCCCACCCAGACCCATTCCCTTACCCTATTACTCTACATTTTTCCCATGCCTAATGCACCTAACCTAGACATCTCTGAACTCTATGAGAAAGTTATCAAAGCCAATTCACCTCACCTGCACATCTTTGGACTGTGGGGAAAAAATGGAGCAGCCGGAGTAAACCCACACAGACATGGAGAGAATGTGCAAACTCTACACAGATCATCGCCCGAGGCTAGAATCAAATGCTGGTGCACGAAAGTTTCTGAATGTCATTATATTCCCTCACCGAGAGTACCACATATGCTATTGCTTTCCCAAAATGCAGCACCTCGCATTTATCTGAATTAAACTCCATCTGCCACTTCTCAGCCCATTGGCCCATCTGGTCCAGATCCTGTTGTAATCTGGGGTAACCCTCTTCGTTGTCTACTACACCTCCAATTTTGGTGTCATCTGCAAAATTACTAACTGTACCTCTTATGCTCGCATCCAAATCATTTATGTAAATGACAAAAAGTAGAGGGCCCATCAGCGATCATCGTGGCACTCCACTGGTCACAAGCCTCCAGTCTGAAAAACAACCCTCCACCACCACCCTCTGTCTTCTACGTCTACTCTCCAACATTGACAAACAAATGGAAGTTTTTTTTCATGAATGTGCATTTAAGCAGCTGAAACCTCCTCTTTGATTCTTTGTTTGATTTCCACATGAATCACTCTGCTCCAGGCTAACATTCAAGTAAAAAAATGCACAATAAATCTAAATTTGAATGGATGATGTGCACTTTAGTACGTTTGTTATTACGCTCTATTTTAGTGAAGGAGTCAACAAGGCCCACAGTGGAATTGAAACCAATGGCAATCAGCCATGAAATTATCTGTCGCTGGAAATATCTTTCTTTATCAGGATCATCACAGCTCCAACAAGAGGATGATCAAAATTATCTAGGACAATGCATTGGCTTATTTCACATGGTATCTAGCATGTTAAATGTTTATTCCATTTCTGACTAAGCCACAGTTGCTGCACCATTCGCACGAAAAAA
Organism: Chiloscyllium plagiosum; assembly: GCF_037043375.1. Classification (NCBI taxonomy): domain Eukaryota; kingdom Metazoa; phylum Chordata; class Chondrichthyes; order Orectolobiformes; family Hemiscylliidae; genus Chiloscyllium; species Chiloscyllium plagiosum. The sequence goes on from NW_028270188.1 coordinate 44,743,182, forward strand.
CAATACGGCTGCCAAACAATTCGCAGGCAACGTCAGCTTGGAAATACTATGTTTTCTTTTGTTTTCCATTGCTTCTACTTCAATGTTGTAGAACTCCCCATTTCATAGCACTTGGAACTTCAGTCCAAGGAATGCAGTACTCGATTAATGGAACATATCAGCGCCAGTGAAAATCCATGCAGACACAAAGCGAGCATGCAAAACTGCACACTGACACTGGAATCAAACCGGGTTTCTGGCAGTTCAGTAACTCTGCCACTGTGCTTCCCTCAACCTCCAACGCTTCAGGGAATAAAAGCCCCAACCTATTCAGCCTCTCCTATAACTCAAACTCTCCAACCGGAGAGCAGCTCTGCAAATCTTTACTGCACTTTCTCAAGTTTAACAACATTCTTCCTATAGAGGAGCGACCAGACCTAGATGCAATGTTCTAAATTTTGCCTCACCAATGCCTTGTACAACTGCAACATGACGTCCCAAGTCCTTCATTCAATCGTTGACCAACGAAAGCAGGCGTATCAAATGCCTTTTACAACACTCTGTCTACTTGCGTCTGCACTTTTGAAGAACTATCCATCTGCACCTCGCAGCCTCTTTGTTCGCTAATACACCCCAGGACCCGACCATTAACTGTACAAGTGCTGCCCTGGTTTACGTGACCAAAATGAAAGTTCGTCTGCCACTCTGTGGCCCATTGGCCCGTCAGGTTAAGGTCCCTCTGTACTCTGCGATAACTTCTTCATTGTCCATGACACCGCATATTCTGTTGTCATCTGCAAACTTGAAAAACATAGCACTTCTATTCACATTAAAATGATTTGTATAAATATCGAAAAACAGTAGAACCAGCATTGATCCTTGTGGCACACCATCAATCTCAAGATAGGCCTCCAGTCCTAAAAGCAACTTTCTAACTCCACCCTCTATCGCCTACCTTCAAGTCAGTCATATATCCAATTATCTAGCCCCCCCCCCCCCCGGAGGTAATCTAAAATTACTAACCAGAAAACCATGCGGATGATACGAAAGTCGGTGGAGTTGTTGACAGTGAGGAAGGATGTGTCAGGTGACAGCCGGATATAGATAAGCTGCAGAGCTGGGCAGAAAGGTGGCAAATGGAGTTCAATGTAAGTAAGTGTGAGGTGATTCACTTTGGTAGGAGTAACAAAAAGATGGGGTACTGGGCTAATGGTCGGATACTTGGTAGTGTGGATGAGCAGAGGGATCTTGGTGTCCATGTACACAGATTTCTGAAAGTTGCCACCCAGGTAAGTAGTGCGGTGAAGAAGGCATATAGCGTAATGGCTTTTATTGGTAGAGGAATTGAGTTCCGGAGTCCTGAGGTCATGTTGCAGTTGTATAAGACTCTGGTGCGGCCGCATCTGGAGTATTGTGTGCACTTTTGATCGCCATACTATAGGAAGGATGTGGAGGCACTGGAACGGGTGCAGACGAGGTTTACTAGGATGTTGCCTGGTATGGTAGGAAGATCGTATGAGGAAAGGCTGAGGCACTTGGAGCTGTTTTCATTGGAGAAAAGAAGGTTTAGGGGTGACTTGATAGAGGTGTACAAGATGATTAGGGATTTAGATAGGGTTGACCATGAGAACCTTTTTCCACGTAGGGAGTCAGCTATTACGAGGGGGCATAGCTTTAAATTAAGGGGTGGTAGGTATAGGACAGATGTTAGGGGTAGATTCTTTACTGAGCGAGTCATGAGTTCATGGAATGCCCTGCCAGTAGCAGTGGTGGACTCTTCCGCTTTATGGGCATTTAAACGGGCATTGGATAGTCATATGGAGGATAGTGGGCTAGTGTAGGTTAGGTGGGCTTGGATCGGCGCAACATCGATGGCCAAAGGGCCTGTACTGCGCTGTATTTTTCTTTGTTCTATATTCTATGAACCAAAGACAAGTGTCATATTTAAATGGAGAAAAACTGAAGAAATATGAAACACAAACGGACTGGGGTTTACTTGTGCATGAAACACAGAAAACTAAGTGCAGAAATGCAGCAGGTAATCGGGGCGATAATGGAATTTTGATTTTTACATCAAATATGTTTGGAAAAAAAATTAAGGAAGTCTTCCTCTAACTCGACAAGTTGCTAGTGAGATCACAGCTGAAGTACAGTGAGCAATTTTGGCCTGCTTATTTAAGGAGAGGTGTCATTTCATTGGAAGCAGTTCAGAGAATGTTTGCTAGGTTGATTCCCAGTATGATAGTTTTCGTCTTCTGATGAAAGGCAAAACGAACTGAGATTTTATTCACAGGAGTTTAGAGAATGAGAGGTGATCACATTGAAACATAAAGGATTATGGAGGGGCTTGACAGGATAAGTGTTGAGAGTAGGTTTCCCTTCATGCAAGAGTCTAAGACCAGAGGACATAGTCTCAGAATTAAAGGGCATCAGATTTCGACTGAGATCAGGAGCAATTTCTTTTCTCAGAGGAGTGTGAGTCTTTTGGGTGTATTGCCACAGAGAGATGTGGGGGCAAAATAATTGTTTTCTACTTGAGGATAAGATAAAGTAGAAGCTTTATCAGTTGAGGAACCAATGGTTATGAGGAAAGGGCAGGAAGTGGAAGTGAGAAGTGTCGCATCAACCTGGTCCTGTTGGATGATCAGCCTGATTCTGTTGAACAGTCTCCTCCTGTTCATATTTCTTAGGATCTTATGACTGTACGCTGTTTACTACACAAATTGTCATGTTTTGTAGTTTCCAGCAGATCAGCACTTCATTTTGACTGATTCATGGTGCTGCTGCTGGCACTTCTCCTCCATTTTTTGTTGACCCAAGGTTAATTGCCTGGCTTGATACTCATAGTGGAGTTAGGCATATATTGGGCCCTCATTTTGCAGGTTATATCTGACTACAATTCTGCTGTTGTTGATGGCCAACCACGCACCATGGTCGCCTGGAAATGAATGGCTAGATCTGTTTGAACGCTTTCAAATTATTAACGGTAATAATGCCAACATCTGCAGCAAGCAGATTGATAAGAATGACACCAAGCATGTATTTTCCCTCTCTTGTTCAATCAACATTTGCCACATATTCAATCTAACAGCATGATCCTTTTGACCCGAATAGTTCAATAAGTAGTATTGCTGCTGAGCCACTCTTCATCATAGATGATGAACTCTTCCACCTCGACTGCGATTTGCGTCCTCGTCACCCACAGTAGACGCTAAAACAGTGTGCCATCTGAGAGTGCCGCACTTGTATTAAATCAGCCCTGACGCTTTATCATTCATAGAATCGTAGAATTCCGACAGTGCACATGTAGACCTTTGGCCCAGCAAGTCCACACCGACCATCCGAAGAGTACCCCACCCATACCCACTCCTTATTGCTCTACATATGCCGCTGACTCCTGCACTTAACCTACACATCCCCATCCCTGATCACTATGGGGAATTTAGCTTCGCCAATTCACCTAACCTGCACGTAATTTTGGATTGTGGGTAGAAACTGGAGCACCGACAGGAAATGCAGACAGACACGGCGAAAATGTGCAAACTCCACACAGACAGTTGCCCAAGGCTGGAATCGAACACAGGTCCCTGGCGCTGTGAGGCTGCAGTGCTCTGTTGCGACCATGCCTTTAAATTTCTTTTAAAATACATTTTCCCTTTTGCACAGAAATGTAAACACTCGTACTCATTCACACTGATCTCGAAATCTTTCCTGTTTCTCTTTGTACAGATGTTGCAAGACCTGCAGAGTTTATCCAGAATATTTCTTTTCTTACCCGTGCAAGCGTGGGCCCTGTGTCACTCATTCCGAGAAAACCCTTCAGCAAAGCAACATTCCCACAGCCCTGTCTATCTGACACAACAATCTTTTATAATTGCCAACGCTCTGACAATGGAGTCCTTCAACGGCGCACAGCCACAGTCAGTACAGAGTCCCATGATGTTCCCAGCAGAACATATTCCCTCAATGTTCTACTTTGTACCTTGCAGCACTTATTTGAATAAAAGCAAAATAATTTGGATGCTGGAAATCTGGAACAGACGTAGACAGTCTTGAAGAAGCTCGGGAGGTTTTGCAGTATCTGTGATGAAGACCAGGCATATCAGACTAGAACAATTAGCACTGTTCCTCTTTCCACAGATGCCGTAGACTTGCTGAGTTTCTCCAGCATTCTCTGCATTTGCCTCAGAAACTGAGGTTTGGTGTTAGAGATTGGATGCATTATGCTTGTTGAAAAGCATATTCAAATAGCACAAGGAATTTACAAAATCTGCAACATTTTGTTTTATTGTGGTTGGTTTTCAATCTTCACCAGATTACACAATGTGTGGAAAAATTTAAAACCTGCAATGATTTTGATTGAGTAAATGCCAATATTCTTGCCACGAATGAGAGTGGTTATAACAAGAGACAAGTTAGCCACCTAAAATTCCAGCAGGAATTTTCCACGCATCGAATTTACGAACCTATGGGAATTAAAACAAATAATTGAGCAGAAAGTGAGTCGACTATTTCAGTATCCACATTACGTGGAAAACTTTAGGTGGAAATTTGAACAGAGCTTCCTTGGTTGTTGAACGAGTAGTTGAACAGAATGCACTGCAAATATCGAATGTATCATCTAATGCTGAGCTTAAAAGTTCCCTTCACGAACTGGAGAACCCGAGATTAAATCAGAATGTGCTGAACAAACTCAACAGATCTGAGAGCACCCGCCATGAGAAACACAGTTAAAGATTCAACTCCAATACTTCATGGAGGGTATGAAGAAGCGTCATATTGGACACAAATATTAACGAAGTTGCCCTCTCCAAAGATGCTGCAGGCCTGTGGAGTTTCTCCAATATTTTATTCTTTTCAATTTCAGATCTCTGTCACATCCACAATACTTTGCTTTTATTTGACTGGAAACACTGGAATCTGCCATTGGGTGGCATTCAGTTGATTTGACTACGAAGCAATTGGAAAATTGACATAAATGGGTATTTCACTGCACTCTTGACCTGCTCTCTGAACTTCGATTGTGTCACGCCATAAATAAATGTGTTCGTGCAACAACTCAGATTTTGCAACATGAAGCCAATTTGTTGAATGATATATTCTGCATTCTTGTAGCTATCAGTACTTGTTCTACTAAGTTTATCATAAATGAAATGAATAACGGTGACTAACCACAGGAATACGAAGCTAGCAGATATAGTTAAAAGTAAGACCACAGACTTCCTCCTGCTTTCCATCTCTGGGTCACTGCGAATACCACCTGTTTTCTGACCTATCAGTTCCCTGCGGATTCGACTGGTCACTAAAATGTGTCTGACTGTCAAGGCGTTCAATAACATAATTAAAACAAATGGCAGCAAAGGGTTTAAAACTGCATCAAACCAATCAAACCCTACCCATCCTGGATCAGTAAAACATTTTGGATTTAAGTAACAACCCCAAGGTATATTATCGATTATATCTCCTCCTTCAAGTACAAAGTAGTTGGGGATATTTTTTAAAAACAACAGGGTGGAGGTTGTTGCTAGAATGACAGCTCCATTTTGCGCATTGCAATACTTTGTTTTCAGCTTCTGACAGCAAATGGCTATAAATCGATCCAAGGAAAACATGACGGTGAACCACACAGAATAGTCTGTAGTGGTACGTGCCAGGACGAAGAGAACGCTACACACTGGAGTGATGTTGAGGAAAGATGATGGAAAAGCAAAATAGCTGATCCGATGCAGGATGACATCAGAGATGATGACCAGTAAATCCGCCACCGCCATGGCCATTAGGTAGCAAGTAGTACAGTCGGAAAGGCCACACTTTCCCCGTGAGAGGAGGCCAATCGCCATGACATTAACTGGAAGAGAGAGAAAGATATGGTGTTGAAGCATATAAGAAATTACTGTTGAGCCATTCTCCATGTCATATTTCATATCAAAGAGAAAGGTCTCAGGGACAAAAACTGGGAGTTTGTAAGTCAAGTCAAAGTGCAAATTTTGAAATCTGAATAGGATCATAGCTGTTTATTTCTCCATTTTTAAAAATTGGCTAATGGTGTGAGACATTTAAAATCTCCAGGGTGAGATGTTTGCAAAGGAATTACGAATACGAAGCTTAGCTTTTTTTCTGTTCTAAGTTTCTTCTTTGGGTGAATATATTTCCCCACTGAACGCTGTACAAGAATTGGCAGTCAAATCATCTCAATGCTGTGATGACACATTTCACAGCGTTATGGATCAGGAATAGGGGAGGATAGCGAATAAACAGATAGCACCAAAAACCCCTCCATCTCTGGATTTGTGGAATTGGCTACACCTGGGATGGGACTGCCCCTCTATTACATCACAAATGTAGAACATGGAGTTAATGGTGGAGTGTTCCTGCTTGTTCAAGGTTTCCAGAACCTGCCTTGTCCATGTCCATCTTACACCTTGCAGCTTTCGAGGAAAAGAACATCTCAAGGACATAAATCAGAAAATATCGGTTTCATATTCTCACAGAACTGTAGCAGAACTCAATTTCTTATCTTCGGATCTGCTCACCCTCCTGCCAGCAGTTAACGTTTTTATGAAGGCGTAAGGGGTTCTGGACTTTGAAGAGAATTGAAGTACTTACCAAGCACATAGAGTGCTGTAGAATTTGCAATGTAAGATTTGGTGCAGCAGCTAGCAATACCCGGGTTGCAATGAGACAAAAACAAATTCAAATTCGGCCAATCAGTTTAGATTATGCCCCAAGGTATAAACTGCAATCAAGTTTGAATTTGTTATTTTGACAATATTAAAACTAATGAAACGATCTGATGCTTTGGGGTATAAGCCTGAGAAAAATTGAACAGTTGGAGAGAACTGCCAAGCCACCAACATCTGCAGATTTCCCACAGAATAGCTTTCTGAAAGGTACCTTTATCTATCAATGACCCTGTGAAACAGAAACCCTAAGAAGCAGTAAAGAAGACAGAGGAAGATACAAAGAGAAGAATCTACAGCTGCCTGGTTTTGAAATTTAAATTTTTTGGTAAATCTTAATTTGGGCTCTTATGAGGTCAGCATTATAGAGGGAAATTAAAAGATAGGTTAGAGAAAGGAATTGTAAATAGTTGTTAGATAATGATTCTCTGCTAGACTTTAAAATAAAATAAAGTTGTTAATTTTTACTTTAAATAGTGATTTTGGGATGGGTCTTGGCCTCTCAAATGTTCACAGACTGCGGCACGGGGTGAATACTTTCGGTGTGTTGGGTTTAAATTAGCAGAGGGGTTACCCCGTGCTGTAACAATTTGGGGGCTCGTCTGTAATTTGAATTGGTTTAGACAGATTTGAATAGATTTGGGGGTACGAAAAATCCCAGCAGGTTTAAACACTTGTAGGTGAGCGTCCGAGATCTTTTAATAAACCGTAGGCGAGACCATTTGTTTAATTTAGGTGACTTGCAGTTGATTAAATTCCAAATGAGAGAAATGGCTCTGAAAATTGCTCAAGAGGTCCTGGGATTTGAAGATGATTCACAAATTTGCCAAGAATGTTTAGAAGAAAAGAAAAAGGCCATACTCTTAGAATTAGGAAAGAAGTTAAATTTGGGTTTAACCAAGGACAAAAATAAAACTGAAATTGTAAGGGATTCACTCAAGCATTTAGGTGTGTCAGAGAAACAGACAAGTGCAGTAGAGATGGAAAAACTTAAATTACAATTGAGGAGAATGGAGTTAGAAGATAAACAAAGAGAAAGAGAAGGAAGAGAGAGGGAGCGCGAAAGAGAGATAGAAAAAAAGAGAGAAAGGAAGTTCTTAGCCGAGCGCAGAGAGGGAAGAAAGGGAGAGAGAAAGAGAGAGAGAAGAAAGGGAGCGAGAGAGACAAAAAGAGAGAGAATTTGAATTTAAGGAACTGCAACTTATTCAGCAAAGTCAAATTAACAGGACGAAGATTAAAAGAGATATACATAAATATGTCAAAATTCTGCCCTATTTTGATGAGAAAGATGTCGAAGCCTTCTTTATTTCATTTCAAAAATTGGTGAGGCAGATGGAGTGGTCCGAGGATTTATGGGTAATGTTAGTTCAGACTAAACTGATAGGCAGAGCTAGTGAGGTATTTGCCACAATGTCAGATGAGATTATGAAGAGGTTAATCAGGCTATTTTAAATGTTTACGCATTGGTACCAGAGGCAAAAAGGCAGCTGTTCAGAAACATAAAGAAGGAACAAGGTCAGACTGATGCTGAGTTCAAAAGAATTAAAAATAGTCGTTTCGATAGATGGGTGTGTGCTTTAAAAATTAATACGATCTTTGAGGACCTAAGAGATATTATTCTGCTGGAGGAGCTTAAAAACACACTTCCAGAGATGAGAAGAATTCAAGTGGAGGAACAGAAAGTTCTGGAAGTGAGAATGGCAGCAGAAATAGCAGATGAATACGTGTTGGTGCAAAAGACAAACTTCCGGCCAGAATTGCATCCTGTGAGAGATAGAAGTTGGGAGACGTGGAGATGGAGAGAAAGAGTAGAGAACACTGGTAAGGATTTACCATAAGTTTAAAAAGAAGCTCAAGAGGGTGAAAAGGTGGTGAAAAGGCTCAGGTGTTTCCACTGTGGTAAAATGGGACACATAAAGTCAGTGCTGGTCATTAAAGAAAGGCACTCTGGAAAAAGACGTGGTAAAAGAAGCTAAGCCAGTGGCGTTGGTGAAATTAGTAAAGGAGACCCCACGAAGAGCCGAGAAGCTGCAGGAGAGTGAACAGCCTAAGCAGGGGCTATGTATGGAGTACCTGATCTCTACAAAGAATTTGCCTCTGTCGGTAAGGTTTCTCAGAAAGAATGGGGGAGAAGGACAAGAAGTTATAATTTTGAGAGATACAGGTTCTAATCAGTCACGGATAGTAAGGGATGAGCGAATATGCACTCTTTCTGAGCTGTTACCCAAGAGTGTGGCAATTTGTGGGCTAGATGGACAGAAATTTAGTGATCCCCTATGTAAGATCAGGTTGGAGTGCCAACTCAAGACTGGGAATGTTAAAGTGGGAGGGATTAACAGAGAGTTAGTTCCAGGAATTCAGTTTGTTCTTGTGAATGATTTGGCAGAATCCAAGGTGGGAGTGACACCCCTCGTTGTAGAGAAACCCAAAGGAAAGCCAAGAAACTGATGAGTTAAAACATAAATATCCTGGTATTTTCCCAGACTGTGTAATAACAAGATCCCACGATCATACGTCACAACAAAAAATGAAACATAAAGAGAAAGATGAAGAATTGAGGTTCTGTTCGCAGACACCATTTTTAACGCAATGTTGCAAGAAAAATTTGAATAGGCAGAGAGTCAGACAGAAGTGTTTAGTCCTGAATGGCTAAGGAATGTGCAACAGCAAGACAAAAGATTCAAGACATCTATGTGGATGTGTACTCCAGAAAAGAGGCACAGAATATTCTGGAGGGTTATTTTCTGAAAGATAGAATCCTAAGACAGGATTGGAGACCACGGCAGGTTAATGCAGAGGAGAAATGGGCCACGTTGTGTTGCCGGTAGCATACAGACAGGATGTGTTACGGGTATCACACGAACTACCTGTCGGAGATCACCTAGAGATACAAAAGACTCAGGCTAAGGTACAAAAACATTTTTATTGGCCTGGAATGCACAAGGATGTGGTGAACATTTACCGTACGTGTCATACATGCCAAATGGCAGGTAAGCCATAGGCAGTAATAAAACCAGCACCTTTGTTGCCAATTCCCACATTTGAAGAACCTTTCATGTGGGTTATAATTGATTGCATAGGTCCACTCCCGAGAACTAAAAGTGGGAACCAGTGCTTGCTCACCATAATCGAGGTTTCTGCCAGATTTCTAGGGATGATTCCATTATTGAGTATCAAAGCAAAAAGGGAAATAGAGGAGTTAGTAGCTTTCTTCATGTGGTATGGGCTACCCAGAGAGAATCAGTCGGACCAAGACTCAAATGTTGTTACTAGGTTGTTTAAGGAAGTTATGGATAGCTTAGGTATACAGCACTTTTAATCCAGTGGGTATCATACTGAATCCCAGGGAGCTTTAGAAAGGTGGCATTAGACCTTGAAGACCATCTTGAGAGCATACTGTCAGGATTATCCAAATGATTGGGATAAAGGAATCCCATTCGCATTGTTTGCCGTTAGAGATGCCCCAAATGAATCTATTCACTTTGCTCTCTTTGAGTTACTATTTAGGCATGAAGTGAGAGGCCCTTTGAAATTCATTAAAGAAAAATTGACTGGACCAAACTCAGGGATCTCACACTTAGATTATATAGCAGAAGTGAGGGACAGCTAAATCACTTACGTGAGTTAGCAAAACAGCACCTAAAGAGGGCACAGTATAGAATGAAGCAGGTGACAGATACAAACTCTGAGACTCTGACGTTTTCCCGAGGGAATGACGTGTTAGTACTGTCAACAGTGACAGGAGATCCCTTCGAAGCTAGGTTTAGTGGTTCCCTACCAAATTGAGAAAACGTTGAGTCAGGTAAACTATCGAGAAAAGGTGCCAGATATGTCACGTGACCATGTTGAAACCATATGATATTACATCTATCCAATGTTTTAACCTATATATATATAGGAAGAAGTTAAGGTGAACCTAGATTAAAGTTATCTATATGTTATGGCAATATGTTTAAAGAATATTAAAAAAAGAAGCCATCTTTTCATTATGAAGATTCATTTTTTCCTACGAGCAGGTGTATGATGTACTGCACCTCTAAGAGAGTTGAAGGACTTAGCAAGCCCACAGAGTGCTGAAGAATTTGCCATGTAACATTTGATCCAGCAGCTAGCAGTACCCGGGCTGATATGAGACAAAAACAAATTCAGCTAAACAGTTTAAATTATGCCCCAAGATACTAAACTCTAATCAAGTTTGAATTTTGTATTTGGACAATGTTCGATGCTTTGGCATATAAGACCAGGAAAAACTAAACCGTTGGGAGTGAACTGCAAAACGACCAACATATGTAAACTGCCCACAGATTAGCTCTCTTAAAGGTGCATTTACATATCAATGACTTGTGAAACAGAAACCCTAAGGAGCAGTAAAGAAGACAGAGGAATACAGAGAAGATTTGACAACTGGCTTGTTTTGAAATTTGAATTTTTTGGTAAATCTTAACAGGGGTTTTATGTGACCAGGAGCATAGAAGGGAAAGTAAAAGACAGGTTAGAGAAAGGAGTTGGAAATACTTGTTAGTTAATTATTCTCTGTTAGACTTTTAAAAAGTTGTAGACTTTTAGAAAGTTTTTAACTTTTACTTTTGGGACCTTTGGGATCGTTCTTGGCCTCTCAAATTTTCACAGATTACAGCATGGGTTGTATCTTTTCTGTGTGTCGGGTGTAAATTAGCAGAAAGGTTTACCATGTGTCATAACAACGTCAAAACTCAAGTATTGGAGCAAAAGAATAATCCTGAGTTTGCATCAAGCTTGAATGAAATAAGAGAATATTGACAACACGCAGTGAGCTCGCATCTATGAAGAGAAGAGTAGCTGTGGCACTCCGTGCTATAAGCCTTCTTAGAAAATAGCAGGAAATATAATTTTAATATCATGATAAATCCGGAGTAAAGTTGCATGTTCTGAGATGAAATGTCAACGATCCTGTAGAGTATTTCCAAAAGACAGGCGAATGCAAGGCGATTCCATCAATTTAAAATAAGTGATGGACTACAGAAGACATAAACGGTGAAGGAAGGGAGGTGTGAACAAAGAATGAGGGCAAAATCAGATAAAGTAAAGTAGAGCCTTCATCGCAGAGAATTGTGGGATTTCTTATTTGTTCTATGCCATACAACAGGAGAACGGAGGGTCCTCACGTGGGAGCTGCAGCCTTTGCATCCCCAACCACTAACAGATTATTTCAACATATTTGGATGAAAGTGTGGGATGCAGCCTGGATGAGCTAACAGACCATGATAAGCAAGTACAGAAATCTTTTCAAGTGTGATAGCAACAAGGAATATAGTGATAGTAGCGAGCAGTCTGGTCAGAGAGATTGATGCTATTCTCTGCCGAAATTACGTGAGCTCAGACAGCCGTAATGCCTGATCTCTTCCAGACATTTGGGACCTTTGCTCAGGGCTGGGAAGAAACTTACAATGTTGGGGAGGTTATCCAATCATTGGTGTCTATGTAGGAACCAAAGATACAGTCAGGGGAGTGGATACGAGTTGGAGAATTGAAGCAAGGATGATGCAAACAAAGATTTTGCTTTTTTTAAGGTAATTGGTTAGATTCTTGGTCGGACTGTGATTGACAGTTTTTTTTTATGAGTAGGCGGGATTGTGGATTTGATTTGCATTCAAACTAGCATCATTTTATTAAATGATTTTTGCTTTTCTTTCCAGGTTCGCCTGTTCAAGTGCAATGTTGGTTAAGCTCCAGATCCACGCGCTGTGTACAAAGACAGAACTCCCCCAAAAAACCCCACGAACCCAGGATTCTTAATTATTTCATCCTGCATACCAATATTGATCATTCCATTGAGTTATAGTTTAGTGATTGAGATGGGCAGCGCATGGGCAGATGGTAGAAAGTCTCCTTTTGCGAATTGCTTGCTGAATGCACCTGGGATGGAAATGTCCCAATACGCAAAGCCTAATGCTCACAATTTGGAGTCAGTCTCAGAGAATGACTGGCTTGTTCCCTTTATCTGGTGTCTGCATGGCCCAACTGAATGTGGACCTTGTCGTTCATTCCCTTTTCTGATCGGAAGATCTTAACAATGGAATTCGGCAATTATGACAGAGATTTACCAGAACTCAATTCCTTGCGTTCTCATTCTAAAGCCCACCTTGCTGCACCTCCTAACATCTACGAGCATCAATATTTAAGTAACTAAGCAAAGGAAAATGACCTTGATTGAAGCAGGAGAGTATTGGCAACACTCATTGACCAGGCAGATCGTTCCATAGAGGAAAAGCTTTAGAGCTCAGGGCCAATAACCTTTCATCAGAGATGGAAAATATTAGGTGAAGAATAGCATTCCTGCAATGCTAAAGTCACAGTAAAGTTGTGTGCTAGGAAATGAAATGACAGGGGAGATTCATGTGAAGGGCGAGTGTAATTCATTCCTGAAAGGATGGATAATGCATAAAAAAGGTTTTCAATCCCTTGAAACATTATGGAAGATGTCATAGAGTCTAGAGATGGACAGCATGGAAACAGACCCTTCAGTCCAACTCGTCCATACCGACCAGATATGCTAAATTTATCTAGTACCATTTGTCAGCATTTGGCGCATATCCCTCTCAAGCCTTCATATTCATATATCCATCCAGATGCCTCTTAAAAGTTGCACTTGTACCAGCCTTCACCATTTCCTCCAGCAACTCATTCCATACATGCACCACCGTCTGCGTGAAAAGGTTGCCACTTCGGTCCCATGTCCCCTTTCACCCTAAATCTACGCCCTCTAGTTCTGGACTCCACTCCCACCCCAGTGAAAACAGTGAGAACGTAAGAGTAGTATAAGGGACGGGCCCTTTGAGGAAGATTGAAGAGAGGAAATTAAGAATACAGTTCATGACCTTTTGCTTGCTCATGTTCTGCCAAACCTAGGATTAGTGTTTGAATTGCTGAATTTTAGAATTTTACATTAACTGATGTTTAAGCGTATAGTTTTCTCTGCAGTAAGGTTTACTTAATTTGAAAGCTAACCATCTACTTTAAGAAGTGATAATTTGATTTACAAAGTTTCATTTCCCGTTCAGACAAAATGTATGTCTTAAATAAACCTTTCCTGGAGTCTCACATGCAATTCTGGTGATCGAATTTTAAGAAGGATGCGATTGCATTAGAGCGGGTCGAGAGGACATTTAACGGAATACTTCTCGAACATCTGAGTCATTGGATAGGCTAGGATTACAAGATTTTGACGGGATAGATGGGGTGGATAGGATAACTGAGAGCGATCAACTGGCAGGGAGCATAGATTTAGGGTAAGAGTTAGAAAGCTAAAAGAACAGTGGTCGAGATGATTTCCATCCCGAGGGAGATGGGAGTTTGGAGCCTACTGATGGAAAGGGTGATAAGTCAGAAATCCTTGCAACAGTAGTATTTAGATATTTAAGTAATTTTGAGTTCATTAGTTGCATTACCAGAGTCTTACGTCTCAGGGTCAGGAGCTGGAAAAGGGGATTAAAGTTGGTCATATAATCGTTGACACGCGTGGGTGATTGGAATCGCCTCCTTTCTGCTATGAGGTTTCTGTGAGGTTCCTAGTCGTGGAGATTAAAAGCTTAATGTTAATGCTTTTTCGGCGCATTCGTTCAAGGAATCCTTCATTTCGTTTCTTACCACGAGAGTATTGAAATTGGCATATGGCATTAACTGAGATATATAAGTAAGGAATACCTTTTGTAATAAGCATTCAACATTAAATATCACTTACCAGGGACACCAATAATGGCAAGAATCAAGTAATATATTTTCTTGATGCTATAAAACACATTCATAATGTCCAGTGTGAAGGAAGCAATTTCTTTGTATTGCTATCGCTCATGCACTAAGAAAATACATTCCCACATCCTGCAATTTATGTTCTTTGAGAGGTCCGCGGGGAATGTAGAAGTTGCAACATCATTCTGTTTTCTTTTCTTTGTTTGAACCAATGGATTATGACAGTGAGCTAGGGCCCCACTGAGACAGCACAGATTGTATTCTGAGAACGAATTCCAAAACTCAAAGGATGTCACCATTTGGATGAGACAGAACATTGAAACTTGAGGAGAACTGAACTGTTACAGAATTGAAGGGAGCCACTTGCCCCGTACATTGTACGCTGGTGCTTTGTGGTGCAATTTTCCCAAAGCTGCTAACACGCTTTTACACCGTGGACCTACAGGTTTTGCTGTCTTTTCTGATAATGATCGAAGTTCCTTTCCACAATGCATTCCAAATGTTAACCTTCCATGACATGGTGCTGTTCATTCATTTGTTAAACTCCTCAGACTGTTTTCTTCTAGCTCTCAATGTTTGTGACATGATAACAAATTTATTCTATCAATTCGATCTGGACATATCATGATTTTGAACCTAACATCATGCTATCTTCTCATGCTGTCTACTCAAAACAGAATAGCAGTCCGTTGTCCAAGTCAACTATGTCACTAATGTTCATTATTCTTGGAACCATAGCTGAGTACCCTTAATACACGCTCTCTCAGTCCATCATATCTTTGGTAACACTGCTTGAACAGAAATTAATGCAATGTTTTAGTTAATAGCTAACCAGCGTTTTGTACATTGTTACGATATAGAGATAGTCAAAACACATCACTCTTTCTACCTCTCGTATTTGAAACACAGTAAACACAGTAAATTCAAAATTAAACGAACCTCAGAATTTAATCTAAAGGTTCCTAACCATACTTTTTAAAATAATCAATCCCATATACTGCGAATATTCTCTTCCTGACACTCGCTTATATCTTAGAGAGCAACAAAATTAAATAAGAAAACTGGCCAGATTAGTTAAGTGGGTAATCGGCACCAATTCCCAATTACTGGCCTCGTAAATAGCCAGTTCCTGTTACCTGTTTAAACATAATACTCTGGCATAGTGTTGAAGCACCTGCAGAACTTCGTCACCAGGAACCAACCTGCAACTAATTTCCTCACAAATAAACAAAAGCTTGTTTCATCTGTTTTGCTTTTAACACAAGTTGTTGCCCACCGTCAAAAAGTCATCTATCGCTCGCAACTCCTAGTTCACAGCTCCAAATCAAAATAGATAAAAGAAAGAAATAAAGAATAATTCAAAACCGGGGAGGCCTCTAACAACGTGTTCCTCTTATCTGTGCTGCTTCTGTATTAGCCAGTTCCAAATCCCAGAACAGTGCATGCTTTACTGGCTGCTCTGCTATTTTTTCTTATTTTAAAGGCAAGTGCACGGTGTTTCATTCCAGATACAATTCGATTGCACAAGCTATCGGATTTAAAACAAAACCATTTTAATTAAAATACAGCTAAAGAAAGAAGAAGTTTGAATAACAACTCTATTGGAAAACTTGACAGAATAATAGATTATTAACCACTTACTAATGAACTGTTCCAGCATAGTAACATCGCATAAACATACCCTTCCCAAAAGGCGAATGTGGACAACAGATCATCTCAGATGCAACCCAGCAGCAGGAAGACAACCCCCAACTATTAGCTTTAACTGAGAGTGAAAAAATAGCTTCCTCTTCTTCAAGACACAAGCAGCAACTGCTGAAAATGTGGGTGTTTGACCACGCACATTCAGGCTGCTTTTATTGTTCCAACTTTTCAAAAATCCCAAGGGCTGTTGACTTGATGAATTTTTAATAGACAACTCATAACCCCTGCCTTAAAAGGTCTCCTCCAAAAAAGGACAAAATACATCTCTAAAAACCATAGCATCATCACTATAGCCATATCATCTTTGTTGACTTGGGCAAAATTCATTGCATCACTCCGTTCAGCAACCTACGTGTGTGTTTTTGAAGATTATCACTATTATCAACACTGTTCACAATAATTTACTTCCGTTGCTACTGATTTATGAAACACTGCTCCATATAACCGTCTGTATCTCATCCATCTTTATTGTCGTTAATTGTGCTTTCACCTATATTCAATTACCATCATCATCTAAGGACTATCATCCATAAATTGAAGTCTTTGACTTCCTGAATACTGTATTTGTTGGTTGACCCACTTTCCACCTCTGCAGGACTTGGTTGTACATCTCTTATCTCGAAGCTCGCTTTGAAAACAAACGCAGAGTAATTTGACGATGCAGGATCGTGGAATAACGGGACAGTCACTATTGTGGTCCTCACATTCTGTTTCATGTTTATGAATTACCAAAGTATAGCTACATGCATGTTCGTGACATCCACCCACAAAATGCGACCTTAAAACCTTAAGAATGGACGGTCAATCTGAACTTTCAAATGGAAATGAAAACAGGATGAGGTGGAAAGGTGTGTAGAAGATAGAACATAGAAATAAAAAAAGTACAGCACAGAATAGGCCCATGATGTTGTGGCGAGGATTATTCTTAATCTAAACTAAAGTAACCTAATCTACACACGCCTCCATTTCCTGCTCTCGATGTACATGTCCATCAGTCACTCAACTGTCCCTAGTGTCTGCTTCCACCACCGCTGCTGGCAACGCATTCCATGCATTCACAACTCTCTGTGTAAAGGACCTACCTCTGACGTCTGCTCTACACCTTCTACCTAACACCTGAAAACTATGATCCCTCATGCCAGTCAATCCTGCACTGGGGAAAAGTCTCTGACGATCAACTCTATCCATGCCTCTCATTACCTTGTATACCTCAATCAGGTCACCTCCTTTTTTCCTTCTCTCCAGAGAGAAAAGGCCGAGTTTGGTCAACCTCGCTTGGTAAGACATGCCTTCAAGTCCAGGCAACATCCTGGTAAGATTTCTTCGTACCCTCTCCAAAGCATCCGTATCTTTTCTATTATAGAGCGATCAGAACTCGACACAATATTGCAAGTGTGGTCTCACAAGGGTTTTTGCCAGCCAGTTAATTGTCCACCCAAGGGGATGGTTAAATTCCTGATATATTAAATTGTGCATAACGTTTTACGTGACACCTTGCCAAATGCCTTTTGGGTGTTATTTCAACTCTCTGATCACATTTACCTATGACCACTTGCCCACGGCTCAGGCAATAAAGCGGCAATCAATTGTTTCTCCATCCTGGCAATGTGCTCTTCCCAAGGACATGTACTTTAGTAAAATGAAGACAAACTGAGTCCTTGAAGAATACGAGGATAACAGAAAATGAATTATAGAAAGTGTTAGGCGGACTAAACAGGGTCATGAAAAGATCTTGGCAAACAATATCAAGGGAGGTCCCAAGAGTTCTTAAACGTATATAAGAAGCAAGAGGATGGCCATTGAAAGGGTAGTCCACTCAACGACAAAGAAGGAAATTTTTGCGTGGAACCAGGGAACGTGAGTGAGATTCCTGAATGAATACTTTCATTCACCAAGGAGAAGGGTATAGTGAACGTTGAGTCTACAGAGTGGTGTTGATATACCAGCGCATGTCTATTTTTTTAAAAAGGTATTGGTCTATTGAAAAGCATCAAGGTAGACAAGTCCCCAGGGCCGAATGACATTTATTGCAGCATACTGAGGGAAGTGAGTGAGGAAATTGCTGGGGCCTTATATGAAACCTTCGTATCCTCTTTAATCACATGCGAGATCTCAGAGGATCAGAGAACAGCCACTGTTGTTCTTTTGTTTAAAAAGGGCAACCATTATAATGCAGGACCCTGCAGGCTGGTGAGGCTGGGTGGTATGAAAATTATTGGAAAAGATTCTCAGAGTTAGGATTTATTCACATCTAGGAAAATATCGACTTATTAGCGACGGACAGCATGATTGTGTATGGGGGAGTTCGTGTCTCACACATTTTGTTGCTTTTTTTTAGAAAGGATGACAATGATGATTAATGAGGGCAGAGCAACAGATGCTAGGAGAAAGTGAGGACTGCAGATGCTGGAGACCAGAGTTGAAAAGTGCGGTGCTGGAAAAACACAGGATTCCTGAAGAAGGGCTTCTGCCCGAAACGTCGATTCTCCTGCTCCTCGGATGCTGCCTGGCCTGCTGTGTTTTTCCAGCACCACATTTTTCAACAGACGAATAGATATTGCCGACATGGACTTCAGCAAGGCCTTCGAAAAGGTCCCTTAAGGTAGGGTGATAAAGAAGGTGAAGTCATATAGGATCCGTGGTGAACTGGTAAGATGTATGCAGAACTGGATTGGTCAAAAAAATCACAGCAGTGTTGGAAGGCAATTCTTTCTGACTGGAGATCTGTGACCAGTTGTGTTCTGCAGGGATCAATGCCTGGGGTTTGTAAGAAAATGTAGATGATCTAAGTTTGTGGACAACACGGAGATTTCAGGAGCTGTGGATAGTGAGGGGAATTACATCTGGGCATGGATAGGGTTGGAGGCATGGGCAGAGA
Organism: Chiloscyllium plagiosum; assembly: GCF_037043375.1. Classification (NCBI taxonomy): domain Eukaryota; kingdom Metazoa; phylum Chordata; class Chondrichthyes; order Orectolobiformes; family Hemiscylliidae; genus Chiloscyllium; species Chiloscyllium plagiosum. The sequence goes on from NW_028270188.1 coordinate 44,762,151, forward strand.
AATGGCAGATGGAATTTGATCAAAACAAATGCGAGAGGATGCATTTTGGAATGTCTTTCAAGAGGAAAGTGTACAGTAAATGACAGAACACATGGAAACTCTCACGTATAGAGGGATTTACATGTACATGTGCACACTTCTCTGAAAGTGACAAAGCAAGTAGATAAGGCAGTCAAGAAGGCATTTGGTCAGGGCATAGAGTATAAAAATACCTAATGGAGACATGATGCACCTGTACAGAACTTTAGTAAGGCCACGTTCAGAATATTGGTCAGAGTTCTATGGCCACACACCAGAAAGTTGTGGAGGCTGTGGAAAGGGTGCTGAAAAGGTAATCAGGATGTTGCCTGATTTGGAGGGTATTAACTTTGAGGAGGGATTAGAAAAGCTCAATTTGTTTTCACTTCAATGTTGGAGGTAAAGTGCAGAACTGATAGTGATTTACAAACTCATGAGTCGTGGATAACTCATGAGTCGTGTATATCGTGCATCGTTGGAGTCTTTTACCTCAGTGCGGAAGTATCATTTACCTGGAGGCATTGGATACAGGTAAGGGGGGAAAGTTCACAGAGACAGGTTATGAAGGGCAAGTTCCTTTACACAAAGGATGGTAAATGCCTGGAATGCTTTGCCATTGGAGTTGGTAGAAGCAGATATCTTGATAGGGGTAGGATTAGGCAGGGAATAGAGGGACATGGGTCACATAAAGACTAAAGACCTTAGTGCAGAAAGGCGTAAGGCGCACAGACCTGGTGGGATGAAGGGCCTTACTTCTCTGTTCTACTTCTATTTCCTCTTTGCTTTCTCAAACAACTCCCCACTTCTGACTCTCAGCATATCGACAGCATTCACAGCCAGTTAAATATAAACGCCCCTCCAGCTTTATGCCCAAATTCTTCCTACACTTATTTTTGCCCAGAATCCTGCATGAACCTCACTAAAAAGGGATAAACTTTCCAGATACTTAAGGTCTTCTATTTCTGTTTTGTTTTAGTTTTGAGATCCACGTCCAATTAACCAAAGCAGCCTCACTAAACAGTTTGTTAATTGCTTGGCCGTCAATTAATTTCATCAAGAATTTGGTTTTTACTTCAGTGTCACAATTTTCTTTCAACTAATGAAACTGTTGGTTTATTGCATGTTGTAGTTTCTAAAAATTAATTCAAGAGGAAGGAGACAGATAGTTAATAATCACCAAATAATCAGTTCCTCCTTGCTTCATGGTTACGGTGGGTGAGCAGAGCAGGAGTTGGAATCGAAATGTCATGGGGTTTCCCACGCAGGGCCAACTCATGCTCCAGTGAAATGCATCCAAATTCAAAATAGAATGTTGTCTTTTATTTAATGGACAATGATATGTAAAATTCGGGATTGTGATGGCGTTGTACAGTGCGTAGGCGAGACCATGTTTGAAACACTGTGTTCAGTTTTAGCCTTGTAATTTAAGAGAATATGTAAATCCACTCAAAGTAGTTCAGAAGAGATTTGCCTGATGGTTTTGGATGGGGGAAGCAGACAGTTGTCTGGGAGGAATTTTCTGGCAGGCAAGCTTTGCACACATTCGGTTCAGAAGAACGACAGGGGAATCTTACTGATGTTCAAATGACACTGAAGGGACCCGACGTGTTTGATACTGAAAGGATCAAATAGGAATTGAAAGGGGAGGAGCAGCCGTTCGAAATGGTGCCTCTCCAATTTAAAGCAGAGGTAGGGAGGATACTTTCCCGGAGAGTGGTGAGTCTTTTGGAATTCTGTTCCCCAGAGGAAGATGGAGCTAGGTCCAAAGGATAGAAAAGATATAGCACCGAAAGAGGCCATTCGGCCGAGCCAAAGACACCCATATGCCCCTTCTAATCCCATTTTCCTTCACATGCCTTATAGCCCTGAAGTTCAGATGCTGTTCCTGGTACGTTTTGAGAGAGTTTAGGGTCTCTACCTCCACCAACAAATCAGGCAGCGAATTCCAGACAGTCACCACCCTCTGTGTAAAAACGTTTCTTCTCCTGTCCCCTTCAATCCTTCGGCCACAGAGCTGCAATCTATGACCGCTGGATTTTTGAGCTCAACACATTCCTGATGAAGGGCTTATGCTCGAAATATCGACTCTCCTGCTCCTCGGATGCTGCCTGACCTACTCTGCTTTTCCAGCACCACACATTTCGACGCCGACTCGCCTCACTTTCTCCATTTTGAACTCTCTACCCCGGGAAAGAGATTCTACCTTCCTACTTTTTCTGTAACTCCTCAATTCTGTGTACCCAAATCATGTCAATCTTTTGCCTTCTTTGTTCCAAGGAAAATAATTCCAACATCTTCAATCTCTCCTTGTGGCCGAAACTCTCCAGCCCTGGTAACAATCTCGTACATCTTCTGTCCATTCAAGACAGAACAATTACATTTTTCCTGTAGTGTAGTGACCAGGAGTGCACATAGTATTCGACGTGTCGCCTCCCAAGTGTCTTATATATCATTATTATTATCCATCGTTAGATCCCTGCTTTTGGACATTATACCTCTGCCAATGAAGGGAGCATTCCCTTTGCCTTCTTTACAATCTTATCTACCAATACTGTTACCTTTCAGGACCTGTACACCTGCACACAATGATCTACCCCTCTTCGTACATTCCCATTTATTGTGTGTTCTCTTTAGCAGCTTGACCTGCCTAAATGCGTTATCCCAGACTTATCAGAATTGAACACTGTCAGCCAATTTCCTGCATGCTGCCAACCCATCGAAGTCATTTTGGAGCTTACAGCTCAGCTCTACACTATCCACTACACAGCCAAATTTTGTCTCCAGTCCAAATATCACAATGGTGCCACACATATTCGAGTCCAAATCTTTAAAGTATAAAACAAACAGCAGGGTTCCCAAAGCTAAGCCCTATTCAACACCATTTGAAAAGGTTTCAGTAAGCAAGGGCAGCCATCAATCCTGAATTTCCTTATTTATTTTCTAACTTCATCCCTATTGTGACGGTGCTCTCACTTTGAAAAAGGTTATTTTGTCCTCGGTTCTTTTGAAGAGAGTTGTAAAGGCAGAGGTGTCAAAGTGGCTACGTTACGAACTAAGTCAATAGGTTAAGAGGCCTTCAGGTTTTTTTTAATACGTTGCTATAGCAATGGACGGAAAGTGGCCAGTTCTCTCAGATCAGACTTTCTAGTTTTTACTCAGCTGGAGCCGTGAGAAGCTGCTTAGGTCCCAGCAGAGTTGGACCTTCAGTAAATGATTCTAAACTGTGACTTTCCCTGAAATCTTTCTTGATGTTGAACAACAAGTGAGAACCTGTGAAAGAATCTACCTTTCTGCCAAGGAGTGTGTTTATTGGATGTTGCTGAGTTGAAACAGTCATAGGTACTGCATCAATTATTCAGTTAAGTTTTCCAAGAGTTGTTATTCTAAATTCCTCTTCTTTTGTTTGTATTTTAACTATAGTGTTTAAATAAACTGTGTTTTACTTAACTTGGAGTGGTTTGACCAGTTGTATCACACCTGGAACATCCACTTCACATCTACATTAGAAATAAGAAAACTTTCGGGTCTGAACTACCTTTGTAAAATATTTTGAGGAGGTCTGATCTGGTCCATAACAAAGTCGGGGCTCATCCGGGATATAACTCTAAACTTTCATTTTGCATTTAGGATTATTGGACTCAGAAACAGTGAGTGGCAGGTGTTAGTGTCTTTTGTTTTGTATGTTAAATTAGGTTGGTTTAAATTGTGTACTAACAGCACTTTCAGCTACTAAGAGCTCTCTGGGGGCGAAAGAAGTGACTCTGGGAATTTTACAATAAATGAGCAAAGTGAAGCTATTGAAATTGACAGGCAAGCTTCAGTTGGGGTTGCCCTTGTCTGTGAGAAAAGGTTACTTAATTATCCAATAGCTTGACATTTACATTTGCTGGAAATGCCATCGGAATCTTTGGAAATGGTTAGATTTCAATTGCATAAGAAGAAGCTTGAACATGAAAAGGAAATGAAACAGTTTGAATGGAGATTAGTAGCAGACGCAAGTGGAAAGGAAAGGATAGTCCTGGCAGAACAAATAGAAAAGGGAAGACTAGTCCTGGCAGAACTAGGAAGAAAGGAGAGGAAAGCCCTAGCAGAAGAAAGGGAGAAAGAGAGAGAAGAAAAGCAGCAAGCGGAAGAAGTTGAACTCCAGAAGTTGCCAATTAGACAGGAAAGTCGACCCAAAAGGATGCAGGTAAATGTAGAAGATAGGCATAGTGAGGAGGATAGTGATGACGAGCAAATCCATCCTAGCCGAAGGTCTGGTGGGGATCTGTTTAAATATGTCCAAGCATTGCCTAAATTTGACGAGAAAGATCGAGAAGTCTTTTTCATTTCATTTGAGAAAGTGGCGAAACAAATGACCATCTGGGTTTTGTTGTTCCAAACAAAGTTGGTAGGTGGAGCTAGTGAGGTATTTGCATCACTGTCTGAGGAGGTATCTGGGCATATGAGGAGGTGACTAAAGTCATCTGAAGTGCATATTAGCTCGTGCCAGAAGCCTTGCAGACAGCATTTCAGGGATCTAAGGAGGGAACCTGGCCAAACATTCGTTGAAAGAATCAAACAAAATAATTTTGATAGGTGGATAAGAAAATGCCATCGGAATCTTTGGAAATGGAAATTTCAATTGCAGATTAAATAGCTTGAACATCGAAAGGAAATGAAAAGTTTGGACAATGATTAAAAGCAGAGGAAAGAGAAAAAGAAAGAATAAGCCTGGCAGAACAAATACAATAGGAAATATTAGCCCTGGTAGAATAAAACAGAAAGGAGCGAAAAGCCCTCGCAGAAAAAGGAGAGAAAGAGAGATTCCTCAAAAATAGATCAAACATATGATGCTCTTTGAGAAATCATTATTCTGGAGGAGTCCAAACATTCACTTCCTGAAGTAATGATCATTCATGTGGAAGAGCAGCGAATTAAAGCACCAAGATTAGTAGCTGAAATTACTCATAATTATGTGTTGGTTCATAAATCAAAGTTCGGCCTCTGACATCCTTAGTCGCCACACACGCAGATGACAAGCAACATGAGTTCGACTGGGACAACACTACTATTATAGGACAAGCCAAACAGAGAACAGCCAGGGAATTCCTCGAGGCATGGCACTCATCCATAGATTCAATCAATAAGCACATCGACCTGGTCCCAATATACCGACCACTGCAGCGGACAGCTGGAACTGACAACCGGAAGGGGCAGAGACAAACCACTATAAATGCCGGAGGAAAGATCACAGAAGCGCTTCACAGGAGGCTCCCAAGCACTGAGGATGTCACCTGGACAGGGGACGAAACGTCTGCAACACAAATTCCCAGCTCAGTGAACAGAACCACAGCAACGAGCACCCGAGCTACAAATCTTCTCACAAACTTTGAATACAATTTGTCCTTGGTAACGATATAGCTGAATCAGAGGTAGGAGTGCTGCCTACTGTGATTCAAGAGCAAGTGGAAAACCAGGCAACTAAGGTTACAGGAATGAAACCCTGGGAATTTCCTGACTGTATGACAAGATCATAAAGCCACTGGATGAAGTAGGAGCAGATACAAAAATAAAAGATAATAAATTGAAGTATGATTACCCAAAAACATGTTTGATCAAATAATTGAGACAAAACAAGATCAGATGGAGAACAAAATGGATATTTTCATTCGGAGAAATTGAGTCACAAAAGAAAGAAGAATGGCTGAATCAATTGTCTCAAAAAGCATACACAGTTATTGAATCTGAGTGTATTCCCGAAAATTACAATCTTAAAGATGATGTCTTGATGAGGAAATGAAGACCATTACATATTCAGGAGAATGGAAAATGGGCAGAAGTTCATCAAGTTGCATTACCAGTGGGTTAGAGAAAGGGGTAGAACATGAATTACCAGTCGGAGATGATCTGAGAGTAAGGAAAACTCAAGACAAAATACAAAAACATTTTTATTAGCCTGGACTGCGTAAGGATGTAGTTGAAATTTGTCAGCAATGTTATATACGTCAGGGAATTGGAAACCCTCAGGCAGTGATACAACCAGCACCTTGTATTTGACGAATATTTTACAAAGGTCTTAACTCATTGCCGAGGACACCTATCTAGAATAAAAAGTGGGAATCAGTATTTGTAATCAATAGTGGATTTCCAGAGACCATTCCATTACACAATATCACAGCTAAAAGGATTTTAGAGAAATTACTCAAACTTTTCACTCGACTTACAGAGAAAAGCAGCAGAAGGCAGGTCGGTGGCACAATGACTAGCTCTGGGGAACAGCGGGAAAGGGTAAAGTTAAACTGAACCTTAGCGACAGGAGACCCAATAGTTAGTGGGTCAGACAGCAGATTCTATGGCCACAAACGGGAATCCAGGATGGTGTGTTCCCTCCTTGTTGCCCGGTTCCAGGATGTCTCTGAGCAGCTACAGAATGCTCCCAAGCGAGAGGGTGAGCAGCCAGAGGTCATTGTGCATGTTAGCACAAATGACATAGGTAGAAATAGCGATGAGGACCTTCACAGTGATGATCGAGAGCTAAGACAAAGTTAAAAACCAGGACCTCGTCGGTGAGAATCTCCAGATTATTTCACCTGCTAGTGAGGGTAAGAACAGGAGGATATGCCAGCTAAATGTTTGGCTAAAGAATTGGTGCAGGAGGCAGAGATTCAGATTTTTAGATATTGGGATCTTTTCTGGGGTAGAAGTGACCTGTTCAAAAGGGACAGATTGCATCTGAACTAGAGGGGGCCAATATCTTGGTGGTCAGGTTTGCTAGAACTAAAGGGAGGGTTTAAACTAGATTGGCAGAGGGTGAGGTCATCAACAGCAGGGAGGCAAGTGCAAGGCTCGAAGGAGATACAGTAATCAGAAATAGTAAGTTGAAGAATCAGGTTAGGCTGGAACATGACACAGAGCAAGGAGAGTCTGTTGGATTAAATTGCATCTTTCAATGCAAGAGGGCTAACAGGTAAGACCGATGAGCTCAGGGGTTTGGCTAGGTAGGTGGGACTGGGCTATTATAGCCATTACAGAAACACGGCTAAGGAAGAGACAGCACTGGCAGCTTAATGTGCCAGAGTGCAGGAACTTGAGGCGAGACAGTTGTGGTGGAAAGAGGGATGGGGGAGTTGCATGTTTGATTAAGAGCGAGTACCACAGAACTAGTCAGAGGTGAAATAGACTGAAGGAATATCCAGTGAGGCTTTGTGGGTGGACCTAAGAAATAAGAAGGGGATTGTGACGTTATTGACAGCCTCCAAATAGTCAGCAGGCATTAGACAAACAAATATGCAGGGAGTTAGGGGAGACGTGCGGGATCAATAGGCCTGTCAATGTCGGGGATTTTAAATTTCCTAACATAGACTGGGACTTCCAGAGCGTTAAGGGCTTAGATTGGATGACATTTGTGAAGTGTGTTCAGGAAAGCGGTCTCAAGTAGTATAGCGACGGTCCTATTCTGGAAAGAGCCAAATTCAACCTACTTTAGGGAAATAGGGCGGGACAGGTGATTGAGGTGACAGCACGGGAGCATTTTGAGGCCATTGTTCCATAAATTTAAAATACTTATGGAAGGGGACAAAACTGGTCCACAGATCGAAGTTCTAAATTTAGGAAAGGCAAATTTTGATGGAATTAGACAGTAACTTGAAGAGGTTGATTGGAATAGTTTGTTTGCAGGCAAAGGGACCTCCGGTAAGTGGGAGGTCTTTAAAAGTGAGATAGCTCGAATTCAAGGTCTGTATGTTCCTGTGAGGGTGAAGGGCGAGGTTGGCAGAAAGAGGGAACTCTCGATGACAAGAGATATTGAGGCTTTGACCAAAGAAAAGGAGGCATGGCTCAGGTACAGGCAGCTCGGATCACGGGAATACCTGGAGGTATATAGGGGGTACAGGAGTTTACTGAGGAAGGAAATCAAAAGGGTCAAAAGGGGCCACAATATGGCCTTGGCTGAAAAGATTATGGTGAACTCAAAGAGTTTCTTTGTGTATTAAAGGAAAATGAATAACTAGAGAGACCAAAGTGAACATGTCACGAGGACTCAAGGATCAAAGTGAACATGTATGTGTGAAACATCAGGGGTTGGGCAAGGTCATCAATGAACATTTCTCCTGTGTTTATCGTGAGGGAAGACATTAAGACCTGGGAACTTGGGAACTTGGGTTAGTAGTGCCTTCTTGGGGACAGTCCATATCACAGTAGAGGAGGTGTTTGATGTACGAAGGTTGATAAATCTCCTGATCCTGACCAGATATATCCTATATCCAAGCAAGAGGCTAGAGAAGAAATGCGGGGGAGCTGGCTAATATTTTTGCATCATCGTAAGCCATGGATAAGGTCCGGGTAGACGGGAGAGTAGTGAATGTTGTGCCCTTATTTAAGAGTGTTACAAAGGAAAATCTAAGAACTATAGACTGGTAAGTTTAATACCTGTGGAAGGTAAGTTACTTGAGAAGATTCTTAGAGATAAGATATATATGCATTTGGAAAGACAGGCTTTGATTAAGGGTAGTCAGCATGGCTTTGTGCATGGAAGATCATGCCTCACAAATTTGTTGGACTTCTTAGATGAAGTGACCAGGAATGTTGATGAGTGCATACTGGTAGGATTTCAGTAAGGCCTTTGATAAGGTTCCACATGGTAGGCTGCGCAGGAAGGTTAGATCACATGGAATCTAAGAGGAGCTGGTAAATTGGATACACGAATGACTTGATGGTAGGAAGCAGAGGGTAATAGTGGAAGGATACTTATCGGACTGGAGGCCTGTGACTAGTGGTGTGCCTCAGGGGTCAGTGCTTGGCCCATTACTGTTTGTTACCGATAAAATGATTTGGATGAGAAGGTACAAGGCATGATTAATAAGTTTGCAGATGACGCTAAAATAGGCACTATTGTGGACAGTGAGGAAGGTGATCAGAAGTTACAGCAGGACCCTGATTAGCTGGGAAAGTGGGCCAAAAATGGCAAATGGAGTTTCATGTAGATAAGTTTGAGGTTTTTCACTTTGTAAAGTCAAATCAAGGTAGGAGTTTCATGTTCAATGGTAGGGCCTTAAGGACAGTAATGGAGCAGAAGAATCTTGGAGATCCAGTGCAAAGTTCTCTGAAAGTGGAGTCACAGGTAGACAGGTCAGTGAAGAAGGCTTTTGGCCCACTGGCCTGCATCAGTCAGGGCATTGAGAACAGAAGTTGGAAAGTTACATCGTGGTTGTAGGACATTGGAGAGGTCACACTTGGAGTATTGTGTTCAGTTTTAATCATCTTGCTGTAGAAAAGATGCTATTAAACTGGAAAAAGTGCAGAAGAAATTTACAAGGGTGACCAGAAAGGCACACAATGTTCTGAAAGTGGCCTCTCCAATGTCCTGTACAACCGCAACATGACCTCCCAACTCCTATAATCGATGCTGTGACCAATAAATGAAAGCATATCAAATGGTATGCTTGGATCTTCGTCACAATCCTATCCACCTGACTTAACATGAGCCTATCTGATTAACATCTTTGTAAAGTAAATCTTTCTTCTGAACATTAGCATGGATTCAAACTCCCGGACTGATGGTGCACTTGAACTGACAGTCACGGCCTGGATTCAAACACTCGGCCTCAGCATGGACTCGAACCCCTGTCCTCAGCATGGATTCGAACTCCTGGCCTCAGTACAGGCTCAAACTCCCAGCCTCGGCGTGGACTAGAACTCCCGGCCTCAACACAGACTCGAACTTGCTGCCTTAGCGTGGACTCAGGCTCCTGGCCTCAATGTGGATTTGAACTTACTGCCTCAGTGTGGACTTGGACTCCTGGCCTCAACACACACTCGAACTTACTGCCTCAGCATGGACTCTGTCTCCTATCCTCAGGCCAGAGTCAATCTCCCAGCCTTTGCACAGTCTCAAACTCCCCACCTCAGCATGGACTTGAACTCGCAGCTTCAGCGTGGACTCGAACTCGCGGCCTCAGTGTGGACTCGAACGCCTGGCCTCAGTGTGGACTCGAACGCCTGGCCTCAGTGTGGACTCAAACTCTTGGCCTCAGTGTGGACTGGAACGCCTGGCCTCAGTGTGGACTCAAACTCTTGGCCTCAGTGTGGACTCGAACGCCTGGCCTCAGTGTGGACTCGAACGCCTGGCCTCAGTGTGGACTCAAACTCTTGGCCTCAGTGTGGACTCGAACGCCTGGCCTCAGTGTGGACTCGAACGCCTGGCCTCAGTGTGGACTCGAACGCCTGGCCTCAGTGTGGACTCGAACGCCTGGCCTCAGTTTGGCTTCTCCACAACAAGGGATGTCACTTACACCTTGGACCCTTTTAAAACATGCCCAAGAACAAACTGGATTCCTGGAACTGACATGCTGTCAGTACTCCTACTGTTACTTCCCCAGTCTTCAGAGTTCCAACCTGTTCTTCCATAAGGGAATGCTAAATTCTGTCCATCTATCGGGTAAAATGTCAGAAAGAGTGCAAATTCACTGTTCTGTAGGAGTCAACTTTACCCACAGAGGCGAATTCTTTATAGAGATCAGGCATTAGCTCCATACCCAGCCCCTGCCTCGGCTGTGCACACTTCTGCAGCTTCTCAGCTTTTCTTGGCGTTTCCTTTAATACCTTCACCAATGAAACTGGCTTAGCCTTTTAAAACACATCATTTCCCACTGTGCCTGTCTTTAACGACCAGCACTGTGAATTTACATATCCTACTTTCTGACATTGAAAACTCATTTTCTCCCAGTGCCCTGAAACACCAGTGCTGTAATTTTTTGTGTCCCATTCCATTTCAATGAAAGTACCGGGGGGCTTTCACTTCCTTTTCACCCTCTTCTGTTTCTTTAACCTGTGGTAAACACTTATCAGTGTTCTCTACTCTTTGTTTCATTGTGTACGATCTCCATTTCTCCCAACTGCTGTCCCTCACAGGACGGAATGCTGGCCGGAAGCTTGTCTTGTGCGCACCAACATGCATTCATTTGCTATTTCTGCTGCCCTTCTCATTTCCTGACATTTCATCTACGTGAATTCCTTACCATCTCTGAAAATGTGTTTTTAAACTCCTCCAGCAGAACAATCTCCCTTAGAGCCTCATAGGTCCTATCTATTTTTAAGGCCCCTCTATTAAAATGGCTATGTTTAATTCTTTCGAACTCAACAAAGTTTACTGGGTTCCTTCTTTATGCTTCTGAACCACTGTTTATACGTTTCCGGTACCAATTCATAAGCACTGAAAATAGCCTGTTTGACCTCTTCATAATCTCTTGACCCCTCATCTGACAGCGTGGCAAATACGTCACTAGCTCTGCCTACTATTTTAATCTGAACTAACATTACCCATAAATCCTCTGACCACCCCATCTATCTCGCCAATTTTCCAAATGAAATAAAGAAGGCTTCAACATGTTTCTCATCAATACGTGGCAGAGTTTTGACATATTTGTATACATAGCTCCCTTCTCTTTTAATGTCCATCCTGTTAACTTGATTATGCTGACATTTCGCAATTTCTCAACTTCAAATTCTCTCTCTCTTTGCTCAGCCGAGAACCTTTCCTCATTCTTTTTCCTCTCTCTCGCCTCCCCCTCTCTCCCTCTCTCCCTTTATTCTCACTCGCTTTCTCTCTCTTTCTTCTCTTTGCTCAGCTGAGAACCTTCATTTTCCTTTCCCTCTCGCTCTCTCTCCTCTCTCTCTTTCTCTTTCTCTCTCCCTTTCTTTATCTTCTCCCTCCATTCTCCTCAATTGTAAGTTAAGTTTCTCTAACTCTACTGCACTTCTCTGTTTCTCTGACATACCAAAGTGCTTGACTAATTCCCTTACAAGGTAAAAACAATAACTGCAGACGCTGGAAACCAGATTCTGGATTAGTGGTGCTGGAAGAGCACAGCAGTTCAGGCAGCATCCAAGGAGCTTCGAAATCGACATTTCGGGCAAAAGCCCTTCATCAGAAATGGTTGATGAAGGGATGATGAAGCCCATTCTGATGAAGGGCTTTTGCCCGAAATGTCGATTTCGAAGCTCCTTGGATGCTGCCTGAACTGCTGTGCTCTTCCAGCACCACTAATCCATAATTCCCTTACAAGTTCAGTTTTACTTAAGTCCTTGGCTACACCCAATTCTAACCTTTTTGCGAATGCTAAGACTATGGTCGTTTTCTTTTTAAAATTACTTGGCAAATTTGGGGATCATCTTTAAACCCCAGAACCTCTTTAGCAATTTTAAGAGCCATTTCTCTCACTTTTAATTAACCAACCTCAAGTAAGCAAAATTAAACAAATTGTCTCACCTAACTTTTATTTAAAGATCTTGAAATCTACTCGGCTTTTTTTTCCTTTCATTAACCAAATCTGTGCAATCTGTCTAAACCTCAGACTAGATCTATCTAAACCTGTTGAAATCACGGACGAGGATCCCCAAACTGTACAAATCACGGACGTGAGCCCCCAAACTGTTACAACACGGGGTAAACCCCTCTGCTAATTTAAACGTGACACACAGAGAAGCTTACCTTCTGCTGTAGTCTGTTAAATTTTGAGAGGCAAGAATGATCCCCTGTCTCACTATTTAAAGTAAAAATTAACAAGTTTATTCTTTAACTTCAAAAGAGAACATTAAAATGACAACTATTGGATTAGATTCCCGACATTGTGAAAACAGGCCCTTCAGCCCAACCAGTCCACACCGACCCTCCGAAGAGTAACCCACCCAGACTCATTTCCCTGTGACTAATGCACCTAACACTACAGGCAATTTAGCGTGGCCAATTCACCTGACCTGCACAACTTTGGACTGTGGGAGGAAACTGGAGCACCCGGTGGAAACCCAAGCAGGCACGGGGAGAATGTACAAACTCCATACAAACAGTTGCCCCCGAGGCTGGAATCGAACCTGGGACTATGAAGCAGCAGTGCTAACCACTGAGCCACCGTGCCGCCCAATTTACAACTCCTTTACCAAAAATGTACTTTTAACCTCCCACACTTCAATACTAGTCCGATAAAAATAACCCAATTAAGATTTATCCAAAAAAGTCCCATTTCAAAACCAGTCAGCTTTATCGATTCTCCTTTGCAGATTTTCATCTGTCGATTTTCCTTTGTATTTTCCTGGGTCAACTTTTCTTCAGTCTTCTGCTACACAACTTTTGTGATGGATAGGTACCTTTCAGAGAACTATTTGGCGAGCAGTCTGTACTTGTTGGTGCTCTTTGCAGTTCTCCCTTTAACTGTTCAAAAATGTCTGGTTTTGTGCCTCAAAACATTGGATCATTTCATTGGCTTGATGTCGTCCCAAACTGTGAAATTCATATTCTATTGGATTTTGGTACCCGTGGCATTAACTGATTGGCCGAATTCGAATTTGTTTTTATTCCAAGGCAATGCAACTCCAGCTATTTGTTCCAACTAAATGTTACATTTTTAAATTGTTCAGCGCACTCTGTGCTTTCAGTCAGTCCTTGCCAGCTTCCTCTCCCTCTTAAAGGTACAGTACGCACCTATACCTTCATAACATGGTCCTCTGCTCAAGAAGGGAAATAGGGATAATCCAGGAAACAATGGATCAGTGAGTCTCACATGGGTGATTGGGAAGCAGTTGGAGAGAATTCTTAGGAATAGAATTTATGTGCATTTGGACAAACATGACCCATTAGTGACAGTGAGTATGACTTTGTGTGGGGCAGGGCATGTTTTCCTAATTGAATTTTTTGAGGAAGTGATGAAGTTGATCGATGAGGGTAGAGCAGTAGACATTGTCTCTATGGATTATAATAAAGCTTTTTACAAGGTCCCTCGTGGTTGCTCATCCAGAAGATTAAGATGCATGGCCGTGTGGATCCAGAATAGGGTTACCCATAGAAAACAGAGGGTAGTGGTAGAAGAGTGTTCTTGAGGCTGACGGTCCATGACTAGAGGTGTTCCACAGGGTTCAGTACTGGGGCCTCTGCATAAATGCCATGGATAAAAATGTAGATAAGTGGGTTAGTACGTTTACCCACGATACAATGATTGGTAGAGTTGTCGACAGTGCAGAAGGTTGTCAAATGATACAGTGGGATAGGGATCAGTTGCTGATATGAGTGGAGAAATGGCAGTGGAGTTTAATCCGGGTCAGAGTGAAATGCTGCATATTGGGAGATCAACTGTTAAGGAAAGCATACAGTTAATGGCAGGACCCCAAACAGAACTGATCAACAGAGGGATCTTGGGATTCAAGTCCATAGCTCCCTGAAAGTGACCATGCAAGTAGATAGGGTGACAAAGAAAGCATACAGCATACTTGACTTTATTGGTCAGAGAATTGAGCAGAAGAGTCAGGATGTCATGTTGCAGCTTTATAAGACTTTTGTTCGGCTAAACTTAGAGTACTTTGTTCAATTCTGGTCACCATATTATAGGATGGATGTGGAGGCTTTGGAGAGGAAGTTTATCAGGATGCTGCCGAGTATGAACTATAAGGAGAGGCTAGAAAAAATCGAGTTGTTTTCTCTGGAACAGCAGAGGCTGAGGGGAGACTTGATTGAAGTATACAAAATTATGAGTTGCATAGATCGGGTTGACCATCAGAATCTTTCTCCTAGACTTGCAGTGTCTACGATTAGGGGCAATGCATTTAAGGTGAGAGGGGAAAAGTTCAAATGAGATGTGAGGGCAATTTTGTTTTCACGCAGAAGTCTGAAATGCAGTGCCAGGAGTGGTGATGGAGGCAGTTGCATTCAGGGCATTTAAGGAACTCTTAGATAAACACATTAATAGGCAGGGAATGGGGAGATGTGGACCATGGGCACCCAGATGGATTAAATTAATTTAGTGTCATGTTCGGCACAATGTTATGTGCCGAAGGGACCCATTCCTGTGCTGTTCTGTTGTATGTTTTTATCTTCCACTTCCTATAATACCTCGGTTGCTCAATTTCCCACTGGCTTTTCAACCAGGTGAGGAAACACTCCCACCTCTAGTGACCAAGGACAAATTGTATTTCTGAAGCTGAGAATTCCTCCTACCATCACTTCTCCAGTTTTCACCAGATACTCCAACTTCACTCGCATACTCCTCATCTCACCATGGATTCTATATATCATCAGGTTTTTTCTGACAATACTCCTTCTGAATGATATATATCACCTCACCTCTCAACATCAAAGATTGACATGCTCCCGGATCTCTTAAAATTGTAATTTCTTTACCAGCCGGCATATACAAATAAAACTTACATTCCCAACTAAATCATTGGAGGACATCTGTCACTTTCCTCTCAACCAACCTCTGACAAAGCTGTATATTCTGGCGTGGCTCATTAGCTTCCACTGTGCTTCCCTTCACCACTTCAACAAAATTCACGGGGTTATCCTGTTTTCCCAAATCCAACTTCCCAGTGTTTTCGAAACCACCGACACTGTGATATCATGTGGCCTACTTTATTGCCGTGAAACCACCTAAGCTTTCTTACATCTGGATGTAGGTTTGCTCGCTGAGCTGGAAGGTTCACAAAATGACATGAACCTCTCTCACTAGTATCCTCACATCAGATAAGGAAGGACACCACTTCGACTAGGACACGACATCTTTCTGAAGACAAGCCAAACAAAGACACGTGCAAGAATTCCTAGAAGCATGGCATTTCAACTAAAACTCCATCAACAAACACATTGAAATCGACCCCATCTACCACCCCTTGAAAAAAAAACAACAGGAAGTGACCTCATCACAGGAAATCACATCACTATAGGAAATGACATCACCAACTCAAAGACCATATAACTAGAAAGCAGGAATTATGAGCAGAACTTCGCCTGAGGCCCACTCAAGATGTTACCTAATAGGGTGACGAAATGACTGGACATGAACCTTCCAGCACAGCCAGCAAACCAGAACCTCAACCTGAGCTACAAATCTTCTCAGAACTTTCTTACATCTCTTTCCCCTGTCATGGCTTCCTTTTACCCTGTAAGTTATCTTTCTTTTTGTTTTCAGTGAGATCTCCTTTTCCCTGAACACATGAGGATTTCTCCTTTCCCCAATTTCTATCCTTCACAGATTGAAATTAATGTCGGAAGCCAAACTGTGATTTATGATCCAACTCATAATCATCAGCCATTTCAGCTGCTAATCTTGCAGTCTTAACTCTCTGCTCTTCCACTACCTCAGGAAGTTAATTTTTGAATTCCTCCAAAAATAATAGCTTCTCTCAGAATCATACATTCGATCTATTTTCCATGCCCTTATCCACCTATCAAAATTACTTTGCTTGATCCTTTCAAACTCAATGTGCGTTTGACCAGGGTCCCTCCTTAGATTCCTAAAACATTGCCTGTCGGCTTCTGGCGCTAGCTCATGTGCACTTAAGATGGCTTTCTTCACCTCCTCATATTCCCCAGATACCTCCTCAGAGAGTAATGCAAAAACCTCACTGGCACTACCTACCAACTTCATTTGGATCAACAATAACCACATTGTCACTGGCCATTTCAATTGTTTAGCCACACTCTCTTATTAAATGTAAAAATGCTTCTCCAGCTTTCTCTTTGAATTTAAGCGATGCTTGGACATATTCAAACAGATCCCAGGCCTTTGACTATAATGGGATTGCTCTCCATCACTAGCCTCCACAGTAAGCGGACTGCTACCCTCACCTCTTCCCTTTAGATTAGACTCCCTACAGTATGGAAACAGGCCCTTCAGACCAACAAGTCCGCACCGACCTTCTGAAGAACCACTCAGACCCATTCCCCAACCGTATGTTTATCCCTGATGAATGCACCTAATGCTCTAGGCAGTTAAGCATGGCCAATTCATCTGGCCTGTACATTTTTGGATTGCGGGAGGAAACTGGAGCACCCGGAGGAAACCCACGCAGACACGGGGAGAATGTGCAAACTCCACACAGTCACCCGAGGCGGGAATCGAACCCAGATCCCTGGTGCTGTGGGGCTGCACTGCTAACCACTGAAGTGGTTTTTTAAGTCAACTCTCCTCTCTAATTACCAACTTTTGGAGTTCAACTCTCGCTCTTACTGTGTTTCTTCTCTCTCTTTCTCTCCTTATTCTTCTGGGGACTTCCTCTCCTTTTCTTTTCCCTCTGCTTTTCATGGTAATTCAAATTGTCTCATTTCCAGTTAATTTCCTTTTGCTTCTAATTCAAGCTGCGTTATTTGCAGTTGAATTTCGGCCATTTCCAAAGACACTGATGGCTTTTCCGCCAATGTTCAATGCTGTACAATTGCCACAAGCACCTTCCCCTTCGTCGCAAACCGAGGCAATCCAGCTTGTTTGCTCACTTCTTGAAAAACTCCCGAAGTCACTTCGTCCACTCCCAGAAAACCTCGTAGTCACTGAAAAAGCCATTACAGCACAAAGCACACCCAGTTTAAAGCAACCAAATTCAACCGCCGATATAAATGACACCAACATTTATCACTCACAGCCTTTGATTCCAGCAATCCTAAACCCAATCTGGAACTGCAGATTTTGATTCCAACCCGGGTCCCCGATTGGTTATGGACCACATCAGACCCTCACAAAATATTTTAACAAGGTAGTCTGGAACATAATGTTTTCTTATTTTCAAGGGAGATGGAAAGTATCTGTTTCCCAATGCAATGTAACTGGTCAAACTGCTCAACGTTAAGCAAGACCCAATTTATTTAAACACTGTAATTAAAATCAACCAAAGACAGAGGAATTTAGAATAACAACTGTATCGGAAAACATAACTGACTAATAGATATAATAATTATTACTAATTAACTGTTCCAAAGTGGTAACCGTCCATAAATACACCCCTTGGTAAAATGGAAAAGTCAGACACAGATTCTCACATGCAGTTCTTTAATTCAGGAGGAAAAAAAAACATCACGAGAAAATTCAGAGCGAGTTGCAGCCAGGAGACATTCACTGAAGCTTTAAACTCTTGAAGTCTTCAGCATTGTCGCACAAGGGGGCGAGGGAGGGCAAAAATTCAAATTACAGCATCTCCCAAGCCAGACAGAAATGAGAGAGAAAAATGATTTTCTTAGACTTTCATTAATGCTTGCAACCAAATTCCAGCATCTATGTCTTGTATCCGGATATAAGACTGTGATTTCAGACCTTCACTTCCATTTTCTGAGTGCGACATCATCCTTCTTTAAATGTGAATTCCCTTTTGTCTCTCCACAAATGCTCCCAGGTCTATTCCGTTTCCCCAGCGTTCTCTCTTTATCCCTCAGATTTCCAGAAACTGCCCTCTCTTTCTTTCAAATGATTTCTGCAACCTGCTAGCGTTTCCTTGATGCTGGTAAAAGTGTATAAGTTGCTGTATTCTGGACCTAAGAACGACAGACCATATCAAACCACTTCCTCCATCCCATATGACTGAAACATTGTTCAGCGGAATGCGAAACAAACCTTTTAGAATTATTTTGTACTGCAAAACGCCTTTGAAGTGAGTTGAAGTTGAATTGTGATAACCGCCATTTTTCAGGTAGAACTGTGCATTGACACTTAAGTGTCAAACAGGAAACACACAGACATCCTTTACACGGGATGGCAATTTCCGCCTCTAGAGCTGTATGTTATTGCATTTCAAGATCAAGCTTCACAAATACGTTAGTCAGTGCGAAGCTGATTGTAAGAATTTCACCTTCAGGCAATGAATTTCTCAGCCCTGTGCAGACTGTATCATCTTCTACCAGGTTAGACCTTCTTACGTTTAGTCTATGGGGTACTTCCAAGGTGTGATCAATAGGAAACTTGATCAAGCAGAAGATTAAGTGGCTGCATTCTTTCGCGTCAGTATTATCAAAAGTCTATACAATAGACAAATCTGATGGCTACTATTGGAAAATAAACTGATGGTTGATGTTGTCAATCCATGCCAATGTTTATCTCTCCACAAAAATAATTAAAATACCACTTCTGATAACACTGGCAAAGTTGTTTGCGGAATCTTCTTCTATATAAATTTGTCTGCCAGTTTTCCTAGATTGAAATTGACTGGGACTACCAGAATGTTAAAGGTTTGGATGATGAAGAAGTTGTTAAATGCGTTTAAGGAGGGAGGCACGGTGGCTCAGTGGTTAGCACTGCTGCCTCACAGCACCAGGTCCCAGGTTCAATTCCAACCTCGGGTGATTGCGTGGAGTTTGTACATTCTCCCCGTGTCTGCGTGGCTTTGCTCCGGTTTACTCCCACAGCCCAAAGATGTGCAGGTCAGGTTAATTGGCCATGCTAAATTGCCCAAAATGTTAGGTGCATTAGTCAGAGGGAAATGGGTCAGGGTGGGCTGAAGGGCCTGTTTCCACACTGTCGGGAATATAATGTAAAAAAAAATGTTCGTTATCAATATGTAAATGTTCTTACAACAGAAGGAGCAAAATAGTAGGAGAATGGGTCAGTGTGGACTTGTTGGGCAGAAAGGTCTGTTTCCACACTCTAGGGATTCTAACCTAATCTAAAACTTGACTTTCTCTTGGGTGATCAGACAGGGCAAGTGACTGAAGTTATAGTAGGGAAACAATTTGGGTCTCGTGATCATAGTTCTATTTGTTTTAAAATTGTTATGGAAAGAGATAAGACTTCCATAAAAAACTAAAATTTTCATTTGGAGTAAGGCAATTTTTAATGTCGTGCGACAAGAACTTTCAAAAACTGATTGAAGTAAACTGTTTGCAAATTAAGGAACGTGTGATCATTGGGGGTGGTTACAAAAACGCCATAAGGAGAGTTCAGAGTCATTATTTTGCTGTTAGAGCGAAAGGTAAGACTTGTAGGCTTAGAAAACAATGGATGAATAAAGATATTGAGGTTCTAGTCAAGAATTTCTAAAATCATAAATATGGACAGCTGGGTTCAAATGAATCTTTTGAACAGTATGAAGAATGTAGGGATTCTTAAGAGGGAGATCAGAAAGGCAGAGAGATGTTATGAGATAGCCTTGGAAAATAAGATTAAGGATAATTCAAATAGATTCTATCAGAACATTAAGAGCATGAGAATATCTCGAGAAAGAATAGGGCCCCTTAAAGATCAAAGAGGTCCTCTTTGTGTTGAACCCCCATGAGACGGGGGAGACATTAAATGAACATTTTGCATCAGCTTTACTTAAGAGAGAGAAATGGAGTAAATATTGATATTTTGAAAAACAGTTCACATTACACAAAAGTAAGTGCTGGAGTTCTTTGAAAATATAAAGGTGAAAAATCTCCAGGACCTGATTTAGTATACCTCCGCACTTTGTGGGAAATTAGGGAAGAAATTGCAGGGCCCCTTGCAGAAATATTTGTATCATCGATAACCACAGATAATGTGCTGGATGAGTAGCTAATGCTGTGTTTTTTTTTGTTGAAGAAGAAATGTAAGGAAAAGCCGGGGAACTGTAGACCTGTGAGTCTGACTTCTTGGTGATTAAGTTGTTAGAGTTGATTTTGGAGGATAGGATTCACAGTATGTGCATTGATTAGGGATAGTCAGCATGGTTTGGTGTGAGGGAAATCATGTCTCACAAACTTGATTGATTTCTTTCAAGAGAAAATGAGGACTGCAGATGCTGGAGTTCAGAGTCGAAACGCATAGTGCTGGAAAAGCACAGCCAGTCAGGCAGGCAGCATCCGGGGAGCAGGAGGGTCAAAACTTCAAGCATAAGCCCTTCATTAGGATTGGCTTTACGTTCGAAACATCGACTCTCCTGCTCCTCGGATGCTGCCTGACTGGCTGTGCTTTTCCGGCGCCACACTTTTTGACACTGAGTTCTTTCAGGAGGTAACCAAGAAAATTAATGAGCAGTAGACATTGTTAACTTGGACGTTAGTAAAGCCTTTGGCAAGGTTCTATATGGTAGACTAATTTAAAGTTAGATCATATTGGATTCAGGGTGAGCTTGTCAATTTGGATACAAAATTGGCTGAAGAGCAGGAGACAGAAAGTGATGGTGGGGGGTTATTTTTTTGGACTGGAGGCCTCTGAGTCCACTTATGTTTGTCATTTATATAAATGATTTAGATGAGAATATAGAAGGTGTGATCAGTATGCTTGTGGATGACACAAAGTGTAATGGTATTGTGACAAGTGAAGAGAGTTATTAAGATTACAAAGAGATCTACATCAATTTGGTCAATTGTCTGAAGAATGGCAGGTGGAATTTAATTTGGATAAATGCGAAGTTTTGCATTTTGATACAACAAACAAAGACAGGAAGTATATAATTTAAAAAAGAGCCTTGGGTAGTGTTGCAAAACAGATAGACCTAGAGGTTCAGGCACATAATTCTTTGAAGTTTGAATCACATATAGATAGGGTGGTTAAGAAGACATTTAGTGCATTTACCATCATTGCTACACCTTTTGAGTATAAGAGTTGAGTCATTACATTGAGGTCGTACAGGACATTGGAGAAGCGTTTTCCGCAGTACTGCGTCCAGATCTGATAGGATATTATTAAACTGGAGAGGGTTCAGAAGAGATTTACCAGGACGTTGCCAGGAATAGCGGGTTTGAGTTATAAGGAGAGGCTGGATAGGTTGGCTGCATAGGAGGTTGAGGTGTGACCTTATAGAGGTCTATAAAATCATGAGGGGTGTATATTAGACGAATGGCAGGTGTCTTTTCTCTAAGATGGGAGATTTCAAGACAAGGAGACATATTTTTAAACTGAGTGGAGAAAGATTCGAAGAAGACACGGGGGTAATGATTTTACACAGAGAGTAGTCCGTGTATGGAATGCACTTCCATGTGGTGAATGGGGGTAGAGTTATAACGTTTAACAGACATTTGAAGAAGAAACGTTTGGAGGAATAAGGGCCAAGTGCAGACAGGTGGGACTAGTTTAGTTAGGGATTATGATCTGGGGTCTGTTTCCACAATGTGTCACTCTATGCCTTCATGAATTATGACTGCACGTCAAGATTGATTTAATTGGCTGTGCAGTGACTTATTCTCTACATATTTCTTTCTATCTTTCTTTTTTTCTTTCCCACTTTATTTCTTTTTCTCCTTCATTCGCTCTTTCATTGTTTCTCTCGTTGTTTATTTCTTTCCTTATATCATTCTTTCTTAACCTTTTCTTTTTTCCCTCAGTCTCTTCCTCTCTTCATTCCTTCTTTATTTGTATCCTTTCTTTCCGTCTGCATTTCCTTCTTTATCTCTTTCTTTCCCCCTTCCTTCTCTCAGTTTTGTTTGGTCATGAAATTACTGATTGTGCTATGTCCTGTTTGCTCAGTTATTGCCTCTCAGGTAGTGCCCTGGCAGTCACCGCCAGCCTTGAGTGTTACTGATACCGCTAAGCTGCATTGCCACATTGACAGATTGGCGAGTGGAGCTGTCTACTGGTACCAACAGCACCAAGGGCATCAACTGCACAATGTTTACACTGTGAGCAAGCACCTCCCTCCAGATGGAATGTTTTCTGGACAAGTTAACAACAAATCGACGACTTACACTCTTGTGATTAAGGATATCCAGAGAAATAATTCGGCTCTGTATTACTGCGCTGAAGGAAATTTCCCACAAGGCCTTTCATGTTCGGCAATGGATCCAAGTTATTCATAACAGGTAAGAGTTAAGACTGATTTATTCACTTTGCCATGAACGACTAGGAATGTTGAACAGTAATTGCTTCTCACCTACTACACTCATCAGGTTCCCCCACCATACTTCTCCTATATCCACCTCTGGATGAAATGTTTTCCATGGAAACTGTCCCATTGGTGTGTTTGGTGAGCAACATGCTCTCTGATAGCCTCTCCGTCCGCTGGAACGTTTTGACATTGGGTGACAAACGTTGGGCAGATTCTGGAATGGTGGACTCTGCTGGCAAATACAGTATCAGAAATCATATCCGGGTCCCAGCTGAAGCTTGGTACGATGGTGCTGCCTATAATTGCTCAGTTCAAATCAACTCAACTACAATTCTTCTCAGTGAAAGTATCTCCAATCCGAGAGGTAAATATTGAACACAGCTTTTAATTCTAATGTTTACTGCCTTCTAATGTTTGAGTCTTTATTCATCAAAGTGGCTCATTTTATTTGCATCCATGACAAATTACCTGGTCATCCGCCACTTGCATACAGAGCTGGAGAAGTCAATGTTTCAGATGTAACCCTCCTTCTGTCCTGAAGAAGGGTTATACCCGAAACGTTGACTTCTGCACTACTCAATGCTGCCTGGGCTTGCTGTGTTTTTTCAGCATCCTGCTTATCTACTTTAGGTTCCAGCATTTGTAGTTGTTTTGTCTCTAACTTTCATATAAAAGCATAGAGTCGTGGACATGCACAGCACAGAAACAGACCCTTTGCTCCACTTCATCCACGCTGACCAGATATCCTAAATTAATCCAGCCCCATTTGCCACCATTTGGCCTACATTCCTCTACATGCTTCCTAATCCCATACCCATCCAGATGCCCTTTAAATGTTGTAATTTTACCAGCCTCCACCACTTCCATTCATGTATCACATGCTGTGTGAAAAATGTTACGCCTTAAGTCCCTTTTCAATCTTTCCCTTCCCACCTTAAACCTTATACCCTCCAGTTTTGGATTCCCCTATCCTAAAGAAAAGACCTTGACTATTTATCCTATCCATGCCCCTCATGATTTTATAAACTTTTGTAAGGTCATCCCTCAGCCTCCAGTGCTCCAGCCTATTCAGCCACTCCCTCTAGCTCAAATCCTCCAACATCCTTGTAAATGTTTTTCTGAACCCTTTCAAGTTTCACAACATCCTTCTGATATGAGGGAGACCAGAATTGCACACAGTATTCCATAAGTGGCTTCACCAATGTCCTGTACAGGACCATGACCTCCCAACTCATATACTCAATGCACTAACAAATAAAGGCAAGCATGCCAAATGCCTTATTTGCTAACCTGTCTACCTGCGACCAAATGAACTATGAACCTGGACTTAAGGTCTCTTTGTTCAGCAACACTCCCCAGGACCTTACCATTAAGTGTATAAGTCTTGCCCTGATTTGCCTTTCCAAAGAGCAGCACTTCACATTTATCTAAATTAAACTCCATCTGCCACTAGTCGGCCCATTAGATCATGGTCCTGTTGTACTCTGAGGTAACCTACTTCACTGTCCACTATCTCGAGTAGGTTAGTTTTCAGAATACGTAACTGCATTTGTTTCATTAGAAAAGTTTTGAATCGTTGATTATTAAGCTACTGGCTTGAATTTTACAAATTAGATTGGAAAATACAAGGTCCATTTCCAATCCATAACTTTCCTCATTGAGCCTGTGTTTCAATTAAACCCAACAGGTAAATGGTAGTGCTCCTACTTCTCGTAAACCCTTCCCTAACTATATATTAATAATACCTTAAGCTGGTGCTCCTGTTCTCATGTCCCTTTCTCCCACATGTGTTTAAGGAATAACCATGCTAATTGCACACCGTTTCCACTCCTCCTTGAAGCATAGCTATTCATATACCATACTAAGCACTGTTTGAGAAGTAATTGATTTTGGATATAGTAGCGAGGCAATAATACTGGCACGATAGGATCACACAGTACAGAAGAGGCTCTTTGGCCCATCAAGTCTTTACCACTAAAGCTACATTAAATCTTGACCAGTCCCACTTTGCAGCACTTGGCCCATAGATTTGAATGGTGTGACATTTCAAATACTCATCCAAGTAGTTTTTAAAAGGAGTAAGTCACCAGCCTCAACTATCCTCCATGCAGTGCATTCCAGACCTTCACCACCCTCTGGGTGAAATGCATTTATCCTCAAATCCTGAAATTGAATCAATCTATCAACTAAAAGGGTGTGCTGCTTTCCATTCTCCCTGCCATCCCCCTCATAATCGTATACACCTTTATATAGTCTCTGCTTAACCTTTTTTGCTCCAAAGAAAGTGACCCAAATTAAACCAGCCTCTCTCCACAACTCTCTCGGGTAACACCCAGGTGAATCTCCTCTGCACCTCCTCCAGTGCAATCACATCCTTCCTATAGCGCTGTGACCAGAACAGGGCATAGTACACGAGTTGAGGTCTAATTCAACCCCTGGGCAGCTCCAACTGCTCCCTCTTACATGATGGCTCAGTGGTTAGCACTGCTGCCTCACAGTACCAGTGACCTGGGTTTGAGTCCAGCCTCGGTGACTGTCTGTGTGGAGTTTGCCATTTTCACTACCTCTGTGTGGGTTTCCTCCGGGTGCTTCAGTTTCCTCCCAAGATATGCAGATTAAGTGAATTGATAATATTAAATGGCTTATATTGTTCAGGGATGTGTAGGTTAGGGTAAATATAGAGTAATAGGTTCGGGGAATGGGACTGGGTGGGTTCTTTTCAGAGGGTCAGTGTGGACTTGTTGGGCTGAAGGGCCTGTTTCGACATTATAGGGATGCTATGATAATATATGCTTCGATTGATAAGGGCAAGCATCCTATATGACTCCTTAACTATCACATTAACCTGTCCAGCAGCCTTCAGGGATCCGTGGTCAAGCACCACAAGATTCCTCAATTCCTCAGTGTTTCCTTGCTATTCACTGAGTACTCCCTTCTCTTGTCTCCCTTGCCTTCCAAAGTGCATCACCCCACATTTCCCAGGATAAAATTCTATCTGCAACTGATCTACCCATCTGACCAATCCAGTTATATAATCCTGTAAAACCTAAGACCTTCTTCCTCACTGTAAAACCACCGGCCACTTGTAGTTTTGTAGATTCGGTCTGCCTTGCAGGTAGATCCGTTCTTTCCGATCCGTTCTTTTCATTGCTTCTAATGCCCTTCTTATAAAAGGCTACTGGCCAAAATTAAAGCATGTGGGTAAAATGCTTGCATGGATCGAGAATTGGTGACAGACTCGAAACAGAGTTGGAATGAATGGTATCTTATCTGGTGGTGGGCCGTGATTTATGGTGTTCCACAGAGATCAATGTTAGGGCCTGAGCTATTGACGACATATATAAATGACCCGGATGGGGGGAAACCAAAGGCAATGTTTCCAAGTTGTCTGATGGCACAAAACTAGGTGGGATTGTGAGCTGTGGAAAGGATGCAAGGAGGTTTCAAGGTGATTTAGACGAGTTGAGTGAGCATGGCAGACCCGGTAAACCTTGGTTAAATGTGGTTATACACATGAGTGTGAAAAACAGGAAGGAACAGTATTATCTAACTGGTGGCATTTTGGGAAATATGAACGTACAAATGGATCTGGGTATCCTGTGTACCAGTCAATGAAAGAAGACAGGCAGGTGCATCAGGCAAGTACGAAGCCAAATGGTATACTGACCCTCATTTCAAGAAGCTTTGAGCTCAGAAACAGTGAAACCTTACCACAGTTATACAGGGCCTTGCTAAGTCTATACCTAGAGCATTGTGGGATGTTTTGATCTCTCTGCACAAGGGAGGTCACTACTGTAACAGGAACGGGAGGACTATTGGATGAAGAGCAATTGATTTGAAATGGCTTATGTTAACCATCGGACTGAGATGAAAAATGTGTTGCTGGAAAAGCGCAGCAGGTCAGGCAGCATCAAAGGACCTCCTTGGATGCTGCCTGACCTGCTGCGCTTTTCCAGCAACACATTTTTCAGCTCTGATCTCCAGCATCTGCAGTCCTCACTTTTTCCATCGGACTGAGATGAATGGAAGACCTGATTGAAACATGTCAAATTCTGACATGTCAGGCAAACTAAATACAGGGAGGATTTATTTTTATATTTATTATTTATGAGATAACCCCTTATTTTTTGTGGGGGTTTTGAATGTACCAAGAGTGGGGGCGAGAGTAAGTGGGAAAATAACATTGAGATAGAGGATCAGCCATGATCATAATCAAATATAGAAATATAGAAACATGTAAAATAGATGCAAGAGTAGGACATTCGGCTCTTCGAGCCTGAACCACCATTCAATACTACAATGGCTGATCATGCAATCTCAGTATCCCACTCCCACCCTCTCCCCATCCTCCTTGATCACTTTAACCGCCAGGGCCACGTCCAGCTCCCTCTTGAGTATATCTAATAAACTGGCCCCAATAGCTTCCTGTGGGAGAAAGTTCCACAGGTTCTCAGCTCCCTGGGTGAAGGAATTCTCCCTCATCTCAGTCCTGAATGGCTTGCCCCTTTATTGCTTAGACTGTGGCCCCTGGTTCTGAACTTCCCAACATGGGGAATGTTCTTCCTGCATCTCGTCTGTCCAGTCCCATTAGGATTTCATATGTTTCTATGACAGCATCATCCCTCCTCATTCTTCCAGCGAGTACAAGCTCAGTTGATCCGATCTTTCTTCATACGTCAGTCCTGCCATCCCAGGAATCAGTCTGGTGAACTTTTGTTGGACCCCCTCAATAGCAAGAATGTCTTCCTCAGACTAGGAGACAAAACTGCATACAATACTCAAGGTGTGGCGTCACCAAGGCCCTGTATGACTGCAGCAGCATCTCCCTACTCCGATGATCAAATCCTCTCCCTATGAAGGTCAGCATTCCATTAGCTTTCCTTACTGCCTGCTGCACGTGCATGCTAAACTTAAGCAACTATTCTACCATGACACCCAGGTCTCGTTGCACCTCACCTTTTCCTAAACTGCCACCACTCAGTTTTAAACAACTTGTGCATTGTTATGCCACATAAATCTGCTCCTTTACCCACTTTGATAATTTATTTCCAAAATGACCTCGGTGGTGGGCAAGTTGTTGGAGGGAATCCTGAGGGACAGGATGTACATGTATTTGGAAAGGCAAGGACTGATTCGGGATAGTCAACATGGCTTTGTGTGTGGGAAATCATGTCTCGCAAACTTGATTGAGTTTTTTGATGAAGTAACAAAGAAGATTGATGAGGGCAGAGCAGTAGATGTGATCTATATGGACTTCAGTAAGGCGTTCGACAAGGTTCGCCATAGGAGACTGATTAGCAAGGTTAGTTCTCATGGAATACAGGGAGAACTAGCCATTTGGATACAGAACTGGCTCAAAGGTAGAAGGTGGTGGTGGAGGGTTGTTTTTCAGACTGGAGACCTGTGACCTGTGGAGTGCCACAAGGATCGGTGCTGGGCCCTCTACTTTTTGTCATTTACATAAATGATTTGGATGCGAGCATAAGAGGTACAGTTAGTAATTTTGCAGATGACACCAAAATTGGAGGTGTAGTGGACAGCGAAGAGGATTACCTCAGATTACAACAAGATCTTGACCAGATGGGCCAATGGGCTGAGAAGTGACAGATGGAGTTTAATTCAGATAAATGCGAGGTGCTGCATTTTGGGAAAGCAAATCTTAGCAGAACTTATCCACTTAATGGTAAAGTCCTAAGGAGTGTTGCTGCACAAAGAGACCTTGGAGTGCAGATTCATAGCTCCTTGAAAGTGGAGTCGCAGGTAGATAGGATAGTGAAGAAGGCGTTTGGTATGCTCTCTTTTATTGGTCAGAGTATTGAGTACAGGAGTTGGGAGGTCATGTTGCGGCTGTACAGGACATTGGTTAGGCCACTGTTGGAATATTGCGTGCAATTCTGGTCTCCTTCCTATCGGAAAGATGTTGTGAAACTTAAAAGGGTTCAGAAAAGATTTACAAGGATGTTGCCAGGGTTGGAGGAACTGAGCTACAGGGAGACACTGAACAGCTGGGGCTGTTTTCCCTGGAGTGTTGGAGGCTGAGGGGTGACCTTATAGAGGTTTACAAAATTATGAGGGGCATGGATAGGATAAATAGGCAAAGTCTTTTCTCTGGGGTTGGGGAGTCCAGAACTAGAGGGCATAGGTTTAGGGTGAGAGGGGAAAGATATAAAAGAGACCTAAGGGACAGTTTTTTCATGCAGAGGGTGGTACGTGTATGGAATGAGCTGCCAGAGGATGTGGTGGAGGCTGGTACAATTGCAACGTTTAAGAGGCATTTGGATGGGTATATGAATAGGAAGGGTTTGGAGGGATATGGGCCGGGTGCTGGCAGATGGGACTAGATTGGGTTGGGATATCTGGTCGGCATGGACGGGTTGGACCGAAGGTTCTGTTTCCATGCTGTACATCTCCACGACTCTTTGACTCTAATGGTACATAGCCTACCTAATCTATGAAGCAAAATGAAAAATCTCTCAACCCTTCCATCCATGATGAAGAAATAATTTAGATAACGATAAAGGACTTTATCTGTCAGGGGTCTTGGCCAAAGCACTATCATTAAAAATGGAAAGGAAAGTGATCACCATTTATAATGAGGGGTAGCTATGTAAAATAACACCAGCTGTGAAAGCGGGAATGGTTTTCAACATATTTAATAGTGTATCTTGGACAGACTGGTCAATTGGACAGTTAAAAGCTTCAGGGATTTTATTATGGGAATTGAAGAAATGACAGACTGTGTCCCTTGAATAAGGACTGAACTCAGCTTAAGGTGAAAAAAGCATATACAAACATGGATAGAAATGTTAGTTGACAGGCAGGCAGTGACTATGAATGGGCAAACGGTAAATTGTTTCATTGGTAATAAACAGGAAGTATTTCCATTCCAGGAGTGGGTTTCATTTTTGAATTGGATTCGAATTGATGCAAGCATATGGAGAGAGATCCGAGTAGAGGGATGGACTTAGCATGAACGAAATGAAGAATCAGTAACACCTCATTCATTGACATTCATTTGGCGTTTCTTGTTATCTTTGACCTTTGGGCAGGTCCCCACTGCTTTAAGCTGTCAATCTATTGAAAAGGTATCTCTTTGTCTTCTTCAGAGGTATGGCATACAACTTGCCGTTTATTGCTTTATGGGAGTGTGTTGGTGATGACTGTCCTCCTCATTCTCTTGACTGTTGCTGTGGGATGGACCTACAGGAATCAGCAGTCAGGTACGAGACCATTGGT
This sequence comes from Chiloscyllium plagiosum, assembly GCF_037043375.1. Classification (NCBI taxonomy): domain Eukaryota; kingdom Metazoa; phylum Chordata; class Chondrichthyes; order Orectolobiformes; family Hemiscylliidae; genus Chiloscyllium; species Chiloscyllium plagiosum. The sequence continues at coordinate 44,791,914 of NW_028270188.1, forward strand.
GCTGTTAATCCACCATGTTCAACACCCGGGTCTGTGTGTTATTGTGATATTTGTTGCCTCCACGTGAATTAACTCAATTGGGATGATTACAATTTTAAAAGCTGTTTATTTTTCACGTTATATCAGGTGATTACAATTTCAGGTAAGAAAGTCATGGAGCCACGACTGTGTGAAATAACGCAGGAGGTGAGGATTTTTTTTTTCCTCTCACTATATGCTTTCCTTGCTCTACTTTTATAGAACTATTGTTATGAAGGTGAAGGTGTGTACTGTACCTTTAAGAGAGTGTGAAAGCTGTATTAAGACCATAAGACATAGGAGTGGAAGTAAGGCCATTCGGCCCATCGAGTCCACTCCGCCATTCAATCATGGCTGATGGGCATTTCAACTCCACTTACCCGCATTCTCCCCGTAGCCCTTAATTCCTTGTGACATCAAGAATTTATCAATCTCTGCCTTGAACACATTTAGTGTCCCGGACTCCACTGCACTCTGTGGCAATGAATTCCACAGGCCTACCACTCTCAGGCTGAACACATGTCTCCACATTTCGGTTCTGAATTTACCCCCTCTAATTCTAAGGCTGTGTCCACGGGTCCTAGTCTCCTCACCTAACGGAAACACTTTCCTAGCGTCCACCATTTCCAAGCCATGTATTATCTTGTAAGTTTCCATTAGATCTCCCCTTAATCTTCTAAACTCCAATAAATACAATCCCAGGATCCTCAGCCGTTCCTGGTATGTTAGATTTACCATTCCAGGGATCATCCGTGTGAATCTCCGCTGGACACGCTCCAGTGCCAGTATGTCCTTCCTGAGGTGTGGGGACCAAGACTGGTCACAGTACCCCAAATGGGGCCTAACAAGAGCTTTATAAAGTCTCAGTAGCACAACGGTGCTTTTATATTCCAACCCTCTTGAGATAAATGACAATATTGCATTCACTTTCTTAATCACGGACTCAACCTGCATGTTTACCTTTAGAGAATTCTTGACTAGCACTCCGAGATCCCTTTGTACTTTGGCTTTATGAATTTTCTCACCGTTTAGAAAGTAGTCCATGCTTGTATTCTTTCTTCCAAAGTGCAAGACCTCGCATTTGCTCCATCAGCCATTTCCTGGACCACTCTTCCAAACTGTCTAGATCCTTCTGCAGCCTCCCCACTTCCTCAGTACTACCTGCCAGTCCACCTAACTTTGTATCATCGGCAAACTTCGCTAGAATGCCCCCGTCCCTTCATCCAGATCATTAATATATAATGTGAACAGTTGCAGCCCCAACACTGAACCCTGCGGGACACCGCTTGTCACCGGCTGCCATTCCGAAAAAGAACCTTTTATTCCAACTCTCTGCCTTCTGTCAGACAGCCAATCCTCAATCTATTGACCTGATTAATAACTCTGAAGGGTCTGTGGACATTCACCCCAAGATCTCTCTGTTCCTCCACACTGCTTTCAACCCTGTAATTTGCATTCAAACGTGACCTTCCAAACTGAATTCATTCACACATTTCCTGGTTGAAATCCACCTGCCATGTATTATCCCAGTTCTGCATCTTGTCAATGTCTCATTGCAACCTATAACAGCCCTCCACACTATCCAGAACTCCACCTTGAGTTCCATGATTGTTTTTCATTTTATAGACTATATGGATTAAGAAGATGACGTGCTAGCCACAATTGTGAGGCAGTGAATGTCATTAATGATGAATAATAATAATCAGTGAATGTCATCTGATGATGAATGCCTTAAGTCACATTTCTGTAGACCACCAGCTATGATGTTCTTGAAGGAGACAATTGGTCTAGGACGAGCACAACTACATTAACCAGTATCTGGCATGATTCAGTTTGTACATATTAGCTTTGATTTACCTTCACTGCAATCTCTTCACATCAAATTTGGTCAAATGTTGCGAAAGACACAGACTTGCACTTTACCTCTTCACCTCTGGGATTAATGTTGCTCTCTGTGTTTGTTTTGAGCAATAGTCTGAAGTGGAGTGTTCTTAACAGAACAGAAATGAAGCATTGATGTGGTGTCTGTCATTCTCACTGAAATTCAATCTAAAGAATCAACTTAATTATCAAAAAGCCAGCGTTGTTTCCTGAGCCTGTCAGGTGCCCACTAGACTAAAACTCTTGAGTTCCAAAACTACATCTTCGCCAACATCAATCACTGCCTGGTATAAAGCCATGGTTGGATCCACATTCCCGTGGTCCCTTGGATTTCCGAGATGTTTTCTGCCTCAATGGGCCTGTCACGTGGATCTATGGCAAAACTTCTTAAAACTCTCCTTGAGAAAAAGTCTCAGTTCCTCAAAACACTTTATTCAGCTCATGAGAAAACCATTACACTCCCCTCAGCTAATCTGCGCTGACTCATTCAGAATATCCCATACCTACCAAAGTTACATTTCATACAACTTTTCAAACAATGGACCTGGAATCCAAGTCGAATTAGTTGGCTTCTCTTTGGTCGATTTCTCGAAAGAGGGTTGAAAGGTGTGTCTTTCAATTGAAATATATCCCCTCACCATTCAGCAGACAGCATTTTCCCTGTCGCAGCACCAGACAAAGTAGAGATTCATGAAGTGGCACACTACACCTTCTCAAAGCTAATTAGAGAGAGGGAACAGATTATAGCCTTCAGAGACCTCCGAGAGTTTAAGTTAAAAATCACATAACACTAGGTCCAAAGGGTTTATTTGAAAGTACAAGCTATCAGAACGCTGCTCCTTTGTCAGGTCGCTAGTAGGGCAGGGTCATAGGACGCAGAATTTACAGTAAAAGAACAAAGCATCATGCACTCGATGTGATGTACTTTTTTTCTGACTCCCTACAGTGTGGAAACAGGCCCTTCGGCCCAACAACTCCACACTGACCCTTCGAAGAGCATTCCCCTACATTTACCCCTTCACCTAACACTACGGACTACAATTTAGCATGGCCAATTCACCTAACCTGCACATCTTTGGACAGTGGGAGGAAACCGGAGCACCTGGAGAAAACCCATGCAGACACGGGGAGAATGTGCAAACTCCTCACAGACAGTTGCCCGAGGCACCGTGTCCCCTACATTTCACAACGTATTGAACAAACCTTAATTGCTGGGAAGTCTTTAATCACTGAGAATGGGGTTGCAGGTTTCGATTGATTAATATGTAAACCCCAAGAGTTTCTCTGAAGTCACAGCCCTAAGATAACTTAAGGTTTTATGAGTATAAAAAAGGTGACGTGTCAGCTCAGACAATGCATTAAAGGTGTGAGGTTAGAGTCTGTAACCCAACCTTGAGTCAGACTTGTCCTTTCAAAGAAACCTGTTTGACTATAACCTGGCGTTGCATGATTTCTCAATTTGTCTACCCCAGTACAACACCAGCACCGCCACATCATAGTTAAGCAATGATTCCCTGTCAGCATAAAAACGTTTCTCACTTCTATGACTGCAAATTTAATGTGTGGTTTTTTTAACACAAGTAAGAATGATGTGATTCAATTCTCTTAGCTAATCTTTGGTGTGTCATTGATAAATTAACACGTATGGGCTTGTTTTTGGAGCTTTAGTCTGGTTTAACTCAGTTCATTACTGAGGCTGTTTTTCTTAATTCACTCACGAGAGTTGGGCATTGCTGGTTGGCCAGTGTTTATTGCCTTGTCCCTAGTTGCCCTTAAATTAAGTGGCTTGCTAGGTCATTTCCAGGGGCAGTTGAGAGTGAACCGCGTTGCTGTGGGTCTGGAGTAACTTACAGACTTGACCGAGTGAGGATGGCATTTGTGAAGGACATTTGTGAGCCAGAGGGGTTTTCCATCATCATTTCACGATCTTCAGCAGGGTCTGAATTACAGATTTGTTTTCAAAAGTTGAATTCAATCTCCACCATCGGTCAGATTGGGGCTCAAACCAGGAGCCCACCACACCTCCCCCTCTCACCCCTCCATCCGCACCCCTCCCCACCGCACCCCTCCCCAACCCACCCCCAAATTGTAGCTGAGTTTCTGGATTACTAGCCCAATGATACTCCCACAAGACTATTGCCTCCCCAAAAGGTGCACATAGTTCTCAAACACACACACGCCTGATTTAAAAGTCAAAGGCAAATAGATCGACATGAATAATGAACTGAGAGGGTGTACAATCCGGGTAAAGTGATGGACTTGTTTTCCCCAAAGGAATAGATAACCTGACGAGGGAATCAAACAAGGAGTTTAAACGGTTTGATAGCTGAGATGCAGAAAATATAATTCCATTTGCAGCAAGACCCGAGCTGCACGATGTATGTAACTAATAAGTCCACTAGGTAAATAAACTGCTGTTTTATAAATCAAGGCACGTTGCCTGAGACTGAAGGGGGTTTGCCAACACTGTTTGTGAGACATTGGTATAAACAGGCAAATGTTCAAATTTAGAGGCCATTCAGCCCTTGGGCCTTCTCTGCCATTTGATAAGATCACCTTGGGCTTGCTCCAATGTTCCATTGAGTGCAAGCTGCAAGAACAGCATCTTATCTACCACATGGGGACTCAACAGCAAGCTCAATAATTTGACAGTCTGAATCCTTCATTTCATGTCTTTACCTATCTTGTCGTGACATGGGCTGCTTTCAGCACAGCCAACACATTTTCATCTAACTATTGACCCTAGTCTCAGCTTTTCTTCCTCCCTAGCTTACTATTAACTACCTCTATTATCTGACCAACTTCCTTTCTCTCTCTCTCTCTCTCTTTGGGCTCCATCACCACCCATTCATTCACTCCTTACCTCATCTTCTTAATCTTTCAAACTCCCAGCAATCATAAATCTAGCCTGTCCAACCTTTTTTTTCCCCATAATCTAACACTTTAATTCTGGCTTACCTTTCTATGGTCTGCATCCAATGCATTTACAATCTCCCTTCAGTATGAACTCCTGAAGTGGCCTCACTAGTGCCCTTGATAACTGCAACATCACCGCCCTAGTGTTGTATTCAAATCCCTTCACAATAAATCAGACCATTTTATTAGCTTTCCAAATTGCTTGCTGTACCCGCATACTTTTAATTCGGTGTGAGGAAACGCAGGTCGCTCTGAAATTCAACCTGTCACAGTTTCGACAGTATGCTGTTTTATTTTTCTTGCCAAATTGAGCAGTTTCTGATGTTACACTCCATTTTCCACATGTTTACCCACTCATTTAGCCAATCTGCCTGATTTTGCACCTTTGTCTAAATAGCAGTCCCATCTCGGGGCAACTTTTTCACACAGAGTAACTTTTTCATGCGTGTATGTGGAACAAGCAGCCAGAGGAACTGGTAATTTCATAGACAACGGAACGAGGACATGCCGCAACCCAAAGGATTAGCCACACTACCATACATTAGGAGCATTTCAGAAATGACAGCCAGACTACTGCGACCACTAGGACTTATAACAGCAGACAAACCAACAGCCACCCTCAGACAACTCACCAGAACTTTAAATTAAGGGGGGGTAGATATAGGACTGAAGTTAGGGGTAGGTTCTTCACTCAGCGAGTCGTAAGTTCATGGAATGCCCTGCCAGTAGCAGTGGTGGACTCTCCCTCTTTATGGGCATTTAAGCAGGCATTGGATAGGTATATGGAGGATAGTGGGTTAGTATAGGTTAGGTGGGCTTGGATCGGCGCAACATCGAGGGCCAAAGGGCCTGTACTGCATTGTATTCTTCTATGTTCTATGTTCTAGAACGAAGGACCCGATACCCAGCATGAGCAAAACTAATGTAGTGTACAAAATCCTATGCAAGGACTGCACAAAACACTATATAGGACAAACAGGAAGACAGCTAACGATCCGCATCCATGAACATCAACTAGCCACGAAACGACACGACCAGCTATCCTTAGTAGCCACACATGCAGACGACAAGCAACATGAATTCGACTGGGACAACACTACCATTATAGGGCAAGCCAAACAGAGAACAGCCAGGGAATTCCTAGAAGCATGGCACTCATCCACAAACTCCATCAACAAACACATCGACCTAGACCCAACATACCGGCCACTACAGCAGACAGCTGAAACTGACAACCGGAAGCGGCAGGGACAGGCCACTATAAATGCCGGAGGAAACACCACAGAAGCACTTCACAGGAGGCTCCCAAGCACTGAGGATGTCACCTAGACAGGGGACAAAACGTTTGCAACAAAAATTTCCAGCTCGGCGAACAGAACCACTACAACGAGCACCCGAGCTACAGATCTTCACCCAAACTTTGAATTTCATAGTTTAGATAAATGTGAGCTGTTGCATTTTGGAAAGGCAAATCAGGGCAGGACTTACAATGATAAGGTCCTAGGGAGTGTCTTGCTGAACAAAGAGACCTTGAAGTGCAGGTCCGTAGATCCTAGAAAGTGGAGTCACAGGTAGACAGGATAGTGAAGGAGTTTGTTACGCTTGCCTTTATTGAGTATATGAGTTGGGAGTTGAAACTTTATTGCTGGAACAGCACAGCAGGTCAGGCAGCATCCAGGGAACAGGAGATTCGACGTTTCGGGCACAGGCCCTTCTTCAGGAATTCCTGAAGAAGGGCCTGTGCCCGAAACGTCGAATCTCCTGTTCCCTGGATGCTGCCTGACCTGCTGTGCTGTTCCAGCAATAAAGTTTCAACTTTGATCTCCAGCATCTGCAGACCTCACTTTCTCCTCTATGAGTTGGGAGGTCATGTTGCTGTTCCACAGGACATTGATTAGATTACTTTTGGAATATTGCGTGCAATTCTAGTCTCCCTGATATAGGAAGGATGTTGTGAAACTTGAAAGGGTTCAGAAAGATTTACAAGGATGTTGCCAGGGTTGGAGGGTTTGACCTATAGGGAGAGGCTGAATAGGATGGAGCTGAATTTACCTGGCGCGTCGAAGGCTGAGGGGTGACCTTATAGGGGTTTATAAAATCATGAGGGGCATGGATAGGGTGAATAGATAATGTCTTATCACTGGAGTGGGGGAGTCCAGAACTAGAGGGCGTAGGTTTAGGGTGAGAGGGGAAAGATGTAAAAGAGACCTAAGGGGCAACTTATTCACACAGAGGGCGGTACGTGTATGGAATGAGCTGCCAGAGGAAGTGGTGGACGCTGGGACAATTACAACATTTAAAAGGCATCTGGATGGGTGTATGAATGGGAAAGGTTTAGAGGGATATGGGCCAAGTGCTGGCACAATTTAGGATATGTGGTCAGCGCGAATGAGTTGGACCGAATAAGCTGTTTCTGTGCTGTACAACTCTGTGACTCTAAGTTCCAACAACAAATTTGGCGACAGTGTCCTCCAACCCTTCAGTTAAGACATTTATGTAACTGGTGAAGGGAAAATGAGTACCCGGCAAAACTACTGTAGCACATGACTCACTGTGCCTTGCCAACATGAGAAAGGTTTATGTTCTGATTTCCATCAGACATAAAAATATCGAGCCATGCCAATGCGTTACCCCTAAACTGTGAGCTTCTATTTTTGTAATAACGAGGCAGATCACTATGCTCTGGAGATCAGTTAAAATGGGTTGTGAAAACCACAACGATGGCCAGATATTGCTGACCCAAGTTCAGCATGCTGGTGAATTTGATGCTCTCTGCGGTTTTCCTGTTTGTTGCGGGACACATACATAATTTTCTGCAAAGGTCAAAAGACATGGGCAACTTGTGAAGTAATGAATTTCCACCCCAGGTCAATGGAATTGTTCATTTCTTGTAAATGAACATCTGCTTCAAGGAAAAAACTGAATCATGTCAATGTGCATTTGTTAACTCTTTGATCCTACACTAATAATTAATCCTACACTGATCCTTAGAATAGAGTAGGATCCCTACAGTGTGGAAACAGGCTCTTCGGTCCACACCGAGCCTCTCAAGAGTAACCCACCCAGACCCATTCCCTCTTCCCTATATTTGCCCCCTGACTCATGCACCTAACATACACATTCCTGAATACTATGGGCAATTTAGCATGACCAATTCACCTAATCTACACATCTTTGGATTGTGAGGAAACCGGAGCACCCGGAGGAAGCCCACACAGACACGGAGAGAATGTGCAAACTCCACACAGACAATCACCCGAGGCTGGAATCAAACCTGGGTCCCTGGTACTGTGAGGCAGCGGTGCTAACCACTGAGCCTCTTAACTTTGGCGCAGAAGAGTAATGCGCAATTAGAACTGGTTTGCTTTGTCTGCATGTTTTGCATTAACATTAGAATGTAGAACATAGAATCTTACAGCTCAGTGCATTACTTTGGCCCTCGATGTTGCACTGACCTGTGAAACTAATCTGAAGCCCATCTAACCTACACTATTCCATTATGGTCCATATGTTTATCTAATAACCACTCAAATGCCCTTAAAGTTAGTGAGTCTATGACTGTTGCAGACAGTCGTTCCACGCTCCTACTACTCTTTGAGTAAAGAAGCTACTTCTGACATCTGTCCTATATCTATCACCCCTCAATGTAAAGCTACATTCCCTCATGCTAGCCATCACCATCTGAGGAAAAAGGTTCTCACTGTCCACCCTATCTAATCATCTGATCATCTTGTATGTCTCAACCTTCTTCCCTCTAACGAAAACAGCCTCAAATCTCTCAGCCTTTCCTCATAAGACCTTCCCTCCATCCCAGGCAACACCCTGGTAAAGCTTCTCTGAACCTGTTCTAAAGCTTCCACATCCTTCCTATAATGCAGCGACCAGAACTGTATGCAATACTCCAAGTGTAGCTGCACCAGAATTTTGTCCAGCTGCAACATGACCTCATGGCTCTGAAACTCAATCCTTCTACCTATAAATGCTAACACGTTGTCTATCTTCTTAACAACCCTATCAACCTGGGTGGCAACTTTCAAGGATCTATGCACATGGACACCGAGGTCTCTCTGCTCATCTACACTACCAAGAATCTTACCATTAGCCCAGTATTCTTTATTCCTGTTGCTCCTTCCAAAGTGAATCACCTCACACTTTTCTGCATTCAACTCCATTTGCCACCTTTCAGCCCAGCTCTGCAGCTTATCTATGTCCCTCTGTAACCCGCAAAATCCTTCGGTACTGTCCTCAACTCTACTGACCTTAGCGTCATGTGCAAATTTACTAACTCATCCTTCTATGCTCTCATTCAGGTTATTTATAAAAATGACAAACAGCAGTGGCCCCAGATCAGATCCTTGTGGTACACGGGTTGTACAGGTAAAGTATTGGTGAGAATTCCTGTGGTGCAGTGGTGACGTACCTGCTTCATAAAACAGTATAGCACAGTACAGGCCCTTGATGTTGTGCCAACCTTTTATCCTACTCTTAAGATTAGATTAAACTGCACACCCTTCATCGTGCTATCTTCCATGTACCTATCCAAGAGTCGCTTAAATGTCCCTAATGTATCTGACTCTACTAGCACTGCTTGGCAGTGCATTCTACACACCCACCACTCTCTGTGTAAAGAACCTAACTCTGAAATCTCCTCTAAACCTTCCCCCAATCACCTTTAAAGTATGCCCCCTCGTGATAGACATTTCCACCAACAGAAGAAGTCGCTGGCTATCCACTTTAAGGCTGGTCTTGACCAGTCCTTCCAATTACCTTATTTCCCAGGACAGAGTAAAATTCACAGATCGATTTTTTGGCAGAAACCCCAAGACTCATCAATAGCCCACCCCATGATCGGACTGACTTTTTGGGTAGTGCTGTAAAACAGGGAGACCTAGGGGTTCATGTACATAAGTTTGCGTCACATGCAGACAGGATGGTTAAGATGTTGTTTAGCACATTTCCATTTATTGCTTAGACCTTTGAGTCTAGGAGTCAGGACGTCATGTTGAGGTTATAAAGGACATTGGTGAGGCCACTTAGAATGTTGAACATAGAACAGTGCAGCGCAGTACAGACCCTTTGGCCCTCTATCTGTTAGCCTACTTTCAGATCAAACTAACCTACTAACCTACACACCCTTCATTTTACTCTCATCCAAGAGTCGCTTAAATGTCCCTAATGTATCTGACTGTACTACCACTGCTGGCAGTGAATTCCACACACCCACCACTCTCTGTGTAAAGAACCTACCTCAAACATCTCCCATAAACGTTCCTCCATTCACCTTAAAATTATTCCCCCTTGTGATAGCCATTTCTGCAATGGGGAAAAGTCTCTGACTATCCACTCTATCTATGCCTCTCATCATGTTGTACACCTCTATCAAGTCACCTCTCATCCTTCTTCACTTCAATTAGAAAAGCCCTAGCTCCCTCAACCTCTCTTTATTAGACATGCCCTCCAGTCCAGGTAGCATCCTGGTAAATCTCCTCTGCATCCTCTCTAAAGCTTTCACATTATTCTTGTAATGAGGCGACTGAACACAATATTCCAAGTGTGACCTAACCAGGGCTCTGTAGAACTGCAGTAACCTTACAGCTCTTAAACTCAAGACCCTGGTAATGAAAGCCTACACACCATATGCCTTCTTAACAATCCTATCAACCTGGGTGGCAACATTGAGGGATCGTTGAGATCCCTCTGTTCCTCCAGACTACCAAGAATTCTGCCTTTAACCCTGTCTTCTGTATTCAAATTTGACCTTCCAAAATGAATCACTTCACAGTTTTCCAGGTTGAATTCCATCTACCACTTATCAGCCCAGTTCTGCATCCTACAACACTCTTCCACATTATTCACAACTCCACCAACTTTTGTGTCGTTGTTGAACTTACCAACCACTCCCCTTCCACTTCCTCATCCAAGCCATTTATAAAAACTACAAAGAGCAGGGGTCCCAGAACAGATCATTGCAGAACCATTGGTCACCGAGCAGCAGGCTGAAAACTTTCCATCAACTACCACCCTCTATCTACTATGGGCCAACCAAGTTTTGCATCCAGTCAGCCAAAATTCCCTATATCCCATGCCTCCTTACTTTCTGAATGAGCCTACCATGGGGAAACTGATCAAACATCTTCTGGACTACTGTGTGCAGTTCTGGTCTCCCTGTACGGTTGGAGAGAGTTTGGAAAAGATTTACCAGGATATTAATGGGAATGGATTTGAGTTATAAGGAGATGCTGGATAGCCTGGGACTTTTTTCATTGGAGCATAGGACATTGAGGCATGACCTTGTAGAGGTTTATAAAAGCATGAGGGCTATAGTTAAAGTGAATGACAGGTGCCCTTTCCCACAGGTTTGGGTTTTCAAGACTAGGAGAGATATTTTCAAAGATTTTAAAGGAGAAAGATTTTAAAAAGACGCAAGGGGCAATTTTTTTACACACAGAGTGGTTTGTGTATGGAATGAGCTCCCAGATGGATGTGGGTACGGTTACAACATCTAAAAGATATTTGGATAAGGATGTAAATAAGAAATGGTTGGAGGGATATGGGCCAAGTGCAGTCAGGTGGGACTAGTTTAATTTGAGATTAAGGTCAGCATGGACTGGTTGGACTGAAGGGTCTGTTTCCGTACCGTATGATGCTGTGATGCTGCGAATCTAATTCTAAAACAAAGGATGATATATGTGAAGATCTGCAGTGATACAGGAACAGAATGTGCTACAGAAACACAGTAATTCTAGCAGCATCCGTAGAGGGAAAATTCTGATGAAGGGTCATCGAGAGAACAAGAGAGTTTACAGTTCTAGCTGCAGTGAAACTTTATGTAGAAAACACACAAAATGCTGGAGAAACGCAGCAGGGCTGGCAGCATTGGTAGGGATGGAGGGTCCCTGAACTTGCAATGTTAACTCTGATCTCCTCCTGAGTTCAATGACCCTTCATCAGCATGTTCTCTGCTAGACCTGCTGCATTTCTCCAGCATTCTCTGTGTGTTTTCAACACAAAGCTGGTGCTGATGCTGGATATAGCGCACGTTCTGGTGATTGCCTGTGAAACCAATAGCTGTGGTCCATTCTAGAATACACATTATGGTGCTGGTTGGAGATAATGTATGACAGATTTACATGCAGATAGTGCACAAGGTAACAGTGTGGTGTGGACTCCAACTTAACCAAAAAATAGACACTATTCCAGCCGGCCCACAAAGAGGATGGTTGTGCCAACTGATCGATCTCTAAGTAGAACCATTTCAGTGTTTAGCCATTATCTCTGCCCAGAAATGTGGTGGAGGCAGGTTCAATTATGGCATTCAAGTGGGCCATTGGATGGGTATTTGGATAGGAATAGTGTGCAAGCAAATTTAGAAAATCCAGGAGATTGACATTTTATGAAATGGGATGACTACTTTCCAGAAGGGGCAAGGATAGCCCGAGTGATTCCAGTGCACGGGTTGTACCTGTGACTTCCAGAAATGCAGAAGGGTCCCCCGGATCATGCGATCATTCTCAGGGAAAGTTGGTAGGACATTTAGAAAGCGCAGTTCATGCATCATACATTAACAGGCCCACAGAGTATGCGAGCAAGGAGGGGATGTTGACCGAGACACTTGGTGAAACCTCAGCTGGAGGACTGCGTGTGGTTCTGGGTGCCACCATTGTCAGAAAGATGTGAATGAATTGGAGGGAGTGCAGAAACGGCTTACAAGAACGGTTCCAGGGATGAGAAACTGTGAGGACAGATTGAGAGTATGGATCATAGAGTAGTACAGCACAGGAACAGACCCTTTGGTCCACGATGTTCTGCCAAAATGATACCAATTTAACTAATCCCTTCTGCCTCCTTTTGGTCCATATCCCTGATGAAGAGTTACACCTGAAACAGCGACTCTCTTGTTCCTTAGAAGCTGCCTGACCTGCTGTGCTTTTTCCAGTGCCACACTTATCGACCCATATCCCTCTATTCTTTGCTTATCCATGAGCTTATCTATAAGCTACTGAAACACCTCTAACATATTTGCCTCCACCATTAACACCTGGCAGTATATTCCAGGCATCTACGACTCTTTGTGTAAAAGACCTGCCCCTCACATCTCCTTTGAACTTTCCCCCTCGAGTATGGGACATTTCAATTCTGGGAAAAAAATTCCGACAATGAACCCTATCTCTGGCTCTTATAATTTTATATACTTGTATCAGGACTCCTCGCACCCTCTGCTACTCCAGAGAAAACAATCCTAGTTTGTCCAGCCTCTCCTTATAGTTCATAGCCTCTGATCCATGTAGCATCCTGGTAAACCTCTTCTGTGCCCTCCCCAAAGCCTCCACCTCCTTCCTGTGACGTAGGGACCACAGTTGAATGCAATACAAAATGGATCGCAACACAATAATACTCTAAGAAGTTGGGACTGCCCTCCTTCAAAGGAAGAAGGCTGAGAGGAAATTTGACACTGGTTCGTAAAATTATGAGCAAGTCGGAAAAGAGTAGACAGGGAGAAGATGTTCCTGCTCACAAAAATAACAAAAACGAGGGGCATAGACTTAAAGTTTTGTGTAAAAAGTTTTACATCAATAAAGCAATGCTGAATTGAGGAAAATCTTCACACAGTCAATAATTAAGGTCTGGAATGGGCCGAGGAGTGACAGATGGAGTTTAATTTAGATAAACGTGAGGTGCTGCACTTTGGAAAGGCAAATCAGGGCCGGACTTATACACTTAATGGTACAGTCCTGAGCAGAGTTGCTGAACAAAGAGACCTTGGAGCGCAGGTTCATAGCTCCTTGAATGCAGAGTTACAGGTAGATAGGATAGTGAAGAAGGCATTTGGTATGCTTTCCTTTATTGGTCAGAGAATTGAGTATAGGGGTTGGGAGGCCATGTTGCCTCTGTACAGGACATTGGTTAGGCCGCTTTTAGAATATAGCTTGCAATTCTGGTCTCCGTCCTGTTGGAAAGATGTTGTGAAGTTTGAAAGGGTTCAGAAAAGATTTACAAGGATATTGCCAGGGTTAGACGGTTTGAGCTAAAGGGAGAAGCTGTTGGGCTGGAGCTGTTTTCCTTGGAGTGTCAGAGGCTAAGGGGTGACCTTATAGAGGTTTATAAAATCATGAGGGGTGTGGATACGGTAAATAGACAAGATCTTTTCCCTGGGATGAGTGAGTCCAGAACTAGAGAGCATAGGTTTAACATGAGAGGTAAAAAAAAAAAATTTTTAAGGGACCTAAGAGGCAACAATTTTATGCAGAATGAGCTGCTAGAGGAAGTGGTGGAGGCTGGTACAATGACAACATTTAAAAGGCATCTGGATGGGAACATGAATAGGAAGGGTTTAGAGGGATAGGGGCCAAGTGCTGGCAAATGGGACTGGATTAATTTAGGACATCTGATCGGAATGGAAGAGTTGAACCAAAGGATCTGTTTCCATGCTGTACATCTCTATTACACTATGTCCTGTCCGGAAATGCAGGTTCAATTGAGGCATTCAAAGGGCTTTGGATGAATACTTGAACAGAAATGTCGTGCAGGAATGTGTAGAAAATGCAGGAGATCGGGGCACTTGATAACAGAATTAAATGCTCTGGACGGCCTCATGCGGCACTGTAACAATTCTATTATTCTTTGACACATTGGGGAGGTTTCTGCCTCCACTACTCGTAACAAGCAAAGAGCTCTGAATTCCCATGACCCTCTTGGTGACAATGACCTTTCCTCACACCTCCTCTAACCCTTCAGCCCCTTCCCTTAAATTTATGTCCCGGGTCATTGATCCCTCATTCAGGTTTCTACCTGCCGCCCTTATCTATGCCCCTCGTAATTTTATCCATCTCAATCATATCTCCTCTGCTCTGAGGAAAGCAATCCCAGTCTGTTCAATCTCTCATCACTTGGACTGGAGCAGACAAAGTTAAAAATCACACAACACCAGATTATAGTCCAACGGGTTTATTTGGAAGCACTAGCTTTCGGAGCGCCTTCACCAGGTGGTTGTGGAGTATAAGATCATGATCGTAGAACTTATAGCCAAAGGAGTCCAGTGTCACAGAGATGTGATACATTAAACAATTTTAGATTAAACCTTTCATCTGTTAAAATTGGATATGTTGGTTTCTGTTGATATCTAAATCACAGAACTTCTTTTAAATTACATTCTCAAGATAGCTCAGCTTTTCTAACGATAAGTGTGAAGTCTGTCTGTGTCCCAATGGTTAGTCAGACTGACAAGCCCGCTGCATAGTTTTGCAGAGTTTTATGTGGATTCATGCAGTCGTTGTCCAGTTTTTCCCAGGAGCTGAACGACCACACCATGTTCTTCGCAGCTTTCAACACATAATCGCTGAGGATGAGCACCTCACCGAGACCTTTCCCACATCTTCATTTCTCACTACGAAACAACCAGCACACCTTAAACAAATCGTGCACAAAAAAACTGCCCAGCCTTCAGGACAACACCACCACATAACCCTATCGCAGCAGCAAGACGTGTCAAAGTATCGACACGGATAACCCCATTACACATAGGGGCACCTCCCACCATGTACGCGGCAGGTTACTCATGTGACTCGGCCAACGTGGTCTATCTCATACATTGCAGGTAAGGATGCCCTGAGGCATGGTA
The DNA here is from genome assembly GCF_037043375.1 of Chiloscyllium plagiosum. Classification (NCBI taxonomy): domain Eukaryota; kingdom Metazoa; phylum Chordata; class Chondrichthyes; order Orectolobiformes; family Hemiscylliidae; genus Chiloscyllium; species Chiloscyllium plagiosum. The sequence goes on from NW_028270188.1 coordinate 44,807,347, forward strand.
CATTGGTGAGACCGAGCAACCATTACGACAATGGATGAATGAACACCACCCAACAATCACAAGGCAGGAGAGTTCCCTCCCAGTCGGGGAATACGTCAGCGGTCGAGGACATTCGGCCTCAGACCTTCGGGTGACCATCCCCAAGGTGGACTTCGGGACAAGCAACAATTCAGGTGGCTCAGTATAAGCTGATAGCCATGTTCAATACCCATGGGAATGGCCTCAACCGGGACCTTGGGTTCATGTCACACTACAGGTGACCCCACTACACACACACACACTCCTACATGCTCACACATCCATGCAGACTCCTTCTCATACACAAGCTCTCCATCTCATATGCAGAGACACCCCCCACACTCACACCCACACACATACCCTCTCACAGTGACATACCCCACCACACTCACACACAGACACACTTAACTAAGCTTTCACACACACATACACACACACACACTCTATCACGTGCACTCACACCCACGTACGGACACTCACATGCACACTCACTCTGTCGCTCCTACACGTGCACACATAAAAGTCTACAGGGTGAATTTGTTTTTGCGGAATTGCATTTTATTTTGCTCAAAAAACTGCATGAATCCATATAAAACTATGCAGAGGGCTTATCATTCTGACCAAATATTGGGATGCAGCCAAATTGACACCTATTGTTAGAAAAGCTGAGCTATCTTGAGTATGTAATTGAAAAGGAGTTCTGGGATTTAGATATCGAAGAACAGAAAACAGCAAACCCAATTCTAAAAGAAGAAAGAGTGAAACTAAAATTGTTTAATGCATCACATCTCCATGACACCATAAACTCCTTTGGCTATAAATTCTGTGATCATGATCTTATACTCCACAACCATCTGATGAAAGAGTGGCACTTCAAAATCTATTGCTTCCAAATAAAGCTGTTGGTCAATAATTTGGTGTTGTGTGATTTTTAACAATCTCTCATCTTAACTGAAATGAGTGAAAAGTTCTACCTATAACTCTTCCCCTACTGTCTGGACTTATCTACGTACTGTCACCATGGTGTGCTGGAGTACAAAGTGAAGTTGTGGCATCAATTATGTCCATGTGATCATTAAACAGAGCAATTCCATGCACACCACTTCACCTCTGCCTGTCCTCTATAAGTCTACAAAGCATTCTGGTGAAGCAGTTACCACAATTTATTCATGGAGAGTCCTTGACTCTGATCCAGCTCCCTCAGAGCAAGCGCACAGAGAGGGAAGGGAATGTCTCACACTCCTATTCTTCACCCCCACCCACACTACTATCTAACAGCGGTAGTGCTTATTTTTTCCCTCAGCACCCATGTTGTGAGTGTGCACTGTGAAGAACAAACAAGTGCGTAAATCTTTATTTATGTTCTACCACCAGGAAGAAAGGTAACACCCAAGTGGCCAGTAACAAGCAGTGTCCTTCTCAAAGGGCTACATGATCAAAAAAAAAGTGAAGGGGAGGCAGGGATTAAATCTAAATAGGGTTGAAGGGGGAAATAAAACACTCCACTCCATGCGGTGCCCACCTCTCACACTCCCGTTCTTTTTTTTTCTTTTAAACCCCCACACTACCGCCTAAGTGCGGTAGTGCTTATTGTTTCCCCAGCACCCATGGTGTTTGTGTGCAGGTGTGAGACACAGTGAAAATCACAAAGTGCACGAATCTTTATTGAATTTCCACCACCAGGAAGATAGGAAAACACCCGGGTGTCCAGTGACAAACACTGCCCTTCACATCAAAGGGCAGTGCTGTGTGATCAAAACAGTGAGGGGGAGGGTAGGGACCACACTCCTGTTCTTATCTGTCAACCAGGACTCCCCAATTGGACCAGATTAATAGCCCCAACCAGGGAATTCTTATTTGTTGAGGTACACCTGGTTGATATTGTTGCAATCACTACAGAATCTTTCTTCTCACACTGTGGTTCATCCACTGGAATCCTGCAGTGAGTAACTCACCTCCTGACACCCCATCCCCACCCTTATCAGCATTCCACAGAGACCATTCTCTCCGCGACTTCCTTATTAGGTCCACACCCCCCCCCCCCCCCCCCCCACCAACCCACCCTCCACTCCCGGCACCTTCCCTTGCCGCCGCAAGAGATGTAAAACCCACACCTCCCCCCCCCCCCCCCCCCCCACCTCCACGCCAAGTCCCAAAGAAACCTTCCACATCCGGCAAAGATTTTCCTGCACCTCCAAACACGTCACCTACTGTGTTCATTACTCTCGATGTGGCCTCCTCTACATCGGGGAGACGGGACGCCCAATCGCAGAACGTCTCAGGGAACATCTCTAGGTCACACGCACGCAACAACCCCACCGCCCTGTGGCTGACCACTTCAACTCCCCCTCCCACTCCGCCAAGGACATGCAAGTTCTGGGTCTCCTCCAGTACTAAATCCTAGCCACCCAACAACTGGAGGATGAACGCCTCAACTTCCATCTTGGGACCCTCCAACCACACAGCATCATCGATTTCACTAGTTTCCGCATCTCCCCTCCCCCCACCTCATCCTCTAACCAACCCTCCAATTCAGCACCGCCCTCTTGATCTCTCCTACTTGTCCATCTTCCTTGCCACCTACCCGCTCCACCCTCCGCTCTGACATATCACTATCACATCCCACCTGCATCTACCTATCGCCTTCCCAGCTACCTGCCCCCAGGCAACCCCCACCCTCCTATTTATCTCTCAGCCCTCTTCGCACTCCCATCCCACATCCCTGACAAGGGGCTTGTGTATGCTTGAAAGCCAACTCTCCTGCTCTTTGGATGCTGCTTGACCGGCTGTGTTTTTCCAGCGCCACACTTTTCGTCTCTGAATCTCCAGCATCTGAGGTCTTAACTTTCTCACATCCCCTTGAAGCACCTGGAGGACTGACTTGGAGTATGTAAGTCAGCCCACTGAACTGGAAGGTTTGTTTTCAGGCATTCCATCACCATGACTAGGTAACATCGTCAGTGAGAGTGTCTCCATTGAAGCGCTGGTGGTACGTCCTGCCTCTCTATTTATAGGTCTTGGTTTCCTAAAGTGGGCGATGTCATTTCCGGTTCTTTTTTCTCAAGGGGAGGGTAGATGGGATCTCAGTCAATGTGTTTATTGATGGAGCTCTGGTTCGAATGCCACAGCATTGAGTAGTCTCCATATTAGATTAGATTAATTACAGTGTGGAAACAGGCCCTTCAGCCCAACAAGTCCACACCGACCCGCCGAAGCGCAACCCACCCAATACCTTACATTTACCCCTTTACCTAACACTAAGGGCAATTTAGCATGGCCAATTCACCTAACCTGCACATCTTTGGAGTGTGGGAGGAAACCGGAGCACCTGGAGGAAACCCACGCAGACACGGGGAGAATGTGCAAACTCCATACAGTCAGTCGCCTGAGTCGGGAATTGAACCCGGGTCTCTGGCGCTGTGAGGCAGCAGTGCTAACCACTGTGCCACCGTGCCGCCCACAAATGCAGACAAAGAAGGACACTACTTTGACTGAGACAAAGTTAAAAATCACACAACACCAGGTTATAGTCCAACAGGTTTAATTGGAAGCACACTAGCTTTCGGAGCGACGCTCCTTCATCAGGTGATTGTGGAGGGCTCGATCGTAACACAGAATTTATAGCAAAAATTTGCAGTGTGATGTAACTGAAATTATACATTGAAAAATTAATTGTCTGTTAAGCCTTTCATCTGTTAGAATACAGTGATAGTTTCACTTCTTTCATGTGTAAATCACAAAACCCTTTTTTTAAAAGTTGCATTCTCGGGTTAGCTGTTAACAATGGTGATAGCTAGACAATATGTTGAAGGTGTTAGCCCCGTGTTCTCTGTCTATGACCTGATGTTTAGATTGATTCCAATCTAAAAAGTGAAATAACAGAGTTTTACATAAATTCATGCAGTTTTTGAGCTCAGAGTTCGACATGTGGTTTTTGAGCAAAGTGCAATGTAACTTTGTACCAAAAAAATTCACCACACACAATATATATGTGTGCATGTGGGTCTTTGTCTGTCTGTGTGTGTGTGTCTGTCTGCAAGGAAGTGTACCGACAACTAAACAACCAGGAACACTACAGGCAACTACCAGCTGATCCGACCAAAGAACATATCCGAGAATTAAACACACTGATCAGAACTTTGAATCCAGTTCTTCAGAGCTCCCTATGCGCCCTCATCCCACGTACCTTCCAAAGATACACAAAGCCAACACACCGGGATGTCCCATCATGTCGGAAAATGGGACCCTATGTGAGAATCTCTCTGGCTATGTGGAAGGCATCTTGAAACCTATTGTACAGGGGATCCCCAGCTTCTGTCGCAACACTACAGATTTCTTACAGAAACTCAGCACCCATGGACCAGTCGAACCAGGAACATTCCTCGTCACAATGGATGTTTCCGCACTCTACACCAGCATCCCCCACAATGATGGCATCGCGGCAACAGCCTCAGTACTCAACACCAACAACTGCCATTCTCCAAACACCATCCTACAACTCATCCACTTTACCCTCGATCATAACGTCTTCACCTTTGACAACCAATTCTTCATCCAGACACACGGAACAGCCATGGGGACCAAATTTGCACCACAATATGCCAACGTTTTTATGCACAGGTTCGAACAAGATTTCTTCTCGATGCAGGATCTCCAACCGACATTGTACACCAGGCACATTGATGACATTTTCTTCCTCTGGACCCATGGCGAGGAGTCACTGATAAAACTACACAGTGACAACAACAATTTTCATCCCACCATCAAACTCACCATGGACTACTCTCAACTGTCTGTCTCATTCTTAGAACGTGCGTCTCCATCAAGGACGGACACCTCAGCACCACACTCTACCGCAAACCGACAGACAACCTCACAATGCTACACTTCTCCAGCTTCCACCCAAAACATATTAAAACAGCCATTCCCTATGGACAAGCCCTACGCATACACCGGATCTGCTCACATTATCAATGGAGATGAGCACCTCACCAAGACCTTCCCCACACCTCCACTACTTGCCTTTAAACAACCGCCAAACCTCAAACAGATCATTGTTTGTAGCAAACTGCCCGGCTCTCAGGACATCTCCATACAACCCTGTCACGGTGGACGCTGCAAAACATGTCAGATTGTGCACATAGATACCACTGTTACGCGTGGGAACACCTCCCACCGTGTACATGGCAGGTACTCATGTGACTCAGCCAACATTGTCTATCTTATACGTTGCAGGCAGGGATGCCCAGAGGCATGGTACATTGGGGAAACTGAGCAAAGGCTACGACAACGGATGAATGGGCACCGCACAACAATCAACAGACAGGAGGGTTCCCTCCCAGTTGGGAAACACTTCAGTGGTCCAGGACATTCAGCCTCGGACCTTCGGGTGACCATCCTCCAAGGTGGACTTGGGGACAGGCAGCAGAGAAAAGTGGCCGAGCAGAGGCTGATAGATACGTTCGGTACCCATAGGGAGGGCCTCAACCGGGACCTTGGGTTCATGTCACATTACAGGTGATCACCATTGCACTACACACACACACAGATATTCCTACACACACACACACACTCTCACATGCACACGGACACAGATACACACAGATGCGCACACAGACGTGCACACATGCACCCCCTCACAGACTTAAGACACTCTGCACTCACTACACACACTTTCTCACACTCACAACCCCCACCCCAGACAGACACACACACAGACAGACAAAGACCCACATGCGCACATATATATTGTGTGTGGTGAATTTTTTTGGTACAAAGTTACATTGCACTTTGCTCAAAAACCACATGTCGAACTCTGAGCTCAAAAACTGCATGAATTTATGTAAAACTCGGTTATTTCACTTTTTAGATTGGAATCAATCTAAACATCAGGTCATAGACAGAGAACACACGGGGCTAACACCTTCAACATATTGTCTAGCTATCACCATTGTTAACAGCTAACCCGAGAATGCAACTTTTTAAAAAAAGGGTTTTGTGATTTACACATGAAAGAAGTGAAACTGTCACTGTATTCTAACAGATGAAAGGCTTAACAGACAATCAATTCTTCAATGTATAATTTCAGTTACATCACACTGCAAATTTTTTGCTATAAATTCTGTTACGATCGAGCCCTCCACAATCACCTGATGAAGGAGCTGCGCTCCGAAAGCTAGTGCTTCCAATTAAACCTGTGGGACTATAACCTGGTGTTGTGTGAGTTTTAACTTTGTACACCCCACTCCAACACCGGCGTCTCCAAATCTTGACTGAGACAATACACACATCCTGGGACAATCGTAATAAAGACATGTACAAGAATTCTTAGAAGCAGGGCATTCCATCTCAGCAAGCTAACTTACAGACTTACCATCAACCTGAGCTACAAATCTTCTTAAAAACCACTAATGACTTGGAGTGCTCATCCCCTTGCAGCGCCACCACTGTGTGGAGGACTGGATAGGAGGAGTCATACCCCTGCAGCGCCTCTACTGTCTGGAGGACTGGATAGGAGGAGTCATCCATCTGCAGCGCCTCTACTGTCTGGAGGACTGGATAGGAGGAGTCATCCCCCTGCAGCGCCACTACTGTCTGGAGGACTGCCTTGGAGTACTCAGCCCCTTGCAGCGCCACCACTGTCTGGAGGACTGCCTTGAAGTACTCATTCCTGAAGAAGGGCCTGTGCCCGAAACGTCGAATCTCCTGTTCCCTGGATGCTGCCTGACCTGCTGTGCTGTTCCAGCAATAAAGTTTCAACTTTGATCTCCAGCATCTGCAGACCTCACTTTCTCCTTGAAGTACTCATCCCCTTGCAGCGCCACCACTGTCTGGAGGACTGTATAGGAGGGGTCATCCACCTGTAGCGCCACCACTGTCTGGAGGACTGCCTTGGAGTACTCATCCCCTTGCAGCGCCCCCACTGTCTGGAGGACTGGATAGGAGGGGTCATCCACCTGCAGCGCCACCACTGTCTGGAGGACTGCCTTGGAGTACTCATCCCCTTGCAGCGCCACCACTGTCTGGAGGACTGCCTTGGAGTACTCATCCCCTTGCAGCGCCACCACTGTCTGGAGGACTGGATAGGAGGAGTCATCCACCTGCAGCGCCACCACTGTATGGAGGACTGCCTTGGAATACTCATCCCCTTGCAGCGCCACCACTGTCCGGAGGACTTACTTGGAGAAGTCATCCACGTGTAGCGCCACCAGAGTCTGGAGGACTAGCTAGGAGTACTCATTCCCTTGCAGCGCCACCATGTCTGGAGGACTGGATAGGAGGAGTCATCCCCCTGCAGCGCCACCAGTGTCCGGAGGACTTACTTGGAGAAGTCATCCACGTGCAGCGCCACCAGAGTCTGGAAGACTAGCTAGGAGTACTCATCCCCTTGCAGCGCCACCATGTCTGGAGGACTGGATAGGAGGAGTCATCCACCTGCAGCGCCACCAGTGTCCGGAGGACTTACTTGGAGAAGTCATCCACGTGCAGCGCCACCAGAGTCTGGAGGACTAGCTAGGAGTACTCATCCCCTTGCAGCGCCACCACTGTCTGGAGGACTGGATAGGAGGAGTCATCCACCTGCAGCGCCACCCAATGATTGGAGGAATGTTTAGGAGGAGTCATCGCCATGCAGCGTCCCCACTATCTGGAGGACTAGTTTAGGAGGGCTGATTTGGAGACTATAACTTGATGTTGTGTGATTTTTAACTTGTTAGGAGGAGTCATCCAGTTGCGCCGCCACCACTTTCCGGAGGACTGCCTCGGAGGAGGCATCTACTTGCAGCGACACCCATTGGCGGCAATATTGGTTTGGGGGCATCCATTCCTGGAGCTGTTGAGGGCATGTAGGTCAGGTAGCCCTGTCTGCACAAGGGTGTGAGGCGCCCCTGTGTGTGGCAAACAGTTTAAGGCTCTGATTGTCCTCAGGTCGATTCCATTCGACACGAATTCGAGAGCAAATGGTCTTACCAGCAGCTGCTGGGTCTGCATGTAGCTGCAGCCGGTCTGGATTCTGCAGCATGTTTATTAGCACAGTCACTTCGGCCAAGGCTTGCCCCAATTTCCCAGCATGCCTCATTTATTGTCCAGTTCTCATAAATCCATCATTTTGTGCAGCCCTTCCGGCCACCGATTTCAAGTGCAGGCCCAAGCTTTTTTCCTACAATCCGTAATAAGTGAACTAGCTGTTTCTCATAAGAGAGCAGAAGTGTAGTTGTACCCTTAATCTGTAAAGGCTCCCCAGTATGTATTCTGGTAAACATAAATCACCACAGAGGGTGCCTTATTGTTATCAGCAAAGTTAAAAATCACTCAACATATAGGACAGATGGCAGAGGTAGTTTCTTTACTCAGAGAGTAGTAGGGACATGGAATGCACCACCTGCAACAGTAGTAGACTTGCCAACTTTAATGGCATTTCGATGGGCATTGGATAGACATATGGATGAAAATGGAATAGTGTAGGATAGATGGGCTTCCGATTGGTTCCACAGGTCAGCGCAACATCGAGGGCAGAAACATACCACGTTGTAATGTTCCATAACACCAGGGTTTGGTCCAACGGATTTATTTGGAAGTACTAGCTTTCGGAGCACTGCTCCTTCACCAGGTAGCTGAGGAGCAGATCATAAGACGCAGATTTTATAGCAGAAGATCGTAGTCTCATGGAACTGGGTGGCACGGTGACTCGGTGGTTAGCACGGCTGCCTCACAGCGCCAGGAATCTGGGTTCGATTCCAGCCTCGGCTGACTGTCTGTGTGAAGTCTGCACATTCTCCCTGCGTCTGCGTGGGTTTCCTCCCATAGTCCAAAGATGTGCAGCCCAGGTGAATTCGCTGTGCTAAATAGGCCATAGTGTTCGGTGCTTTAATCAGAGGGAAATGGGTCTGGGTGGGTTACTCTTCGGAGGGTCGGTGTGGGCCTGTTTCCGCACTGTAGGGAATCTAATGTAATATAAACTGATATGATAAATTGAACAAACCTAGATTGCTGTTAAGGCTTTCATCTTTTTAAATGGGTTGCAGATTTTGGTTCATTAATATGTAAATCCCAGAACTTCTTTCAAGTCATATTCTCGAGATAACAGAAGGTTTTATAAAAAATATGCTGACATCTCAGCTCAGAGCCCAGTCCAACACTGGCACCTCCACGTTATTATTATTATGGGGAGCAAGAGTGATTGTCCCGATCCTAGGTCACTGTCGATATTGTCTGAACTGCACCAGGGTCATTCAAGGGTTTCCAAAATGAAGGTGTTGGCAAGACCTTATGTCAGGTGTTGAAACTTTATTGCTGGAACAGCACAGCAGGTCAGGCAGCATCCAGGGAACAGGAGATTCGACGTTTCGGGCACAGGCCCTTCTTCAGGAATGAGCAGAGAGTGTTCAGCAGGAGAAGATAAAAGGTAGGGAGGAGGGACTTGGAGGAGGGGAGTTGGAAATGTGATAGGTGGAAAGAGGTCAAGGTGAGGGTGATAGGTCGGAGTAGGGTGGAGGCGGAGAGGTCAAGAAGAAGACTGCAGGTCAGGAAGGCGGTGCCGGGCTGGAAGGATCCGGCTGAGACAAGGTGGGGGGAGGGGGGATGAAGAAACTGGTGAAGTCCAAGTTCATCCCCTGCGGTTGGAGGGTTCCCAGTCGGAAGATAAGACGCTCCTCCTCCGACCGTCGGGTTGTTGTGGTTTGGCGGTGGATGAGTCCAATGACCTGCATATCCTCGGTGGAGTGGGAGGGGGAGTTGAAATGCTGTGCCACAGGTTGGTTGGGTTGGTTCGTCCGGGTGGCCCAGAGGTGCTCCCTGAATCGCTCCGCAAGTAGGCGGCCTGTCTCCCCAATATAGAGGAGGCCACACCGGCTGCAGCGGATGCAGTAGATGATGTGGGTGGAGGTGCAGGTGAATCTGTGGCGGATATGGAAGTTTCCCTTGGGGCCTTGGAGAGAAGTGAGGGGGGAGGTGTGGGCGCAAGTGTTGCACCTCCTGCGGTTGCAAGGGAAGGTGCCGGGAGTGGTGGTTGGGTCGGTGGGGGGTGTGGATCTGACAAGGGAGTCGCGGAGGGAGTGGTCTCTACGGAAAGCTGATAGGGGAGGGGAGGGAAATATATCCTTGGTGCTGGGGTCTGTTTGGAGGTGGCGGAAGTGACGGCGGATGATGCGCTGTACATGGAGATTGGTGGGGTGGTAGGTGAGGACCAGTGGGGTTCTGTCCTGGTGGCGGTTGGAGGGGCGGGGCTCAAGGGCGGAGGAGCGGGAAGTGGAGGAGATGCGGTGGAGGGCACCGTCGACCACGTCGGGGGGGAAATTGCGGTCCTTGAAGAAGGAGGCCATCTGTGTTGTACGTATTTTGAACTGGTCCTCCTGGGAGCAGATGCGGCGGAGACGAAGGAATTGGGAGAATGGGATGGCGTTTTTACAGGGGGCAGGATGGGAGGAGGTGTAGTCCAGGTAGCTGTGGGAGTCGGTAGGTTTGTAGTAGATGTCCGTGTTGATTCGGTCGCCTGAGATACTCCCTTGTCAGATCCACACCCCCCACCGACCCAACCTCCACTCCCGGCACCTTCCCTTGCAACCGCAGGAGGTGCAACACTTGCGCCCACACTTCCCCCCTCACTTCTCTCCAAGGCCCCAAGGGAAACTTCCATATCCGCCACAGATTCACCTGCACCTCCACCCACATCATCTACTGCATCCGCTGCAGCCGGTGTGGCCTCCTCTATATTGGGGAGACAGGCCGCCTACTTGCGGAGCGATTCAGGGAGCACCTCTGGGCCACCCGGACGAACCAACCCAACCAACCTGTGGCACAGCATTTCAACTCCCCCTCCCACTCCACCGAGGATATGCAGGTCATTGGACTCATCCACCGCCAAACCACAACAACCCGACGGTCGGAGGAGGAGCGTCTTATCTTCCGACTGGGAACCCTCCAACCGCAGGGGATGAACTTGGACTTCACCAGTTTCTTCATCCCCCCTCCCCCCACCTTGTCTCAGCCGGATCCTTCCAGCCCGGCACCGCCTTCCTGACCTGCAGTCTTCTTCTTGACCTCTCCGCCTCCACCCTACTCCGACCTATCACCCTCACCTTGACCTCTTTCCACCTATCACATTTCCAACTCCCCTCCTCCAAGTCCCTCCTCCCTACCTTTTATCTTCTCCTGCTGAACACTCTCTGCTCATTCCTGAAGAAGGGCCTGTGCCCGAAACGTCGAATCTCCTGTTCCCTGGATGCTGCCTGACCTGCTGTGCTGTTCCAGCAATAAAGTTTCAACTTTGATCTCCAGCATCTGCAGACCTCACTTTCTCCTTATGTCAGGTGACCAGGACTGGATGCTGACCAGACCAAGAGGGCCAACAAGGACAAAACGTACTCCCAACGGCTCCCTCACATTCGTGGGACTGTCCCGGTAAAACCTGGACTCGATTTCAAGTCAACCATGCTGGTTCTTTTACAGGCTCAATGTTTTGAGGCATTGTGGACGTCCACTCAGAGCGGTTGGATGTGCGTCAAGATTAGAGTGGTGCTGGAAAAGCACAGCAGGTCAGGCATCATCCGAGGAGCCGGAAAATCGCCGTTTCAGGCAGGAGTCCTTCATCAGGAAGTACTAGCTTTCGGAGTGCTGCTCTTTCATCAGGTAGCTGACACAGAATTTATAGTAGAAGATCACAGTGTCGTTGCAATTGACATACTGAACAAACCCAGATTGCTGTTAAGTCTTTCATCTTTTCATTCCTGATGAAGGGCTTTTGCCTGAAATGTCGATTTTCCTGCACCTCGGATGCTGCCTGACCTGCTGTGCTTTTCCAGCACCACACTCTAATCTTGACTCTAATCTCCAGCATCTGCAGTCCTCACTTACACTCGGTACCAAACTGTCCTGGTTCCTGTTTGATTAACGCACCAGCCCTCACCCAACTACAGGGATAGCTCCAACAGAGCTGCCACGCGGGTAGACGACTCCGCAACTGGCTAAACCCGATCTTCCTGGTGCTGGGAGTGGGATGAAACGGCATCAGGAACGCCAACACCAGACTCCTCTAAGAGGGGAGGGCGGGGGTGGGGTGGGGTGGCCCTGCGTGGGGTAAGAGGCGTGGGCAACATGAGATCGGGTCCCACAATGTACAGGGTCGGAGAGGCGGGGTCCTGAACAAAGGCCTGAACGCTGCCAAGCGGCGAACGGGGCAGGAGCTAAACATCCCCCCCCCCCCCCACCCCACACAATCGGAACATCCAGGAGAGCTGTTTGAGCACTCCACCCCCCCACCCCTCCTCCCCTGTGGGTTTCCACCCCCCCCCCCCCAATGCCGAGCTTCGGAGAAACGTCTGACAATAAGACAAACGTAGCAGACACTGACACATTACCTCTCAAAGGAGGGGAATTTCAGACAAGGCGCTCCAGGAGCGAGAGGCGGGTTACAGTCCAATACACCCCCCCCCACCAGTGTCCGAGGCAGCGTCTGCCGGATTGGACCTGGTGGGCAAACCCCCGGGGAATGCTCCAGGGAAAAGAACGAGCGTATATCCCCGGACCTACAGGGATGCAGTGATTGGAAAGAGGGCAGGCAGCTGAACCTCTTCGAATCAGAGTTCCCTGATTGGGGCTGTTAACCCTGGTCCAATCAGGGAGCTCTGGCTGACAGTTAGATACAGGACGGTGGGATTTGAGGTTCCTCATTTCCCTGAAAACTGGTTGAACGTTAGGGTTCGGGGCCTGGCTTTGCTGCTCCTCTCCCTCGTAAAATTGCTGTTTCTCTGTAGACAGCTGTTCATTGTTTTGTAACCTGCGAATTGTTTCATAAAATTTACAAAAAAAGAAACGGGACAGTTAGCCACTGCCATTCGACGCCTCAAGATGGTGGTGCTCGGACCCGACGTAGTTCACCAGTTGGAGGATGCTCGGGTGTGCGGTGGAATCCCACCCGTGCTCACTCCAGCCCCAAGGTCCCGTACATCCGCTCCCACCACCCCCCCCCTCACCCACCAAACCCCGTGCCCCACAACCTGAGCCGCCTCCAGAATTTGAATTTTGTCCCTTTTAAAGACATAAAACGGTGGGCCCTGTATCGACTGCTGCTGCACACCGTCCACCTCTTCTCCCTCACCCACCGCCTTGGCCTACCCACTTGCCACCGGGCCATGGGGCTACACGGTGGAGGGCTCCCTACGCGGGAGTCCTCCCTTCTCTCTGTCGGGGATCTGGGGTGGAGGGTGCTGCACGCAGCGGTCCCCTGCAACCACAGATTGTGGAGGTTCACGGACTCCCAGCCCAACTGCTTGTTCTGTGGCGCTGGGGAGTCCGTGGACCATGTATACATTGAGTGTGGGCGCTTGCACTCCCTCTTTGATTTTCTTAAAAACCTCCGTCTCGACTGAAGTTAAGGTAGACCCGATATCTCTCCTCTTAGGTCTACCGAATTTACCATCTTCAAACAGGCCTGGGAAGAAACGATTTAAAATTCTTGCATACTGTGCTCAGAAGAATATTCTGATGAACTGGGTGTCTGAGAACCCGCTGGGCTTGCTGGGATGGCAGACATTAATTATGGATCATATTCCATTGGACATTTTTACAAACATAGTGCACCACACAACAGACCATTTTCATAAGGAGAGAAAGTGACGGCTGCAGATGCTGGAGATCAGAGCTGAAAATGTGTTGCTGGAAAAGCGCAGCAGGTCAGGCAGCATCCAGGGAACAGGAGAATCGACGTTTCGGGCATAATTCCTGAAGAAGGGCTTATGCCCGAAACGTCGATTCTCCTGTTCCCTGGATGCTGCCTGACCTGCTGCGTTTTTCCAGCAACACATTTTCAGACCATTTTTATAAGACATGGCAACCCCACTTGAGTTATTTGGAAATAGATTTGTCAGTTGTCTTAACTAGGGCGTTTATTTAACCAGGATGGTTAGATTTGTCAAGCCCGAGAGGGGGGTCTCCTGAGTTAATATGAGTGTATGCAATCCTTTGTTTGGAAGCTTTGCACCGAGCATAGCTGTTCTGTATTTTGTTTGTTTTTTTGTGTTTCTTTCTCTTTTCTTGGTGTTGCTTTGCACAGTGCTAGGGTTTGTTTTGTATTAGAGGGTAGGTTAATAGTTAGGAGACAGTAGTTGCGTTGTAATTCTTTTTATTATACTGATATTTGCTATTGATTGTATTTTGCCATAATTTTATGCTTGTAAAGTTAAAAAAAAAAAATTTTTGCTGATAAATATATTTACAAAAAAAGTCTCCTTCTCTGTTCAGTCCCACGCTCCTGATCTTTGGGCACCCCGTGCGGTGGAAAGAGGGTAGGTCAGAGGACCCCCCCCCTCATGGATCTGCACCTGGGCCTGGCCAACAGGCCATAAACGGGTCCAGGCAGCAGGCCGTGGAGGGGGTCGTTAGGGCCGCCTGCCTGCCCCTCTTCCGCGGTTACGTTAGAGCCCGGGGTGTCTCTGAAGAAGGAGCACGCGGTGTCGACCAACACCCTGGAATTGTTCAGGGAGAGGTGGGCGCCGCAGGGAGTGGAGTGTATTACTTCCCCCTCCAACTCTTTCGATTTAATCCCTGCCCTCCCCCCTCACTGTTTGATCACACAGTTTGATGTGAACTTTGATGTCACTGGTCACTTGGGTGTTTCCTTTCTTCCTGGTGGTGGGAACTGAATAAAGATTTGTGCCCCTTTCACTGTGTCTCACACCTGTACACCCACGAAATGGGTGCTGGGGAATAAATAAGCATTCTGCGATTAGGTGGTAGCGTGTGGGGGGGGTTATATAAAAAAGAAACAGGAGGGTCATGGGTTCCACTCACCCTGGTTGGGTCAGTGTCTTGTGCAATGCACTTTGAAACAAATGGTGACCTGGTGACGGGATATCAGCCTGTGTGGAGTTATTTCAGACCCCGCGTTAATCATTCGTCCCAACTTGACGCCTCACGCTTTGTAAATTAGCATCTTCCAACCTCCTGAAGATTTAAACTGCAGTCTCTGAGCCACCAGCGGGGGGTATCCTTGTATCACATTAATCTCGAGAGAGAGAGGAAGCAGGGAGAGAGCCTTTTTTAGTTCACGGACATCGACACAGAGAACAAAACATCCCGCATGGTACAGGCCAGTTGTTCCTGAAATATAATTATGGTTATGTGTGTGTGTGTGTGTATTTGTGAAAATGTTTTTGCCTGTGTGTTTAATGGTGTGGCAGGAAGAGATTGCATGCTTGTGTGAGTGTGTTAATATGTGTATTAATGTGAACATGTAAAGTGGGCAAGTGTGTGCAAAGTTTGTGATCATGCCAGTGTGTAATATTGATAATCAAGCTTTTCATGTATGTTAGATCCCAGTCTGTATCTCACTCCCCCGGTATCTGTTATTCTGTATATAAACCACCCCAAAGCCCTCGATTAGATTCCAGTCTGTATCTCACTCCCCCGGTATCTGTTATTCTGTATATAAACCACCCCGAACCACTCAATTACATTCCAAACTGTAACCCCCTCCCGGGGTATCTGTTATTCTGTATATAACCCATCCCACAGCCCTCGATTAGATTCCAGTCTGTAACTCCCTCCCGGGTATCTGTTATTCTGTATATAAACCATCCCACAGCTCTCGATTAGATTCCAGTCTGTAACTCACTCCCAGTATCTGTTATTCTGTATATAAACCACCCCGACCCCTCAATTAGATTCCAGTCTGTAACTCCCTCCCGGGTCTCTGTTATTCTGTATATAACCCACCCCGAACCCCTCAATTAGATTCCAGTCTGTAACTCCCTCCCGGGTATCTGTTATTCTGTATATAAACCATCCTGAACCCCTCGATTAGATTCCAGTCTGTAACTCCCTCCCAGGCATCTGTTATTCTGTATATAACTCACCCCAAATCCCTTGATTAGATTCCAGTCTGTAACTCACTCCTGGGGAGCTGTTATTCTGTGTATAAACCACCCCAAACCCTTCAATTAGATTCCAGTCTGTAACTCACTCCTGGGTGTCTGTTATTTTGTATATAAACCATCCCGAACCCCTCGATTAGATTCCAGTTTACGTCTCACTCCCAGGCATCTGTGACTTTATATGCAAACCATCAAGAAACTCATTGATTAGATTCCAGTCTTTAACTCACTCCCGGGTATCTGTCATTCTGTATATAATCACCCTGAACTGCTCAATTAGATTCCAGTTTGTAAGTATCTCACAGATATCTATTATTCTATATATATAAGTCCTCCCAAACCCCTAGAATAGATTCCAGTCTGTAACACATTTCCTGATATCAGTTTCTCTCTATTTAAACTTCCCGAATACCTCTATTTACATGCCAGTGTGTAATTCACTCTCAGATATCTCTTGTTCCACACACAGATATATTCCTCGATTAAATTTCAGGCTGATTCACTCCCAGTTATCTGTAATTCTAATTTTATCGGTTGGGTAACAGAGAACAGTCTGGATAGCAGACAACAAAAAAACTCAAACTTATGTTAAATAGCTCACATACACACACACCCCACACACAAACACCCCACACACACAGACCTCACACACACACCACACACACACATCCCACACACACACACCCCACACACACACCCCACACACACACACACACCCCATACACACACACCCCACACACACACACCCCACACACACGGACCTCACACACACACACCCCACACCCCACACATACAGACACACCCCACACACACACACCCCACACACACAGACCTCACACAGACACACCCCAAACACACAGACCTCACACACACCCCACACAAACACACCCCCCCATACACACACACCCCACACACACACACCTCACACACACATACACACACCCCACACATACACACACATGCACACCCCACACACATACACACACACCCCACACACACACACCCCACAAACATACACACACACACACCCCACACACACATCCACCACACACTCACACACACACACCTCACACACACACCCCACACACACACACCCCACACACACACCTCACACACACACACACACACCCCAGACATACACATGCACACCCCACACACATACACACACACCCCACACACATACACACACCCCACAAACATACACACACACACACACACCCCACACACACACCCCACACACACACCCCACACACACACACCCCAGACATACACACACACACACCACACACACACACACACCCCACACACACACACACACCCCACACACTCACACACACACACCCCACACATACACACACCACACCCCCCACACACACATACGCACCCCACACACACCCCCCCACACACACACACACCCACACACACACCCACACACACACACCACATACACACACCCCACACACACACCACACACCCCACAAACACACCCCCACACACACATACACCCCACACACTCACACACCACACACACACACACCACACACGCACACCACACACACACACCCCCCACACACACACACACCCCACACACACACACCCCACACACACACACTCACACCGACACACACACACTCACACACCCCACACATACACAAACCCCACACACACACACCCTACAAACACCACCCCACACACACACACACTCACACACACGCCCCACACACACACACACACCCACACACACACACACCCACACACACACACCACACACACACTCACACACACACCCCACACACACACCCACACACACACACACCACACACACACACACACCACACACACACACACCCCACACACACACCCCACACACACACCCCACACACACACATCCCACACACCCACACCCCACACACACACACACCACACACACACATCCCACACACCCACACCCCACACACACACACCCCACACACTCACACCCCATACTCACACACACATCACACACACACACACTCCCCCCACACACACACACCCACACTCACACCCGACACACACACACACCCCACACACACACATACACACTCACACACCCCCCACACACACCCCACACACACACACCCCCCACACACACTCACACACACACCCCACACTCACACACCCCACACATACACCCCACACACACACCTCACACACACACACTCTCACACACACACCCCACACACACACATACCCTCACACACACAGACACACGCACACACCCTACACACACACACACACACACCCCGCACACACACTCACACACATCCCACACACACACACACCCCCACACACACACACACACCCTACACACACACCCACACACACACCCCACACGCACACACACATACACACACACACTCACACCCCACACACACACACCACACACACACACCCCACACTCACACCCATACACACACCTCACACACACACACACCCACACACACACCCCACACATATCCACACACACACCCCACACACACACATATACACACACACACTCACACCCCACACTCACACACACCCCACACACAAACACACACCCCACACACACACACTCCCCACACACACACACACACACACCCACACACACACTCACATACACCACACACACACACACACACACACACAACCCGCACCCACACACAGACACACGCATGCACACACGCACACACACCCCACACACACACACACTCACACACACCCCCACCCCACACACACACACCCCCCACACACACACACATACACACACACACCCCACAGACACACACCCCACACAAACACACACCCCACACACACACACTCCCCACACACCCCCACACACACTCACATACCCCCCACACTCACACACACAAACCCGCACCCACACACACATACACTCACACACACGCACACACACACTCACACTCACACACACACACCCGACACACACACAGCCCATACACACACACACTCACACACCCCCCCACACACACAAACCCCACACACACACACACACCCCCACATACACCCCACACACACTCACACACACACCCCCCTCACACACACACACTCACACACACACCCCACACACACACACACCCCCACATACACCCCACACACACTCACACACACACCCCCCTCACACACACACACTCACACACACACCCCACACACACACACACCCCACACATACACACCCTACACACACCCCACTCACACACCCACACCCCACACACACATACATGCACACACACATATGCACACACGCACACACACACTCACACACACATGCACACACACACACCACACACACTCACACACACTCACACACACACCCCACACTCACACACACACCCCATACACACACACATACACACACACCCCACACTCACACACACACCCCACACTCACACACACACCCGACACACACACACACACCACCCACACACACACAGACACACACACACACATAGGCAGACAAAAACATGTACTGACAACACGCACACACTGTTTCCCTCTCACTGGTACAGCCAACAATGGTAATCTGGTGATTATTCTGGGGATTTGGAGGACAAAGTTTGGGAAAGCTCACTATGATGACACAGACATTGGGTGATAAAATTTCCACTGTGTTGTAAAAATGGCTACATGATATTGTTGGAACTGTACAAATACTTTGAGAGAGGCGAGGGAAGTGTGCATGATGAGACATGGGACTAAGGTCTCCATGAGAGAGAACTGAACTTTCCGATTTCAGCAATGAGTGTAGTGGTCTACAATTGTTCAGAGTGGAGGAACATAGAAAGTGCTACCCACAGTTGACCCATATTAGAACCACTGCCTTCCTTCTCCTACATAAATGAACTGGACTTGTGTTCACAGGATATGTAATAACAAGGAAGAGAATAACAGCAGACCTGAGGACGATAGAGAAAATGGACAGACACATGGAAGGAGATTTCTGTGTTCGAGGCAGGAGGGGGAAAAGAAATTAATTTATGGGTGAGAGAGCACATGTTCAGGAATGGGTGAGTGTGTCTATGTGTCTGACTGTGTGTGTTTTTGTTTCAAGGTGAATCTGAGAGAGTGTGTGTCTGTGAGTGTGAGGATGTGTGCAACTGTGTCAGTGTGTCTGGCTGTAAGTCTGTGTGTGGGCGCGTGCATGTGTTTTTAAGGGTGAGCTGGTGAGTGTGTGTGTTTCTCAGAATGACAGTGGGTGTGGGGGGGGGGGGTGTGTGGGGGGGGGTGTTTGCAGGTGAGAGGGTGAGTATGGGTGTGTGTTTAGGGTAAATATTAGTTTCTATGTGGGTGCCTGTGTGTGTGCATGCTTGAGAGTGAGTCAGTGTGTGTTTGACAGTGAGTCAGAATACTTGTGTGTGTGTTTGAGGATGACAGTATATCAGTGTGTGTATCTGTGCGTTTGAGAGTCTGCAAGTGAGGGTGTGTGTGTTTGAGGGTGAGTGAGTGTGTGTGTGTGCGCGCGCGCGCGCATGTATGCGTCTGTTTGACAGTGAGTCAGAGTATGTGTGTATATGTTTGAGGATGACAGTATATCAGTGTGTGTATCAGTGCATTTGAGAGTCTGCAAGTGAGGGTGTGTGTGTTTGAGTATGAGTATATGTCTAAGTATTTGCTGTTGAGAGTGTGTGGGTGTGTGTGTGTGTGTGTGTGTTTGAGGGTGAGAGTGTGTGTGCTTGAGGGTGACAGTGTGTGAGTGTGTAGGTCTAAGTCTTTGATGTTGAGAGTGTGTGGGTGGGTGAGAGTGTGTGTGTTTGAGGTTGAGAGTGTGTGTGCTTGAGGGTGAGAGTGTGTGAGTGAGTGTGTGTGTTTGAGGGTGAGAGTGTATGAGTGAGTGTGAGTGAGGGTGAGAGTGTGTGAGTGAGTGTGTGTGTATGAGGGTGAGAGTGTGTGAGTGAGTGTGTGTGTGTTTGAGGGTGAGAGTGTGTTAGTGAGTGTGTGTGTGTGAGGGTGAGCGTGTGTGTGAGTGAGTGTGTGTGAGTGTGAGGGTGAGAGTGTGTGAGCGTGTTTGAGGGTGAGAGTGTGTGTGTGTTTGAGGGTGAGAGTGTGTGAGTGAGTGAGTGTGTGTGAGTGTGAGGGTGAGAGTGTGTCTGTGTTTGAGGGTGAGAGTGTGTGTGAGTGAGTGTGTGTGAGTGTGAGGGTGAGAGTGTGTGTGTGTTTGAGGGTGAGAGTTTGTGAGTGAGTGTGTGTGTGTGTTTGAGGGTGAGAGTGTGAGTGAGTGAGTGTGCGTATTCGAGGATGAGTGTGTGAGTGTGTGTGTGTGTGTGAGGGTGAGAGAGTGTGTGAATGAGTGTGTGTGAGTGTGAGGGTGAGAGTGTGTGTGTTTGAGGGTGAGAATGTGTGAGTGAGTGTGTGTGTGTTTGAGGGTGAGAGTGTGTGAGTGAGTGTGTGTGTGTGTGTGTTTGAGGGTGAGAGTGTGTGAGTGAGTGTGCGTGTCTAAGTGTTTGATGTTGAGAGTGTGTGAGTGAGTGTGTGTGTGTTTGAGGGTGAGAGTGTGTGAGTGAGTGTGGGTGTTTGAGGGTGAGAGTGTGTGAGTGAGTGTGTGAGTGAGTGTGGGTGTTTGAGGGTGAGAGTGTGTGAGTGAGCGTGTGTGTGTTTGAGGGTGAGAGTGTGTGAGTGAGTGTGGATGTTTGAGGGTGAGAGTGTGTGAGTGAGTGTGTGTGTGTTTGAGGGTGAGAGTGTGTGAGTGAGTGTGTGTGTGTTTGAGGGTGAGTGTGCGAGTGAGTGTGTGTCTAAGTGTTTGATGTTGAGAGTGTGTGAGTGAGTGTGTGTTTGAGGGTGAGAGTGTGGGAGTGAGTGTGTGTGTGTTTGAGGGTGAGAGTGTGTGAATGAGTGTGTGTGTGTGATGTTGAGAGTGTGTGAGTGAGTGTGTGTGTGTGATGTTGAGAGTGTGCGAGTGAGTGTGTGTTTGATGTTGAGAGAGTGTGTGTGTGTGTGGCAGCATACAACAGTGTCTGTATATTTTAGGGTGAGTCAGAAAGTGTGTGAGTGTTTGAGTGTGGGTGTTTGAGGGTGTATCAGAGTGTGTGTGTCTGTGTGCTTGAAAGTGAGCTTGTGTATGTGTGTATATTTGAGAGTGAGAGTATGTGTGAACCAAATCCCCTTCAAACTACCTTGATTGCCTCGAGCATGTGACCAAAGCTGAAATAAGGCTTAGACCAGGTGCATAAGAACAAAGGAAAAACAAAGAAACTTTACAGCCCAGGAACAGGCCCTCCGGCCCTCCAAGCCTGAGCCCATCCAAATCTACCGTCTAAACCCAATGTCTGATTCCGAAACACGGTGGCACTGTGGTTGGCACTGCTGCCTCACCGTTCCAGGGGCCCAGGTTCAATTCCAGCCTCGGGTGACTGTCTGTGTGGAGCTTGGATGTTCTCCCCATGGGTTTCCTCCCACAATCCAAAGATGTGCAGGTCAAGTGAATTGTCTATAGTGTTAGGTGCATTAGTCAGGGGTAAATATAGGATAGGGAAGGGGGTCTGGGTGGGTTGCTCTTCGGAGGGTCAGTGTGGACTTGTTGGGCTGAAGGGCCTGTTTCCACACTGTAAGTAATGTAATCTAAAAATATTCAATGCCCTGACTGTGAAAGGCAGCGTGCCAAAAGCCTTCTTCATGGGAGAGAGATTTAGAAATGACATTTAGAAATCACATTCCCCTACACCTAACACTATGGGCAATCTAACATGGCCAATTCACCTAATCTGCACATCTTTGGACTGTGGGAGGAAACCAGAGCACCCGGAGGAAACCCACGCAGGCACAGGGAGAATGTGCAAACTCCACACAGACAGCTGCCTGAGGCGGGAATTGAAACCGGGTCTCTGGCGCTGTGAGGCAGCAGTGCTAACCACTGTGCCACCGTGCCACCCACAGAATATAAATTTTGTGAAGTCATGTTGCAGTTGTACAGAAGGCTGGTGAGGACACACTTGGGGCATTGTGTTCAGTTTTGAACACCTTGCTATCGGAAAGATGTTATTAAAATGGAAAGAGTGCAGAAAGAATTTACAAGGATATTGCCGAGACTCAAGGGTCTGAGTTATAGGGAGAGATTGGACAGGCTAGGACTGTTTTCTTTAGAGTGTAGGAGACTGAAGTGGGGGAGACTTTATAGAAGTGTATAAGGTCATGAGAGGCATGGATAGGGTGAATGCACTCAGTCTTTTTCCCAGGATAGGGGAATCGAGGGCATCAGTTCAAGGTTAGAGGGGCAAGAGTACAAGGGGGCAACACTTTTACCCAGAGGGTGGTACAAATATGGAATGAGCTGGCAGTAGAGGTGGTTGAGATGAGTACATAAACAACAGTTGGACAAATATATGGGTTAGATTAGGTTCCCTACAGTGTGGAAACAGGCCCTTCGGCCCAACCAGTCCACACCGACCCTCAGAAGAGTAACCCACCCACACCCATTCCCCTCTGACTAAGGCACCCAACACTATGCGCAATTTAGCGTGGCCAATTCACCTGCCCGGCACATCTGGTGCTGTAAGGCAGCAGTGCTAACCACTGAGTCACCATGCCAACCGAGAGACAGGACGTATCGCAGGTCGAGGGGACCTTGACTCACCTGTCCCTGGGCTGCAGGAAAAACAGCCCCGCACACCCCAAGAATGCAGCTTAAAACCTGACTCTGGCGGGACTCGAACCCACAACCTTTGAATGCCATCAACGGCCTCAGACTAGAAGTCCAATGCGCTATCCATTGCGCCACAGAGCCACTTGCAAGGGCCCCTGCTTCATACACTTCCTATGATGATGCTGTACACAGATGGAATTGAATTGAAATGATTGTCATGTGTACCGAGGCACAGTGGAAAGCTTTGTCATTTAATCCTTAGCCTTCCATCCCTTTTTTTGATCACTGTAACACTGCCCTTTGATGGGAAGGGCACTGCTTGTCACTGGCCACCCTGCTGTTTCCTTACTTCCTGGTGGGGGAATGAGTAAAGGTTTGTAGACCTGTTATCTCTCACTGTGTCTCACACCTACACACACTGTGATCAGTCCCTCTGTATATACACACTGTGATCAGTCCCTCTGTATACACACACTGTGATCAGCCCCTCTGTATACACACACACACTGTGATCATGACCCTCTGTATGTACACACTGTGATCATGACCCTCTGTATGTACACACTGTGATCAGTCCCTCTGTACACACACACTGTGATCAGTCCCTCTGTATACACACACACTGTGATCAGTCCCTCTGTATACACACAGTGTGATCAGCCCCTCTGTACACACACTGTGATCAGTCCCTCTGTATACACACACACTATGATCAGCCCCTCTGTACACACACTGTGATCAGTCCCTCTGTATACACACACTGTGATCAGTCCCTCTGTATACACACACACTGTGATCAGTTCCTCTGTATACACACTGTGATCAATCCCTCTGTATACGCACACTGTGATCAGTCCCTCTGTGTACACACACACTGTGATCAGTCCCTCTGTATACACACACTGTGATCAGTCCCTCTGTATACACACACACTGTGATCAGCCCCTCTGTACACACACTGTGATCAGTCCCTCTGTATACACACGCTGTGATCAGTCCCTCTGTATATACACACACTGTGATCAGTCCCTCTGTATACACACACACTGTGATCAGTCCCTCTGTATACACACACTGTGATCAGTCCCTCTGAATACACACTGTGATCATGTCGCTCTGTATACACACACACTGTGATCAGTCCCTCTGTATACACACACACTGTGATCATGACCCTCTGTATGTACACACTGTGATCAGTCCCTCTGTATACACACACACTGTGATCAGTCCCTCTGTGTACACACACACTGTGATCGTAACCCTCTGTATGTACACACTGTGATCAGTCCGTCTGTGTACACACACTGTGATCAGTCCCTCTGTGTACACACACACTGTGATCAGCCCCTCTGAATACACACACACTGTGATCAGCCCCTCTGTACACACACACTGTGATCAGTCCCTCTGTGTACACACACTGTGATCAGTCCCTCTGCATATACACACTGTGATCAGTCCCTCTGTGTACACACACACTGTGATCAGTCCCTCTGTATATACACACACTGTGATGAGTCCCTCTGTATTCACACACTGTGATCAGTCCCTCTCTATCCACACACACTGTGATCAGTCCCTCTGTACACACACACACTTTGATCAGTCCCTCTGTATACACACACACTGTGATCAGTCCCTCTGTGTATACACACTGTGATCAGTCCCTCTGTGTACACACACACTGTGATCAGTCCCTCTGTATACACACACTGTGATCAGTCCCTCTGTATATACACACACTGTGATCAGTCCCTCTGTGTACACACACTGTGATCAGTCCCTCTGTATACACACACACTGTGATCAGTCCCTCTGTATACACACACTGTGATCAGTCCCTCTGTATACACACACTGTGATCAGTCCCCCTGTATACACACACACTGTGACCAGTCCCTCTGTATACACACACACTGTGATCAGTCCCTCTGTACACACACACTGTGATCAGTCCCTCTGTATACACACACTGTGATCAGTCCCTCTGTATGTACACACTGTGATCAGTCCCTCTGTATATGCACACACTGTGATCAGTCCCTCTGTATACACACACACTGTGATCAGTCCCTCTGTGTACACACACACTGTGATCAGTCCCTCTGTATACACACACACTGTGATCAGTCCCTCTGTGTACACACACACTGTGATCATGTCCCTCTGTATACACACACTGTGATCAGTCCCTCTGTGTACACACACACTGTGATCAGTCCCTCTGTATACACACACTGTGATCAGTCCCTCTGTATACACACACTGTGATCAGTCCCTCTGTATACACACACTGTGATCAGTCCCTCTGTATACACACACTGTGATCATGTCCCTCTGAATGTACACACTGTGATCAGTCCCTCTGAATGTACACACACTGTGAGACAAGTCCAGGGGAGTGGGGTTGGCGTTAATGGACATTTCGTTCGGCATGGACCAGTTTGGGCCACCAGAGCCTGTCTCTGTGCTATAGGACTCTATAACTCCTCTCACCTTAAAAACATACCCCCTTTTCTTGAAATTCCCCATCTTAGGGAAAAGTCAACTACGCTCAACTGTATCTATACCTTTTATAAACTTCTGTCAGGTCACCTGTGAAAAAAGATCACAGCCTATCCAGCCTTTCTTTATAAATTCAAACCTTGCTCCCCTGGCAACAGCCTGGTAAATCTCTTCTGATCCCTCTCCGATTTGATAAAATCCTTCCTATAGCAGGACACAGTACTCCTGAAAAAGCCTCACCAACATCCTGTACAACCTCAACATGACAGCCCAACTCCTGTGCTCAAAGGTCTGCTTTTGATAGAAGCAGAGACCCAGCTCAAAAGTCAAAGGGGTTGTACACGATGGAGAAAGAGAAATGTAACAAGGCTGAATATTGAGGGAGAGAATGGATATAGAGCTGTGGAGTCATAGAGATGTACGGCGCGGAAATAGACCCATACCAACCAGATATCCTAAATGAACCTAGCCCCATTGTTGTAAATGTACCCATCTCTAGCACTTCCTCTGGCAGCACACTCTTCAGTTCAGATTATTAATGTATCACATGAATAGCTGTTGTCCCGACACAGATCCTTGTTGAACTCCTCGTGCCGTCCTGCAAAAGACCCCTTCATCCCTACCCTCTGCCTTCTGCCAGTCCCCCCAATCCTCGAACCATCCACTATCTTACTCAGCAGCCTCCTGTACAGCACCTCGTGAAAGCCCTTCTGGGAAATCAAATAGGTCACGTCCGATGGCTTTCCTTAGTCTAACTTGCTCGAGGGATTATAACAGATTGGTCAGGCAATCCACACACAACCCCCACCCCCGACGACGTTGTGCCATTGGGATCCACAGCCCAGATGACAGCCTTCCTGCATCAGTCAAAACACATCAGCGGCCTGTTCTAATCCTGTCCTTCAGTACTAGGCCGCAGCCTTGGCAGCGCAAGTGTACGTCCTGGTGTGCATACCACCTCAGATACCCTCAGTAAGAGGAGTGGGGCACTCCAACAGGTGCTCCTCTACTCTGCCCGTCCTTTTCCTCTCCCTTTCCTCCCTTCTCTCAGGTCCCGGCCTCTGACTCCGGGCCTACAGAGCGTGGGTGGAGTCCAGGGGCCTGAAGCAGGGACACCAGCGACCAGCAGCCCAGAGAGGGCAGCAGTCCAGGGCTGAGCGTGGCAGCAGCCTGTGATCAGACCACAAGGAGGCGCACTGCGCTAGTCTGCCAAAGACAGCCCTTGGAGAGAGACTGTGATATTTGTCCTGTTTTCCTGACTCTTTCACCAAATGTATTGCATCAGTAATGTAACTTTTTTCTCTTCATTTCTCTATTCTGGAACCCAAGGGTTGTACCTGAGGTACGATGTATCTAAGATAGTGCTGTAAGTTGGTGATATTCATTATCATAGATCATGGCATCCCCACAGTGTGGAAACAGGCCATATGACCCAACAATTCAAGTCAGTGCTACACTGGAATGAACGTGCAACTAATTAATCTTCATCAGGCTTCAATCGGGCTTTTGCCCAGAATGTCGATTCCCCTGCTCCTCGAACGCTGTCTGACTGGCTGTGCTTTTTCGGCACCACACTCTCAACTTTGATCTCCAGCATCTGCAGTCCTCACTTTGTACCTGAGATGGCCCAGTAAGTGGCCACTTATCAACTTTTCACTGAGTTATAGAGTCATAAAGATGTACTGCACGGAAACAGACCCTTTGATACAACTCTGTTACATGCCAACCAGATACCCTAACCTAATCTCGTCCCATTTGCCAGCACGTGGCCCATATCCCTCTTAAACCCTTCCTATTCATTTACCCATCCAGATGCCTTTTAAATGTTGTAATTGTACCAGCCTCCATCACTTCCTCTGGCAGCTCATTCCAAACACGCACCACCCTCTGCGTGAAAAAGTTGCCCCTGAGGTCCCTTTTAAATCTTTCCCCTCTCAGCCTAAACCTATGCCCACTCTAATTGTGGGCATCCCCCCACCCCAGGGAAAAGACCTTGTCTATTTAGAATCGAGAGTGGGGTGCTGGAAAAGCACAGCAGGTCAGGCAGCATCCTCGGAGCAGGAAAATTGAAGTTTCGGGCAGAAGCCCTTCATTCAGGCCTTCAATCGGGCTTTTGTCCGAAACGTCGAATCTCCTGACCTGACCGGATGCTGCCTGATCTGCTGTGCTTTTCCAGCACCACACTCTCGACTCTGATCTCCAGCATCTGCAGTACTCATTTTCACCTTGTCTCTTTACTCTACCCATGCCCCTCATGATTTGATTTGAGTGAAGACCCAATACAAATAGAGATTAGGTGCTGGTGTGGACTGGGTTGGGAGGACTGTTATTCTGGACGTTTTATTGCTTATGTTCTATGTTCTATTTTTGGATTTTTTTTTTCTCTTAAGAATTTGTAAGTGAGGACTCTGTCCCTGAGATGGCGCTGTGAGCAAACTTTGCACTGCACTAAAGCAAGTACAAGTGACAATAAAGTTCATTCTAATTCCAAGGATTTAGTCTCCTCTGTCCCAAGAGAAACAATTCCAATCTATCCAATGTCTCCTCAGAACTGAAATTGTCCAACTGAAGCAATGTTCTGATGAATCTGTATACAACTTATAAAATAATCAGAGGTATAGGTTAGAGTTAATGTCAGTTGTCTTTTCCCGAGGATGGGGAAATTTCAAGACTAGGAAACACATTTTTAAGGTGAGAAGTTTAGAATTATTTTTAGAATTAGAATCTCTACAGTGTGGAAACAGGCCCTTCGGCCCAGCAAGTCGACACTGGCCCTCCGAAGAGTAACCCACCCAGACCCTATTACTCTACATTTCCCTCTGATTAATGCACCTAACCTAGGATAATTTAGCACAGCCAATCCACCCTAACCTGCACATCCGTGGGCACTATGGGATAATTTAGCACAGCCAATCCACCCTAACCTGCACATCCGTGGGCACTATGGGACAATTTAGCACAGCCAATCCACCCTAACCTGCACATCCCTGGGCACTATGGGACAATTTAGCACAGCCAATCCACCCTAACCTGCACATCCCTGGGCACTATGGGACAATCTAGCATGGCCAATCCACCCTAACCTGCACATCCCTGGGCACTATGGGACAATTTAGCATGGCCAATCCACCCTAACCTGCACATCCCTGGGCACTATGGGACAATTTAGCATGGCCAATCCACCCTAACCTGTACATCCCTGGGCACTATGGGACAATTTAGCATGGCCAATCCACCCTAACCTACACATCCCTGGGCACTATGGGACAATTTAGCATGGCCAATCCACCCTAACCTGCACATCCCTGGGCACTATG
Organism: Chiloscyllium plagiosum; assembly: GCF_037043375.1. Classification (NCBI taxonomy): domain Eukaryota; kingdom Metazoa; phylum Chordata; class Chondrichthyes; order Orectolobiformes; family Hemiscylliidae; genus Chiloscyllium; species Chiloscyllium plagiosum. The sequence goes on from NW_028270188.1 coordinate 44,836,671, forward strand.
GGACAATTTAGCATGGCCAATCCACCCTAACCTATACATCCCTGGGCACTATGGGACAATTTAGCACAGCCAATCCACCCTAACCTATACATCCCTGGGCACTACGGGGCAATTTAGCATAGCCAATCCACCCTAACCTGCACATTCATGGGCACTACGGGACAATTGCCCATGGCCAATCCACCCTAACCTGCATATCCCTGCGGACTACGGGACAATTTAGCATGGCCAGTCCACCCTAACCTGCACATCCCTGGGCACTACGGGGTAATTTAGCACGACCAATCCACCCTAATCTGCACATCCCTGAACACTATGGAACAATTTAGCATGGCCAATTCACCCTAACCTGTACACCCCTGGGCACTATGGGACATTTTCCCATGGCCAATCCACCCTAACCTGCATATCCCTGGGCACTATGGGACAATTTAGCATGGCCAATCCACCCTAACCTGCACATCCCTGGGCACTATGGGACAATTTAGCATGACCAATCCACCCTAATCTGCACATCCCTGGGCACTATGGGACAATTTAGCATGGCCAATACACCCTAACCTGCACATCCCTGGGCACTATGGGACAATTTAGCATGGCCAATCCACCCTAACCTGCACATCCCTGAACACTACGGGACAATTTAGCATGGCCAATCCACCCTAAACTTCCTATCTTTGGAATGTGGCAGGAAACCAAAGCACCCGGAGGAAACTCACACAGACACAGGGAGGGGAATGTGCAAACTCCACACAGACAGTCGCCCCCCCCCCAAGGCTGGAATCAAACCCAGGCTCCCGTGAGGCAGCCACGCTAACCACTGAGCCACCGTGCCACCAGACATGGGGCCATTTTGTTTTACACAGAGAGTTTATGTGTGGAATCAACTTCCTGAGGAAGTGGTGGATTATGGGGTGCAGTTCCAATTTATAAAAGACAATGTTGGGGCAACTTTGGATAAGTACATGAATAGGAAAGGTTTGGAGGGATATTGATCAGGAGCAGGCAGGCGGGACTAGATTAATTTGGGATTATGGTCGGAATGAACTGGTTGGACCATGGGTTTGTTTCCATGCTGTATTAATCAATGAGCAAAGCTCTAAGATATGTTAGATTGGGATAAATCTCTCTGGGCGTGGGTGGGGGCAGAGTTTTAAGGTCAGGAGCAGGAGGGTGAGAAGGGATTTGGAGGCATAGAGATGTACAGTATGGAAACAGACCCTTCGGTCCAACCCATCCATGCTGACCAGATATCCCAACCCAATCTAGTCCCACCTGCCAGCACCTGGCTCATATCCCTCCAAACTCTTCCTATTCATATACCCATCCAAATGCCTCTTAAATGTTGCAATTGTACCAGCCTCCACCACTTCCTCTGGCAGCTCATTCCAATCACGTACCACCCTCTGGGTGAAAAGGTTGCCCCTTAGGTCCCTTTTATATCTTTCCCCCTCACCCTAAACCTATGCCCCTTGAGTTCTGGACTCCCCGGCCCCAGGGAAAAGACTTTGCCTCTTTACCCTATCCATGATTTTATAAACCTGGATAAGGTCACCCCCTCAGCCTCCGACGCTCCAGGGAAAACAGCCCCAGCCTGTTCAGCCTCTCTCCCTATGGCTCAATCTGACTGAAGGAAGATTACCCAGAGGGTGGTGGTCAGCTGGACCTCACCAATAAGACATAGGAAGTAAGGCCATTGGGCCCATTGAGGATGGGGGGGGGAGGTGGAGATGAGAGCCCTCAAGATATTTTAAGAAAATTTGATTGCTTGGCAAGAGTGTAATGAATTGCAGTTGTTTCTGTCAGAGAAAGTGTCTCAGCAAGTCATGGGGTAGGGAGGGAGTAAACCAGGAGTGTTGGGTTGTCAGAGAGGGAGGAACTGACAGTGTGAGGCTGGAAACTGCAACTTCTCCTCTCTCCCAATAGTTTTACCAGGATCTGAACAATACAGGGGTTTTAACAAGGTAACGATGCATGTCTTGGCCGGTTAGCTCAGTTGGTTAGAGCGTGGTGCTAATAACGCCAAGGTCGCGGGTTCGATCCCCGTACGGGCCAGCCCGTGTTTTACTACCGGAATATTCCCCACCTTTCAGCTCTTGCTGAGAACAGACTCCAGGCTTCCCGGGAAACCCGAGCTGAGCCGCCCGGGAAACGTGGACCACGATCCCCAGTTTCCGCTGGGAACACTCGTTTGGGGCTCGGCGTTTCCCAAACGATCGCCGCAACTTGTGTTTCTCCCCGTTCCCTGGTCCCAGGGCAACCGCTTGCCTTCCACCTGAGGGCGGTCCAGCGGCCGGAGAGGGAGCAAACACCCAACAAGTTCCATTTTCGTCCCTTCACACAGAGTTCTGTGGGGGTCTGCCCCTCTCGCAACACTGTCTCAGCTGGTATTTCAGATGTTCAGCGGCTCCCCCCCCCCCCCCCCCCAAACCCCCGGGGATGCTGCGGGCAGGCTGTGAAGGCGAGCACCGAGCCCGTTTGGAAGACGTCCCACGGTTAATGTTTCCATCTTGTGGGTTTTATCAAGAGGGGCAAGACCACTGTGATCGGACTCTCTGGACAGTATACACACTGTGATCAGCCCCTCTGTACACACACACACTGTGATCAGTCCTTCTGTGTACACGCACACTGTGATCAGTCCCTCTGTGTATACACACTGTGAACAGTCCCTCTGCATACACACACTGTGATCAGTCCCTCTGTATACACACACTGTGATCACTCCCTCTGTGTACACACACACTGTGATCAGTCCCTCTGTATACACACACACTGTGATCAGTCCCTCTGTATACACACACTGTGATCAGTCCCTCTGTGTACACACACACTGTGATCAGCCCCTCTGTATACACACACACTGTGATCAGCCCCTCTGTACACACACACTGTGATCAGTCCTTCTGTGTACACGCACACTGTGATCAGTCCCTCTGTGTATACACACTGTGATCAGTCCCTCTGCATACACACACTGTGATCAGTCCCTCTGTACACACACACTGTGATCAGTCCCTCCGTACACACACACTGTGATCAGTCCCTCTGTATACACACACACTGTGATCAGTCGCTCTGTATACACACACACTGTGATCAGTCCCTCTGTGTACACACACTGTGATCAGTCCCTCTGTATACATACACTGTGATCAGTCCCTTTGTATACGCACACTGTGATCAGTCCCTCTGTGGAAATACACACACTGTGATCAGTCCCTCTGTACACACACACTGTGATCAGTCCCTCTGTATACACACACACTCTGATCAGTCCCTCTGTGTACACACACTGTGATCAGTCCCTCTGTATACACACACTGTGATCAGTCCCTCTGTACACACACACACTCTGATCAGTCCCTCTGTAGAAACACACACTGTGATCAGTCCCTCTGTATACACACACTGTGATCAGTCCCTCTGTATACACACACACTGTGATCAGTCCCTCTGTATACACACACTGTGATCAGTCCCTCTGTATACACGCACACTGTGATCAGTCCCTCTGTATACACACTGTGATCAGTCCCTCTGTATACACACACTATGATCACTCCCTCTGTGTACACGCATACTGTGATCAGTCCCTCTGTATACACACTGTGATCAGTCCCTCTGTATACACACACACTGTGATAGAACATAGAACATAGAAGAATACAGCACAGTACAGGCCCTTTGGCCCTCGATGTTGCGCCGATCCAAGCCCACCTAACCTATACTAACCCACTATCCTCCATATACCTATCCAATGCCCGCTTAAATGCCCATAAAGAGGGAGAGTCCACCACTGCTACTGGCAGGGCATTCCATGAACTCACGACTCGCTGAGTGAAGAACCTACCCCTAACTTCAGTCCTATATCTACCCCCCCTTAATTTAAAGCTATGCCCCCTTGTAATACCCGACTCCATACGCGGGAAAAGGTTCACACTGTCAACCCTATCTAACCCCCTAATCATCTTGTACACCTCAATCAAGTCACCTCTAAACCTTCTTTTCTCTAATGAAAACAGCCCCAAGTGTCTCAGTCTTTCCTCATACGATCTTCCTTCCATACCAGGCAACATCCTGGTAAACCTCCTCTGCACCCGTTCCAGTGCCTCCACATCCTTCCTATAGTATGGCGACCAAAACTGCACACAATATTCCAGATGCGGCCGCACCAGAGTCTTATACAACTGCATCATGACCTCAGGACTCCGGAACTCAATTCCTCTACCAATAAAAGCCAGTACGCCATATGCCTTCCTCACCGCACTATTTAAAACACAAAACACACTGTGATCAGTCCCTCTGTATACACACACTGTGATCATGTCCCTCTGTATACACACACTGGGATCAGTCCCTCTGTATACACACACTGTGATCAGTCCCTCTGTGTATATACACACACTGTGATCAGTCCCACTGTATACACACACACTGTGATCAGTCCCTCTATATACACACACTGTGATCAGTCCCTCTGTATACACACACTGTGATCATGTCCCTCTGTATACACACACTGGGATCAGTCCCTCTGTATACACACACTGTGATCAGTCCCTCTGTGTATATACACACACTGTGATCAGTCCCACTGTATACACACACACTGTGATCAGTCCCTCTATATACACACACTGTGATCAGTCCCTCTGTATACACAAACACTGTGATCAGTCCCTCTGTGTACACACACTGTGATCAGTCCCTCTGTATACACACACACTGTGATCAGTCCCTCTGTGTACACACACTGTGATCAGTCCCTCTGTGTACACACACTGTGATCAGTCTCTCTGTATACAGACACACTGTGATCAGTCCCTCTGTATAGACCCACACTGTGATCAGTCCCTCTGTATACACACACTGTGATCAATCCCTCTGTGTACACACACAATGTGATCAGTCCCTCTTTATACACACACTGTGATCAGTCCCTCTGTGTACACACACACTGTGATCAGTCCCTCTGTATACACACACACTGTGATCAGTCGCTCTGTATACACACACACTGTGATCAGTCCCTCTGTATACACACACTGTGATCAGTCCCTCTGTGTACACACTGTAATCAGTCCCTCTGTGTACACACACACTGTGATCAGTCTCTCTGTATACACACACACTGTGATCAGTCCCTCTGTGTACACACACTGTGATCAATCCCTCTGTGTACACACACAATGTGATCAGTCCCTCTGTATACACACACTGTGATCAGTCCCTCTGTGTACACACACACTGTGATCAGTCCCTCTGTATACACACACACTGTGATCAGTCTCTCTGTATACACAAACACTGTGATCAATCCCTCTGTATACACACACTTTGATCAGTCCCTCTGTATACACACACACACTGTGATCAGTCCCTCTGTACACACTGTGATCAATCCCTCTGTGTACACACACAATGTGATCAGTCCGTCTGTACACACACACTGTGATCAGTCCCTCTATGTACACACACTGTGATCAGTCTCTCTGTATACACACACACTGTGATCAGTCCCTCTGTGTACACACTCTGTGATCACCCCTCTGTATACACACACTGTGATCAGTCCCTCTGTGTACACACACTGTGATCAGTCTCTCTGTATACAGACACACTGTGATCAGTCCCTCTGTGTATATACACACACTGTGATCAGTCCCACTGTATACACACACACTGTGATCAGTCCCTCTATATACACACACTGTGATCAGTCCCTCTGTATACACACACTGTGATCATGTCCCTCTGTATACACACACTGGGATCAGTCCCTCTGTATACACACACTGTGATCAGTCCCTCTGTGTATATACACACACTGTGATCAGTCCCACTGTATACACACACACTGTGATCAGTCCCTCTATATACACACACTGTTATCAGTCCCTCTGTATACACTAACACTGTGATCAGTCCCTCTGTGTACACACACTGTGATCAGTCCCTCTGTATACACACACACTGTGATCAGTCCCTCTGTGTACACACACTGTGATCAGTCCCTCTGTGTACACACACTGTGATCAGTCTCTCTGTATACAGACACACTGTGATCAGTCCCTCTGTATAGACCCACACTGTGATCAGTCCCTCTGTGTACACACTCTGTGATCACCCCTCTGTATACACACACTGTGATCAGTCCCTCTGTGTACACACACTGTGATCAGTCTCTCTGTATACAGACACACTGTGATCAGTCCCTCTGTGTATATACACACACTGTGATCAGTCCCACTGTATACACACACACTGTGATCAGTCCCTCTATATACACACACTGTGATCAGTCCCTCTGTATACACACACTGTGATCATGTCCCTCTGTATACACACACTGGGATCAGTCTCTCTGTATACAGACACACTGTGATCAGTCCCTCTGTATAGACCCACACTGTGATCAGTCCCTCTGTATACACACACTGTGATCAATCCCTCTGTGTACACACACAATGTGATCAGTCCCTCTTTATACACACACTGTGATCAGTCCCTCTGTGTACACACACACTGTGATCAGTCCCTCTGTATACACACACACTGTGATCAGTCGCTCTGTATACACACACACTGTGATCAGTCCCTCTGTATACACACACTGTGATCAGTCCCTCTGTGTACACACTGTAATCAGTCCCTCTGTGTACACACACACTGTGATCAGTCTCTCTGTATACACACACACTGTGATCAGTCCCTCTGTGTACACACACTGTGATCAATCCCTCTGTGTACACACACAATGTGATCAGTCCCTCTGTATACACACACTGTGATCAGTCCCTCTGTGTACACACACACTGTGATCAGTCCCTCTGTATACACACACACTGTGATCAGTCTCTCTGTATACACAAACACTGTGATCAGTCGCTCTGTATACACACACACTGTGATCAGTCCCTCTGTACACACACACTGTGATCAGTCCCTCTGAATACACACACTGTGATCAGACCTTCTGTATACACACACACTGTGATCAGTCACTCTGTACACACGCACTGTGATCAGTCCCTCTGTATACACACACACTGTGATCAGTCCCTCTGTACACACACACTGTGATCAGCCCCTCTGTATACACACACACTGTGATCAGTTCCTCTGTACACACACACTGTGATCAGTCCCTCTGTATACACACACTGTGATCAGTCCCTCTGAATACACACACACTGTGATCAGTCCCTCTGTATACACACACTGTGATCAGTCCCTCTGTCTACACACACACTGTGATCAGTCCCTCTGTATACACACACACTGTGATCAGTCCCTCTGTACACACACACTGTGATCAGTCCCTCCGTACACACACACTGTGATCAGTCCCTCTGTATACACACACACTGTGATCAGTCGCTCTGTACACACACACACTGTGATCAGTCCCTCTGTATACACACACACACTGTGATAAGTCCCTCTGTACACACACACTGTGATCAGTCCCTCTGTATCCACACACTGTAATCTGTCCCTCTGTACACACACACTGTGATCAGTCCCTCTGTATACACACACTGTGATCAGTCCCTCTGTATATACACACACTGTGATCAGTCCCGCTGTGTACACACACACTGTGATCAGTCCCTCTGTACACACACACTGTGATCAGTCCCTCTGTATACACACACTGTGATCAGTCCCTCTATATACACACACTGTGATCAGTCTCTCTGTATACACACATACTGTGATCAGTCCCTCTGTGTACACACACTGTGTTCAGTCTCTCTGTATACACACACTGTGATCAGCCCCTCTGTATACAAACACACTCTGTGATCGGTCCCTCTGTATACACACACACTGTGATCAGTCCCTCTGTGTACACACACACTGTGATCAGCCCCTCTGTATACACACACTGTGATCAGTCCCTCTGTATACACACACACTGTGATCAGTCCCTCAGTATATACACACACTGTGAGTAGTCCCTCTGTATACACACACACACTGTGATCAGCCCCTCTGTATACACACACACTGTGATCAGTCCCTCTGTGTACACACACACTGTGATCAGTCCCTCTGTATACACACACTGTGAGCAGTCCCTCTGTATACACACACACTGTGATCAGTTCCTCTGTATACACACACACTGTGATCAGTCCCTCTGTACACACACACTGTGATCAGTCCCTCTGTATACACAAACTGTGATCAGTCCCTCTGTATACACACACACTGTGATCAGTCCCTCTGTATACACACACTGTGATCAGTCCCTCCGTACACACACACTGTGATCAGTCCCTCTGTATACACACACACACTGTGATCAGTCCCTCTGTACACACACACACTGTGATCAGTCCCTCTGTATACACACACACACTGTGATCAGTCCCTCTGTACACACACACTGTGATCAGTCCCTCTGTATACACACACTGTGATCAATCCCTCTGTACACACAAACTGTGATCAGTCCCTCTGTATACACACACTGTGATCAGTCCCTCTGTATATACACACACTGTGATCAGTCCCGCTGTGTACACACACACTGTGATCAGCCCCTCTGTATACACACACTGTGATCAGCCCCTCTGTATACACACACTGTGATCAGTCCCTCTGTACACACACACTGTGATCAGTCCCTCTGTATACACACACTGTGATCAATCCCTCTGTACACACAAACTGTGATCAGTCCCTCTGTATACACACACTGTGATCAGTCCCTCTGTATATACACACACTGTGATCAGTCCCGCTGTGTACACACACACTGTGATCAGCCCCTCTGTATACACACACTGTGATCAGCCCCTCTGTATACACACACTGTGATCAGTCCCTCTGTACACACACACTGTGATCAGTCCCTCTGTATACACACACTGTGATCAGTCCCTCTATATACACACACTGTGATCTTGTCCCTCTGTACACACACTGTGATCAGTCTCTCTGTATACACACACACTGTGATCAGTCCCTCTGTACACACACTGTGATCAGTCTCTCTGTATACACACACACTGTGATCAGTCGCTCTGTATACACACACACTGTGATCAGTCCCTCTGTATACACACACTGTGATCAGTCCCTCTGTGTACACACTGTAATCAGTCCCTCTGTATACACACACACTGTGATCAGTCCCTCTGTGTACACACACTGTGATCAGTCTCGCTGTATACACAAACACTGTGATCAATCCCTCTGTATACACACACTTTGATCAGTCCCTCTGTATACACACACACTGTGATCAGTCCCTCTGTGTACACACTGTGATCAGTCCCTCTATGTACACACACACTGTGATCAGTCCCTCTGTATACACACAGTGATCAGTCCCTCTGTATACACACACACTGTGATCAGCCCCTCTGTATACACACACACTGTGATCAGTCGCTCTGTATACACACACACTGTGATCAGTCCCTCTGTATACACACACTGTGATCAGTCCCTCTGTGTACACACTGTAATCAGTCCCTCTGTATACACACACACTGTGATGAGTCCCTCTGTGTACACACACTGTGATCAGTCTCTCTGTATACACAAACACTGTGATCAATCCCTCTGTATACACACACTTTGATCAGTCCCTCTGTATACACACACACTGTGATCAGTCCCTCTGTGTACACACTGTGATCAGTCCCTCTGTGTACACACACACTGTGATCAGTCCCTCTGTATACACACACTGTGATCAGTCCCTCTGTGTACACACTGTAATCAGTCCCTCTGTATACACACACACTGTGATCAGTCCCTCTGTATACACACACTGTGATCAGTCCCTCTGTGTACACACACACTGTGATCAGTCCCTCTGTGTACACGCACTGTGATCAGTCTCTCTGTACACACACACACACACACTGTGATCAGTCCCTCTGTGTATACACACTGTGATCAGCCCCTCTGTATACACACACTGTGATCAGTCCCTCTGTGTACACACACTGTGATCAGTCTCTCTGTATACAGACACACTGTGATCAGTCCCTCTGTGTACACACACTGTGATCAGTCTCTCTGTATACAGACACACTGTGATCAGTCCCTCTGTGTGCACACACTGTGATCAGCCCCTCTGTGTACACACACTGTGATCAGCCCCTCTGTATACACACACTGTGATCAGTCCCTCTGTGTACACACACTGGTGATCAGCCCCTCTGTATACACACAATGTGATCAGTCTCTCTGTCTCCTCACACACTGTGATCAGTCCCTCTGTGTACACGCACTGTGATCGTTCCCTCTGTATACACACACACTGTGATCAGTCCCTCTGTATACACACACTGTGATCAGCCCCTCTGTATACACACACACTGTGATCAGTCCCTCTGTGTACACACACACTGTGATCAGTCCCTCTGTATACACACACACTGTGATCAGTCCCTCTGTATACACACACACTGTGATCAGTCCCTCTGTGTACACACACACACTGTGATCGGTCCCTCTCTATCCACACACACTGTGATCAGTCCCTCTGTGTACACACACTGTGAACAGCCCCTCTGTATACACACACTGTGATCAGCCCCTCTGTATACACACACTGTGATCAGCCCCTCTGTATACACACACACTGTGATCAGTCCCTCTGTACACACACACTGTGATCAGTCCCTCTGTATACACACACTGTGATCAGTCTCTGTGGAAACAGACACACTGTGATCAGTCCCTCTGTGTACACACACTGTGATCAGTCTCTCTGTATACACACACACTGTGATCAGTCCCTCTATATACACACACTGTGATCAGTCCCTCTGTATACACACACACTGTGATCAGTCCCTCTGTGTACACACACTGTGATCAGCCCCTCTGTATACACACACTGTGATCAGCCTCTCTGTATACACACACACTGTGATCAGCCTCTCTGTATACACACACTGTGATCAGTCTCTCTGTATACACACACACTGTGATCAGTCCCTCTGTGTACACACACTGTGATAAGCCCCTCTGTATACACACACTGTGATCAGTCTCCCTGTATACTCACACACTGTGATCAATCCCTCTGTGTACACACACTGTGATCAGCCCCTCTGTATAGACACACTGTGATCAGTCCTTCTGTGTACACACACACTGTGATCAGTCCCTCTGTGTACACGCACTGTGATCAGTCTCTCTGTATACACACACACTGTGATCAGTCCCTCTGTGTATATACACTGTGATCAGCCCCTCTGTATACACACACTGTGATCAGTCCCTCTGTGTACACACACTGTGATCAGTCTCTCTGTATACAGACACACTGTGATCAGTCCCTCTGTGTACACACACTGAGATCAGTGTCTCTGTATACACACACACATGTGATCAGTCCCTCTGTATGCACACACTGTGATCAGCCCCTCTGTATACACACACTGTGATCAGCCCCTCTGTATACACACACTGTAATCAGTCCCTCTGTATACACACACACTGTGATCAGTCCCTCTGTGTACACACACTGCTGATCAGCCCCTCTGTATACACACACTGTGATCAGTCTCTCTGTCTCCTCACACACTGTGATCAGTCCCTCTGTGTACACACACTGTGATCGTTCCCTCTGTATACACACACTGTGATCAGCCCCTCTGTATACACACACACTGTGATCAGTCCCTATGTATACACACACACTGTGATCAGTCCCTCTGTATACACACACTGTGATCAGTCCCTCTGTATACACACACACTGTGATCAGTCCCTCTGTGTACACACACACTTTGTTCGGTCCCTCTCTATCCACACACACTGTGATCAGTCCCTCTGTGTACACACACACTGTGATCGGTCCCTCTGTATACACACACTGTGATCAGCCCCTCTGTATACACACACACAGTGATCAGTCCCTCTGTGTACACACACACTGTGATCAGTCCCTCTGTGTACACACACACTGTGAACAGCCCCTCTGTATACACACACTGTGATCAGCCCCTCTGTATACACACACTGTGATCAGCCCCTCTGTATACACACACACTGTGATTACTCCCTCTATACACACACTGTGATCAGTCCCTCTATATACACACACTGTGATCAGTCCCTCTGTGTACACACACTGTGATCAGTCCCTCTGTATACACACACTGTGATCAGTCTCTCTGTATACACACACACTGTGATCAGTCCCTCTGTGTACACACACTGTGATCAGCACCTCCGTATACACACACTGTGATCAGTCTCCCTGTATACTCACACACTGTGATCAGTCTCTCTGTGTACACACACTGTGATCAGCCCCTCTGTATAGACACACTGTGATCAGTCCCTCTGTGTACACATACTGTGATCAGTCCCTCTGTATTCACACACCGTGATCAGTCCCTCTGTGTACACACACACTGTGATCGATCCCTCTGTATACACACACTGTGATCAGCCCCTCTGTATACACACACACTGTGATCAGTCCCTCTGTATACACACACACTGTGATCAGTCCCTCTGTATACACACACTGTGATCAGCCCCTCTGTCTACACACACACTGTGATCAGTCCCTCTGTGTACACACACACTGTGATCAGTCCCTCTGTATACACACACTGTGATCAGCCCCTCTGTGTACACACACACTGTGATCGGTCCCTCTGTATACACACACACTGTGATCAGTCCCTCTGTGTACACACACACTGTGATCGGTCCCTCTGTACACACACACTGTGATCAGCCCCTCTGTATAGACACACACTGTGATCAGTCCCTCTGTGTACACACACACTGTGATCGGTCCCTCTGTATACACACACTGTGATCAGTCCCTCTGTATACACTCACACTGTGATCAGTCCCTCTGTGTACACACACACTGTGATCAGTCCCTCTGTATACACACACACTGTGATCAGTCCCTCTGTACACACACACTGTGATCAGTCCCTCTGTACACACACACTGTGATCAGTCCTCTGTATACACACACTGTGATCAGTCACTCTGTATACACACACACACTGTGATCAGTCCCTCTGTATACACGCACACTGTGATCAGCCCCTCTGTATACACACACTGTGATCAGCCCCTCTGTATACACACACTGTAATCAGTCCCTCTGTATACACACACACTGTGATCAGTCCCTCTGTATACACACACACACTGCTGATCAGCCCCTCTGTATACACACACTGTGATCAGTCTCTCTGTCTCCTCACACACTGTGATCAGTCCCTCTGTGTACACACACTGTGATCGTTCCCTCTGTATACACACACTGTGATCAGCCCCTCTGTATACACACACACTGTGATCAGTCCCTCTGTATATACACACACTGTGATCAGTCCCTCTGTATACACACACTGTGATCAGCCCCTCTGTATACACACACACTGTGATCAGTCCCTCTGTATACACACACACTGTGATCAGTCCCTCTGTATACACACACACTGTGATCAGTCCCTCTGTATATACACACACACTGTGATCAGCCCCTCTGTATACACACACACTGTGATCAGTCCCTCTGTATATACACACACACTGTGATCAGCCCCTCTGTATACACACGCACACTGTGATCAGTCCCTCTGTATACACGCACACTGTGATCAGCCCCTCTGTATACACACACTGTGATCAGCCCCTCTGTATACACACACTGTAATCAGTCCCTCTGTATACACACACACTGTGATCAGTCCCTCTGTGTACACACACTGCTGATCAGCCCCTCTGTATACACACACTGTGATCAGTCTCTCTGTCTCCTCACACACTGTGATCAGTCCCTCTGTGTACACACACTGTGATCGTTCCCTCTGTATACACACACTGTGATCAGCCCCTCTGTATACACACACACTGTGATCAGTCCCTCTGTATACACACACACTGTGATCAGTCCCTCTGTATACACACACTGTGATCAGCCCCTCTGTATACACACACACTGTGATCAGTCCCTCTGTGTACACACACACTGTGATCAGTCCCTCTCTGTACACACACACTGTGATCGGTCCCTCTGTATACACACACTGTGATCAGCCCATCTGTATACACACACACAGTGTTCAGTCCCTCTGTGTACACACACACTGTGATCAGTCCCTCTGTGTACACACACTGTGATCAGTCCCTCTGTATACACACACTGTGATCAGTCCCTCTGTATACACACACTGTGATCAGCCCCTCTGTATACACACACTGTGATCAGCCCCTCTGTGTACACACACTGTGATCAGTCCCTCTGTGTACACACACTGTGATCAGTCCCTCTGTATACACACACACTGTGATCAGCCCCTCTGTGTACACACACTGTGATCAGTCCCTCTGTGTACACACACTGTGATCAGTCCCTCTGTATACACACACACACTGTGATCAGTCCCTCTGTGTACACACACTGTGATCAGTCTCTCTGTATACACACACTGTGATCAGCCCCTCTGTGTACACACACAGTGATCAGTCCCTCTGTGTACACACACTGTGATCAGTCCCTCTGTACACACACACACACTGTGATCACTCCCTCTGTGTACACACACTGTGATCAGTCCCTCTGTATACACACACACACTGTGATCAGCCCCTCTGTGTACACACACTGTGATCAGTCCCTCTGTGTACACGCACTGTGATCAGTCTCTCTGTATACACACACTGTGATCAGCCCCTCTGTATACACACACACTGTGATCAGCCTCTCTGTATACACACACTGTGATCAGTCTCTCTGTATACACACACTGTGATCAGTCCCTCTGTGTACACACACTGTGATCAGCACCTCCGTATACACACACTGTGATCAGTCTCCCTGTATACTCACACACTGTGATCAGTCTCTCTGTGTACACACACTGTGATCAGCCCCTCTGTATAGACACACTGTGATCAGTCCCTCTGTGTACACATACTGTGATCAGTCCCTCTGTATTCACACACCGTGATCAGCCCCTCTGTGTACACACACTGTGATCAGTCCCTCTGTACACACACTGTGATCAGTCCCTCTGTATACACACACACTGTGATCAGCCCCTCTGTGTACACACACTGTGATCAGTCCCTCTGTACACACACACACTGTGATCAGCCCCTCTGTGTACACACACTGTGATCAGCCCCTCTGTACACACACACACTGTGATCAGTCCCTCTGTGTACACACACACACTGTGATCAGCCCCTCTGTGTACACACACTGTGATCAGCCCCTCTGTACACACACACTGTGATCAGTCCCTCTGTATACACACACACACTGTGATCAGCCCCTCTGTGTACACACACTGTGATCAGTCCCTCTGTACACACACTGTGATCAGTCCCTCTGTGTACACACTGTGACCAGCCCCTGTGCACACAGATGTTTGATGGAAGTGTCCCAGCACAGTGGAGAATGGCAGGGAATTTGAGCAAAGGGAAACGCCGATTGTCCTGCCCCTGTGATGCTGCCTGACCTGCTGCGCTTTTTTAGCAACACATTTTTGAGTGAATTTGAACAGGAACCATCACACCGGCAATGCTGCATGATGGGGACTCTAATGGATGTTCTTGGCCTGTCTTGGCCGGTTAGTTCAGTTGGTTAGAGCGTGGTGCTAGTAACACCGCGGTCGCGGGTTCGGTCTCCGTACGAGCCGTCCCGTTTTCATCTGCCCGGCTCTCGCTCGTGTGCGGAGTGAACAGGATGGGCCAAAGGGCCGTTTTTCGCGACCACACATCGCAGTGGATGCAAAATGTCTTCCTGTGCGTTTGGTTTCAGCCGACAAAGAAAGTGCCACGTCAGAGCACAGGGGGATAGCTGTTTTGGTTTAATAATGATTCCGTGTGTGTGTTTGGGGGGGTTTGTGTGTGTCTCTGTGTGTTTGGGGGGTTGTGTGTGTGTTTGGGGGGGTTAGTGTGTGTGTGTGTTTGGGGGGGGTTGTGTGTGTGTGTGTCTGGGGGGGTTGTGTGTGTGTGTGTTTGGGGGGGGTTTGTGTGTGTCTCTGTGTGTTTGGGGGGGTTGTGTGTGTGTGTCTGTGTGTGTTTGGGGGGTTTTGTGTGTGTCTCTGTGTGTTTGGGGGGTTGTGTGTGTGTGTCTGTGTGTGTTTGGGGGGTTTTGTGTGTGTCTGTGTGTGTTTGGAGGGTTTTGTGTGTGTGTGTGTTTGGGGGGTTGTGTGTGTCTCTGTGTGTTTGGGGGGTTGTGTGTGTGTGTCTGTGTGTGTTTGGGGGGTTTTGTGTGTGTGTGTGTTTGGGGGGTTGTGTGTGTCTCTGTGTGTTTGGGGGGTTGTGTGTGTCTCTGTGTGTTTGGGGGGTTGTGTGTGTGTGTCTGTGTGTGTTTGGAGGGTTTTGTGTGTGTGTGTGTTTGGGGGGTTGTGTGTGTGTGTGTGTTTGGGGGGTTGTGTGTGTGTTTGGGGGGGTTTGTGTGTGTGTGTGTCTGTGTGTGTTTGGGGGGTTTTGTGTGTGTGTGTGTGTGTTTGGGGGGTTGTGTGTGTGTTTGGGGGGGTTTGTGTGTGTGTGTGTCTGTGTGTGTTTGGGGGGTTTGTGTGTGTGTGTGTGTTTGGGGGGTTGTGTGTGTGTGTGTTTGGGGGGGTTTGTGTGTGTGTGTGTGTTTGGGGGGTTTGTGTGTGTTTGGGGGGTTGTGTGTGTGTGTGTCTGTGTGTGTTTGGGGGGTTTTGTGTGTGTGTGTGTGTTTGGGGGGTTGTGTGTGTGTTTGGGGGGTTTTGTGTGTGTGTGTTTGGGGGGGTTGTGTGTGTGTCTGTGTGTGTTTGGGGGGTTTTGTGTTTGTGTGTGTGTTTGGGGGGTTGTGTGTGTGTTTGGGGGGTTTTGTGTGTGTGTGTTTGGGGGGGTTGTGTGTGTGTCTGTGTGTGTTTGGGGGGTTTTGTGTGTGTGTGTTTGGGGGGGTTGCGTGTGTGTCTGTGTGTGTTTGGGGGGTTTTGTTTTTGTGTGTGTTTGGGGGGTTGTGTGTGTCTGTGTGTGTTTGGGGGGTTGTGTGTGTGTGTGTGTGTTTGGGGGGTTGTGTGTGTGTGTGTGTGTTTGTCTGTGTGTGTTTGGGGGGTTGTGTGTGTGTCTGTGTGTGTTTGGGGGGTTTTGTGTGTGTGTCTGTGTGTGTTTGGGGGGTTTTGTGTGTGTGTGTTTGGGGGGTTGTGTGTGTGTCTGTGTGTGTTTGGGGGGTTTTGTGTTTGTGTGTTTGGGGGGTTGTGTGTGTGTCTGTGTGTGTTTGGGGGGTTTTGTGTTTGTGTGTTTGGGGGGTTGTGTGTGTGTGTCTGTGTGTGTTTGGGGGGTTTTGTGTGTGTGTGTTTGGGGGGTTGTGTGTGTGTTTGGGGGGTTTTGTGTGTGTGTGTGTTTGTCTGTGTGTGTTTGGGGGGTTGTGTGTGTGTCTGTGTGTGTTTGGGGGGTTTTGTGTGTGTGTGTTTGGGGGGTTGTGTGTGTGTCTGTGTGTGTTTGGGGGGTTTTGTGTGTGTGTGTTTGGGGGGTTGTGTGTGTCTGTGTGTGTTTGGGGGGTTGTGTGTGTGTGTGTGTTTGGGGGGTTGTGTGTGTGTGTGTGTGTGTGTGTTTGGGGGGTTTTGTGTCTGTGTGTGTTTGTCTGTGTGTGTTTGGGGGGTTGTGTGTGTGTCTGTGTGTGTTTGGGGGGTTTTGTGTGTGTGTCTGTGTGTGTTTGGGGGATTTTGTGTGTGTCTGTGTGTGTTTGGGGGGTTGTGTGTGTGTGTGTGTTTGGGGGGGTGTGCGTGAAATTGCAGGGTTATTTCCCAAACAAATACTCTGAAGCTGGAAGCGCCTGTTGGCTTTCCCTTGCCTTGCAGACAAACGCAGAACTAGCCGTTTTTCCAAATGCATCTTTCGAGAAAAACAAAACACACAAAAACAGCCAACACAACAAAGCGAACATGCCTCCCTCCCTTCCCCCCACCTCCTCCAGACCCCGGACAGTGCGGTGCAAACAGACCCCATCAGAGCAAGGCTTTGGGCGAGTCAATCTCGCTTCACATGCCCCTCACCTGCCCGAGACTCACTGCAGGCAGGACGTATCACAGGTCGTTCAGCCTCGGGTCCAGCGGACCTTGACTCACCTGTCCCTGGGGCTGCAGGAAAAATAGCCCCGCACCCCCAAGAATGCAGCTTAAAACCCGACTCTGGTGGGACTCGAACCCACAACCTTTGAATGCCTTCAACAGCCTCAGACTAGAAGTCCAACGCGCTATCCATTGCGCCACAGAGCCTCTTGCGTCGCCCCTGCGATATATGCTTCCTATGATGATGCTAAAACTCACATAACACCAGGTTATAGTCCAACAGGTTTAATTGGAAGCACTAGCTTTCGGAGCGATGCTCCTTCATCAGATGGTAGTGGAGGGCTCGATCGTAACAGAATTTATAGCAAAAATTTGCAGTGTGATGTAACTGAAATTATACATTGAAAAATTGGTTGTCTGTTAAGTCTTTCATCTGTTAGAATACAGTGATAGTTTCACTTCTTTCATGTGTAAATCACAAAACCTTTTCTTTAAAGTTGCATTCTCGGGTTAGCTGTTAACAATGGTGATAGATAGACAATATGTTGAAGGTGTTAGCCCCCTGTGTTCTCTGTCTATGACCTGATGTTTAGATTGATTCCAATCTAAAAAGTGAGATAACAGAGTGTGTGTATGCTCATGTCCCTCTGTATACACACACTGTGATCAGTCCCTCTGTGTACACACTGTGATCATGTCCCTCTGTATACACACACTGTGATCATGTCCCTCTGTATACACACACTGTGATCAGTCCCTCTGTATCCACACACACTGTGATCATGTCCCTCTGTATACACACACTGTGATCAGTCCCTCTGTATACACACACACTGTGATCAGTCCCTCTGTATACACACACTGTGATCAGTCCCTCTGTATACACACACTGTGATCATGTCCCTCTGTATACACACACTGTGATCAGTCCCTCTGTATACACACACACTGTGTCAGCCCTCTGTATACACACTCTGTGATCAGTCCCTCTGTATACACACACACTGTGTCAGCCCTCTGTATACACACACTGTGATCAGCCCTCTGTATACACACACACTGTGTCAACCCTCTGTATACACACACTGTGATCAGCCCTCTGTATACACACACACTGTGATCAGTCCCTCTGTATACACACACACTGTGATCAGTCCCTCTGTATACACACATACTGTGATCAGTCCCTCTGTATACACACACACTGTGATCAGTCCCTCTGTATACACACATACTGTGATCAGTCCCTCTGTATACACACACACTGTGATCAGTCTCTCTGTATACACACACACTGTGATCAGTCTCTCTGTATACACACACGCTGTGATTACAACATGGGTGCTGGGGAAAATATAAGCCCTACCACATGTGGTAGTGTGGGGGTAAAGTTCAAAAAAAAGAGAAAGAAAAGAAAATGTAAAGCTTTGTTTTGCGAACAATACAGGCAGATCACATGGTTAAGTAGCATAGAGAAGTACATGATGGGTAAACAGCGACAAAAACAAAAACACAGGGACAGGCCAATGTTCAGAGTTTGTGAGTCCATTCAGTATTCTAACAACAGGAGGGTAGAAACCGGCTGGTGCGTGTGTTCAGGCTTCTGTATCCTCTCCCCGATGGTAGAGGTTGTAGAAAACCATTGTCAGGGTGGGGGTGGATCTTTGAGAATGCTGGCGGCCTTCCCTTGACAGCGGGGCCTGGTGGATGGATGCTATAGATGGGAGGTAGGCCTCTGTGATTGTCCGGGCCGAGTTCACCACTCTCTGTAACCGTCTCCGACCTTGAATGGTACAGTTGCCATACCAGGTAGTGATACATCCAGACAGAATGCTCTCAATGGCACACTGATACTGCCATTTGTAAACAACGCAAAACGTCACGGCCTGGATTGTTTCTGGGCTCCATGCACCCCTGCGAGGGAAGATGTGACTTTTGAGAGTTGTTTTCTTTAACTCTGGCAGGATGGCTGGGGTGGGGGAGGTCGGGGAGGTGGTGAAAAAGGGGCAGTGCTGACTTGTGGAACTCTCCTTCTTAAACTGGAACGATTCCGAGAGACACTAGCAAGTTTGAGTGACAATTCTGAGAGAGAGAGAGAGTTAAATAAGTCTGCTGAGAGAGTGATAAGGTGTTGTAAATATTCTTGAAGAGAGAATATAATGGAATGAGGAGCAGTCCCGCCAGTCTCTTTTGTCATTCGATACAATTTCACCTCTTGAAGGTGCCAATGTTGGACTGTGATGTACCAAGCTCTGTGGCACAATGGATAGCGTGTTGGACTTCTAGTCTGAGACTGTTGAAGGTATTCAAAGGTTGTGGGTTCGAGTCCCACCAGAGTTGGGTTTTAAGCTGCATTCTTTGGGGTGCAGGGCTATTTTGGGGTGATTCAGTGGTTAGCACTGCTGCCTCACAGCGCCAGCGACCCAGCTTCGATTCCGGCCTGGCGTGGTGTCTGCACATTCTCCCTGTGTCTGGGTGCGATGTGCAGGTCAGGCAAATTGGCCATTCTAAATTGCCCACAGTGTTAGGTGCATTCGTCAGAGGGAAATGGGTCTGGGAGGGTTACTCTGCGGAGGGTCAGTGTGGACTCATTGGGCCGGAGGGCCTGTTTCCATACTGTAGGGAATTTAAAATTTATAGTCCAGCAGCTTTATTTGGAAGCAGCAGCTTTCGGAGCACTGCTCCTTGGTTGTAACTGATTTCATCTTGGCCTCGTGTTCACTTTCCAACCTGCGCTCCATAACCTTTCAACTAACTGTAACTCAACAAAGGAATGTAGCAAATAGGCATAAGTCTAGCCCACTGTACACTTGGACCCTGCTCTGCCATCTTTATGGCTGATCATCAATACCCCAATCCGACCTTGCCCCACGTTCCTCAATCTTTTAATCACAAGATCTATATCTACTTTCTTTTTGAAAACACACAATGTTTTGGTCTCAACCCTATCTGTTGAATTTCACCACTCTCTGAGGAAAGAAATTGCCTCTAGTCTCAACTCTAAAAGTTTCACCCTTAAACTCTGGTGCGGCTGTATTGCATACAGTTCTGGTCACTGCATTATAGGAAGGATGTGGAAGCTTTGGAAAGGGTGCAGAGGAGATTTATAAGGTGTAGCCTGGTATGGAGGGAAGGTCTTCGAAGAAAAGGCTGAGGGACTTGAGGCTGTTTTCGTTAAAGAGAAGAAGGTTGAGGGGTGACTGCGTATAATATAATCAGAGGGTTAGATAGGGTGGACAGTGAAAGCCTTTTCCTTCTGCTGGCACGAGGTCACATAGCTTTAAATTGAAGGGTGATAGATATAGGACAGATGTCAGAGGTAGCTTCTTTACTCAGAGAATAGTAGGGGCATAGAACACACTGCCTTGCTGAGGGAGGGAGAGGACTGGCAGCTCAATGTTCCAGGGTAGAGATGCACATGGAAGGATAGAAGGAGAGGCAAGAGAGGAGGGAAAATGCCTTTTTTTGATGAAGGATAACAATGCGACAATACTTGGAGAGGATTGAGGGATCATCCAGTGAAGCTCTGTGGCTGGAATTGCAAAAATAAAAGAGGGTGATCACTTTGATGGGATTGTACATTAGGCCCCCAATAGTCAGCGGGAAATTGAGCAACAAATATCTCGGGAGGTCACAGATAGTTGTAAGAGGAATCGGGTTGATATGGAGGTGCCGGTGCTGGACTGGAGTGGACAAAGTTAAAATCAAAACAACACCAGGTTACATGTCCAACCGGTTTATTTGGAAATACTAGTGCTGGAAGACTTGGAGAGTAACTACTAGAGGGGCATAGGTTTAGGGTGAGAGGGGAAAAATTTAAAAGGGATCTAAGGGGCAACTTTTTCACGCAGGGGTGGTACAGGTATGGTATGAGCTGCCAGAGGAAGTGGTAGAGGCTGGTACAATTACAACATTTAAAAGGCATTTGGATGGGTATATAAATAGGAAGGGTTTAGAGGGATATGGGCCAAGTGCTGGAAAGTGGGACTAGATGAAGTTAGGATATCTGGTCAGCATGGGCGGGTTGGACAATTGTGCTGTACATCTCTATGACTCTAATGTTGTGCTATTATTTAAAAAGATTGCAAGGAAAGGCCAGGGAGTTGGAGGGGATTCTGAGAGAGATGCTACGTGCATTTGGAAAGGTAAGGACTGATTAGGAATAGCTAACACAGCTTTGTGCGTGGGAAGCCGTGTATCACAAACTTGATGGAACTTTTCGAAGAAATGACCAATGAAGTCATAGCAGTAGACATGCTCTGCGTGGACTTTAGGATTCCTGATGAACATTCCTAATGAAGGGCTTACATCCGAAACATTGACTCCCCTGCTCCTTCGAGGCTGCCTGACCCGCGTGCTTTTCCAGCGCCATACTTTTCGACGACACGGATTTTAGCCAGGCCTTCGACAAGGTTCCACAAGGTAGACTGGTTAGTAAGGTTAGGCCACATGGGAGAGCCAGCTAACTGAATACAAAAGTGGGTGGATGGTAGGAGACAGAGGGTGGTGGGTAGAGGGTTGTTGTTCAGGCTTGATGCCTGGATCGGTGCTAGGTCCACTGTAGTTTGTCGTTTACATAAACAATTTGGATGAGAATGCATAAGAGGAATGGTTAGTCAGTTTGTAGATGACAACAAATTTGGTGGCATAGCAGGCAGTGAAGAACATTATCGCGGGGTAGAAAGGAATCTTGATCAACTGGGCCAATGGGCCGAGGAGTGGCAGATGAAGTTTAATTTCCATAAATGCAAGATGTTGCATTTTGGTAAGACAAACCAGGGCGGGACTTACACACTTAATGGTAGGGGCTTAGGGAATATTTTCAAACAGACAAACTTAGGAGTGCATGCACATAACCCACTGAAGGTGGCATCACAGGTAGACAGCACTCACCTGCCTTCAGCATTAATTACAGGAATTGGGGTGTCACATTACAGCTGTACAGTACATTGGTAAGACTACATTTGGAGTACTGCACACAATTCTGGGTCAGCCTGCTATGGGAAGGATGTCCCTAAACTGGAACGGATGCAAAAAAACATTTACAAGGATGGAACCAAGACTGGAGGGTTTGTATTGTAAGGAAAGGCTGGGGCGTAGCAGGCTGAGGGGTGACCTTATAGAAGTTTATAAAATCATGACAAAATGAATGGCCAAGGTCTTTTCCCCAGGATAGGAGAGTCCAAAAGTAGAGGGCATAGGGTTTTAGGTGAGAAGGGAAAAATTTAAAAGGGACCTAAGGGGCAACTTTTTCATGCAGAGGGTGGTGTGTACATGGAACGAGCTGCGAGAGGAAATGGTAGATGCTGGTACAATTATAACATTTAAAAGACATTTGGACACATACGTGGATAGGAAAGGTTTAGAGGGCTGAATGTAGGCAAACGGGACTAGTTCAGGTTAGAAAATCTGGTCAGCATGGATGAGTTGGGCCGAAGGGTCTGTTTCCATGCTGTACATCTCTATGACTCTCTGAATCTCCTCTGAACTGCTTTCAGTACATCCGTCATCAAGTAAGGGACCAAAATTGTGTGCAATACTCTAAGTCTCTAAAATGCCTTTTCATTTATACACTGTTCCTTTGGCAATAAATGCTAAAATTACATTTGCTTTCCTTCTCACCTGCTGTACCCAGCAGGTGAGAAGGGCTGTGTTCATGACTCTCTGTAATCCTGGGCAGAGCTGATTTGGAGATGCTGGTGCTGGACTGAGGTGTACAGACACACACACATGCACACATACACTTATATGTTTGTGGGGTGAATTTGAACTTGCAGAGTTACATCATACTTTGCTCAAAAACTGCATGAATCTCTGTTAACTTATTTTGTTTAGATTAGAATCAATCTAAACATTATGGCACAGACCACAGCACACAGGGGGCTAACACCTTCAACACATTGTCTGGACTGACACCAATTGTTACAGTTAACCTGAGAATGTAACTTTTAAAAAAAAGTTTTGTGATTTACAATTCTGGTCTCCTTCCTATTGGAAAGATGTTGTGAAACTTGAAAGGGTTCAGAAAAGATTTACAAGGATGTTGCCAGGGTTGGAGGATCTGAGCTAGAGGGAGAGGCTGAACAGGCTGTGGCTGTTTTCCCTGGAGGGTCGGAGACTGAGGGGTGACCTTATAGAGGTTTACAAAATTATGAGGGGCATGGATAGGGTAAATAGACAAGATCTTTCCCCTGGGGTTGGGGAGTCCAGAACTGGAGGGCGTAGGTTTAGGGTGAGAGGGGAAAGATATAAAAGAGACCTAAGGGGCAACTTTTTCACGCAGAAGGTGGTACGTGTATAGAATGAGCTGCCAGAGGATGTGGTGGAGGCTGGTACAACTGCAACATTGAAGAGGCATATGGATGGGTATATGGATAGGAAGTGTTTGGGGGGATATGGGCTGGGTGCTGGCAGGTGGGACTAGATTGGGTTGGGATACCTGGTCGGCATGGACGGGTTGGACCGAAGGGTCTATTTCCATGCTGTACATCTCTATGACTCTATTACATATGAAAGAAGTGAAACTAACATGGTCATTCTAACAGATGAGAGACTTAACAAACAATCAAGGTATTTTTCAATGTATAATTTCAGTTACATCACACTGTAAACTTTCGTTATAAGTTCTGTGTCTTACAATTGCGTACTCCACAACCAACTGATGAAGGAGCAGCGCTCTGAAAGCTAGTGCTTCCAATTAAACCTGTTGGACTATAATCTGGTGTTGTGTGAATGTTAGCTTTCAGAGCGCTGCTCCTTCATCAGTTGGTTGTGGAGTACGCAATTGTAAGACACAGAACTTATAACGAAAGTTTACAGTGTGATGTAACTGAAATTATACATTGAAAAATACCTTGATTGTTTGTTAAGTCCCTCATCTTTTAGAATGGGCATGTTGGTTTCAGTTCTTTCATAAGTAAATCCTAGAATTTTCTTTATTGTCAGGTGAACTTGAACAATGCTGGCCCAGATAATGCACTGAAGCTGTGAGGAGAAAGCTAATGTTTCTAAATAGCCCTGTTGGACTATAATCTGATTTTGACCTGGGCAGGAGTAGTTGCAAAACAGCTGTGAAGAGAGCACTCCAAGAGCTGTAACAATTTTGAGAGGAGTAAGGTGCTGTCACAGAAACATCTTGTGAGAGTGCAATAAGTAAAACAGTGCTGGAAAGAGAGTAATCATGGGTTACTGCGATTCTAAGTGAGAGAGCAATGGGGTGGTGCCACAATTCTGTGTGGAAGGTAGCAGAGCATGAGAGCAAACCAATTAGTACAGCAACTCTATGAAAGAGTACAAAGGGAAATCCTTGCAACTGGCCGGTTAGCTCAGTTGGTTAGAGCGTGGTGCTAATAACGCCAAGGTCGCGGGTTCGATCCCCGTACGGGCCATTAATTTAATTTGTTTTAGTAATTTTGATTATCTTCCTTGGTGCATAAAGGGAAGACGGTTTAACATTGCTTTGGGGAGGAGAGGCTAAGTCAGGAACAGGGCAGGGGAGTTGCAAAGGGGACCTTGCACCCTTTAATGTTTACTGTAAAACGATGTCTGAGTGGCGTCTCACTCGGGGGGGAAACCTTTCAAATTGCCAAAAAAGAGTGAGGAGCTCGCTGCGAGCAGGGTTCGAACCTGCGCGGGGAAACCCCATTGGATTTCGAGTCCAACGCCTTAACCACTCGGCCATCGCAGCTACAGGAAACTGCCTTTGCATTTCTCATACTAATACCGGGCAGCAAGTGCTTTCCAGCTCCGAGTATGGGGTTTTTCACCCCTCTGCGTGTTTACTTTCCGTGTGTTTCCTTTTGCAAATACCTGCCCACCCCCCACGTCGCTGGCTGTCAAAGGGAAACAACTCACTGCTTTTGGTAACAAAAAAAAACTTGAGCATGGCCCGTACGGGGATCGAACCCGCGACCTTGGCGTTATTAGCACCACGCTCTAACCAACTGAGCTAACCGGCCGTCTCACGCAACCAGCGCTCGCCGAGTTTCCCAGTCATTGAGTAAGAATTTAATCTCTTTGAACTACATTTATAACCAAAGCTTTTCACTGTGCCTCGGTACACCGTGACAATAAATCCAATTCAATTCAATTCATGGTAGCTCACTGCTACTACCCTATATATATATATATATATATATATATATATAAATATCTCTCTCTTTCCCTGACACTACTGGTTGCTCAATCCCAACCCTGCCACTTGTGAGGCCAGTCCCAGGCTTGCTGAGTTCCTCCCGCCTCCTTCGTGTCTCCCTAAGCACAGGGCAAAAATGGGTACTGCAGATAGAGTCATAGAGATGTACAGCACGGAAACAGACCCTTCGGTCCAACCCGTCCATGCCGACCAGATACCCCAACCCAATCTAGTCCCACCTGCCAGCACCCGGCCCATATCCCTCCAAACCCTTCCTATTCATATACCCATCCAAATGCCTCTTCAATGTTGCAGTTGTACCAACCTCCACCACTTCCTCTGGCAGCTCATTCCATAAACGTACCACCCTCTGGGTGAAAAAGTTGCCCCTTAGGTCTCTTGTATATCTTTCCCCTCTCATCCTAACCTATACCCTCTAGTTCTGCATTCCCACGCCCCAGGGAAAAAAACTTTGCCTATTTACCCTATTCATGCCCCTCATGGTTTTATAAACCTCTATAAGGTCACCCCTCAGCCTCTGATGCTCCAGGGAAAACAGCCCCAGCCTGTTCAGCCTCTCCCTATAGTTCAAATCCTCCAACCCTGGCAACATCCTTGTGAATCTTTTCTGAATCCTTTCAAGTTTCACAACATCATTCCGATAGGAAGGAGACCAGAATTGCACACAATATTCCAACAGTGACCTAACCAATGTCCTGTAACATGACCTCCCAACTCCTGTACTCAATACTCTGACCAATAAAGGAAAGCATACCAAACGCCTTCTTCACTATCCTATCTACCTGCAACTCCACTTTCAAGGAGCTATGAACCTGCACTCCAGGGTCTCTTTATTCAGCAACACTACCTAGGTCCTTACCATTAAGTGTATAAGTCCCACCAAGACCTGCCTTCCCAAAATACAGTACCTCACATTTAACTAAATTAAACTCCAGCTGCCACTTCTCAGCCCATTTGTCCAACTAGTCAAGATCCTGTTGTAATATGAGGTAACCTTCTTCGCTGTCCACTACCCCTCCAATTTTGGTGTCATCTGCAAACTTACTAACCTCTTATGCTCACATCCAAATCATTTACATAAATGACGAAAAGTAGTGACCAAGCATCATGCATGTCTCATGTCCAGCTTTGTGAAGGACACCACCTATTCTGCAAAATGTACTTGCTAGAGATCAGGGTCAAGATTAGAGTGGTGCTGGAAAAGCACAGCAGGTCAGGCAGCATCAGAGGAGCAGGAAAAATCAATCTCCTGATGGAGGGCATTTGCCCAAAATGTCGATTCTCCTGCTCCTCAGATGCTGCCTGACCTACTGTGTTTTTCCAGCACCACTTTAATCTTGACCACAATTGTAAAACAATGCACTCTCCCTTGTACACAAATGTTGACTGAATGCATGACAAACTTTCACTCGGAGGTTTTCTGCTCCTGCGTTCCTCTCTCAGCCAAAGAGATACCCTGACTTCTAATCCAAGCAGGAGCATCAGATGTCTTTCAGGAGCAGAGGATGAAGAAGAGGACAAAGCCATTGGACCAGTCTATCCTGCTTTGTTATTCAACAGGGCCATGGCTGCTTATTCTGCTCGTCCTAAACTCCATATCAAAGAACAGCGTGTCCCGTTATAAAAGATGGAAGTGTTTACCTAAGATTGTCTGCTGCATCACATCTCCATGACACATGGCTATAAATTCTGTGAGCACAATCTTAACTTCCACAACCACCGGATGAAGGAGTGTCGCTCCGAAAGCTAGTGTGCTTCCAATTAAACCTGTTGGACTATAACCTGCCGTGTGATTTTTAACTTTGTCCAGCCAATCCAACACCGGCTACTCCAAGTTGTGAATTCCAGTAAATATAGTCTGAACTGGTCCAGTCTCTCCTTGTAGATCAGGCCCGCCAGTCCTGCACCTCCTGCATCACAACATTTTCCCTCAGATGAAGAGACCAACTGCACACAATATAACCAGGTGCGGTCTGACCAAGGCCTTGTAAAGTTGCAGCAAGACATCCCTGTCCCAGTGCTCAATTCCTCTCACAATGAAGGCCATCAGACCATCCGCCGAATGCCCTCGGTCAGATCCACCGACGTCAAGTCGGTGTTCTTCTCTGACCACTGCCTCCTGCTGGCCGACTGTCACCTACAGGACAAGCAGCAGGTTGGCAAGGGAACGTGGACGCTGAACACCAAGCTGTTGACCCCAAGAAAACATTGAGGAGCTCAAGAGGCTGGAGAACCCTCTTTGAGTCTCCAGAGAACTGGTGGGAAACGGGAAAAGGGAACATCAAGAGGTTCTTCGTCTTCAAAGGGGTTCAGGAGGCAAGAGAGAGGCGGGGAAAACTGTCCAGACTCCGGGAAATCATGCAGAACTTGGTCCCGCTGCAGACGATGGGGGTCAGTGTGGTGGAGGAGGTGAAAGGCCAGCAAGCCTCACTCTCTGCCCCGGAGGCCTCCAAGATAATCTTCTTCACATTTCTTCATCCAGAAGGTGTACAAGGAGGAATCTGTGCTCAGCAGCCTGAAGGAAGGTGATGGCTCAGTAACGTCACCTCAGGCTGACGTCATGAGGATCTGTAAATCCTTCTGTGCCAGTCTGTATGACTCGAAGCCAACCGACAGCGCGGCCTCCCCGTCGTTCCTGTCCTCTATCACGGAGGTCTTAGACGACAGAACACGGGAGAGGCTGGTCCAGCCACTATCCCTGGATGAGCTGACCAAGGTCCTCAAATCCTTCAAAAAGGATAAAACTCTCGGAAGCGATGACTTCCCGGTCGAACGTTATGCTGCTCTGTGGGACCCGATTGGTCAGGACCTGCCGCAGGTGTATGCCAGTATGCTACTTGCAGGTGTGGACCCATGAGGAAAGGCATCATTACCCTCATCGACAAGCGGAAGGGGGACAGGGAGGAGATTGGAAATGGGCAACCAATCTCACTGTTGAATGTGGATTATAAAATCTTGTCAAAGGTCATCGCCAGTTGGGTCAGGTCTGCTCCGAGATCGGTGATTCACCCTGACCCAACCTGAGCTGTACCGGGCAGGAATATCGCTGAGAGGCTCGCACGCAGGGTCAGTGATACACACACAGTGGGGTCAGTCTGCTCCCCTGGGGTCAGTGATACACACACAGTGGGGTCAGTCTGCTCCCCCGGGGTCAGTGATACACACACAGTGGGGTCAGTCTGCTCCCCCCCGACCCAGGGTCAGTGATACACACACAGTGGGGTCAGTCTGCTCCCCCCCCCCCGGGGTCAGTGATACACACACAGTGGGGTCAGTCTGCTCCCCTCCCCCACCCCCACCCCGGGGTCAGTGATACACACACAGTGGGGTCAGTCTGCTCCCCCCCGACCCAGGGTCAGTGATACACACACAGTGGGGTCAGTCTGCTCCCCCCCCCCCAGGGTCAGTGATACACACACAGTGGGGTCAGTCTGCTCCCCCCCCCCCAGGGTCAGTGATACACACACAGTGGGGTCAGTCTGCTCCCCTCCCCCACCCCCACCCCGGGGTCAGTGATACACACACGGTGGGGTCAGTCTGCTCCCCCCCCCCGGGGTCAGTGATACACACACAGTGGGGTCAGTCTGCTCCCCCCCGGGGTCAGTGATACACACACAGTGGGGTCAGTCTGCTCCCCCCCGACCCGGGGTCAGTGATACACACACAGTGGGGTCAGTCTGCTCCCCCCCCCGCCCGGGGTCAGTGATACACACACAGTGGGGTCAGTCTGCTCCCGCCCCCGCCCGGGGTCAGTGATACACACACAGTGGGGTCAGTCTGCTCCCCCCCGACCCGGGGTCAGTGATACACACACAGTGGGGTCAGTCAGCTCCCCCCCCCGCCCGGGGTCAGTGATACACACACAGTGGGGTCAGTCTGCTCCCCCCCGACCCGGGGCAGTGACACACACACAGTGGGGTCAGTCTGCTCCCCCCCGACCCGGGGTCAGTGATACACACACAGTGGGGTCAGTCTGCTCCCCCCCGACCCGGGGTCAGTGATACACACACAGTGGGGTCAGTCAGCTCCCCCCCCCGCCCGGGGTCAGTGATACACACACAGTGGGGTCAGTCAGCTCCCCCCCCCGCCCGGGGTCAGTGATACACACACAGTGGGGTCAGCCTGCTCGCCCCACCAGGGGTCAGTGATACACACACAGTGGGGTCAGTCTGCTCCCCCCCGACCCGGGGTCAGTGATACACACACAGTGGGGTCAGTCTGCTCGCCCCACCAGAGGTCAGTGATACACACACAGTGGGGTCAGTCTGCTCCCCCCCGACCCGGGGTCAGTGATACACACACAGTGGGGTCAGTCTGCTCCCCCCCCCCCCCCCGGGGTCAGTGATACACACACAGTGGGGTCAGTCTGCTCCCTCCCAGGGTCAGTGATACACACACAGTGGGGTCATCTGTTCCCCCCCCCCCCAGGAGTCAGTGATACACACACAGTGGGGTCAGTCGGCCACCTCCCGGGGTCAGTGATACACACACAGTGGGGTCAGTCTGCTCTTGCCCGGTGTCAGTGATACACACACAGTGGGGTTAGTCTGATCCACCCTGGGGTCAGTGATACACACACACAGTGGGGTCAGTCTGCTCACCCCCGGGGTCAGGAATACACACACAGTGGGGTCAGTCTGCTCCCCCCTCCAGGGGTCACTGATACACACACAGTGGGGTTCAGTCTGCTCCCCCACCAGGGTCAGTGATACACACACAGTGGGGTCAGTCTGCTCCCCCGGGGTCAGTGATACACACACAGTGGGGTCAGTCTGCTCCCCCGGGGTCAGTGATACACACACAGTGGGTCAGTCAGCACAACACCCCCCCACCCCGCCCAGGTCAGTCATACACACGCAGTGGGGGTAAGTCTGCTCCCCCACCGGGGTCAGTGATACACACACAGTGGGGTCAGTCTGCTCCCCTGGGGTCAGTGATACACACACAGTGGGGTCAGTCTGCTCCCCCGGGGTCAGTGATACACACACAGTGGGGTCAGTCTGCTCCCCCCCGACCCAGGGTCAGTGATACACACACAGTGGGGTCAGTCTGCTCCCCCCCCCCCGGGGTCAGTGATACACACACAGTGGGGTCAGTCTGCTCCCCTCCCCCACCCCCACCCCGGGGTCAGTGATACACACACGGTGGGGTCAGTCTGCTCCCCCCCCCTGGGGTCAGTGATACACACACAGTGGGGTCAGTCTGCTCCCCCCCGGGGTCAGTGATACACACACAGTGGGGTCAGTCTGCTCCCCCCCCGCCCGGGGTCAGTGATACACACACAGTGGGGTCAGTCTGCTCCCCCCCGGGGTCAGTGATACACACACAGTGGGGTCAGTCTGCTCCCCCCCGACCCGGGGTCAGTGATACACACACAGTGGGGTCAGTCTGCTCCCCCCCCCGCCCGGGGTCAGTGATACACACACAGTGGGGTCAGTCTGCTCCCGCCCCCGCCCGGGGTCAGTGATACACACACAGTGGGGTCAGTCTGCTCCCCCCCGACCCGGGGTCAGTGATACACACACAGTGGGGTCAGTCAGCTCCCCCCCCCGCCCGGGGTCAGTGATACACACACAGTGGGGTCAGTCTGCTCCCCCCCGACCCGGGGTCAGTGACACACACACAGTGGGGTCAGTCTGCTCCCCCCCGACCCGGGGTCAGTGATACACACACAGTGGGGTCAGTCTGCTCCCCCCCGACCCGGGGTCAGTAATACACACACAGTGGGGTCAGTCAGCTCCCCCCCCCGCCCGGGGTCAGTGATACACACACAGTGGGGTCAGTCAGCTCCCCCCCCCGCCCGGGGTCAGTGATACACACACAGTGGGGTCAGCCTGCTCGCCCCACCAGGGGTCAGTGATACACACACAGTGGGGTCAGTCTGCTCCCCCCCGACCCGGGGTCAGTGATACACACACAGTGGGGTCAGTCTGCTCGCCCCACCAGAGGTCAGTGATACACACACAGTGGGGTCAGTCTGCTCCCCCCCGACCCGGGGTCAGTGATACACACACAGTGGGGTCAGTCTGCTCCCCCCCCCCCCCCGGGGTCAGTGATACACACACAGTGGGGTCAGTCTGCTCCCCCCCCCCCCCCCCCGGGGTCAGTGATACACACACTGTGGGGTCAGTCTGCTCCCCCCCCCCCCACCCCGGGGTCAGTGATACACACACAGTCGGGTCAGTCTGCTCCCCCCCCACCGGGGTCAGTGATACACACAGTGGGGTCAGTCTGCTCCCCACACCCCCCCCGCCGGGGTCAGTAATACACACACAGTGGGGTCAGTCTGCTCCCCCCACCAGGGGTCAGTGACACAAACACAGTCGGGTCAGTCTGCTCCCCCCCCCCGGGGTCAGTGATACACACACAGTGGGGTCAGTCTGCTCCCCCGGGGTCAGTGATACACACACAGTGGGGTCAGTCTGCTCCCCCCTCCCGGGGTCAGTGATACACACACAGTGGGGTCAGTCTGCTCCCCCCTCCCGGGGTCAGTGATACACACAGTGGGGTCAGTCTGTTCCCCCCACCCCCCCGCCGCCGGGGTCAGTAATACACACACAGTGGGGTCAGTCTGCTCCGCCACCCGAGGTCAGTGATAAACACACAGTGGGGTCAGTCTGCTCCCCCGGGGTCAGTGATACACACACAGTGGGGTCAGTCTGCTCACCCCCGGGGTCAGGAATACACACACACAGTGGGGTCAGTCTGCTCACCCCCGGGGTCAGGAATACACACACAGTGGGGTCAGTCTGCTCCCCCCTCCAGGGGTCACTGACACACACACAGTGGGGGTCAGTCTGCTCCCCCCCGGGGTCAGTGATACACACACAGAGGGGTCATCTGCTCCCCCCACCAGGAGTCAGTGATACACACACATTGAGGTCAGTCTGCTCCCTCCCGGGGTCAGTGATACACACCCAGTGATACACATCTGCTCCGACCTCCTCCCCTGCCCCCGCCAGGGGTCAGTGTTACACACACATTGGGGTCAGTCTGCTCCCCCCCCAGGGTTCGTGATACACACACAGTGGGGTCAGTCTGCTCCCCCGCCGGGGTCAGTGATACACACACAGTGGGGTCAGTCTGCTCCCCCAGGGTCAGTGATACACACACAGTGGGGTCAGTCTGCTACCTCCCGGGGTCAGTGACACACACACAGTGGGGTCAGTCTGCTGTCGCCCGGGGTCAGTGATACACACACAGTGGGGTCAGTCTGCTCACCCCCGGGGTCAGGAATACACACACAGTGGGGTCAGTCTGCTCCCCACCACCCCCGGGGTCAGTGATATACACACACAGTGGGGTCAGTCTGCTCCCCCCTCCAGGGGTCAGTGATATACACACAGTGGGGTCAGTCTGCTCCCCCTCCCCCAGGGTCAGTGATATACATACAGTGGGGTCAGTCTGCTTCCCCCTCCAGGGGTCAGTGATTTACACACAGTGGGGTCAGTCTGCTCCCCCCGGGGTCAGTGATACACACACAGTGGGGTCAGTCTGCTCGCCCCCCAGGATCAGTGATACACACACAGTGGGGGTCAGTCTGCTCCCCTCCGGGGTCAGTGATACACACACAGTGGGGTCAGTCTGCTCCCTCCCGGGGTCAGTGATACACACACAGTGGGGTCATCTGTTCCCCCCCCCCAGGAGTCAGTGATACACACACAGTGGGGTCAGTCTGCTCCCTCCCAGGGTCAGTGATACACACACAGTGGGGTCATCTGTTCCCCCCCCCCCCAGGAGTCAGTGATACACACACAGTGGGGTCAGTCGGCCACCTCCCGGGGTCAGTGATACACACACAGTGGGGTCAGTCTGCTCTTGCCCGGTGTCAGTGATACACACACAGTGGGGTCAGTCTGATCCACCCTGGGGTCAGTGATACACACACACAGTGGGGTCAGTCTGCTCACCCCCGGGGTCAGGAATACACACACAGTGGGGTCAGTCTGCTCCCCCCTCCAGGGGTCACTGATACACACACAGTGGGGTTCAGTCTGCTCCCCCACCAGGGTCAGTGATACACACACAGTGGGGTCAGTCTGCTCCCCCGGGGTCAGTGATACACACACAGTGGGGTCAGTCTGCTCCCCCGGGGTCAGTGATACACACACAGTGGGTCAGTCAGCACAACACCCCCCCACCCCGCCCAGGTCAGTCATACACACGCAGTGGGGGTAAGTCTGCTCCCCCACCGGGGTCAGTGATACACACACAGTGGGGTCAGTCTGCTCCCCCCACCAGGGTCAGTGATACACACACAGTGGGGTCAGTCTGCTCCCCCGGGGTCAGTGATACACACACAGTGGGGTCAGTCTGCTACCTCCCGGGGTCAGTGATACACACACAGTGGGGTCAGTCTGCTCCCCCCGGGGTCAGTGATACACACACAGTGGGGTCAGTCTGCTACCTCCCGGGGTCAGTGATACACACACAGTGGGGTCAGTCTGCTACCTCCCGGGGTCAGTGATACACACACAGTGGGGTCAGTCTGCTCCCCCGGGGTCAGTGATACACACACAGTGGGGTCAGTCTGCTCCCCCGGGGTCAGGAATACACACACAGTGGGGTCAGTCTGCTACCTCCCGGGGTCAGTGATACACACACAGTGGGGTCAGTCTGCTCCCCCCGGGGTTAGTGATCCACACACAGTGGGGTCAGTCTGCTCCCCCGGGGTCAGTGATACACACACAGTGGGGTCAGTCTGCTCCCCCAGGGTCAGTGATACACACTCAATGGGGTCAGTCTGCTCCCCCCGGGGTCAGTGATACACACACAGTGGGGTTAGTCTGCTCCCCCCGGGGTCAGTGATACACACACAGTGGGGTCAGTCTGCTCCACCCTGGGGTCAGGAATACACACACAGTGGGGTCAGTCTGCTCCCCCTCCCCCAGGGTCAGTGATATACACACAGTGGGGTCAGTCTGCTCCCCCCGGGGGTCAGTGATACACACACAGTGGGGTCAGTCTGCTCCCCCACCAGGGTCAGTGATACACACACAGTGGGGTCAGTCTGCTCCCCCTCCCCTAGGGTCAGTGATATACACACAGTGGGGTCAGTCTGCTCCCCCGGGGTCAGTGATACACACACAGTGGGTCAGTCAGCACAACACCCCCCCACCCCGCCCAGGTCAGTAATACACACGCAGTGGGTCAGTCTGCTAACCCTCCCCCCCCGGGGTCAGGAATACACACACAGCGGGGGTCAGTCTGCTCCCCCCCACCCGGGGTCAGTGATATACACACAGTGGGGGTCAGACTGCTCTCGCCCGGGCTCAGTGATACACACACAGTGGGGTCAGTCTGCTCCCCCCCACCCCCGGGGTCAGTGATACACACACAGTCTGCTCCCCCCTCCAGGGGTCACTGATACACACACAGTGCGGTTCAGTCTGCACCCCCCCCCGGGGGTCAGTGATACACACACAGTGGGGACAGTCTGCTCCCCCTCCCCCAGGGTCAGTGATACACACACAGTGGGGTCAGTCTGCTCCCCCCCCAGGGTCAGTGATACACACACAGTGGGGTCAGTCTGCTCCCCCCGGGGGTCAGTGATACACACACAGTGGGGTCAGTCTGCTCCCTCCCGGGGTCAGTGATACACACACAGTGGGGTCATCTGCTCCCTCCCCCAGGAGTCAGTGACACACACACACAGTGGGGTCAGTCAGCTCCCCATCCCGGGGTCAGTGATACACACACATTGGGGTCAATCTGCTCTCGCCCGGGGTCAGTGATACACACACAGTGGGGTCAGTCTGCTCCCCCCGGGGTCAGTGATACACACTCAGTGGGGTCAGCCTGCTACCTCCCGGGGTCAGTGATACACACACAGTGGGGTCAGTCTGCTACCTCCCGGGGTCAGTGATATACACACACAGTGGGGTCAGTCTGCTCCCCCCCCCCCCAGGATCAGTGATACTCACACAGCGGGGGTCAGTCTGCTCCCCCCCACCCGGGGTCAGTGATACACACACAGTGGGGTCAGTCTGCTCTCGCCCGGGGTCAGTGATACACACACATTGGGGTCAGTCTGCTCCCCCCCCCCAGGATCAGTGATACTCACACAGCGGGGGTCAGTCTGCTCCCCCCCACCCGGGGTCAGTGATACACACACAGTGGGGTCAGTCTGCTCTCGCCCGGGGTCAGTGATACACACACAGTGGGGTCAGTCTGCTCCCCCCCACCCGGGGTCAGTGATACACACACAGTGGGGTCAGTCTGCTCTCGCCCGGGGTCAGTGCTACACACACAGTGGGGTCAGTCTGCTCTCGCCCGGGGTCAGTGATACACACACAGTGGGGTCAGTCTGCTCCCCCCCACCCGGGGTCAGTGATACACACACAGTGGGGTCAGTCTGCTCTCGCCCGGGGTCAGTGATACACACACAGTGGGGTCAGTCTGCTCTCGCCCGGGGTCAGTGATACACACACAGTGGGGTCAGTCTGCTCCCCCCCATCCGGGGTCAGTGATACACACACATTGGGGTCAGTCTGCTCCCCCCCCCCCCAGGATCAGTGATACTCACACAGCGGGGGTCAGTCTGCTCCCCCCCACCCGGGGTCAGTGATACACACACAGTGGGGTCAGTCTGCTCTTGCCCGGGGTCAGTGATACACACACAGTGGGGTCAGTCTGCTCTCGCCCGGGGTCAGTGATACACACACAGTGGGGTCAGTCTGCTCCCCCCCACCCGGGGTCAGTGATACACACACATTGGGGTCAGTCTGCTCCCCCCCCCCCAGGATCAGTGATACTCACACAGCGGGGGTCAGTCTGCTCCCCCCCCCCCGGGGTCAGTGATACACACACAGTGGGGTCAGTCTCCTCCGCCCCGGGGTCAGTGATACACACACAGTGGGGGTCAGTCTGCTCCCCCCCCCCGGGGCCAGTGATACACACACAGTGGGGTCAGTCTGCTCCCCCCCGGGGTCAGTGATACACACACAGTGGGGTCAGTCTGCTGCCCCCTCCCGGAGTCAGTGATATACACACAGTGGGGTCAGTCTACTCCCCCCGGGGGTCAGTGATACACACACAGTGGGGTCAGTCTGCTCCCTCCCCAGGGTCAGTGACACACACACAGTGGGGTCAGTCTGCTCCCCCCCGGGGTCAGTGATATACACACAGTGGGGTCAGTCTGCTCCCCCCGGGGGTCAGTGATACACACACAGTGGGGTCAGTCTGCTCCCTCCCCAGGGTCAGTGACACACACACAGTGGGGTCAGTCTGCTCTCCCCGGGAGTCAGTGATACACACACAGTGGGGTCAGTCCGCTCCCCCCGGGGTCAGTGATCCACACACAGTGGGGTCAGTCTGCTCCCCCGGGGTCAGTGATACACACACAGTGGGGTCAGTCTGCTCTCGCCCGGGGTCAGTGATACACACACAGTGGGGTCAGTCTGCTCCCGCCCCCAGGGGTCAGTGATACACACACAGTGGGGTCAGTCGGCTCCCCGCACCCCCGGGGTCAGTGATGCACACACAGTGGGGTCAGTCAGCTCCCCCCACCAGGGTCAGCGATACACACACAGTGGGGTCAGTCTGCTCCCCTGGGGTCAGTAATACACACACAGTGGGGTCAGTTCCCCCCCCCCCCCCCCACCGTGGTCAGTGATACACACACAGTGGGGTCAGTCTGCTCTCGCCCGGGGTCAGTGATACACACACAGTGGGGTCAGTCTGCTCACCCCCGGGGTCAGGAATACACACACAGTGGGGTCAGTTTGCTCCCCACCACCCCCGGGGTCAGTGATATACACACACAGTGGGGTCAGTCTGCTCCCCCCTCCAGGGGTCAGTGATATACACACAGTGGGGTCAGTCTGCTTCCCCCTCCAGGGGTCAGTGATTTACACACAGTGGGGTCAGTCTGCTCCCCCCGGGGGTCCGTGATACACACACAGTGGGGTCAGTCTGCTCGCCCCCCAGGGTCAGTGATACACACACAGTGGGGTCAGTCTGCTCCCTCCCGGGGTCAGTGAAACACACACAGTGGGGTCATCTGTTCCCCCCCCACAGGAGTCAGTGATACACACACAGTGGGGTCAGTCGGCCACCTCCCGGGGTCAGTGATACACACACAGTGGGGTCAGTCTGCTCTTGCCCGGGGTCAGTGATACACACACAGTGGGGTCAGTCTGCTCCACCCTGGGGTCAGTGATACACACACACAGTGGGGTCAGTCTGCTCACCCCCGGGGTCAGGAATACACACACAGTGGGGTCAGTCTGCTCCCCCCTCCAGGGGTCACTGATACACACACAGTGGGGTCAGTCTGCTCGCCCGCCCCCCCGGGGTCAGTGATACACACACAGTGGGGTCAGTCTGCTCCCCCGGGGTCAGTGATACACACACAGTGGGGTCAGTCTGCTACCTCCCGGGGTCAGTGATACACACACAGTGGGGTCAGTCTGCTCCCCCCGGGGTCAGTGATACACACACAGTGGGGTCAGTCTGCTCCCCCCCCCCGGGGTCAGTGATACACATACAGTGGGGTCAGTCTGCTACCTCCCGGGGTCAGTGATCCACACACAGTGGGGTCAGTCTGCTCCCCCGGGGTCAGTGATACACACACAGTGGGGTCAGTCTGCTCCCCCAGGGTCAGTGATACACACTCAATGGGGTCAGTCTGCTCCCCCCGGGGTCAGTGATACACACACAGTGGAGTTAGTCTGCTCCCCCCAGGGTCAGTGATACACACACAGTGGGGCCAGTCTGCTCCACCCTGGGGTCAGTGATACACACACAGTGGGGTCAGTCTGCTCACCCCCGGGGTCAGGAATACACACACAGTGCGGTTCAGTCTGCTTCCCCCTCCAGGGGTCAGTGATATACACACAGTGGGGTCAGTCTGCTCCCCCCGGGGGTCAGTGATACACACACAGTGGGGTCAGTCTGCTCCCCCACCAGGGTCAGTGATACACACACAGTGGGGTCAGTCTGCTCCCCCTCCCCTAGGGTCAGTGATATACACACAGTGGCGTCAGTCTGCTCCCCCCGCGGGTCAGTGATACACACACAGTGGGGTCAGTCTGCTCCCCCACCAGGGTCAGTGATATACACACACAGTGGGGTCAGTCTGCTCCCTCCCGGGGTCAGTGATACACATACAGTGGGGTCATCTGCTCCCTCCCCCCGGGGTCAGTGATACACACACAGTGGGGTCAGTCTGCTCCCCACCCCGGGATCAGTGATACACACACAGTGGGTTTAGTCTGCTCCACCCACCAGTGGTCAGTGATACACACACAGTGGGGTCAGTCTGCTCCCCCGGGGTCAGTGATACACACACAGTGTGGTCAGTCTGCTCCCTCGGGGTCAGTGATACACACACTGTGGGGTCAGTCTGCTCCCCCCACCAGGGTCAGCGATACACACACAGTGGGGTCAGTCTGCTCCCCCGGGGTCAGTGATACACACACAGTGGGGTCAGTCTGCACCCCTGGGGTCAGTAATACACACACAGTGGGGTCAGTTTCCTCCCCCCCCCACCGTGGTCAGCGATACACACACAGTCGGGTCAGTCTGCTCCCCTGGGGTCAGTAATACACACACAGTGGGGTCAGTTTCCCCCCCCCCCCACCAGGGTCAGTGATACACACACAGTGGGGTCAGTCTGCTCTCGCCCGGGGTCAGTGATACACACACAGTGGGGTCAGTCTGCTCGCCCGCCCCCCCGGGGTCAGTGATACACACACAGTGGGGTCAGTCTGCTCTCCCGCCCCCCCGGGGTCAGTGATATACACACAGTGGGGTCAGTCTGCTCGCCCGCCCCCCCGGGGTCAGTGATACACACACAGTGGGGTCAGTCTGCTCTGTCCCCCGAGGTCAGAGATACACACACAGTGGGGTCAGTCTGCTCCCCCCCCCAGGGGTCACTGATACACACACAGTGGGGGTCAGTCTGCTCCCGCACCTCCAGGGGTCAGTGATACACACACAGTGGGGTCGGTCTGCTCCACCCTGGGGTCAGTGATACACACACAGTGGGGTCAGTCTGCTCAGCCCCAGGGTCAGGAATACACACATAGTGGGGTTCAGTCTGCTTCCCCCTCCAGGGGTCAGTGATATACACACAGTGGGGTCAGTCTGCTCCCCCTCCCCCAGGGTCAGTGATATACATACAGTATGGTCAGTCTGCTCCCCCGGGGGTCAGTGATACACACATAGTGGGGTCAGTCTGCTCCCCCCCCAGTGTCAGTGATACACACACAGTGGGGTCAGTCTGCTCCCTCCCGAGGTCAGTGATACACACACAGTGGGGTCATCTGCTACCTCCCGGGGTCAGTGATACACACTCAATGGGGTCAGTCTGCTCCCCCCGGGGTCAGTGATACACACACAGTGGGGTCAGTCTGCTCCCCCCTCCAGGGGTCACTGATACACACACAGTGCAGTTCAGTCTGCTTCCCCCTCCAGGGGTCAGTGATATACACACAGTGGGGTCAGTCTGCTCGCCCACCAGGGGTCAGTGATATACACACAGTGGGGTCAGTCTGCTCCCCCCGGGGGTCAGTGATACACACACAGTGGGGTCAGTCTGCTCCCCCACCAGGGTCAGTGATACACATACAGTGGGGTCATCTGCTCCCTCCGCCCGGGGTCAGTGATACACACAGTGGGGTCAGTCTGCTCCCGCCCCTCCAGGGGTCAGTGATACACACACAGTGGGGTCAGTCTGCTCGCCCACCAGGGGTCAGTGATATACACACAGTGGGGTCAGTCTGCTCCCACCCGGGGTCAGTGATACACGCACAGTGGGGTCAGTCTGCTCACCCAACCCTCCTCCCCGGGGTCAGTGATGCAAACACAGTGGGGTCAGTCTGCTCCGACCTCCCCCCCTGCCCCCGCCAGGGGTCAGTGTTACACACACATTGGGGTCAGTCTGCTCCCCCCCACCCCCAGGGTCAGTAATACACACACAGTGGGGTTAGTCTGCTCCCCCCACCGTGGTCAGCGATACACACACAGTGGGGGTCAGTCTGCTCCACCCACCAGTGGTCAGTGATACACACACAGTGGGGTCAGTCTGCTCCCCCGGGGTCAGTGATACACACACAGTGTGGTCAGTCTGCTCCCTCGGGGTCAGTGATACACACACTGTGGGGTCAGTCTGCTCCCCCCACCAGGGTCAGCGATACACACACAGTGGGGTCAGTCTGCTCCCCCGGGGTCAGTGATACACACACAGTGGGGTCAGTCTGCTCCCCTGGGGTCAGTAATACACACACAGTGGGGTCAGTTTCCTCCCCCCCCCACCGTGGTCAGCGATACACACACAGTCGGGTCAGTCTGCTCCCCTGGGGTCAGTAATACACACACAGTGGGGTCAGTTTCCCCCCACCCCACCAGGGTCAGTGATACACACACAGTGGGGTCAGTCTGCTCTCGCCCGGGGTCAGTGATACACACACAGTGGGGTCAGTCTGCTCGCCCGCCCCCCCGGGGTCAGTGATACACACACAGTGGGGTCAGTCTGCTCGCCCGCCCCCCCCGGGGTCAGTGATATACACACAGTGGGGTCAGTCTGCTCGCCCGCCCCCCCGGGGTCAGTGATACACACACAGTGGGGTCAGTCTGCTCTGTCCCCCGAGGTCAGAGATACACACACAGTGGGTTCAGTCTGCTCCCACCCCCCAGGGGTCACTGATACACACACAGTGGGGGTCAGTCTGCTCCCGCACCTCCAGGGGTCAGTGATACACACACAGTGGGGTCGGTCTGCTCCACCCTGGGGTCAGTGATACACACACAGTGGGGTCAGTCTGCTCAGCCCCGGGGTCAGGAATACACGCATAGTGGGGTCAGTCTGCTCCCCCCTCCAGGGGTCACTGATACACATACAGTGGGGTTCAGTCTGCTTCCCCCTCCAGGGGTCAGTGATATACACACAGTGGGGTCAGTCTGCTCCCCCTCCCCCAGGGTCAGTGATATACATACAGTATGGTCAGTCTGCTCCCCCGGGGGTCAGTGATACACACATAGTGGGGTCAGTCTGCTCCCCCCCCAGGGTCAGTGATACACACACAGTGGGGTCAGTCTGCTCCCTCCCGAGGTCAGTGATACACACACAGTGGGGTCATCTGCTACCTCCCGGGGTCAGTGATACACACTCAATGGGGTCAGTCTGCTCCCCCCGGGGTCAGTGATACACACACACAGTGGGGTCAGTCTGCTCCCCCCTCCAGGGGTCACTGATACACACACAGTGCGGTTCAGTCTGCTTCCCCCTCCAGGGGTCAGTGATATACACACAGTGGGGTCAGTCTGCTCGCCCACCAGGGGTCAGTGATATACACACAGTGGGGTCAGTCTGCTCCCCCCGGGGGTCAGTGATACACACACAGTGGGGTCAGTCTGCTCCCCCACCAGGGTCAGTGATACACATACAGTGGGGTCATCTGCTCCCTCCCCCCGGGGTCAGTGATACACACACAGTGGGGTCAGTCTGCTCCCCACCCCGGGATCAGTGATACACACACAGTGGGTTCAGTCTGCTCCCCCCCCGGGGTCAGTGATACACACACAGTGGGGTCAGTCTGCTCCCGCCCCTCCAGGGGTCAGTGATACACACACAGTGGGGTCAGTCTGCTCCACCCTGGGGTCAGTGATACACACACAGTGGGGTCAGTCTGCTCCCCCCCCCCGAGGTTAGAGATACACACACAGTGGGTTCAGTCTGCTCCCGCCCCTCCAGGGGTCAGTGATACACACACAGTGGGGTCAGTCTGCTCCACCCTGGGGTCAGTGATACACACACAGTGGGGTCAGTCTGCTCCCCCCCACCCCAGGGGTCACTGATACACACACAGTGGGGTCAGTCTGCTCCCCCCCACCCCAGGGGTCACTGATACACACACAGTGCAGTTCAGTCTGCTTCCCCCTCCAGGGGTCAGTGATACACACACAGTGAGGTCAGTCTGCTCCCCCCTCCAGGGGTCAGTGATATACACACAGTGGGGACAGTCTGCTCCCCCCGGGGGTCAGTGATACACACACAGTGGGGTCAGTCTGCTCCCCCACCAGGGTCAGTGATACACACACAGTGGGGTCAGTCTGCTCCCCCCCACCCCAGGGGTCACTGATACACACACAGTGGGGTCAGTCTGCTCCCCCCCACCCCAGGGGTCACTGATACACACACAGTGCAGTTCAGTCTGCTTCCCCCTCCAGGGGTCAGTGATACACACACAGTGAGGTCAGTCTGCTCCCCCCTCCAGGGGTCAGTGATATACACACAGTGGGGACAGTCTGCTCCCCCCGGGGGTCAGTGATACACACACAGTGGGGTCAGTCTGCTCCCCCACCAGGGTCAGTGATACACACACAGTGGGGTCAGTCTGCTCCCCCCGGGGGTCAGTGATACACACACAGTGGGGTCAGTCTGCTCCCTCCCGGGGTCAGTGATACACACACAGTGGGGTCATCTGCTCCCTCCCCCAGGAGTCAGTGACACACACACAGTGGGGTCAGTCAGCTCCCCATCCCGGGGTCAGTGATACACACACATTGGGGTCAATCTGCTCTCGCCCGGGGTCAGTGATACACACACAGTGGGGTCAGTCTTCTGGCCCACCCCCCCCGCTGGGGTCATTGAAACACACACAGTGGGGTCAGTCTTCTGGCCCACCCCCCCCGCCGAGGTCAGTGATACACACACAGTGGGGTCAGTCTGCTACCTCCCGGGGTCAGTGATATACACACACAGTGGGGTCAGTCTGCTCCCCCCCCCCAGGGGTCACTGATACACACACAGTTGGGTCAGTCTGCTCCCCCGGGGTCAGTGATACACACACAGTGGGGTCAGTCTGCTCCCCCCCCCAGGGGTCACTGATACACACACAGTGGGGTCAGTCTGCTCCCCCAGGGTCAGTGATAAACACACAGTGGTGTCAGTCTGCTCTCGCCCGGGGTCAGTGATACACACACATTGGGGTCAGTCTGCTCCCCCCCCCAGGGTCAGTGATACTCACACAGCGTGGGTCAGTCTGCTCCCCCCCACCCGGGGTCAGTGATACACACACAGTGGGGTCAGTCTGCTCTCGCCCGGGGTCAGTGATACACACACAGTGGGGTCAGTCTGCTCCCCCCACCAGGGTCAGCGATACACACACAGTGGGGTCAGTCTGCTCCCCCGGGGTCAGTGATACACACACAGTGGGGTCAGTCTGCTCCCCCCTCCAGGGGTCACTGATACACACACAGTGGGGTTCAGTCTGCTTCCCCCTCCAGGGGTCAGTGATATACACACAGTGGGGTCAGTCTGCTCCCCCTCCCCCAGGGTCAGTGATATACACATAGTGGGGTCAGTCTGCTCCCCCCGGGGGTCAGTGATACACACACAGTGGGGTCAGTCTGCTCCCCCCAGAGGGTGAGTGATACACACACAGTGGGGTCAGTCTGCTCCCACCCGGGGTCAATGATACACACACAGTGGGGTCATCTGCTACCCCCGCCCCGGAGTCAGTGATACACACACAGTGGGGTCTGTCGGCCACCTCTCGGGGTCAGTGATACACACACAGTGGGGTCATCTGCTCCCTCCCCCCGGGGTCAGTGATACACACACAGTGGGGTCAG
Source organism: Chiloscyllium plagiosum (assembly GCF_037043375.1). Lineage (NCBI taxonomy): Eukaryota > Metazoa > Chordata > Chondrichthyes > Orectolobiformes > Hemiscylliidae > Chiloscyllium > Chiloscyllium plagiosum. Next base: position 44,881,419 of record NW_028270188.1, read on the forward strand.
TCTGCTCTCCCCCAGGGTCAGTGATACACACACAGTGGGGTCAGTCTGCTCGCCCCCCCCCACCCCCGCCGAGGTCAGAGATACACACACAGTGGGGTCAATCTGCTCCCCCCCCTCCATGGGTCAGTGATACTCACACAGTGGGGTCAGTCTGCTCCCCCCCCGGGGTCAGTGATACACAGACAGTGGGGTCAGTCTGCTCTCGCCCCCCCCCAGGGTCAGTGATACACACACAGTGGGGTCAGTCTGCTCGCCCCCCCAGGGTCAGTGATACACACACAGTGGGGTCAGTCTGCTCCCCACCCCAGGGTCAGTGATACTCACACAGTGGGGTCAGTCTGCTCCCCCCCCGGGGTCAGTGATACACAGACAGTGGGGTCAGTCTGCTCTCGCCCCCCCCCCCAGGGTCAGTGATACACACACAGTGGGGTCAGTCTGCTCGCCCCCCCAGGGTCAGTGATACACACGCAGTGGGGTCAGTCTGCTCCCCACCCCAGGGTCAGTGACACACACACAGTGGGGTCAGTCTGCTCCCTCCCCCCGGGGTCAGTGATACACACACAGTGGGGTCAGTCTGCTCCACCCGCAGAGGTCAGAGATACACACATAGTGGGGGTCAGTCTGCTCCCCTCGCCCGGGGTAAGGAATACACACACAGTGGGGTCAGTCTGCTCCCCCCTCCAGGGGTCTGTGATACACACGCAGTGGGTCAGTCTGCTAACCCCCCCCCCACCGGGGTCAGTGATACACACGCAGTGGGTCAGTCTCCTAACCCCCCCCCCCGCCCGGGGTCAGTGATACACACACAGTGGGTCAGTCTGCACCCCCACCCGGGGTCAGGGATACCCAGACAGTGGGGTCAGTCTGCTCCCCACCCCGGGGTCAGTGATACACACACAGTGGGATCAGTCTGCTCTCGCCCGGGGTCAGTGATACACACACAGTGGGGTCAGTCTGCTCCCTCCCGGGGTCAGTGATACACACACAGTGGGGTCAGTCTGCTCCCCCCCAGGGTCAGTGATACACACACAGTGGGGTCAGTCTGCTCCCTCCCGGGGTCAGTGATACACTCACAGTGGGGTCAGTCTGCTACCTCCCGGGGTCAGTGATACACACTCAATGGGGTCAGTCTGCTCCCCCCGGGGTCAGTGATACACACACAGTGGGGTCAGACTGCTCCCCCCCCCAGGGTCAGTGATACACACACAGTGGGGTCAGTGATACACACGCAGTGGGGTCAGTCTGCTCCCCCCCCGGGGTCAGGAAGACACACACAGTGGGGTCAGTCTTCTCCCCCCTCCAGGGGTCACTGATACACACACAGTGGGGTTAGTCTGCTCCCCCCGGGGTCAGTGATACACACACAGTGGGGTCAGTCTGCTCCCCCCCCAGGGTCAGTGATACACACACAGTGGGGTCAGTCTGCTCCCTCCCGGGGTCAGTGATACACACACAGTGGGGTCATCTGCTCCCCCCGGGGGTCAGTGATACACACACAGTGGGGTCAGTCTACTCCCCCCCCCCCAGGGACAGTGATACACACACAGTGGGGTCAGTCTGCACCCGCCCCCCGGGGTCAGTGACACACACACAGTGGGGTCAGTCTGCTCCCTCCCCCCGGGGTCAGTGATACACACACAGTGGGGTCAGTCTGCTCCACCCGCAGAGGTCAGAGATACACACATAGTGGGGGTCAGTCTGCTCCCCTCGCCCGGGGTAAGGAATACACACACAGTGGGGTCAGTCTGCTCCCCCCTCCAGGGGTCTGTGATACACACGCAGTGGGTCAGTCTGCTAACCCCCCCCCCACCGGGGTCAGTGATACACACGCAGTGGGTCAGTCTCCTAACCCCCCCCCCCGCCCGGGGTCAGTGATACACACACAGTGGGTCAGTCTGCACCCCCACCCGGGGTCAGGGATACCCAGACAGTGGGGTCAGTCTGCTCCCCACCCCGGGGTCAGTGATACACACACAGTGGGATCAGTCTGCTCTCGCCCGGGGTCAGTGATACACACACAGTGGGGTCAGTCTGCTCCCTCCCGGGGTCAGTGATACACACACAGTGGGGTCAGTCTGCTCCCCCCCAGGGTCAGTGATACACACACAGTGGGGTCAGTCTGCTCCCTCCCGGGGTCAGTGATACACACACAGTGGGGTCAGTCTGCTACCTCCCGGGGTCAGTGATACACACTCAATGGGGTCAGTCTGCTCCCCCCGGGGTCAGTGATACACACACAGTGGGGTCAGACTGCTCCCCCCCCCAGGGTCAGTGATACACACACAGTGGGGTCAGTGATACACACGCAGTGGGGTCAGTCTGCTCCCCCCCCGGGGTCAGGAAGACACACACAGTGGGGTCAGTCTTCTCCCCCCTCCAGGGGTCACTGATACACACACAGTGGGGTTAGTCTGCTCCCCCCGGGGTCAGTGATACACACACAGTGGGGTCAGTCTGCTCCCCCCCCAGGGTCAGTGATACACACACAGTGGGGTCAGTCTGCTCCCTCCCGGGGTCAGTGATACACACACAGTGGGGTCATCTGCTCCCCCCGGGGGTCAGTGATACACACACAGTGGGGTCAGTCTACTCCCCCCCCCCCAGGGACAGTGATACACACACAGTGGGGTCAGTCTGCACCCGCCCCCCGGGGTCAGTGATACACACACAGTGGGGTCAGTCTGCTCCCCTCCCCCCGGGGCCAGTGATATACACACATAGTGGGGTCAGTCTGCTCTCCACCCGCCCCCCCCCCCCGGGGTCAGTGATACACACACAGTGGGCTCAGTCTGCTCCCCTCCCCCCGGGGCCAGTGATATACACACACAGTGGGGTCAGTCTGCTCCCCCCCCCCCCGGGGTCAGTGATACACATACAGTGGGGTCAGTCTGCTCCCCTCCCCCCGGGGCCAGTGATATACACACACAGTGGGGTCAGTCAGCTCTCCACCCGCCCCCCCGGGGTCAGTGATACACACACAGAGGGGTCAGTCTGCTCCCCCCCCCCCCCCCCCAGGGTCAGTGATACACACAGTGGGGTCAGTCTCCTCCGCCCCGGGGTCAGTGATACACACACAGTGGGGTCAGTCTTCCCCCCCCCACCACCCCCCCCACCCCCATCCCCCCGGGCCCAGTGATACGCACATAGTGGGGTCAGTCTGCTCCCCCCCGCAGGGGTCAGTGATACACACACAGTGGGGTCAGTTTGCTCCCCCCCCCGGGGTCAGTGATACGCACTTAGTGGGGTCAGTCTGCTCCCCCCCCGGGGCCAGTGATACGCAGATAGTGGGGTCAGTCAGCTCCCTCCGGGGGTCAGTGATACACACACAGTGGGGTCAGTCTGCTCTCGCCCGGGGTCAGTGATACACACACAGTGGGGTCAGTCTGCTCCCCCCCCCAGGGGTCAGTGATACACACACAGTGGGGGTCAGTCTGCTCCCCCCCTGGGGCCAGTGATACACACACAGTGGGGTCAGTCTGCTCCCCCCCCGGGGTCAGTGTTACGCACATAGTGGGGTCAGTCTGCTCCCCCCCGGGGCCAGTGATACGCAGATAGTGGGATCAGTCTGCTCCCTCCGGGGGTCAGTGATACACACACAGTGGGGTCAGTCTGCTCCCTCCGGGGGTCAGTGATACACACACAGTGGGGTCAGTCTTCTCCCCCGGGGTCAGTGATACACACACAGTGGGGGTCAGTCTGCTCCCCCGGGGTCAGTGATACACACACAGTGGGGTCAGTCTACTCCCCCGGGGTCAGTGATACTCACACAGTGCGGTCAGTCTGCTCCCCCGGGGTCAGTGATACACACACAGTGGGGTCAGTCTTCTCCCCCGGGGTCAGTGATACACACACAGTGGGGGTCAGTCTGCTCCCCCGGGGTCAGTGATACACACACAGTGGGGTCAGTCTGCTCCCCCGGGGTCAGTGATACTCACACAGTGCGGTCAGTCTGCTCCCCCGGGGTCAGTGATACACACACAGTGGGGTCAGTCTGCTCCCCCCCCGGGGTCAGTGATACACACACAGTGGGGTCAGTCTGCTCCCCCCCCGGGGTCAGTAATACACACACAGTGGGGTCAGTTCCCCCCCCCCCCCCACCAGGGTCAGTGATACACACACAGTGGGGTCAGTCTGCTCTCGCCCGGGGTCAGTGATACACACACAGTGGGGTCAGTCTGCTCGCCCGCCCCCCCGGGGTCAGTGATACACACACAGTGGGGTCAGTCTGCTCGCCCGCCCCCCCGGGGTCAGTGATATACACACAGTGGGGTCAGTCTGCTCGCCCGCCCCCCCGGGGTCAGTGATACACACACAGTGGGGTCAGTCTGCTCTGTCCCCCGAGGTCAGAGATACACACACAGTGGGGTCAGTCTGCTCCCCCCCCCAGGGGTCACTGATACACACACAGTGGGGGTCAGTCTGCTCCCGCACCTCCAGGGGTCAGTGATACACACACAGTGGGGTCAGTCTGCTCAGCCCCGGGGTCAGGAATACACACATAGTGGGGTCAGTCTGCTCCCCCCTCCAGGGGTCACTGATACACACACAGTGGGGTCAGTCTGCTCCCCCTCCCCCAGGGTCAGTGATATACATACAGTATGGTCAGTCTGCTCCCCCGGGGGTCAGTGATACACACATAGTGGGGTCAGTCTGCTCTCCCCCCAGGGTCAGTGATACACACACAGTGGGGTCAGTCTGCTCCCTCCCGAGGTCAGTGATACACACACAGTGGGGTCATCTGCTACCTCCCGGGGTCAGTGATACACACTCAATGGGGTCAGTCTGCTCCCCCCGGGGTCAGTGATACACACACACAGTGGGGTCAGTCTGCTCCCCCCTCCAGGGGTCACTGATACACACACAGTGCGGTTCAGTCTGCTTCCCCCTCCAGGGGTCAGTGATATACACACAGTGGGGTCAGTCTGCTCGCCCACCAGGGGTCAGTGATATACACACAGTGGGGTCAGTCTGCTCCCCCCGGGGGTCAGTGATACACACACAGTGGGGTCAGTCTGCTCCCCCACCAGGGTCAGTGATACACATACAGTGGGGTCATCTGCTCCCTCCCCCCGGGGTCAGTGATACACACACAGTGGGGTCAGTCTGCTCCCCACCCCGGGATCAGTGATACACACACAGTGGGTTCAGTCTGCTCCCCCCCCGGGGTCAGTGATACACACACAGTGGGGTCAGTCTGCTCCCGCCCCTCCAGGGGTCAGTGATACACACACAGTGGGGTCAGTCTGCTCCACCCTGGGGTCAGTGATACACACACAGTGGGGTCAGTCTGCTCCCCCCCCCCCCGAGGTTAGAGATACACACACAGTGGGTTCAGTCTGCTCCCGCCCCTCCAGGGGTCAGTGATACACACACAGTGGGGTCAGTCTGCTCCACCCTGGGGTCAGTGATACACACACAGTGGTGTCAGTCTGCTCCCCCCCACCCCAGGGGTCACTGATACACACACAGTGGGGTCAGTCTGCTCCCCCCCACCCCAGGGGTCACTGATACACACACAGTGCAGTTCAGTCTGCTTCCCCCTCCAGGGGTCAGTGATACACACACAGTGAGGTCAGTCTGCTGCCCCCTCCAGGGGTCAGTGATATACACACAGTGGGGACAGTCTGCTCCCCCCGGGGGTCAGTGATACACACACAGTGGGGTCAGTCTGCTCCCCCCCCAGGGTCAGTGATACACACACAGTGGGGTCAGTCTGCTCCCCCCGGGGGTCAGTGATACACACACAGTGGGGTCAGTCTGCTCCCTCCCGGGGTCAGTGATACACACACAGTGGGGTCATCTGCTCCCTCCCCCAGGAGTCAGTGACACACACACAGTGGGGTCAGTCAGCTCCCCATCCCGGGGTCAGTGATACACACACATTGGGGTCAATCTGCTCTCGCCCGGGGTCAGTGATACACACACAGTGGGGTCAGTCTTCTGGCCCACCCCCCCCGCTGGGGTCATTGAAACACACACAGTGGGGTCAGTCTTCTGGCCCACCCCCCCCGCCGAGGTCAGTGATACACACACAGTGGGGTCAGTCTGCTACCTCCCGGGGTCAGTGATATACACACACAGTGGGGTCAGTCTGCTCCCCCCCCCCAGGGGTCACTGATACACACACAGTTGGGTCAGTCTGCTCCCCCGGGGTCAGTGATACACACACAGTAGGGTCAGTCTGCTCCCCCCCCCAGGGGTCACTGATACACACACAGTGGGGTCAGTCTACTCCCCCAGGGTCAGTGATAAACACACAGTGGTGTCAGTCTGCTCTCGCCCGGGGTCAGTGATACACACACATTGGGGTCAGTCTGCTCCCACCCCCCAGGGTCAGTGATACTCACACAGCGTGGGTCAGTCTGCTCCCCCCCACCCGGGGTCAGTGATACACACACAGTGGGGTCAGTCTGCTCTCGCCCGGGGTCAGTGATACACACACAGTGGGGTCAGTCTGCTCCCCCCACCAGGGTCAGCGATACACACACAGTGGGGTCAGTCTGCTCTCGCCCGGGCTCAGTGATACACACACAGTGGGGTCAGTCTGCTTCCCCCTCCAGGGGTCAGTGGTATACACACAGTGGGGTCAGTCTGCTCCCCCTCCCCCAGGGTCAGTGATATACACACAGTGGGGTCAGTCTGCTCCCCCCGGGGGTCAGTGATACACACACAGTGGGGTCAGTCTGCTCCCCCACCAGGGTCAGTGATACACACACAGTGGGGTCAGTCTGCTCCCTCCCCCCGGGGTCAGTGATACACACACAGTGGGGTCAGTCTGCTCCCCCACCAGGGTCAGTGATACACACACAGTGGGGTCAGTCTGCTCCCTCCCGGGGTCAGTGATACACACACAGTGGGGTCATCTGCTCCCTCCCCCCGGGGTCAGTGATACACACACAGTGGGGTCAGTCTGCTCCCCCACCAGGGTCAGTGATACACACACAGTGGGGTCAGTCTGCTCCCCCCGGGGGTCAGTGATACACACACAGTGGGGTCAGTCTGCGCCCCCCCGACCCGGGGTCAGTGATACACACACAGTGGGGTCAGTCTGCTCCCTCCCGGGGTCAGTGATACACACACAGTGGGGTCATCTGCTCCCTCCCCCCGGGGTCAGTGATACACACACAGTGGGGTCAGTCTGCTCTCCCCCAGGGTCAGTGATACACACACAGTGGGGTCAGTCTGCTCGCCCCCCCCCACCCCCGCCGAGGTCAGAGATACACACACAGTGGGGTCAATCTGCTCCCCCCCCTCCATGGGTCAGTGATACTCACACAGTGGGGTCAGTCTGCTCCCCCCCCGGGGTCAGTGATACACAGACAGTGGGGTCAGTCTGCTCTCGCCCCCCCCCCCCAGGGTCAGTGATACACACACAGTGGGGTCAGTCTGCTCGCCCCCCCAGGGTCAGTGATACACACACAGTGGGGTCAGTCTGCTCCCCACCCCAGGGTCAGTGATACTCACACAGTGGGGTCAGTCTGCTCCCCCCCCGGGGTCAGTGATACACAGACAGTGGGGTCAGTCTGCTCTCGCCCCCCCCCCCCAGGGTCAGTGATACACACACAGTGGGGTCAGTCTGCTCGCCCCCCCAGGGTCAGTGATACACACACAGTGGGGTCAGTCTGCTCCCCACCCCAGGGTCAGTGACACACACACAGTGGGGTCAGTCTGCTCCCTCCCCCCGGGGTCAGTGATACACACACAGTGGGGTCAGTCTGCTCCACCCGCAGAGGTCAGAGATACACACATAGTGGGGGTCAGTCTGCTCCCCTCGCCCGGGGTAAGGAATACACACACAGTGGGGTCAGTCTGCTCCCCCCTCCAGGGGTCTGTGATACACACGCAGTGGGTCAGTCCGCTAATCCCCCACCCCCGGGGTCAGTGATACACACGCAGTGGGTCAGTCTGCTAACCCCCCCCCCACCGGGGTCAGTGGTACACACGCAGTGGGTCAGTCTGCTAACCCCCCCCCCGCCCGGGGTCAGTGATACACACACAGTGGGTCAGTCTGCACCCCCACCCGGGGTCAGGGATACCCAGACAGTGGGGTCAGTCTGCTCCCCACCCCGGGGTCAGTGATACACACACAGTGGGATCAGTCTGCTCTCGCCCGGGGTCAGTGATACACACACAGTGGGGTCAGTCTGCTCGCCCCCCCCAGGGGTCAGTGATACACACACAGTGGGGTCAGTCTGCTCGCCCCCCCCACCCCCGCCGAGGTCAGAGATACACACACAGTGGGGTCAATCTGCTACCCCCCCTCCATGGGTCAGTGATACTCACACAGTGGGGTCAGTCTGCTCCCCCGGGGGTCAGTGATACACACACAGTGGGGTCAGTCTGCTCCCCTCGCCCGGGGTAAGGAATACACACGCAGTGGGTCAGTCTGCTAACCCCCCCCCCCGGGGTCAGTGATACACACACAGTGGGTCAGTCTGCTAACCCCCTCCCCGCCCGGGGTCAGTGATACACACACAGTGGGGTCTGTCTGCTCCCCCCCGCCGGGTCAGTGATAAACACACAGTGGGGTCAGTCTGCTCTCGCCCGGGGTCAGGGATACCCAGACAGTGGGGTCAGCCTGCACCCCCCCCCAGGGGTCAGTGATACACACACAGTGGGGTCAGCCTGCAACCCCCCCCAGGGGTCAGTGATACACACACAGTGAGGTCAGTCTGCTCCCGCCCGGGGTCAGGGATACCCAGACAGTGGGGTCAGCCTGCACCCCCTCCCAGGGGTCAGTGATACACACACAGTGGGGGTAAGTCTGCTCACCCCCCAGGGGTCAGTGATACACACACAGTGGGGGTCAGTCTGCTCCCCCACCGGGGTCAGTGAGACACACACAGTGGGGTCAGTCTGCTCCCCCCGGGGTCAGTGATACACACACAGTGGGGTCAGTCTGCTCCCCCCCCCGGGGTCAGTGATACACACACAGTGGGGTCAGTCTGCTCCCCCCCCGGGGTCAGTGATACACACACAGTGGGGTCAGTCTGCTCCCCCCGGGGTCAGTGATACACACACAGTGGGGTCAGTCTGCTCCTCCCCCCCTTGGGGTCAGTGATACACACACAGTGGGGTCAGTCTGCTCCCCCCACCGGGGTCCGGGATACCCAGACAGTGGGGTCAGTCTGCTCCTCCCCCCCCCCGGGGTCAGTGATACACACACAGTGGGGTCATCTGCTCCCCCCGGGGGTCAGTGATACACACACACACACAGTGGGGTCAGTCTGCTCCCCCCCCAGGGTTAGTGATACACACACAGTGGGGTCAGTCTGCTCCCTCCCGGGGTCAGTGATACACACACAGTGGGGTCAGTCTGCTCCCCCCCAGGGTCAGTGATACACACACAGTGGGGTCAGTCTGCTCCCTCCCGGGGTCAGTGATACACACACAGTGGGGTCAGTCTGCTACCTCCCGGGGTCAGTGATACACACTCAATGGGGTCAGTCTGCTCCCCCCGGGGTCAGTGATACACACACAGTGGGGTCAGACTGCTCCCCCCCCCAGGGTCAGTGATACACACACAGTGGGGTCAGTGATACACACGCAGTGGGGTCAGTCTGCTCCCCCCCCGGGGTCAGGAAGACACACACAGTGGGGTCAGTCTTCTCCCCCCTCCAGGGGTCACTGACACACACACAGTGGGGTTAGTCTGCTCCCCCCGGGGTCAGTGATACACACACAGTGGGGTCAGTCTGCTCCCCCCCCAGGGTCAGTGATACACACACAATGGGGTCAGTCTGCTCCCTCCCGGGGTCAGTGATACACACACAGTGGGGTCATCTGCTCCCCCCGGGGTCAGTGATACACACACAGTGGGGTCAGTCTGCTCCGCCCCCCGAGGTCAGTGATACACACACAGTGGGGTCAGTCTGCTCCCCCCCCCAGGGGTCACTGCTCCACACACAGTGGGGGTCAGTCTGCTCCCCTCCCCCCCAGGGGTCAGTGATACACACACAGTGGTGTCAGTCTGCTCGCCCCTCCAGGGGTCACTGATACACACACAGTGGGTCAGTCAGCTCCGCCCCCTCCCGGGGTCAGTGATACACACACAGTGGGGGTCAGTCTGCTCCCCCTAGGGTCAGTGATACACACACAGTGGGGTCAGTCTGCTCCCCCCCTGGGGTCAGGGATACCCAGACAGTGGGGTCAGTCTGCTCCCCCCCCCCCCCCCGGGGTCAGTGATACACACACAGTGGGGTCACTCTGCTCCCCCCCCCAGGGTTCGTGATACACACACAGTGGGGTCAGTCTGCTCCAACCTCCCCCCCTGCCCCCGCCAGGGGTCAGTGTTACACACACATTGGGGTCAGTCTGCTCCCCCCCCCAGGGTTCGTGATACACACACAGTGGGGTCAGTCTGCTCCCCTGGGGTCACTGATACACACACAGTGGGGTCAGTCTGCTACCTCCCGGGGTCAGTGACACACACACAGTGGGGTCAGTCTGCTCGCCCACCCCCCCCCCCGGGGTCAGTGATACACACACAGTGGGGTCAGTCTGCTCTGCCCCCCGAGGTCAGAGATACACACACAGTGGGGTCAGTCTGCGCCCCCCCCCCCAGGGGTCAGTGATACACACACAGTGGGGGTCAGTCTGCTCCCGCCCCTCCAGGGGTCAGTGATACACATACAGTGGGGTCAGTCTGCTCCACCCTGGGGTCAGTGATACACACACAGTGGGGTCAGTCTGCTCCACCCTGGGGTCAGTGATACACATACAGTGGGGTCAGTCTGCCCCCCCCCGGGGTCAGTGAAACACACACAGTGGGGTCGGTCTTAACCCCCCCCACCAGGGCTCAGTGATACACACACAGTGGGGTCAGTCTGCACCCCCCCCCACCAGGGGTCAATGATACACACACAGTGGGGTTAGGCTGCTCCCCCCCCCCGGGTCAGTGATACACCCACAGTGGGGTCAGTCTGCACCCCCCCCCACCAGGGGTCAGTGATACACACACAGTGGGGTCAGTCTGCTCCCCCACACCCCCGGGGTCAGTGATACACACACAGTGGGGTCAGTCTGCACCCCCCCCCCAGGGGTCAGTGATACACCCACAGTGGGGTCAGTCTGCACCCCCCCCCACCAGGGGTCAGTGATACACACACAGTGGGGTCAGTCTGCTCCCCCACACCCCCGGGGTCAGTGATACACACACAGTGGGGTCAGTCTGCTCCCCCCACCCAGGGTCAGTGATACACACACAGTGGGGTCAGTCTGCACCCCCCCCAGGGGTCAGTGATACACACACAGTGGGGTCAGTCTGCTCTCGCCCGGGGTCAGTGATACACACACAGTGGGGTCAGTCTGCACCCCCCCCAGGGGTCAGTGATACACACACAGTGGGGTCAGTCTGCTCTCGCCCGGGGTCAGTGATATACACACACAGTGGGGTCAGTCTGCTCCCCCCTCCCGGGGTCAGTGATACACACACAGTGGGGTCAGTCTGCTCTCGCCCGGGGTCAGTGATATACACACACAGTGGGGGTCAGTCTGCTCCCCCTAGGGTCAGTGATACACACACAGTGGGGTCAGTCTGCTCCCCCCCGGGGCCAGTGATACGCAGATAGTGGGGTCAGTCTGCTCCCTCCGGGGGTCAGTGATACACACACAGTGGGGTCAGTCTGCTCTCGCCCGGGGTCAGTGATACACACACAGTGGGGTCAGTCTGCTCCCCCCCCCAGGGGTCAGTGATACACACACAGTGGGGGTCAGTCTGCTCCCCCCCCGGGGCCAGTGATACACACACAGTGGGGTCAGTCTGCTCCCCCCCCGGGGTCAGTGATACGCACATAGTGGGGTCAGTCTGCTCCCCCCCGGGGCCAGTGATACGCAGATAGTGGGGTCAGTCCGCTCCCTCCGGAGGTCAGTGATACACACACAGTGGGGTCAGTCTGCTCCCCCCGGGAGTCAGTGATACACACACAGTGGGGTCAGTCTGCTCCCCCAACCCTCCTCCCCGGGGTCAGTGATACACACACAGTGGGGTCAGTCTGCTCACCCAACCCTCCTCCCCGGGGTCAGTGATGCAAACACAGTGGGGTCAGTCGGCTCCCCCCTCCCGGGGTCAGTGATACACACACAGTGGGGGTCAGTCTGCTCCCCCTGGGGTCAGTGATACACACACAGTGGGGTCAGTCTGCTCCCCCCCGGGGCCAGTGATACACACACAGTGGGTCAGTCAGCACCCCCCCCCCGCCACACCCCAAGTCAGTAGTACACACACAGTGGGGTTAGTCTGCTCCCCACACCCGGGGTCAGTGATACACACACAGTGGGTCAGTCTGCTCCCCCCCCCCAGGGTCAGTGATACTCACACAGTGGGGGTCAGTCTGCTCCCCCCCACCCGGGGTCAGTGATACACACACAGTGGGGTCAGTCTGCTCTCCACCCCCCCCCCCCCAGGGTCAGTGATACACACACAGTGGGGTCAGTCTCCTCCACCCCGGGGTCAGTGATACACACACAGTGGGGTCAGTCTGCCCCACCCACACCCCCGTCTCCCCGGGGTCAGTGATACACACACAGTGGGGTCAGTCTGCTCCCCACCCAGGGGTCAGTGATACACACACAGTGGGTCAGTCTGCCCCCCCCCCTCCCGGGGCCAGTGATACGCACATAGTGGGGTCAGTCTGCTCCCCCCCCGGGGTCAGTGATACACACACAGTGGGGTCAGTCTGCCCCCCCCCGCCAGGGGTCAGTGATACACACACAGTGGGGGTCAGTCTGCTCCCCCTGGGGTCAGTGATACACACACAGTGGGGTCAGTGTGCTCCCCGCTGGGGTCAGGGATACCCAGACAGTGGGGTCAGTCTGCTCACCCCCCAGGGTCAGTGATACACACACAGTGGGGTCAGTGTGCTACCCTCCCCCCCCAGGGTCAGTGATACTGACACAGTGGGGTCAGTCTGCTCCCCCCCCCCCCCCCGGGGTCAGTGATACACACACAGTGGGCTCAGTCTGCTCCCCTCCCCCCGGGGCCAGTGATATACACACACAGTGGGGTCAGTCTGCTCCCCCCGCCCCCGGGGTCAGTGATACACATACAGTGGGGTCAGTCTGCTCCCCTCCCCCCGGGGCCAGTGATATACACACACAGTGGGGTCAGTCTGCTCTCCACCCGCCCCCCCGGGGTCAGTGATACACACACAGAGGGGTCAGTCTGCTCCCCCCCCCCCCCCCACCCCCCCCCCCCCCCCAGGGTCAGTGATACACACAGTGGGGTCAGTCTCCTCCGCCCCGGGGTCAGTGATACACACACAGTGGGGTCAGTCTTCCCCCCCCCACCCCCCCCCCCCACCCCCATCCCCCCGGGCCCAGTGATACGCACATAGTGGGGTCAGTCTGCTCCCCCCCGCAGGGGTCAGTGATACACACACAGTGGGGTCAGTTTGCTCCCCCCCCCGGGGTCAGTGATACGCACTTAGTGGGGTCAGTCTGCTCCCCCACGGGGCCAGTGATACGCAGATAGTGGGGTCAGTCAGCTCCCTCCGGGGGGTCAGTGATACACACACAGTGGGGTCAGTCTGCTCTCGCCCGGGGTCAGTGATACACACACAGTGGGGTCAGTCTGCTCCCCCCCCCAGGGGTCAGTGATACACACACAGTGGGGGTCAGTCTGCTCCCCCCCCGGGGCCAGTGATACACACACAGTGGGGTCAGTCTGCTCCCCCCCCGGGGTCAGTGTTACGCACATAGTGGGGTCAGTCTGCTCCCCCCCGGGGCCAGTGATACGCAGATAGTGGGATCAGTCTGCTCCCTCCGGGGGTCAGTGATACACACACAGTGGGGTCAGTCTGCTCCCTCCGGGGGTCAGTGATACACACACAGTGGGGTCAGTCTTCTCCCCCGGGGTCAGTGATACACACACAGTGGGGGTCAGTCTGCTCCCCCGGGGTCAGTGATACACACACAGTGGGGTCAGTCTGCTCCCCCGGGGTCAGTGATACTCACACAGTGCGGTCAGTCTGCTCCCCCGGGGTCAGTGATACACACACAGTGGGGTCAGTCTTCTCCCCCGGGGTCAGTGATACACACACAGTGGGGGTCAGTCTGCTCCCCCGGGGTCAGTGATACACACACAGTGGGGTCAGTCTGCTCCCCCAGGGTCAGTGATACTCACACAGTGCGGTCAGTCTGCTCCCCCGGGGTCAGTGATACACACACAGCGGGGTCAGTCTGCTCCCCCCCCGGGGTCAGTGATACACACACAGTGGGGTCAGTCTGCTCACCCAACCCCCCTCCCCGGGGTCAGTGTTACACACACATTGGGGTCAGTCTGCTGCCCCCCCCCAGGGTTCGTGATACACACACAGTGGGGTCAGTCTGCTCCCCCCCCCCCCGCCCCAGGGTCAGTAATACGCACACAGTGGGGTCAGTCTGCTCCCCCCCCCCCCGCCCCAGGGTCAGTAATACGCACACAGTGGGGTCAGTCTGCTCCCCCCCCCCCCCCCGGGGTCAGTGATACACACACAGTGGGGTCAGTCTGCTACCCCTGGGTCAGTGATACACATACAGTGGGGTCAGTCTGCTAACCCCGGGGTCAGTGATACACACACAGTGGGGTCAGTCTGCTACCCCCCCCCGGGGTCAGTGATACACACACAGTGGGGTCAGTCTGCTCCCCCCCCGGGGCCAGTGATACACACACAGTGGGGTCAGTCTGCTCCCCCCGGGGGACAGTGACACACACACAGTGGGGTCAGTCTGCTACCCCTGGGTCAGTGATACACATACAGTGGGGTCAGTCTGCTACCCCCGGGGTCAGTGATACACACACAGTGGGGGTCAGTCTGCTCCCCCCCCCCCGGGGCCAGTGTTACACACACAGTGGGGTCAGTCTGCTCCCCCCCCGGATTCAGTGATACACACACAATGGGGTCAGTCTGCTCCCCCCCCCCCCCCCCCCCCCCCCCCGGGGTCAGTGATACACACACAGTGAGGTCAGTCTGCTCCCCCCCCGGGTTCAGTGATACACACACAATGGGGTCAGTCTGCTCCGCCCCCCGAGGTCAGTGATACACACACTGTCGGTCAGTCTGCTCCCCCCCCCCCCCCCCGGGGTCAGTGATACACACACATTGGGGTCAGTCTGCTCCCCCCCCCCAGGGTCAGTGATACTCACACAGCGTGGGTCAGTCTGCTCCCCCCCACCCGGGGTCAGTGATACACACACAGTGGGGTCAGTCTGCTCTCGCCCGGGGTCAGTGATACACACACAGTGGGGTCAGTCTGCTCCCCCCACCAGGGTCAGCGATACACACACAGTGGGGTCAGTCTGCTCTCGCCCGGGGTCAGTGATACACACACAGTGGGGTCAGTCTGCTCCCCCCACCAGGGTCAGCGATACACACACAGTGGGGTCAGTCTGCTCTCGCCCGGGGTCAGTGATACACACACAGTAGGGTCAGTCTGCTCCCCCGGGGTCAGTGATACACACACAGTGGGGTCAGTCTGCTCTCGCCCGGGGTCAGTGATACACACACAGTGGGGTCAGTCTGCTCCCCCCTCCAGGGGTCACTGATACACACACAGTGGGGTTCAGTCTGCTCCCCCCTCCAGGGGTCACTGATACACACACAGTGGGGTCAGTCTGCTTCCCCCTCCAGGGGTCAGTGATATACACACAGTGGGGTCAGTCTGCACCCCCTCCCCCAGGGTCAGTGATATACACACAGTGGGGTCAGTCTGCTCCCTCCCGGGGTCAATGATACACACACAGTGGGGTCAGTCTGCTACCCCCGCCCCGGAGTCAGTGATACACACACAGTGGGGTCAGTCTGCTCCCTCCCCCTGGGGTCAGTGATACACACACAGTGGGGTCAGTCTGCTCCCCCACCAGGGTCACTGATACACACACAGTGGGGTCAGTCTGCTCCCCCACCAGCGTCAGTGATACACACACAGTGGGGTCAGTCTGCGCCCCCCCGACCCGGGGTCAGTGATACACACACAGTGGGGTCAGTCTGCTCCCTCCCGGGGTCAGTGATACACACACAGTGGGGTCATCTGCTCCCCCCCCCCAGGGTCAGTGATACACACACAGTGGGGTCAGTCTGCTCTCCCCCAGGGTCAGTGATACACACACAGTGGGGTCAGTCTGCTCTCCCCCAGGGTCAGTGATACACACACAGTGGGGTCAGTCTGCTCTCCCCCAGGGTCAGTGATACACACACAGTGGGGTCAGTCTGCTCGCCCCCACCACCCCCGCCGAGGTCAGAGATACACACACAGTGGGGTCAGTCTGCTCCCCCCCCGGGGTCAGTGATTCACAGACAGTGGGGTCAGTCTGCTCTCGCCCCCCCCCCCAGGGTCAGTGATACACACACAGTGGGGTCAGTCTGCTCGCCCCCCCAGGGTCAGTGATACACACACAGTGGGGTCAGTCTGCTCCCCACCCCAGGGTCAGTGATACTCACACAGTGGGGTCAGTCTGCTCCCCCCCCGGGGTCAGTGATACACAGACAGTGGGGTCAGTCTGCTCTCGCCCCCCCCCCAGGGTCAGTGATACACACACAGTGGGGTCAGTCTGCTCGCCCCCCCAGGGTCAGTGATACACACACAGTGGGGTCAGTCTGCTCCCCACCCCAGGGTCAGTGACACACACACAGTGGGGTCAGTCTGCTCCCTCCCCCCGGGGTCAGTGATACACACACACAGTGGGGTCAGTCTGCTCCCCCCTCCAGGGGTCTGTGATACACACGCAGTGGGTCAGTCCGCTAATCCCCCCCCCCGGGGTCAGTGATACACACGCAGTGGGTCAGTCTGCTAACCCCCCCCCGCCCGGGGTCAGTGATACACACACAGTGGGTCAGTCTGCACCCCCACCCGGGGTCAGGGATACCCAGACAGTGGGGTCAGTCTGCTCCCCACCCCGGGGTCAGTGATACACACACAGTGGGATCAGTCTGCTCTCGCCTGGGGTCAGTGATACACACACAGTGGGGTCAGTCTGCTCGCCCCCCCCCAACCCCGCCGAGGTCAGAGATACACACACAGTGGGGTCAATCTGCTCCCCCCCCCAGGGGTCAGTGATACACACACAGTGGGGTCAGTCTGCTCGCCCCCCCCCCACCCCCGCCGAGGTCAGAGATACACACACAGTGGGGTCAATCTGCTACCCCCCCTCCATGGGTCAGTGATACTCACACAGTGGGGTCAGTCTGCTCCCCCGGGGGTCAGTGATACACACACAGTGCGGTCAGTCTGCTCCCCTCGCCCGGGGTAAGGAATACACACGCAGTGGGTCAGTCTGCTAACCCCCCCCCCCGGGGTCAGTGATACACACACAGTGGGTCAGTCTGCTAACCCCCTCCCCGCCCGGGGTCAGTGATACACACACAGTGGGGTCTGTCTGCTCCCCCCCGCCGGGTCAGTGATAAACACACAGTGGGGTCAGTCTGCTCTCGCCCGGGGTCAGGGATACCCAGACAGTGGGGTCAGCCTGCACCCCCCCCCAGGGGTCAGTGATACACACACAGTGGGGTCAGCCTGCACCCCCCCCCAGGGGTCAGTGATACACACACAGTGAGGTCAGTCTGCTCCCGCCCGGGGTCAGGGATACCCAGACAGTGGGGTCAGCCTGCTCCCCCACCGGGGTCAGTGAGACACACACAGTGGGGTCAGTCTGCTCCCCCACCGGGGTCAGTGAGACACACACAGTGGGGTCAGTCTGCTCCCCCCCCGGGGTCAGTGATACACACACAGTGGGGTCAGTCTGCTCCCCCCCGGGGTCAGTGATACACACACAGTGGGGTCAGTCTGCTCCCCCCCGGGGTCAGTGATACACACACAGTGGGGTCAGTCTGCTACCCCCCCCCCGGGGTCAGTGATACACACACAGTGGGGTCAGTCTGCTCCCCCCCCGGGGCCAGTGATACACACACAGTGGGGTCAGTCTGCTCCCCCCGGGGGACAGTGACACACACACAGTGGGGTCAGTCTGCTACCCCTGGGTCAGTGATACACATACAGTGGGGTCAGTCTGCTACCCCCGGGGTCAGTGATACACACACAGTGGGGGTCAGTCTGCTACCCCTGGGTCAGTGATACACATACAGTGGGGTCAGTCTGCTAACCCCGGGGTCAGTGATACACACACAGTGGGGTCAGTCTGCTACCCCCCCCCCGGGGTCAGTGATACACACACAGTGGGGTCAGTCTGCTCCCCCCCCGGGGCCAGTGATACACACACAGTGGGGTCAGTCTGCTCCCCCCGGGGGACAGTGACACACACACAGTGGGGTCAGTCTGCTACCCCTGGGTCAGTGATACACATACAGTGGGGTCAGTCTGCTACCCCCGGGGTCAGTGATACACACACAGTGGGGGTCAGTCTGCTCCCCCCCCCCCGGGGCCAGTGTTACACACACAGTGGGGTCAGTCTGCTCCCCCCCCGGATTCAGTGATACACACACAATGGGGTCAGTCTGCTCCCCCCCGGGTTCAGTGATACACACACAATGGGGTCAGTCCGCTCCGCCCCCCGAGGTCAGTGATACACACACTGTCGGTCAGTCTGCTCCCCCCCGGGTTCAGTGATACACACACAATGGGGTCAGTCCGCTCCGCCCCCCGAGGTCAGTGATACACACACTGTCGGTCAGTCTGCTCCCCCCCCCCCCCCCCGGGGTCAGTGATACACACACATTGGGGTCAGTCTGCTCCCCCCCCCCAGGGTCAGTGATACTCACACAGCGTGGGTCAGTCTGCTCCCCCCCACCCGGGGTCAGTGATACACACACAGTGGGGTCAGTCTGCTCTCGCCCGGGGTCAGTGATACACACACAGTGGGGTCAGTCTGCTCCCCCCACCAGGGTCAGCGATACACACACAGTGGGGTCAGTCTGCTCCCCCGGGGTCAGTGATACACACACAGTGGGGTCAGTCTGCTCCCCCCACCAGGGTCAGCGATACACACACAGTGGGGTCAGTCTGCTCTCGCCCGGGGTCAGTGATACACACACAGTAGGGTCAGTCTGCTCCCCCGGGGTCAGTGATACACACACAGTGGGGTCAGTCTGCTCTCGCCCGGGGTCAGTGATACACACACAGTGGGGTCAGTCTGCTCCCCCCTCCAGGGGTCACTGATACACACACAGTGGGGTTCAGTCTGCTTCCCCCTCCAGGGGTCAGTGATATACACACAGTGGGGTCAGTCTGCACCCCCTCCCCCAGGGTCAGTGATATACACACAGTGGGGTCAGTCTGCTCCCTCCCGGGGTCAATGATACACACACAGTGGGGTCAGTCTGCTACCCCCGCCCCGGAGTCAGTGATACACACACAGTGGGGTCAGTCTGCTCCCTCCCGGGGTCAATGATACACACACAGTGGGGTCAGTCTGCTCCCTCCCCCTGGGGTCAGTGATACACACACAGTGGGGTCAGTCTGCTCCCCCACCAGGGTCAGTGATACACACACAGTGGGGTCAGTCTGCTCCCTCCCGGGGTCAGTGATACACACACAGTGGGGTCATCTGCTCCCTCCACCCGGGGTCAGTGATACACACACAGTGGGTTCAGTCTGCTCCCCCACCAGCGTCAGTGATACACACACAGTGGGGTCAGTCTGCGCCCCCCCGACCCGGGGTCAGTGATACACACACAGTGGGGTCAGTCTGCTCCCTCCCGGGGTCAGTGATACACACACAGTGGGGTCATCTGCTCCCCCCCCCCAGGGTCAGTGATACACACACAGTGGGGTCAGTCTGCTCTCCCCCAGGGTCAGTGATACACACACAGTGGGGTCAGTCTGCTCTCCCCCAGGGTCAGTGATACACACACAGTGGGGTCAGTCTGCTCTCCCCCAGGGTCAGTGATACACACACAGTGGGGTCAGTCTGCTCTCCCCCAGGGTCAGTGATACACACACAGTGGGGTCAGTCTGCTCGCCCCCACCACCCCCGCCGAGGTCAGAGATACACACACAGTGGGGTCAGTCTGCTCCCCCCCCGGGGTCAGTGATTCACAGACAGTGGGGTCAGTCTGCTCTCGCCCCCCCCCCCAGGGTCAGTGATACACACACAGTGGGGTCAGTCTGCTCGCCCCCCCAGGGTCAGTGATACACACACAGTGGGGTCAGTCTGCTCCCCACCCCAGGGTCAGTGATACTCACACAGTGGGGTCAGTCTGCTCCCCCCCCGGGGTCAGTGATACACAGACAGTGGGGTCAGTCTGCTCTCGCCCCCCCCCCAGGGTCAGTGATACACACACAGTGGGGTCAGTCTGCTCGCCCCCCCAGGGTCAGTGATACACACACAGTGGGGTCAGTCTGCTCCCCACCCCAGGGTCAGTGACACACACACAGTGGGGTCAGTCTGCTCCCTCCCCCCGGGGTCAGTGATACACACACAGTGGGGTCAGTCTGCTCCCCCCTCCAGGGGTCTGTGATACACACGCAGTGGGTCAGTCCGCTAATCCCCCCCCCCGGGGTCAGTGATACACACGCAGTGGGTCAGTCTGCTAACCCCCCCCCCACCGGGGTCAGTGATACACACGCAGTGGGTCAGTCCGCTAACCCCCCCCCGCCCGGGGTCAGTGATACACACACAGTGGTTCAGTCTGCACCCCCACCCGGGGTCAGGGATACCCAGACAGTGGGGTCAGTCTGCTCCCCACCCCGGGGTCAGTGATACACACACAGTGGGATCAGTCTGCTCTCGCCTGGGGTCAGTGATACACACACAGTGGGGTCAGTCTGCTCGCCCCCCCCCCAACCCCGCCGAGGTCAGAGATACACACACAGTGGGGTCAATCTGCTCCCCCCCCCAGGGGTCAGTGATACACACACAGTGGGGTCAGTCTGCTCGCCCCCCCCCACCCCCGCCGAGGTCAGAGATACACACACAGTGGGGTCAATCTGCTACCCCCCCTCCATGGGTCAGTGATACTCACACAGTGGGGTCAGTCTGCTCCCCCGGGGGTCAGTGATACACACACAGTGCGGTCAGTCTGCTCCCCTCGCCCGGGGTAAGGAATACACACGCAGTGGGTCAGTCTGCTAACCCCCCCCCCCGGGGTCAGTGATACACACACAGTGGGTCAGTCTGCTAACCCCCTCCCCGCCCGGGGTCAGTGATACACACACAGTGGGGTCTGTCTGCTCCCCCCCGCCGGGTCAGTGATAAACACACAGTGGGGTCAGTCTGCTCTCGCCCGGGGTCAGGGATACCCAGACAGTGGGGTCAGCCTGCACCCCCCCCCAGGGGTCAGTGATACACACACAGTGGGGTCAGCCTGCACCCCCCCCCAGGGGTCAGTGATACACACACAGTGAGGTCAGTCTGCTCCCGCCCGGGGTCAGGGATACCCAGACAGTGGGGTCAGCCTGCACCCCCCCCCAGGGGTCAGTGATACACACACAGTGGGGGTAAGTCTGCTCACCCCCCAGGGGTCAGTGATACACACACAGTGGGGGTCAGTCTGCTCCCCCACCGGGGTCAGTGAGACACACACAGTGGGGTCAGTCTGCTCCCCCACCGGGGTCAGTGAGACACACACAGTGGGGTCAGTCTGCTCCCCCCCCGGGGTCAGTGATACACACACAGTGGGGTCAGTCTGCTCCCCCCCCGGGGTCAGTGATACACACACAGTGGGGTCAGTCTGCTCCCCCCCGGGGTCAGTGATACACACACAGTGGGGTCAGTCTGCTCGCCCCTCCAGGGGTCACTGATACACACACAGTGGGTCAGTCAGCTCCGCCCCCTCCCGGGGTCAGTGATACACACACAGTGGGGGTCAGTCTGCTCCCCCTGGGGTCAGTGATACACACACAGTGGGGTCAGTCTGCTCCCACCCTGGGGTCAGGGATACCCAGACAGTGGGGTCAGTCTGCTACCGCCCAGGGTCAGTGATACTGACACAGTGGGGTCAGTCTGCTCCCCCCCCAGGGGTCAGTGATACACACACAGTGGGGGTCAGTCTGCTCCCCCCCCGGGGCCAGTGATACACACACAGTGGGGTCAGTATGCTCCCCCCCCGGGGTCAGTGATACGCACATAGTGGGGTCAGTCTGCTCCCCCCCGGGGCCAGTGATATGCAGATAGTGGGGTCAGTCTGCTCCCTCCGGGGGTCAGTGATACACACACAGTGGGGTCAGTCTGCTCTCGCCCGGGGTCAGTGATACACACACAGTGGGGTCAGTCTGCTCCCCCCCACCAGGGGTCAGTGATACACACACAGTGGGGTCAGTCTGCTCCCCCCCCGGGGCCAGTGATACACACACAGTGGGGTCAGTCTGCTCCCCCCCCGGGGTCAGTGATACGCACATAGTGGGGTCAGTCTGCTCCCCCCCGGGGCCAGTGATACGCAGATAGTGGGGTCAGTCTGCTCCCTCCGGGGGTCAGTGATATACACACAGTGGGGTCAGTCTGCTCCCCCCGGGAGTCAGTGATACACACACAATGGGGTCAGTCTGCTCCGCCCCCCGAGGTCAGTGATACACACACAGTGGGGTCAGTCTGCTCCGACCTCCCCCCCTGCCCCTGCCAGGGGTCAGTGTTACACACACATTGGGGTCAGTCTGCTCCCCCCCCCCAGGGTTCGTGATACACACACAGTGGGGTCAGTCTGCTCCCCCCCCCCCAGGGTTCGTGATACACACACAGTGGGTCAGTCAGCTCCGCCCCCTCCCGGGGTCAGTGATACACACACAGTGGGGTCAGTCTGCTCCCCCCGGGGTCAGTGATACACACACAGCGGGGTCAGTCTGCTCCCCCCCGCCAGGGGTCAGTGATACACACACAGTGGGGGTCAGTCTGCTCCCCCTGGGGTCAGTGATACACACACAGTGGGGTCAGTGTGCTCCCCGCTGGGGTCAGGGATACCCAGACAGTGGGGTCAGTCTGCTCACCCCCCGGGGTCAGTGATACACACACAGTGGGGTCAGTGTGCTACCCCCCCCCCCCCCAGGGTCAGTGATACTGACACAGTGGGGTCAGTCTGCTCCCCCCCCCCCCCGAGGTCAGAGATACACACACAGTGGGGTCAGTCGGCTCCCCTCCCCCCGGGGCCAGTGATATACACACATAGTGGGGTCAGTCTGCTCTCCACCCGCCCCCCCCCCCCGGGGTCAGTGATACACACACAGTGGGCTCAGTCTGCTCCCCTCCCCCCGGGGCCAGTGATATACACACACAGTGGGGTCAGTCTGCTCCCCCCGCCCCCGGGGTCAGTGATACACATACAGTGGGGTCAGTCAGCTCCCGCCCCCAGGGGTCAGTGATATACACACACAGTGGGGTCAGTCTGCTGCCCCCGCCCCCGGGGTCAGTGATACACATACAGTGGGGTCAGTCTGCTCCCCTCCCCCCGGGGCCAGTGATATACACACATAGTGGGGTCAGTCTGCTCCCCCCCCCCCCCCCCCCCCCGGGGCCAGTGATATACACACACAGTGGGGTCAGTCTGCTCCCCCCGCCCCCGGGGTCAGTGATACACATACAGTGGGGTCAGTCTGCTCCCCTCCCCCCGGGGCCAGTGATATACACACACAGTGGGGTCAGTCTGCTCTCCACCCGCCCCCCCGGGGTCAGTGATACACACACAGTGGGGTCAGTCTGCTCCCCCCCACCAGGGGTCAGTGATACACACACAGTGGGGTCAGTCTGCTCCCCCCCCGGGGCCAGTGATACACACACAGTGGGGTCAGTCTGCTCCCCCCCCGGGGTCAGTGATACGCACATAGTGGGGTCAGTCTGCTCCCCCCCGGGGCCAGTGATACGCAGATAGTGGGGTCAGTCTGCTCCCTCCGGGGGTCAGTGATATACACACAGTGGGGTCAGTCTGCTCCCCCCGGGAGTCAGTGATACACACACAATGGGGTCAGTCTGCTCCGCCCCCCGAGGTCAGTGATACACACACAGTGGGGTCAGTCTGCTCCGACCTCCCCCCCTGCCCCTGCCAGGGGTCAGTGTTACACACACATTGGGGTCAGTCTGCTCCCCCCCCCAGGGTTCGTGATACACACACAGTGGGGTCAGTCTGCTCCCCCCCCCCCAGGGTTCGTGATACACACACAGTGGGGTCAGTCTGCTCCCCCCGGGGGTCAGTGACACACACACAGTGGGGTCAGTCTGCTACCCCTGGGTCAGTGATACACATACAGTGGGGTCAGTCTGCTACCCCCGGGGTCAGTGATACACACACAGTGGGGTCAGTCTGCTCCCCCCCCCCCCCGGGGTCAGTGATACACACACAGTGGGGTCAGTCTGCTCCCCCCCCCAGGGTTCGTGATACACACACAGTGGGGTCAGTCTGCTCCCCTGGGGTCACTGATACACACACAGTGGGGTCAGTCTGCTACCTCCCGGGGTCAGTGACACACACACAGTGGGTCAGTCAGCTCCGCCCCCTCCCGGGGTCAGTGATACACACACAGTGGGGTCAGTCTGCTCCCCCCGGGGTCAGTGATACACACACAGCGGGGTCAGTCTGCTCCCCCCCGCCAGGGGTCAGTGATACACACACAGTGGGGGTCAGTCTGCTCCCCCTGGGGTCAGTGATACACACACAGTGGGGTCAGTGTGCTCCCCGCTGGGGTCAGGGATACCCAGACAGTGGGGTCAGTCTGCTCACCCCCCGGGGTCAGTGATACACACACAGTGGGGTCAGTGTGCTACCCCCCCCCCCAGGGTCAGTGATACTGACACAGTGGGGTCAGTCTGCTCCCCCCCCCCCCCGAGGTCAGAGATACACACACAGTGGGGTCAGTCTGCTCCCCTCCCCCCGGGGCCAGTGATATACACACACAGTGGGGTCAGTCTGCTCCCCCCGCCCCCGGGGTCAGTGATACTGACACAGTGGGGTCAGTCTGCTCCCCCCCCCCCCGAGGTCAGAGATACACACACAGTGGGGTCAGTCGGCTCCCCTCCCCCCGGGGCCAGTGATATACACACATAGTGGGGTCAGTCTGCTCTCCACCCGCCCCCCCCCCCCGGGGTCAGTGATACACACACAGTGGGCTCAGTCTGCTCCCCTCCCCCCGGGGCCAGTGATATACACACACAGTGGGGTCAGTCTGCTCCCCCCGCCCCCGGGGTCAGTGATACACATACAGTGGGGTCAGTCAGCTCCCGCCCCCAGGGGTCAGTGATATACACACACAGTGGGGTCAGTCTGCTGCCCCCGCCCCCGGGGTCAGTGATACACATACAGTGGGGTCAGTCTGCTCCCCTCCCCCCGGGGCCAGTGATATACACACAGTGGGGTCAGTCTGCTCCCCCCCCGGGGCCAGTGATATACACACACAGTGGGGTCAGTCTGCTCCCCCCGCCCCCGGGGTCAGTGATACACATACAGTGGGGTCAGTCTGCTCCCCTCCCCCCGGGGCCAGTGATATACACACATAGTGGGGTCAGTCTGCTCTCCACCCGCCCCCCCGGGGTCAGTGATACACACACAGTGGGGTCAGTCTGCTCCCCCCCCCGGGTTCAGTGATACACACACAATGGGGTCAGTCTGCTCCGCCCCCCGAGGTCAGTGATACACACACTGTCGGTCAGTCTGCTCCGCCCCCACCCGGGGTCAGTGATACACACACAGTGGGGTCAGTCTGCTCCCCCCGGGGTCAGTGATACACACACAGCGGGGTCAGTCTGCTCCCCCCCGCCAGGGGTCAGTGATACACACACAGTGGGGGTCAGTCTGCTCCCCCTGGGGTCAGTGATACACACACAGTGGGGTCAGTGTGCTCCCCGCTGGGGTCAGGGATACCCAGACAGTGGGGTCAGTCTGCTCACCCCCCGGGGTCAGTGATACACACACAGTGGGGTCAGTGTGCTACCCTCCCCCCCCAGGGTCAGTGATACTGACACAGTGGGGTCAGTCTGCTCCCCCCCCCCCCCCGAGGTCAGAGATACACACACAGTGGGGTCAGTCTGCTCCCCTCCCCCCGGGGCCAGTGATATACACACATAGTGGGGTCAGTCTGCTCTCCACCCGCCCCCCCCCCGGGGTCAGTGATACACACACAGTGGGCTCAGTCTGCTCCCCTCCCCCCGGGGCCAGTGATATACACACACAGTGGGGTCAGTCTGCTCCCCCCGCCCCCGGGGTCAGTGATACACATACAGTGGGGTCAGTCTGCTCCCCTCCCCCCGGGGCCAGTGATATACACACACAGTGGGGTCAGTCTGCTCTCCACCCGCCCCCCCGGGGTCAGTGATACACACACAGAGGGGTCAGTCTGCTCCCCCCCCCCCCCCCCCCCCCAGGGTCAGTGATACACACAGTGGGGTCAGTCTCCTCCGCCCCGGGGTCAGTGATACACACACAGTGGGGTCAGTCTTCCCCCCCCCACCACCCTCCCCCACCCCCATCCCCCCGGGGCCAGTGATACGCACATAGTGGGGTCAGTCTGCTCCCCCCCGCAGGGGTCAGTGATACACACACAGTGGGGTCAGTTTGCTCCCCCCACCGGGGTCAGTGATACGCACTTAGTGGGGTCAGTCTGCTCCCCCCCGGGGCCAGTGATACGCAGATAGTGGGGTCAGTCAGCTCCCTCCGGGGGTCAGTGATACACACACAGTGGGGTCAGTCTGCTCTCGCCCGGGGTCAGTGATACACACACAGTGGGGTCAGTCTGCTCCCCCCCCCAGGGGTCAGTGATACACACACAGTGGGGGTCAGTCTGCTCCCCCCCCGGGGCCAGTGATACACACACAGTGGGGTCAGTCTGCTCCCCCCCCGGGGTCAGTGTTACGCACATAGTGGGGTCAGTCTGCTCCCCCCCGGGGCCAGTGATACGCAGATAGTGGGATCAGTCTGCTCCCTCCGGGGGTCAGTGATACACACACAGTGGGGTCAGTCTGCTCCCTCCGGGGGTCAGTGATACACACACAGTGGGGTCAGTCTTCTCCCCCGGGGTCAGTGATACACACACAGTGGGGGTCAGTCTGCTCCCCCGGGGTCAGTGATACACACACAGTGGGGTCAGTCTGCTCCCCCGGGGTCAGTGATACTCACACAGTGCGGTCAGTCTGCTCCCCCGGGGTCAGTGATACACACACAGTGGGGTCAGTCTGCTCCCCCCCCGGGGTCAGTGATACACACACATTGGGGTCAGTCTGCTCCCCCCCCCAGGGTTCGTGATACACACACAGTGGGGTCAGTCTGCTCCCCCCCTCCGCCCCAGGGTCAGCAATACGCACACAGTGGGATCAGTCTGCTCCCCCCCCCCCCGGGGTCAGTGATACACACACAGTGGGGTCAGTCTGCTCCACCCTGGGGTCAGTGATACACACACAGTGGGGTCAGTCTGCTACCCCTGGGTCAGTGATACACATACAGTGGGGTCAGTCTGCTACCCCCGGGGTCAGTGATACACACACAGTGGGGTCAGTCTGCTACCCCCCCCCCGGGGTCAGTGATACACACACAGTGGGGTCAGTCTGCTCCCCCCCCGGGGCCAGTGATACACACACAGTGGGGTCAGTCTGCTCCCCCCGGGGGTCAGTGACACACACACAGTGGGGTCAGTCTGCTCCCCCCCGGGGTCAGTCTGCTCCCTCCCCGGGTTCAGTGACACACACAATGGGGTCAGTCTGCTCCGCCCCCCGAGGTCAGTGATTCACACACTGTCGGTCAGTCTGCTCCCCCCCCCCCCCCCGGGGTCAGTGATACACACACATTGGGGTCAGTCTGCTCCCCCCCCCCAGGGTCAGTGATACTCACACAGCGTGGGTCAGTCTGCTCCCCCCCACCCGGGGTCAGTGATACACACACAGTGGGGTCAGTCTGCTCTCGCCCGGGGTCAGTGATACACACACAGTGGGGTCAGTCTGCTCCCCCCACCAGGGTCAGCGATACACACACAGTGGGGTCAGTCTGCTCCCCCGGGGTCAGTGATACACACACAGTGGGGTCAGTCTGCTCTCGCCCGGGGTCAGTGATACACACACAGTGGGGTCAGTCTGCTCCCCCCTCCAGGGGTCACTGATACACACACAGTGGGGTTCAGTCTGCTTCCCCCTCCAGGGGTCAGTGATATACACACAGTGGGGTCAGTCTGCTCCCCCTCCCCCAGGGTCAGTGATATACACACAGTGGGGTCAGTCTGCTCCCCCCGGGGGTCAGTGATACACACACAGTGGGGTCAGTCTGCTCCCCCCAGAGGGTGAGTGATACACACACAGTGGGGTCAGTCTGCTCCCTCCCGGGGTCAGTGATACACACACAGTGGGGTCAGTCTCCTCCCTCGCCCCGGGGTCAGTGATACACACACAGTGGGGTCAGTCTGCTCCCCCACCAGGGTCAGTGATACACACACAGTGGGGTCAGTCTGCTCCCTCCCGGGGTCAGTGATACACACACATGGGGTCATCTGCTCCCTCCCCCCGGGGTCAGTGATACACACACAGTGGGTTCAGTCTGCTCCCCCACCAGCGTCAGTGATACACACACAGTGGGGTCAGTCTGCGCCCCCCCGACCCGGGGTCAGTGATACACACACAGTGGGGTCAGTCTGCTCCCTCCCGGGGTCAGTGATACACACACAGTGGGGTCATCTGCTCCCTCCCCCCGGGGTCAGTGATACACACACAGTGGGTTCAGTCTGCTCCCCCACCAGGGTCAGTGATACACACACAGTGGGGTCAGTCTGCTCTCCCCCAGGGTCAGTGATACACACACAGTGGGGTCAGTCTGCTCTCCCCCAGGGTCAGTGATACACACACAGTGGGGTCAGTCTGCTCTCCCCCAGGGTCAGTGATACACACACAGTGGGGTCAGTCTGCTCGCCCCCCCCACCCCCGCCGAGGTCAGAGATACACACACAGTGGGGTCAATCTGCTCCCCCCCCTCCATGGGTCAGTGATACTCACACAGTGGGGTCAGTCTGCTCCCCCCCCGGGGTCAGTGATACACAGACAGTGGGGTCAGTCTGCTCTCGCCCCCCCCCCAGGGTCAGTGATACACACACAGTGGGGTCAGTCTGCTCGCCCCCCCAGGGTCAGTGATACACACACAGTGGGGTCAGTCTGCTCCCCACCCCAGGGTCAGTGATACTCACACAGTGGGGTCAGTCTGCTCCCCCCCCGGGGTCAGTGATACACAGACAGTGGGGTCAGTCTGCTCTCGCCCCCCCCCCAGGGTCAGTGATACATACACAGTGGGGTCAGTCTGCTCGCCCCCCCAGGGTCAGTGATACACACACAGTGGGGTCAGTCTGCTCCCCACCCCAGGGTCAGTGACACACACACAGTGGGGTCAGTCTGCTCCCTCCCCCCGGGGTCAGTGATACACACACAGTGGGGTCAGTCTGCTCCCCCCTCCAGGGGTCTGTGATACACACGCAGTGGGTCAGTCCGCTAATCCCCCGGGGTCAGTGATACACACGCAGTGGGTCAGTCTGCTAACCCCCCCCCCACCGGGGTCAGTGATACACACGCAGTGGGTCAGTCTGCTAACCCCCCCCCGCCCGGGGTCAGTGATACACACACAGTGGGTCAGTCTGCACCCCCACCCGGGGTCAGGGATACCCAGACAGTGGGGTCAGTCTGCTCCCCACCCCGGGGTCAGTGATACACACACAGTGGGGTCAGTCTGCTCTCGCCTGGGGTCAGTGATACACACACAGTGGGGTCAGTCTGCTCGCCCCCCCCAACCCCGCCGAGGTCAGAGATACACACACAGTGGGGTCAGTCTGCTCCCCCCACCGGGGTCCGGGATACCCAGACAGTGGGGTCAGTCTGCTCCTCCCCCCCCCCGGGGTCAGTGATACACACACAGTGGGGTCATCTGCTCCCCCCGGGGGTCAGTGATACACACACACACACAGTGGGGTCAGTCTGCTCCCCCCCCAGGGTTAGTGATACACACACAGTGGGGTCAGTCTGCTCCCTCCCGGGGTCAGTGATACACACACAGTGGGGTCAGTCTGCTCCCCCCCAGGGTCAGTGATACACACACAGTGGGGTCAGTCTGCTCCCTCCCGGGGTCAGTGATACACACACAGTGGGGTCAGTCTGCTACCTCCCGGGGTCAGTGATACACACTCAATGGGGTCAGTCTGCTCCCCCCGGGGTCAGTGATACACACACAGTGGGGTCAGACTGCTCCCCCCCTCAGGGTCAGTGATACACACACAGTGGGGTCAGTGATACACACGCAGTGGGGTCAGTCTGCTCCCCCCCCGGGGTCAGGAAGACACACACAGTGGGGTCAGTCTTCTCCCCCCTCCAGGGGTCACTGATACACACACAGTGGGGTTAGTCTGCTCCCCCCGGGGTCAGTGATACACACACAGTGGGGTCAGTCTGCTCCCTCCCGGGGTCAGTGATACACACACAGTGGGGTCATCTGCTCCCCCCGGGGGTCAGTGATACACACACAGTGGGGTCAGTCTACTCCCCCCCCCCCCCAGGGACAGTGATACACACACAGTGGGGTCAGTCTGCTCCCGCCCCCCGGGGTCAGTGATACACACACAGTGGGGTCAGTCTGCTCCACCCCCCAGGGTCAGTGATACACACACAGTGGGGTCAGTCTGCTCCCCACCCCCGGGGTCAGTGATACACACACAGTGGGGTCAGTCTGCTCCCCCCCCCCCCAGGGACAGTGATACACACACAGTGGGGTCAGTCTGCTCCCGCCCCCCGGGGTCAGTGATACACACACAGTGGGGTCAGTCTGCTCCCCACCCCCGGGGTCAGTGATACACACACAGTGGGGTCAGTCTGCTCCCCCCCCCCCCGGGGTCAGTGATACACACACAGTGGGGTCAGTCTGCTCCCTCACGGGGTCAGTGATACACACACAATGGGGTCAGTCTGCTCCGCCCCCCGAGGTCAGTGATACACACACAGTGGGGTCAGTCTGCTCCCCCCCCCAGGGGTCACTGCTCCACACACAGTGGGGGTCAGTCTGCTCCCCCCCCCCCCCCCAGGGGTCAGTGATACACACACAGTGGTGTCAGTCTGCTCGCCCCTCCAGGGGTCACTGATACACACACAGTGGGTCAGTCAGCTCCGCCCCCTCCCGGGGTCAGTGATACACACACAGTGGGGTCAGTCTGCTCCCCCCCTGGGGTCAGGGATACCCAGACAGTGGGGTCAGTCTGCTACCCCCCCCCCCCCCCCCGCCCAGGGTCAGTGATACTGACACAGTGGGGTCAGTCTGCTCGCCCACCCCCCCCCCCGGGGTCAGTGATACACACACAGTGGGGTCAGTCTGCTCTACCCCCGAGGTCAGAGATACACACACAGTGGGGTCAGTCTGCTCCCCCCCCCCCAGGGGTCAGTGATACACACACAGTGGGGTCAGTCTACTCCCCCCCCCCCCCCCAGGGACAGTGATACACACACAGTGGGGTCAGTCTGCTCCCGCCCCCCGGGGTCAGTGATACACACACAGTGGGGTCAGTCTGCTCCCCCCCCCCCGGGTCAGTGATACACCCACAGTGTGGTCAGTCTGCACCCCCCCCACCAGGGGTCAGTGATACACACACAGTGGGGTCAGTCTGCTCCCCCACACCCCCGGGGTCAGTGATACACACACAGTGGGGTCAGTCTGCACCCCCCCCCAGGGGTCAGTGATACACACACAGTGGGGTCAGTCTGCTCTCGCCCAGGGGTCAGTGATACACACACAGTGGGGTCAGTCTGCACCCCCCCCAGGGGTCAGTGATACACACACAGTGGGGTCAGTCTGCTCTCGCCCGGGGTCAGTGATACACACACAGTGGGGTCAGTCTGCACCCCCCCCAGGGGTCAGTGATACACACACAGTGGGGTCAGTCTGCTCTCGCCCGGGGTCAGTGATATACACACACAGTGGGGTCAGTCTGCTCCCCCCTCCCGGGGTCAGTGATACACACACAGTGGGGTCAGTCTGCTCTCGCCCGGGGTCAGTGATATACACACACAGTGGGGGTCAGTCTGCTCCCCCTGGGGTCAGTGATACACACACAGTGGGGTCAGTCTGCTCCCCCCCCCAGGGGTCAGTGATACACACACAGTGGGGGTCAGTCTGCTCCCTCCGGGGGTCAGTGATACACACACAGTGGGGTCAGTCTGCTCTCGCCCGGGGTCAGTGATACACACACAGTGGGGTCAGTCTGCTCCCCCCCCCAGGGGTCAGTGATACACACACAGTGGGGGTCAGTCTGCTCCCCCCCCGGGGCCAGTGATACACACACAGTGGGGTCAGTCTGCTCCCCCCCCGGGGTCAGTGATACGCACATAGTGGGGTCAGTCTGCTCCCCCCCGGGGCCAGTGATACGCAGATAGTGGGGTCAGTCTGCTCCCTCCGGAGGTCAATGATACACACACAGTGGGGTCAGTCTGCTCCCCCCGGGAGTCAGTGATACACACACAGTGGGGTCAGTCTGCTCCCCCAACCCTCCTCCCCGGGGTCAGTGATACACACACAGTGGGGTCAGTCTGCTCACCCAACCCTCCTCCCCGGGGTCAGTGATACACACACAGTGGGGTCAGTCTGCTCCCCCCTCCCGGGGTCAGTGATACACACACAGTGGGGGTCAGTCTGCTCCCCCTGGGGTCAGTGATACACACACAGTGGGGTCAGTCTGCTCCCCCCCGGGGCCAGTGATACACACACAGTGGGTCAGTCAGCACCCCCCCCCCGCCACACCCCAAGTCAGTAGTACACACACAGTGGGGTTAGTCTGCTCCCCACACCCGGGGTCAGTGATACACACACTGTGGGTCAGTCTGCTCCCCCCCCCCAGGGTCAGTGATACTCACACAGTGGGGGTCAGTCTGCTCCCCCCCACCCGGGGTCAGTGATACACACACAGTGGGGTCAGTCTGCTCCCCCCGGGAGTCAGTGATACACACACAATGGGGTCAGTCTGCTCCGCCCCCCGAGGTCAGTGATACACACACGGTGGGGTCAGTCTGCTCCGACCTCCCCCCCTGCCCCTGCCAGGGGTCAGTGTTACACACACATTGGGGTCAGTCTGCTCCCCCCCCCAGGGTTCGTGATACACACACAGTGGGGTCAGTCTGCTCCCCCCCCCCCAGGGTTCGTGATACACACACAGCGGGGTCAGTCTGCTCCCCCCCCCCCGGGGTCAGTGATACACACACAGTGGGGTCAGTCTGCTCCCCCCCCACCGGGGTCAGTGAGACACACACAGTGGGGGTCAGTCTGCTCACCCCCCCCCCCCCCCCCCCCGGGGTCAGTGATACACACACAGTGGGGTCAGTCTGCTCCCCCCCCGGGTTCAGTGATACACACACAATGGGGTCAGTCTACTCCGCCCCCCGAGGTCAGTGATACACACACTGTCGGTCAGTCTGCTCCGCCCCCACCCGGGGTCAGTGATACACACACAGTGGGGTCAGTCTGCTCCCCCCGGGGTCAGTGATACACACACAGCGGGGTCAGTCTGCTCCCCCCCGCCAGGGGTCAGTGATACACACACAGTGGGGGTCAGTCTGCTCCCCCTGGGGTCAGTGATACACACACAGTGGGGTCAGTGTGCTCCCCGCTGGGGTCAGGGATACCCAGACAGTGGGGTCAGTCTGCTCACCCCCCGGGGTCAGTGATACACACACAGTGGGGTCAGTGTGCTACCCCCCCCCCCAGGGTCAGTGATACTGACACAGTGGGGTCAGTCTGCTCCCCCCCCCCCCGAGGTCAGAGATACACACACAGTGGGGTCAGTCTGCTCCCCTCCCCCCGGGGCCAGTGATATACACACACAGTGGGGTCAGTCTGCTCCCCCCGCCCCCGGGGTCAGTGATACACATACAGTGGGGTCAGTCTGCTCCCCTCCCCCCGGGGCCAGTGATATACACACACAGTGGGGTTAGTCTGCTCCCCACACCCGGGGTCAGTGATACACACACAGTGGGTCAGTCTGCTCCCCCCCCCCCAGGGTCAGTGATACTCACACAGTGGGGGTCAGTCTGCTCCCCCCCACCCGGGGTCAGTGATACACACACAGTGGGGTCAGTCTGCTCTCCACCCCCCCCCCCAGGGTCAGTGATACACACACAGTGGGGTCAGTCTCCTCCACCCCGGGGTCAGTGATACACACACAGTGGGGTCAGTCTGCCCCACCCACACCCCCGTCTCCCCGGGGTCAGTGATACACACACAGTGGGGTCAGTCTGCTCCCCCCCCAGGGGTCAGTGATACACACACAGTGGGGCAGTCTGCCCCCCCCCCCCCCTCCCGGGGCCAGTGATACGCACATAGTGGGGTCAGTCTGCCCCCTCCACCCCGGGGCCAGTGATACACACACAGTGGGGTCAGTCTGCTCCCCCCCCGGGGTCAGTGATACACACACAGTGGGGTCAGTCTGCCCCCTCCACCCCGGGGCCAGTGATACACACACAGTGGGGTCAGTCTGCTCCCCCCCCCCCCCCCCCGGGGTCAGTGATACACACACAGTGGGGTCAGTCTGCTCCCCCCCCGGGTTCAGTGATACACACACAATGGGGTCAGTCTGCTCCGCCCCCCGAGGTCAGTGATACACACACTGTCGGTCAGTCTGCTCCGCCCCCACCCGGGGTCAGTGATACACACACAGTGGGGTCAGTCTGCTCCCCCCGGGGTCAGTGATACACACACAGCGGGGTCAGTCTGCTCCCCCCCGCCAGGGGTCAGTGATACACACACAGTGGGGGTCAGTCTGCTCCCCCTGGGGTCAGTGATACACACACAGTGGGGTCAGTGTGCTCCCCGCTGGGGTCAGGGATACCCAGACAGTGGGGTCAGTCTGCTCACCCCCCGGGGTCAGTGATACACACACAGTGGGGTCAGTGTGCTACCCTCCCCCCCCAGGGTCAGTGATACTGACACAGTGGGGTCAGTCTGCTCCCCTCCCCCCGGGGCCAGTGATATACACACATAGTGGGGTCAGTCTGCTCTCCACCCGCCCCCCCCCCCGGGGTCAGTGATACACACACAGTGGGCTCAGTCTGCTCCCCTCCCCCCGGGGCCAGTGATATACACACACAGTGGGGTCAGTCTGCTCCCCCCGCCCCCGGGGTCAGTGATACACATACAGTGAGGTCAGTCTGCTCCCCTCCCCCCGGGGCCAGTGATATACACACACAGTGGGGTCAGTCTGCTCTCCACCCGACCCCCCGGGGTCAGTGATACACACACAGAGGGGTCAGTCTGCTCCCCCCCCCCCCCCCCCCCCCCCAGGGTCAGTGATACACACAGTGGGGTCAGTCTCCTCCGCCCCGGGGTCAGTGATACACACACAGTGGGGTCAGTTTTCCCCCCCCCACCACCTCCCCCCCAGCCCCATCCCCCCGGGGCCAGTGATACGCACATAGTGGGGTCAGTCTGCTCCCCCCCGCAGGGGTCAGTGATACACACACAGTGGGGTCAGTTTGCTCCCCCCCCCGGGGTCAGTGATACGCACTTAGTGGGGTCAGTCTGCTCCCCCCCGGGGCCAGTGATACGCAGATAGTGGGGTCAGTCAGCTCCCTCCGGGGGTCAGTGATACACACACAGTGGGGTCAGTCTGCTCTCGCCCGGGGTCAGTGATACACACACAGTGGGGTCAGTCTGCTCCCCCCCCCAGGGGTCAGTGATACACACACAGTGGGGGTCAGTCTGCTCCCCCCCCGGGGCCAGTGATACACACACAGTGGGGTCAGTCTGCTCCCCCCCCGGGGTCAGTGTTACGCACATAGTGGGGTCAGTCTGCTCCCTCCCGGGGCCAGTGATACGCAGATAGTGGGATCAGTCTGCTCCCTCCGGGGGTCAGTGATACACACACAGTGGGGTCAGTCTGCTCCCTCCGGGGGTCAGTGATACACACACAGTGGGGTCAGTCTTCTCCCCCGGGGTCAGTGATACACACACACAGTGGGGGTCAGTCTGCTCCCCCGGGGTCAGTGATACACACACAGTGGGGTCAGTCTGCTCCCCCGGGGTCAGTGATACTCACACAGTGCGGTCAGTCTGCTCCCCCGGGGTCAGTGATACACACACAGTGGGGTCAGTCTGCTCCCCCCCCGGGGTCAGTGATACACACACAGTGGGGTCAGTCTGCTCACCCAACCCTCCTCCCCGGGGTCAGTGTTACACACACATTGGGGTCAGTCTGCTCCCCCCCCCAGGGTTCGTGATACACACACAGTGGGGTCAGTCTGCTCCCCCCCTCCGCCCCAGGGTCAGCAATACGCACACAGTGGGGTCAGTCTGCTCCCCCCCCCCCCGGGGTCAGTGATACACACACAGTGGGGTCAGTCTGCTCCACCCTGGGGTCAGTGATACACACACAGTGGGGTCAGTCTGCTACCCCCGGGGTCAGTGATACACACACAGTGGGGTCAGTCTGCTCACCCCCCCCGGGGTCAGTGATACACACACAGTGGGGTCAGTCTGCTCCCCCCCCGGGGCCAGTGATACACACACAGTGGGGTCAGTCTGCTCCCCCCGGGGGTCAGTGACACACACACAGTGGGGTCAGTCTGCTACCCCCGGGGTCAGTGATACACACACAGTGGGGTCAGTCTGCTCCCCCCCCCCCCGGGGTCAGTGATACACACACAATGGGGTCAGTCTGCTCCCCCCCCCCCCCCCCGGGGTCAGTGATACACACACAGTGGGGTCAGTCTGCTGCCCCCCCGGGTTCAGTGATACACACACAATGGGGTCAGTCTGCTCCCCCCCCCACCCCCGGGGTCAGTGATACACACACAAAGGGGTCAGTCTGCTCCGCCCCCCGAGGTCAGTGATACACACACTGTCGGTCAGTCTGCTCCGCCCCCACCCGGGGTCAGTGATACACACACAGTGGGGTCAGTCTGCTCTCCACCCCCCCCCAGGGTCAGTGATACACACACAGTGGGGTCAGTCTCCTCCACGCCGGGGTCAGTGATACACACACAGTGGGGTCAGTCTGCCCCACCCACACCCCCGTCTCCCCGGGGCCAGTGATACACACACAGTGGGGTCAGTATGCTCCCCCCCCGGGGTCAGTGATACGCACATAGTGGGGTCAGTCTGCTCCCCCCCCAGGGGTCAGTGATACACACACAGTGGGGGTCAGTCTGCTCCCCCCCCGGGGCCAGTGATACACACACAGTGGGGTCAGTATGCTCCCCCCCCGGGGTCAGTGATACGCACATAGTGGGGTCAGTCTGCTCCCCCCCGGGGCCAGTGATACACGCACAGTGGGGTCAGTATGCTCCCCCCCCGGGGTCAGTGATACGCACATAGTGGGGTCAGTCTGCTCCCCCCCGGGGCCAGTGATACACACACAGTGGGGTCAGTCTGCTCCCCCCCACCAGGGGTCAGTGATACACACACAGTGGGGTCAGTCTGCTCCCCCCCCGGGGCCAGTGATACACACACAGTGGGGTCAGTCTGCTCCCCCCCCGGGGTCAGTGATACGCACATAGTGGGGTCAGTCTGCTCCCCCCCGGGGCCAGTGATACGCAGATAGTGGGGTCAGTCTGCTTCCTCCGGGGGTCAGTGATACACACACAGTGGGGTCAGTCTGCTCCCCCCGGGAGTCAGTGATACACACACAATGGGGTCAGTCTGCTCCGCCCCCCGAGGTCAGTGATACACACACGGTGGGGTCAGTCTGCTCCGACCTCCCCCCATGCCCCTGCCAGGGGTCAGTGTTACACACACATTGGGGTCAGTCTGCTCCCCCCCCCAGGGTTCGTGATACACACACAGTGGGGTCAGTCTGCTCCCCCCCCCCCCAGGGTTCGTGATACACACAGAGTGGGGTCAGTCTGCTCCCCCCCCCCCCGGGGTCAGTGATACACACACAGTGGGGTCAGTCTGCTCCCCCCCCACCGGGGTCAGTGAGACACACACAGTGGGGGTCAGTCTGCTCCCCCCCCCCCGGGGCCAGTGTTACACACACAGTGGGGTCAGTCTGCTCCCCCCCCGGGTTCAGTGATACACACACAATGGGGTCAGTCTGCTCCGCCCCCCGAGGTCAGTGATACACACACTGTCGGTCAGTCTGCTCCGCCCCCACCTGGGGTCAGTGATACACACACAGTGGGGTCAGTCTGCTCCCCCCGGGGTCAGTGATACACACACAGCGGGGTCAGTCTGCTCCCCCCCGCCAGGGGTCAGTGATACACACACAGTGGGGGTCAGTCTGCTCCCCCTGGGGTCAGTGATACACACACAGTGGGGTCAGTGTGCTCCCCGCTGGGGTCAGGGATACCCAGACAGTGGGGTCAGTCTGCTCCCCCCCCCCCCCGGGGTCAGTGATACACACACAGTGGGGTCAGTGTGCTACCCCCCCCCCCCAGGGTCAGTGATACTGACACAGTGGGGTCAGTCTGCTCCCCCCCCCAGGGGTCAGTGATACACACACAGTGGGGGTCAGTCTGCTCCCCCCCCCGGGGCCAGTGATACACACACAGTGGCGTCAGTCTGCTCCCCCCCCGGGGTCAGTGATACGCAGATAGTGGGGTCAGTCAGCTCCCTCCGGGGGTCAGTGATACACACACAGTGGGGTCAGTCTGCTCTCGCCCGGGGTCAGTGATACACACACAGTGGGGTCAGTCTGCTCCCCCCCCCAGGGGTCAGTGATACACACACAGTGGGGGTCAGTCTGCTACCCCCCCCGGGGCCAGTGATACACACACAGTGGCGTCAGTCTGCTCCCCCCCCGGGGTCAGTGATACGCACATAGTGGGGTCAGTCTGCTCCCCCCCGGGGCCAGTGATACGCAGATAGTGGGATCAGTCTGCTCCCTCCGGGGGTCAGTGATACACACACAGTGGGGTCAGTCTTCTCCCCCGGGGTCAGTGATACACACACAGTGGGGGTCAGTCTGCTCCCCCGGGGTCAGTGATACACACACAGTGGGGTCAGTCTGCTCCCCCGGGGTCAGTGATACTCACACAGTGCGGTCAGTCTGCTCCCCCGGGGTCAGTGATACTCACACAGTGCGGTCAGTCTGCTCCCCCGGGGTCAGTGATACACACTCAGTGGGGGTCAGTCTGCTCCCCCCCTCCAGGGGTCAGTGATACACACACAGTGGGGTCAGTCTGCTCCACCCTGGGGTCAGTGATACACACACAGTGGGGTCAGTCTGCTCCCCCCCGCCCGGGGCCAGTGTTACACACACAGTGGGGTCAGTCTGCTCCGCCCCCACCCGGGGTCAGTGATACACACACAGTGGGGTCAGTCTGCTCCCCCCCCCCAGGGGTCAGTGATACACACACAGTGGGGGTCGGTCTGCTCCCCCTGGGGTCAGTGATACACACACAGTGGGGTCAGTGTGCTCCCCCCTGGGGTCAGGGATACCCAGACAGTGGGGTCAGTCTGCTCACCCCCCGGGGTCAGTGATACACACACAGTGGGGTCAGTGTGCTACCCCCCCCCCAGGGTCAGTGATACTGACACAGTGGGGTCAGTCTGCTCCCCCCCCCCCCCCCCCCCCGGGGTCAGTGATACACACACAGTGGGGTGAGTCTGCTCCCCTCCCCCCGGGGTCAGTGATATACACACACAGTGGGGTCAGTCTGCTCCCCCCCCCCCCCGGGGTCAGTGATACACACACAGAGGGGTCAGTCTGCTCCCCCCCCCCCAGGGTCAGTGATACACACAGTGGGGTCAGTCTCCTCCGCCCCGGGGTCAGTGATACACACACAGTGGGGTCAGTCTTCCCCACCCCCATCCCCCCGGGGCCAGTGATACGCACATAGTGGGGTCAGTCTGCTCCCCCCCGCAGGGGTCAGTGATACACACACAGTGGGGGTCAGTCTGCTCCCCCCCCCGGGGCCAGTGATACACACACAGTGGGGTCAGTCTGCTCCCCCACCGGGGTCAGTGATACGCAGATAGTGGGGTCAGTCAGCTCCCCCCGGGGGTCAGTGATACACATACAGTGGGGTCAGTCTGCTCACCCAACCCTCCTCCCCGGGGTCAGTCATGCAAAAACAGTGGGGTCAGTCTGCTCCGACCTCCCCCCCTGCCCCCGCCAGGGGTCAGTGTTACACACACATTGGGGTCAGTCTGCTCCCCCCCCCAGGGTTCGTGATACACACACAGTGGGGTCAGTCTGCTCCCCTGGGGTCACTGATACACACACAGTGGGGTCAGTCTGCTACCTCCCGGGGTCAGTGACACACACACAGTGGGGTCAGTCTGCTCGCCCACCCCCCCCCCCGGGGTCAGTGATACACACACAGTGGGGTCAGTCTGCTCTGCCCCCCGAGGTCAGAGATACACACACAGTGGGGTCAGTCTGCTCCCCCTCCCCAGGGGTCACTGATACACACACAGTGGGGGTCAGTCTGCTCCCGCCCCTCCAGGGGTCAGTGATACACACACAGTGGGGTCAGTCTGCTCCACCCTGGGGTCAGTGATACCCACACAGTGGGGTCAGTCTGCTCCCTCCCCAGGGTCAGTGATACACACACAGTGGGGTTAGTCTGCTACCACCGGGGTCAGTGATACACATACAGTGGGGTCAGTCTGCCCCCCCCCCCGGGGTTAGTGATACACACACAGTGGGGTTAGTCTGCTCCCCCTCCCCGGGCTCAGTGATACACACACAGTGGGGTCAGTCTGCACCCCCCCCCACCAGGGGTCAGT
The DNA here is from genome assembly GCF_037043375.1 of Chiloscyllium plagiosum. Classification (NCBI taxonomy): domain Eukaryota; kingdom Metazoa; phylum Chordata; class Chondrichthyes; order Orectolobiformes; family Hemiscylliidae; genus Chiloscyllium; species Chiloscyllium plagiosum. The sequence continues at coordinate 44,921,927 of NW_028270188.1, forward strand.
GATACACACACAGTGGGGTTAGGCTGCTCCCCCCCCCCCCCCCCGGGCTCAGTGATACACACACAGTGGGGTCAGTCTGCACCCCCCCCCCACCAGGGGTCAGTGATACACACACAGTGGGGTTAGGCTGCTCCCCCCGCCCGGGTCAGTGATACACACACAGTGGGGTCAGTCTGCTCCCCCCCACCCCCGGGGTCAGTGATACACACACAGAGGGGTCAGTCTGCTCTCGCCCGGGGTCAGTGATACACACACAGTGGGGTCAGTCTGCTCTCGCCCGGGGTCAGTGATACACACACAGTGGGGTCAGTCTGCTCCCCCCCCCCGGGGTCAGTGATACACACACAGTGGGGTCAGTCTGCTCCCCCCCCGGGGTCAGTGATACACACACAGTGGGGTCAGTCTGCTCCCCCCCCCAGGGGTCAGTGATACACACACCGTGGGGGTCAGTCTGCTCCCCCCCCCGGGGCCAGTGATACACACACAGTGGCGTCAGTCTGCTCCCCCCCCGGGGTCAGTGATACGCACATAGTGGGGTCAGTCTGCTCCCCCCCCCAGGGGTCAGTGATACACACACAGTGGGGGTCAGTCTGCTCCCCCCCCCGGGGCCAGTGATACACACACAGTGGCGTCAGTCTGCTCCTGCTCCCCCCCCGGGGTCAGTGATACGCACATAGTGGGGTCAGTCTGCTCCCCCCCGGGGCCAGTGATACGCAGATAGTGGGATCAGTCTGCTCCCTCCGGGGGTCAGTGATACACACACAGTGGGGTCAGTCTGCTCCCTCCGGGGGTCAGTGATACACACACAGTGGGGTCAGTCTTCTCCCCCGGGGTCAGTGATACACACACAGTGGGGGTCAGTCTGCTCCCCCGGGGTCAGTGATACACACACAGTGGGGTCAGTCTGCTCCCCCGGGGTCAGTGATACTCACACAGTGCGGTCAGTCTGCTCCCCCGGGGTCAGTGATACACACACAGTGGGGTCAGTCTGCTCCCCCCCCGGGGTCAGTGATACACACACAGTGGGGTCAGTCTGCTCACCCAACCCTCCTCCCCGGGGAAAGTGTTACACACACATTGGGGTCAGTCTGCTCCCCCCCCCAGGGTTCGTGATACACACACAGTGGGGTCAGTCTGCTCCCCCCCCCGCCCCAGGGTCAGTAATACGCACACAGTGGGGTCAGTCTGCTCCCCCCCCCCCCGGGGTCAGTGATACACACACAGTGGGGTCAGTCTGCTCCACCCTGGGGTCAGTGATACACACACAGTGGGGTCAGTCTGCTCCCCTCCCCCCGGGGCCAGTGTTACACACACAGTGGGGTCAGTCTGCTCTCCCCCCCGGGGTCAGTGATACACACACAGTGGGGTCAGTCTGCTCCCACCCCCCGGGGTCAGTGATACACACTCAGTGGGGGTCAGTCTGCTCCCCCCCCCCGGGGTCAGTGATACACACTCAGTGGGGGTCAGTCTGCTCCCCCCCTCCCGGGGTCAGTGATACACACACAGTGGGGTCAGTCTGCTACCTCCCGGGGTCAGTGATACACACTCAGTTGGGGTCAGTCTGCTCCCCCCCCCTCGGGGTCAGTGATACACACTCAGTGGGGGTCAGTCTGCTCCCCCCCTCCAGGGGTCAGTGATACACACACAGTGGGGTCAGTCTCCTCCCCCCCGCCCGGGGCCAGTGTTACACACACAGTGGGGTCAGTCTGCTCCGCCCCCACCCGGGGTCAGTGATACACACACAGTGGGGTCAGTCTGCTCCCCCCCCCCAGGGGTCAGTGATACACACACAGTGGGGGTCGGTCTGCTCCCCCTGGGGTCAGTGATACACACACAGTGGGGTCAGTGTGCTCCCCCCTGGGGTCAGGGATACCCAGACAGTGGGGTCAGTCTGCTCACCCCCCGGGGTCAGTGATACACACACAGTGGGGTCAGTGTGCTACCCCCCCCCCAGGGTCAGTGATACTGACACAGTGGGGTCAGTCTGCTCCCCCCCCCCCCCCGGGGTCAGTGATACACACACAGTGGGGTGAGTCTGCTCCCCTCCCCCCGGGGTCAGTGATATACACACACAGTGGGGTCAGTCTGCTCCCCCCCCCCCCGGGGTCAGTGATACACACACAGAGGGGTCAGTCTGCTCCCCCCCCCCCAGGGTCAGTGATACACACAGTGGGGTCAGTCTCCTCCGCCCCGGGGTCAGTGATACACACACAGTGGGGTCAGTCTTCCCCACCCCCATCCCCCCGGGGCCAGTGATACGCACATAGTGGGGTCAGTCTGCTCCCCCCCGCAGGGGTCAGTGATACACACACAGTGGGGGTCAGTCTGCTCCCCCCCCCGGGGCCAGTGATACACACACAGTGGGGTCAGTCTGCTCCTCCACCGGGGTCAGTGATACGCAGATAGTGGGGTCAGTCAGCTCCCCCCCGGGGCCAGTGATACACACACAGTGGGGTCAGTCTGCTCCCCCCGGGGGTCAGTGATACACATACAGTGGGGTCAGTCTGCTCACCCAACCCTCCTCCCCGGGGTCAGTCATGCAAAAACAGTGGGGTCAGTCTGCTCCGACCTCCCCCCCTGCCCCCGCCAGGGGTCAGTGTTACACACACATTGGGGTCAGTCTGCTCCCCCCCCCAGGGTTCGTGATACACACACAGTGGGGTCAGTCTGCTCCCCTGGGGTCACTGATACACACACAGTGGGGTCAGTCTGCTACCTCCCGGGGTCAGTGACACACACACAGTGGGGTCAGTCTGCTCGCCCCACCCCCCCCCGGGGTCAGTGATACACACACAGTGGGGTCAGTCTGCTCTGCCCCCCGAGGTCAGAGATACACACACAGTGGGGTCAGTCTGCTCCCCCTCCCCAGGGGTCACTGATACACACACAGTGGGGGTCAGTCTGCTCCCGCCCCTCCAGGGGTCAGTGATACACACACAGTGGGGTCAGTCTGCTCCACCCTGGGGTCAGTGATACACACACAGTGGGGTCAGTCTGCTCCACCCTGGGGTCAGTGATACACACACAGTGGGGTTAGTCTGCTACCCCCGGGGTCAGTGATACACATACAGTGGGGTCAGTCTGCCCCCCCCCCCGGGGTTAGTGATACACACACAGTGGGGTTAGTCTGCTCCCCCTCCCCGGGCTCAGTGATACACACACAGTGGGGTCAGTCTGCACCCCCCCCCACCAGGGGTCAGTGATACACACACAGTGGGGTTAGTCTGCTCCCCCCCCCCCCCCGGGCTCAGTGATACACACACAGTGGGGTCAGTCTGCACCCCCCCCCCACCAGCGGTCAGTGATACACACACAGTGGGGTTAGGCTGCTCCCCCCGCCCGGGTCAGTGATACACACACAGTGGGGTCAGTCTGCTCCACCCTGGGGTCAGTGATACACACACAGTGGGGTCAGTCTGCTCCACCCTGGGGTCAGTGATACACACACAGTGGGGTTAGTCTGCTACCACCGGGGTCAGTGATACACATACAGTGGGGTCAGTCTGCCCCCCCCCCCGGGGTTAGTGATACACACACAGTGGGGTTAGTCTGCTCCCCCTCCCCGGGCTCAGTGATACACACACAGTGGGGTCAGTCTGCACCCCCCCCCACCAGGGGTCAGTGATACACACACAGTGGGGTTAGGCTGCTCCCCCCCCCCCCCCGGGCTCAGTGATACACACACAGTGGGGTCAGTCTGCACCCCCCCCCCACCAGGGGTCAGTGATACACACACAGTGGGGTTAGGCTGCTCCCCCCGCCCGGGTCAGTGATACACACACAGTGGGGTCAGTCTGCTCCCCCCCACCCCCGGGGTCAGTGATACACACACAGAGGGGTCAGTCTGCTCTCGCCCGGGGTCAGTGATACACACACAGTGGGGTCAGTCTGCTCTCGCCCGGGGTCAGTGATACACACACAGTGGGGTCAGTCTGCTCCCCCCCCCCGGGGTCAGTGATACACACACAGTGGGGTCAGTCTGCTCCCCCCCCGGGGTCAGTGATACACACACAGTGGGGTCAGTCTGCTTCCCCCCCCCAGGGGTCAGTGATACACACACAGTGGGGGTCAGTCTGCTCCCCCCCCCGGGGCCAGTGATACACACACAGTGGCGTCAGTCTGCTCCCCCCCCGGGGTCAGTGATACGCACATAGTGGGGTCAGTCTGCTCCCCCCCCCAGGGGTCAGTGATACACACACAGTGGGGGTCAGTCTGCTCCCCCCCCCGGGGCCAGTGATACACACACAGTGGCGTCAGTCTGCTCCCCCCCCGGGGTCAGTGATACGCACATAGTGGGGTCAGTCTGCTCCCCCCCGGGGCCAGTGATACGCAGATAGTGGGATCAGTCTGCTCCCTCCGGGGGTCAGTGATACACACACAGTGGGGTCAGTCTGCTCCCTCCGGGGGTCAGTGATACACACACAGTGGGGTCAGTCTTCTCCCCCGGGGTCAGTGATACACACACAGTGGGGGTCAGTCTGCTCCCCCGGGGTCAGTGATACACACACAGTGGGGTCAGTCTGCTCCCCCGGGGTCAGTGATACTCACACAGTGCGGTCAGTCTGCTCCCCCGGGGTCAGTGATACACACACAGTGGGGTCAGTCTGCTCCCCCCCCGGGGTCAGTGATACACACACAGTGGGGTCAGTCTGCTCACCCAACCCTCCTCCCCGGGGAAAGTGTTACACACACATTGGGGTCAGTCTGCTCCCCCCCCCAGGGTTCGTGATACACACACAGTGGGGTCAGTCTGCTCCCCCCCCCGCCCCAGGGTCAGTAATACGCACACAGTGGGGTCAGTCTGCTCCCCCCCCCCCGGGGTCAGTGATACACACACAGTGGGGTCAGTCTGCTCCACCCTGGGGTCAGTGATACACACACAGTGGGGTCAGTCTGCTCCCCTCCCCCCGGGGCCAGTGTTACACACACAGTGGGGTCAGTCTGCTCTCCCCCCCGGGGTCAGTGATACACACACAGTGGGGTCAGTCTGCTCCCACCCCCCGGGGTCAGTGATACACACTCAGTGGGGGTCAGTCTGCTCCCCCCCCCCGGGGTCAGTGATACACACTCAGTGGGGGTCAGTCTGCTCCCCCCCTCCCGGGGTCAGTGATACACACACAGTGGGGTCAGTCTGCTACCTCCCGGGGTCAGTGATACACACTCAGTTGGGGTCAGTCTGCTCCCCCCCCCTCGGGGTCAGTGATACACACTCAGTGGGGGTCAGTCTGCTCCCCCCCTCCAGGGGTCAGTGATACACACACAGTGGGGTCAGTCTCCTCCCCCCCGCCCGGGGCCAGTGTTACACACACAGTGGGGTCAGTCTGCTCCGCCCCCACCCGGGGTCAGTGATACACACACAGTGGGGTCAGTCTGCTCCCCCCCCCCAGGGGTCAGTGATACACACACAGTGGGGGTCGGTCTGCTCCCCCTGGGGTCAGTGATACACACACAGTGGGGTCAGTGTGCTCCCCCCTGGGGTCAGGGATACCCAGACAGTGGGGTCAGTCTGCTCACCCCCCGGGGTCAGTGATACACACACAGTGGGGTCAGTGTGCTACCCCCCCCCCAGGGTCAGTGATACTGACACAGTGGGGTCAGTCTGCTCCCCCCCCCCCCCCCGGGGTCAGTGATACACACACAGTGGGGTGAGTCTGCTCCCCTCCCCCCGGGGTCAGTGATATACACACACAGTGGGGTCAGTCTGCTCCCCCCCCCCCCGGGGTCAGTGATACACACACAGAGGGGTCAGTCTGCTCCCCCCCCCCCAGGGTCAGTGATACACACAGTGGGGTCAGTCTCCTCCGCCCCGGGGTCAGTGATACACACACAGTGGGGTCAGTCTTCCCCACCCCCATCCCCCCGGGGCCAGTGATACGCACATAGTGGGGTCAGTCTGCTCCCCCCCGCAGGGGTCAGTGATACACACACAGTGGGGGTCAGTCTGCTCCCCCCCCCGGGGCCAGTGATACACACACAGTGGGGTCAGTCTGCTCCTCCACCGGGGTCAGTGATACGCAGATAGTGGGGTCAGTCAGCTCCCCCCCGGGGCCAGTGATACACACACAGTGGGGTCAGTCTGCTCCCCCCGGGGGTCAGTGATACACATACAGTGGGGTCAGTCTGCTCACCCAACCCTCCTCCCCGGGGTCAGTCATGCAAAAACAGTGGGGTCAGTCTGCTCCGACCTCCCCCCCTGCCCCCGCCAGGGGTCAGTGTTACACACACATTGGGGTCAGTCTGCTCCCCCCCCCAGGGTTCGTGATACACACACAGTGGGGTCAGTCTGCTCCCCTGGGGTCACTGATACACACACAGTGGGGTCAGTCTGCTACCTCCCGGGGTCAGTGACACACACACAGTGGGGTCAGTCTGCTCGCCCCACCCCCCCCCGGGGTCAGTGATACACACACAGTGGGGTCAGTCTGCTCTGCCCCCCGAGGTCAGAGATACACACACAGTGGGGTCAGTCTGCTCCCCCTCCCCAGGGGTCACTGATACACACACAGTGGGGGTCAGTCTGCTCCCGCCCCTCCAGGGGTCAGTGATACACACACAGTGGGGTCAGTCTGCTCCACCCTGGGGTCAGTGATACACACACAGTGGGGTCAGTCTGCTCCACCCTGGGGTCAGTGATACACACACAGTGGGGTTAGTCTGCTACCCCCGGGGTCAGTGATACACATACAGTGGGGTCAGTCTGCCCCCCCCCCCGGGGTTAGTGATACACACACAGTGGGGTTAGTCTGCTCCCCCTCCCCGGGCTCAGTGATACACACACAGTGGGGTCAGTCTGCACCCCCCCCCACCAGGGGTCAGTGATACACACACAGTGGGGTTAGTCTGCTCCCCCCCCCCCCCCCGGGCTCAGTGATACACACACAGTGGGGTCAGTCTGCACCCCCCCCCCCCCCCGGGGTCAGTGATACACACACAGTGGGGTCAGTCTGCTCTGCCCCCCGAGGTCAGAGATACACACACAGTGGGGTCAGTCTGCTCCCCCTCCCCAGGGGTCACTGATACACACACAGTGGGGTTAGTCTGCTCCCCCCCCCCCCCCGGGCTCAGTGATACACACACAGTGGGGTTAGGCTGCTCCCCCCCCCCGGGTCAGTGATACACACACAGTGGGGTCAGTCTGCTCTCGCCCGGGGTCAGTGATACACACACAGTGGGGTCAGTCTGCTACCTCCCGGGGTCAGTGACACACACACAGTGGGGTCAGTCTGCTCGCCCCACCCCCCCCCGGGGTCAGTGATACACACACAGTGGGGTCAGTCTGCTCTGCCCCCCGAGGTCAGAGATACACACACAGTGGGGTCAGTCTGCTCCCCCTCCCCAGGGGTCACTGATACACACACAGTGGGGTTAGTCTGCTCCCCCCCCCCCCCCGGGCTCAGTGATACACACACAGTGGGGTTAGGCTGCTCCCCCCCCCCGGGTCAGTGATACACACACAGTGGGGTCAGTCTGCTCTCGCCCGGGGTCAGTGATACACACACAGTGGGGTCAGTCTGCTCCCCCCCCCCCGGGGTCAGTGATACACACACAGTGGGGTCAGTCTGCTCCCCCCCCGGGGTCAGTGATACACACACAGTGGGGTCAGTCTGCTCCCCCCGGGGTCAGTGATACACACACAGTGGGGTCAGTCTGCTCCCCCCCCGGGGTCAGTGATACACACACAGTGGGGTCAGTCTGCTCCCCCCCCCCGGGGTCAGTGATACACATACAGTGGGGTCAGTCTGCTACCCCCGGGTTCAGTGATACACATACAGTGGGGTCACTCTGCTCCCCCCGGGGGTCAGTGATACACACACTGTCAGGTTAGTCTGCTCCCCACCTGGTCAGTGATACACAGACTGTGGGGTCAGTATGCTTAAAGGTCACCAATGTTTCTGACTCTGCCGCTCCCACAGGCAGCGCATTCCATGTCCCCACCACTCTCTGGGTAAAGAACCTACCTCTGACATCCCCCCCTATACCTTCCACCCTTCACCTTAAATTCATGTCCCCTTGTAACACTCTGTTGTACCCGGGGAAAAAGTTTCTGAGTATCTACTCTATCCATTCTCTGATCATCTTATAAATCTCTTTCAAGTCACCCCTCATCCTTCACCGTTCCAACGAGAAATGGCCTAGCACTCTCAACCTACCCTCGTACGACCTATTCTCCATTCCAGGCAACATCCTGGTAAATCTCCTCTGCACCCTCTCCAAAGCTTCCACATCTTTCCTAAAGTGAGTCGACCAGAACTGCACACAGTACTCCAAATGTGGTCTTACCAAGGTCCTGTACAGCTGCAACATCACTTCACGACTCTTGAATTCAATCCCTCTGCTAATGAACGCTAATACACCATAGGCCTTCTTACAAACTCTATCCACCTGAGTGGCAACTTTCAAAGATCTATGAACATAGACCCCAAGATCCCTCTGCTCCTCCACCTTACTCCGAACCCTACCATTAACCCTGTATTCCACATTCTTATTTGTCCTTCCAAAATTGACAACCTCACACTTGACAGGGTTGAACTCCATCTGTCACTCCTCAGCCCAGCTCTGTGACCTTTACCCCGGAAGGACAGGAGCAGCAAATAGGTGTTTGGTATGCTTCCCTTTATTGGTCAGAGCATTGAATACAGGAGTTGGGAGGTCATGTTGCGGCTGTACAGGACATTGGTTAGGCCACTGTTGGAATATTGCGTGCAATTCTGGTCTCCTTCCTATCGGGAAGATGTTGTGAAACTTGAAGGGTTTAGAAAAGATTTACAAGGATGTTGCCAGGGTTGGAGGATTTGAGCTACAGGGAGAGGCTGAACAGGCTGGGGCTGTTTTCCCTGGAGCGTCGGAGGCTGAGGGGTGACCTTGAAGAGATTTATAAAATTATGAGGGGCATGGATAGGATAAATAGACAAAGTCTTTTCCCTGGGGTCAGGGAGTCCAGAACTAGAGAGCATAGGTTTAGGGTGAGAGGGGAAAGATATAAAAGGGGCTTAAGGGGCAACTTTTTCACGCAGAGGGTGGTACGTGTATGGAATGAGCTGCCAGAGGAAGTGGTGGAGGCTGGTACAATTGCAACATTTAAAAGGCATCTGGATGGGGACATGAATAGGAAGGGTTTGGAGGGATATGGGCCAAGTGCTGGCAGGTGGGACTAGATTGGGTTGGGATATCTGGTCAGTATAGATGAGTTGGGCTGAAGGGCCTGTTTCCGTGCTGTACATCTCTATGACTCTATATGGGAACCCCACCCCCTTGTCAGCTCCCCAGTGAGCCCCGCACCATCCTGACTTGGGAATAATATGGGCTGTCCCTTCGGTTGTTGCCGGGCTCAAACCCTTCCCGAAGTCAGAAGGGTTGTCCCTGCGCCGCACGGATTGCTGCGGTTCAAGAAGGCAGCTCAGCGTCATCTTCCCAGTTAGGGACCGACAACAAAATCTGGGTGGTTATGGTGGCTCAGTGGTTAGCACCGCTGCCTGACAGCGCCTGGGTTCGATTCCAGCCTCGGGTGACTGTCTGTGCGGAGACTCCACCCACGGTCCTAAGATACGCAGGTTTGGTGAATTGGCTGGGATGTGCAGGCTAGGTGCATTAGTTAGGGAAATGGGTCTGGGCGGGATAGTCTTCAAAAGGGTGGTGTGGACCCACACTGTCAGGGCTTATATGAGATAGCTGTGTCGCGTTTCTTGCTCTCCCTTAGTGCGGGACTGTATCCCGCAGACAGGCACAGAGTGCTATCTCCACTCCAGGCTTCAGTGCTGAGGGGGAGACTATCCAAACCCTCTGTACTATCCGTCGGTGAGTCGGCTAGAGACTGACTGAGCCTTTTGGCCTCTCGAAAATGAAATGGGTAAGGCCGGGTCGCATTGAGAGGAGAGACACAGTCTAAAACCCTCAGGCTAAGGAGAGACATGAGGAAACACTTCGGCACTCAGAAGAGCAGTCGAGGTTTGGAACTCTCTTCTACAAATTGCAGTTGATGCTGGACCCACGGAGCAGCAGAGAGGTGCTCATTTTAAATCTGAGAGAGGTAAAACTTTGTCAAGCCAGGTGATATGGGCCAAAGGCCGGTATATGGAGCTAGGCCTCACACAGGAGTAGAATGGTCCACTCCTGTTCCTGTTAGAACAAAGATCTGAGCAGATGTAAAACTCGGATTCCTGATGTTGTAACTGTCAAATCACACAGTTTGGATCGTGCATGGTCACAGCCCATCTGCATCTCCTGTCATCCACTGCCTTTGAGGGCAACTTTCACTTGCTGTTCTCGTTTTCAATATGAAACATCCAGCGTCCAAACCACATCCTCTCTGACCGTCACTGCGACATTACTGCATTATATCAGGACTGTCGGCTCCGACATCTCCACACTCGACAGGGCAAAGGTCCAGTCGCAGGTAAGATTGACCCTCTACCCCCCCCCGTGATCAAAGAACTAAAAACCGTCATTGTCACGCCATTAGAGTCAACTCCGAACAATCTCGGGGAGGTTGCGGAAAGGGGATATTCTAAAACGGGAGCAGGGATGAGGGGAGGCTTCAGTTTGTGTGGTGTAAGGGCAGAAGCTGGTATTGTTTCCTGAGAGTGGAGGAAGTGAAGGGAGATATCGGATCAGAGCGCATGCAAGGTTGGCAGGGGTGGAGGTTTCGATCGAGTCAGTCAGGTAGAAACCGGTCTCACTGCCGGTCACCAGAGGTGGACACAGATTGAGGAGAATCGGCAAAGGATATCAGTGTGTTGTTATTTGAAATAAATGAAGGGATCTTTCCAATGTAGAAGCGAAGGAGGAAAACATGGACAGAGCGGTCGGATTTAAATTGAATATTTTTTGTCACAGAAACACACAGGCTGAACAGGCTGGGGCTGTTTTCCCTACAGCATCGGAGGGGGTGACCTTATCGAGATTTATAAAATCATGAGGGGCATGGATAGGATAAATAGGCAAAGTCTTTTTCCCTGAGGTGGAGGAGTCCAGAGCTAGAGGGGAAAGATATAAAAGAGAGCTAATTCACACAGAGGGTGGTATGTGTATGGAATGAGCTGCCAGAGGATGTGATGGAGGCTGGTACAATTGCGACATTGAAGAGGCATTTGGATGGGTATATGAATAGGAAGGGTTTGGGGGGAATATGGGCCGGGTGCTGGTAGGTGGGACTAGATTGGGTTGGGATGTCGGGTTGGCATGGATGGGTTCGACCGAAGGGTCTGTTTCCTGTTTTCTATGAGAATAGAAACACAGCAAAGCAGTGGGGTTGGTTTGTAATTAAGACAGGACTGTAAATGAAGGCAATAGGTTTAGTTTGGCTACAAAACAGGGCTAGGGGAGACTAATTATTCGATACTGGATGAGCAGATGTGTCTTCCAGTCAAGTACTGGGAACATTGAATATGCTGGGTGGAATTTACTTTTTTTTTAGGAATCTTAACTTTTTGACTGACCAGGATGTTGCTGAGCTTTAGTTAACAAGAGATTTTAGATTAATATTGTGAAACATGAAAGGGTGCAAAAAAGATTTACAAGGATGTTGCCAGGGTTGGAGGGCTTGAGCAACAGGGAGTGACCGAACAGGCTGGGGCTGCTTTCCCTGGAGCGTCGGAGGTGAGGGGTGATGTTATAGAGGTTTATAAAATCATGGGCATGGATAGGGTAAATAGACAAGGTCTTTTCTCTGGATGGGGGAGTCCAGAAATAGAGGGGCATAGGTTTAGGGAGAAAGGGACCTAAGGGGCAACGTTTTCACGCAGAGGGTGGTACGTGTATGGAATGAGCTGCCAGAGGAAGTGGTGGAGGCTGGTACAATGACAACATTTAAAAGGCATCTGGATGGGGACATGAATAGGAAGGGTTTGGGGGGATATGGGCCAGGTGCTGGCAAATGGGACTAGATTAATTTAGGATATCTGGTCGGCATGGACGGGTTGGACCGAAGGGTCTGTTTCTGTGCTGTACATCTCTATGACTCTAAATGGGACTAGATTAATTTAGGATATCTGGTCGGCATGGACGGGTTGGACCGAAGGGTCTGTGCTGTACGTCTCTATGACTCTGTGAGCCCATGAATGGCCTATTTTCACTGGGGCAGAGGCATGATTAAGATGCACAAAGGTCTGAGGGACATAGATAGGATGGACAGGAAGAAATCTTTACCCTTGGTGAAGGGTAATGATGGCGGGCAGAGATTTCAGATAAGGGGAAGAAGATTTGGAAGAGACGTGATAAAACATTTTCTTTCTCTTTGAGTTGGTGGAAATCTGAAACTCACTACCTGTAAGGATGGAAGAAGCAGAAACCCTCTTAATATTGAAGGAGTATTTAAACGTATGCGTACAACGCCAGGGCAGACAAAGGGGTTGGGCCAAGTGCTGAGGTTAGGTAGTGGTCTTTGGTGCAGTTATAATGGGCCAAAGGGCCTTTTCCTGTGTTTGTCAGCCTCGAAGACTGTACGACAGGCAGCTGTGTCACTGGTACACCTTGGCATCACTGGCCTCGCATTGCAAATAGACAACCCACACCTCTGATACCATATCACTAAAGGCTTACAATGGGATGAGGGTAAAGTCACAGACGACAGCCTTCTGACTTGCTCCCCATTTTGAATTCAGTTGCCTGACTGTTTAGACATGGGGTTAAACCCCCCCCCACCCCACCCCGCCCCGCCCCGCTAACTTAAACCAGCAACACAGAAAGGATTCACCCCATGTGGGAATCTGTGAAAATTCGAGAGGCCAAGAATTATCCCAAAAGTCACTATTTAAAGTAAAAAAGTTAACAACTTTATTTTTTACGGTCTAACGGAGAATAATTAATGAGCAACTTTTTCCAACTCCTTTAGCTAAACCAATCTATTACCTTCACGTCTGATAAAAACTCCCGATTTATCAAATTCCTAAACTAGCCAGCGGTCGGATCTGCGCTTTGTCTCTCCCTCAGTAGATTTGCTCTCCAGGTCAGTGTCCATGTTTTATTTGGTGCAAACTCCTTCTCTGGACAGGTATCTCTCAGAGAGTCCCTCCCAGCAGGCTACACCTGATGGTCTGATGGATGTTCACCCACCCAGCAGGCTACACCTGATGGTCTGATGGATGTTCACCCACCCAGCAGGCTACACCTGATGGTCTGATGGATGTTCACCCACCCAGCAGGCTACACCTGATGGTCTGATGGATGTTCACCCACCCAGCAGGCTACACCTGATGGTCTGATGGATGTTCACCCACCCAGCAGGCTACACCTGATGGTCTGATGGATGTTCACCCACCCAGCAGGCTACACCTGATGGTCTGATGGATGTTCACCCACCCAGCAGGCTACACCTGATGGTCTGATGGATGTTCACCCACCCAGCAGGCTACACCTGATGGTCTGATGGATGTTCACCACCAACGGTTCAATTTGTTTAATATTTATACCCTAAAGCATTTACACCCCCTCCCTATCTCTGTCACCGCCCCAACCCCCTACCCTCTCCCTATCTCTGTCACCGCCCCAACCCCCTACCCTCTCCCTATCTCTGTCACCGCCCCAACCCCCTACCCTCTCCCTATCTCTGTCACCGCCCCAACCCCCTACCCTCTCCCTATCTCTGTCACCCCCTCCAGTCCCTACACCCCCTCCCTATCTCTGTCACCTCCTCCAGTCCCTACACCCCCTCCCTATCTCTGTCACCCCCTCCAGCCCCTACACCCCCTCCCTATCTCTGTCACCGCCCCAACCCCCTAACCCCTCCCTATCTCTGTCATCCCCTCCAGCCCCTACACCCCCTCCCTATCTCTGTCACCGCCCCAACCCCCTAACCCCTCCCTATCTCTGTCACCCCCTCCAGTCCCTACACCCCCTCCCTATCTCTGTCACCCCCTCCAGTCCCTACACCCTCTCCCTATCTCTGTCACCCCCTCCAGCCCCTACACCCCCTCCCTATCTCTGTCACCTCCTCCAGCCCCTACACCCCCTCCCTATCTCTGTCACCTCCTCCAGCCCCCTCCCTATCTCTGCCACCCCCTCCAGCCCCCTACACCCCCTCCCTATCTCTGTCACCCCCTCCAGTCCCTACACCCCCTCCCTATCTCTGTCACCTCCTCCAGCCCCCTCCCTATCTCTGCCACCCCCTCCAGCCCCCTACACCCCCTCCCTATCTCTGTCACCCCCTACACCCCCTCCCTATCTCTGTCACCGCCCCAACCCCCTAACCCCTCCCTATCTCTGTCACCCCCTCCAGCCCCCTACACCCCCTCCCTATCTCTGTCACCCCCTACACCCCCTCCCTATCTCTGCCACCCCCTCCAGCCCCCTACACCCCCTCCCTATCTCTGTCACCCCCTCCAGTCCCTACACCCCCTCCCTATCTCTGTCACCCCCTCCAGCCCCCTACACCCCCTCCCTATCTCTGTCACCCCCTCCAGCCCTCTACACTCTCTCCCTCCCTATCTCTGTCACCCCCCTCCAGCCCCCTACACTCCCCCCTCCCTATCTCTGTCACCTCCTCCAGCCCCTCCCTATCTCTGTTATCCGCTCCAGCCCCCTAACCCCTCCCTATCTCTGTCACCCCCTCCAGCCCCCTACACCCCCTCCCTATCTCTGTCGCCTTCTCCAGCCCCCTGCACCCCCTCCCTATCTCTGTCACCTCCTCCAGCCCCCTACACCCCCTCCCTATCTCTGTCACCCCCTCCAGCCCCCTACACCCCCTCCCTATCTCTGTCACCCCCTCCAGTCCCTACACCCCCTCCCTATCTCTGTCACCCCCTACACCCCCTCCCTATCTCTGTCACCGCCCCAACCCCCTAACCCCTCCCTATCTCTGTCACCCCCTCCAGCCCCCTACACCCCCTCCCTATCTCTGTCACCCCCTACACCCCCTCCCTATCTCTGCCACCCCCTCCAGCCCCCTACACCCCCTCCCTATCTCTGTCACCCCCTCCAGTCCCTACACCCCCTCCCTATCTCTGTCACCCCCTCCAGCCCCCTACACCCCCTCCCTATCTCTGTCACCCCCTCCAGCCCTCTACACTCTCTCCCTCCCTATCTCTGTCACCCCCCTCCAGCCCCCTACACTCCCCCCTCCCTATCTCTGTCACCTCCTCCAGCCCCTCCCTATCTCTGTTATCCCCTCCAGCCCCCTAACCCCTCCCTATCTCTGTCACCCCCTCCAGCCCCCTACACCCCCTCCCTATCTCTGTCACCCCCTCCAGCCCTCTACACTCTCTCCCTCCCTATCTCTGTCACCCCCCTCCAGCCCCCTACACTCCCCCCTCCCTATCTCTGTCACCTCCTCCAGCCCCTCCCTATCTCTGTTATCCCCTCCAGCCCCCTAACCCCTCCCTATCTCTGTCACCCCCTCCAGCCCCCTACACCCCCTCCCTATCTCTGTCGCCTTCTCCAGCCCCCTGCACCCCCTCCCTATCTCTGTCACCTCCTCCAGCCCCCTACACCCCCTCCCTATCTCTGTCACCCCCTCCAGCCCCCTACACCCCCTCCCTATCTCTGTCACCCCTTCCAGCCCCCTAACCCCTCCCTATCTCTGTCACCCTCTCCAGCCCCCTACTCCCCTCCCTATCTCTGTCACCCCCTCCAGCCCCTCCCTATCTCTGTTATCCCCTCCAGCCCCCTAACCCCTCCCTATCTCTGTCACCCCCTCCAGCCCCCTACACCCCCTCCCTATCTCTGTCGCCTTCTCCAGCCCCCTGCACCCCCTCCCTATCTCTGTCACCTCCTCCAGCCCCCTACACCCCCTCCCTATCTCTGTCACCCCCTCCAGCCCCCTACACCCCCTCCCTATCTCTGTCACCCCTTCCAGCCCCCTAACCCCTCCCTATCTCTGTCACCACCTCCAGCCCCCTACTCCCCTCCCTATCTCTGTCACCCCCTCCATCCACTACACCCCCTCCCTATCTCTGTCACTCACCCAGCCCCTACACCCCCTACCCACCTCTGTCACTCCCCCAGCCCTCTACACCCCCTCCCCATCTCTGTCACCTCCTCCAGTCCCTACACCCCCTCCCTATCTGTCAATCCCCCAGCCCTCTACAACCCCTCCCTATCTCTGTCACCTCCTCCAGCCCCCTACACCACCTACCTATCTCTGTCACCTCCTCCAGCCCCCTACACCCCCTCCCTATCTCTGTCACCCCCTTCAGCCCTACATCCCCTCCCTATCTCTGTCACCCCCTTCAGCCCCTACACAACCTCCCTATCTCTGTCACCTCCTCCAGCCCCTACACCCCACCTTCCTGTCTCTGTCACCTCCTCCAGCCCCTACACCCCCTCCCTATCTCTATTACCCCTTCAGCCCCTACACCCCCTCCCTATCTCTGTTGCCCTTCCAGTCCCTACACTCCTCTCTATATTTGTGACCTCCTCCAGCCCCAACACACCTCATTATCTCTGTAAACTCCAAGGAGTGACTAAGGATGTACAGGTTAGGGTGGATTGTCCATGCTAAATTGTGGGTTCTGGATTAATGGTGCTGGAAGAGTTCAGGCAGCATCCGAGGAGCAGTAAAATCGACGTTTCGGGCAAAAGCCCTTCATCAGGAAGAAAGGCAGAGAGCCTGAAGGGTGGAGAGATTTGTGAGAGGAGGGTGGGGGTGGGGAGAAAGTAGCATAGAGTACAATAGGTGAGTGGGGGAGAGGTGAAGGTGATAGGTCAGGGAGGAGGGTGGAGTGGATAGGTGAAAATCGTCCACATCTCGCACCTCCGCCCTCAGACCCCACCCCTCCAACCATATCAAGGACAGAACGCCCCTGGTGCTCACCTTCCACCCTACCAACCTTCACATAAACCAAATCATCCGCCGACATTTCCGCCACCTCCAAACAGACCCCACCACCAGGGATATATTTCCCTCCCCACCCCTTTCCGCCTTCCACAAAGACCGTTCCCTCCGTGACTACCTGGTCAGGTTCACGCCCCCCTACAACCCACCCTCCCATCCTGGCACTTTCCCCTGCCACCGCAGGAACTGTAAAACCTGTGCCCACACCTCCTCCCTCACCTCCATCCAAGGCCCTAAAGGAGCCTTCCACATCCATCAAAGTTTTACCTGCACATCCACTAATATCATTTATTGTATCCGTTGCTCCCGATGCGGTCTCCTCTACATTGGGGAGACTGGACGCCTCCTAGCAGAGCGCTTTAGGGAACATCTCCGGGACACCCGCACCAATCAACCACTCCGTCCCGTGGCCCAACATTTCAACTCCCCCTCTCACTCTGCCGAGGACATGGATGTCCTGGGCCTCCTTCAACGCCGCTCCCTCCATCCCCCTACACCCCCTCCCTATTTTTTATCTTATCTTCCTTATCTTCCGCCTCGGAACACTTCAACCCCAGGGCATCAATATGGACTTCAACAGTTTCCTCATTTCCCCTTCCCCCACCTCACCCTAGTTCCAAACTTCCAGCTCAGCAATGTCCCCATGACTTGTCCGACCTGCCTAGCTCCTTTTCCACCTATCCACTCCACCCTCCCCCCCAACCTATCACCTTCATCCCCTCACCCACTCACCTATTGTACTCTATGTACCTCTCGCTTATCTCTCCACCATTCAAGCTCACTGCCTTTATTCCTGATGAAGGGATTTTGCCCGAAACGTTGACTTTACTGCTCCTCAGATGCTGCTTGAGCTGCTGTGCTCTTCCAGCACCACTAATCCAGAATCTGGTTTCCAGCATCTGCAGTAATTGTTTTTACCATGATAAATTGTCCCATAGTGCCCAGGGATGTGCAGGTTAGGGTGGATTGGCCATGCTAAATTGTCCCATAGTGCCCAGGGATGTGCAGGTTAGGGTGGATTGGCCATGCTAAATTGTCCCATAGTGCCCAGGGATGTGCAGGTTAGGGTGGTTTGGCCATGCTAAATTGTCCCATAGTGCCCAGGGATGTGCAGGTTAGGGTGGATTGGCCATGCTAAATTGTCCCATAGTGCCCAGGGATGTGCAGGTTAGGGTGGATTGGCCATGCTAAATTGTCCCGTAGTGTCCAGGGATGTGCAGGTTAGGGTGGATTGGCCATGCTAAATTGTCCCATAGTGCCCAGGGATGCGCAGGTTAGGGTGGATTGGCCATGCTAAATTGTCATAGAGTCCAGGAATGTGCAGGTTAGGGTGGATTGGCCATGCTAAATTGTCCCTAGAGTCCAGGGATGTG
Organism: Chiloscyllium plagiosum; assembly: GCF_037043375.1. Taxonomy (NCBI): domain Eukaryota; kingdom Metazoa; phylum Chordata; class Chondrichthyes; order Orectolobiformes; family Hemiscylliidae; genus Chiloscyllium; species Chiloscyllium plagiosum. Next base: position 44,940,065 of record NW_028270188.1, read on the forward strand.
CAGGTTAGGGTGGATTGGCCATGCTAAATTGTCCCATAGTGCCCAGGGATGTGCAGGTTGGGGTGGATCGGCCATGGGAAATGCAGGTTTGCAGGGAGAGAGTGGGCCCGGGAGAGATGTTGTTCGGAGGGTCAGTGTGGACTCGATGGGCCAAACAGCCGTCTTCCACACTGTAAGGATTCTATATGATTTGCCTGGTTGGCATGGAATACAATGCTTTTCTCTGGATCTCATTAACATGTGACAATAATAAATCACATCAAATCAAACCTCAGAACCACTCCTTATTTCTGTAACCATCTCCAGCATCTACTGTATACCTTTCCCTACCCCGGAACTTCCTGCAGCCCATGCACCTCTCCCTATCTTTGTAACCTCCTACAGCTCCTACTCTCCTCCCTATCTCTGTAGGCGAAAGTGAGGCGCTGCAGATGCTGGAGATCAGATTGAAGAGTGTGGTGTTGGAAAAGCACAGCAGGTCAGGCAGCATCCGAGGGGCATAAGCCCTTCATCAGGAAGAGGCTTGTGGGCTGAGAGATAAATGGGAGGGAGGTGGAGCTGGGGGGGAAGTAACTGGGAAAGTGATAGGTGATAAAGGTAAGGGAGAAGGTGATAGGTTAGAGGAGGGAGTGACGGACAGGTCCGGAAGGTGATGCTGAGTTGGAGGCTTGGGACTGGGATAATGTGGGGGGTGGTGGGGGGGGGCGGAATGAGGAAGCTGTTGAAATCCATATTGATCCCGTGTGGTTGCAGGGTCACAAGGCAGAAGATGAGGCGTTCCTCCTCCAGGTGCCGGGTGGTAATGGTTTGGCAGTGGAGGAGGCCTATCTCTGTCGCCTCCTCCACCCCCATACGCTCTCCCAATCCCTGTAATCACACTCCAGCTCTCCACCCATCACTATCTCTGTAGCCTCCTCCAGAGTTAACACCCCTCCCCTATCCCTCCATCCCTCTCCCGTCTCTCTGTAACCTCCGTCCGTCTGGGATTGATACAGATCTTCAGGGAGAGAATGGGACAGTGCAATTGGTTTGAGGATGGATACAGGGTTGTGATCAGACAGCAGGGCAATAGGATTAGTTTGGGGATTTTTACAGGGTCCTGAGCCAAAGTGTTTAATTCCTCACTGGCCAGCGATCAGAGTAACTGGGAGAGAGAGCGAACGTAGCTCCACGTTTCAAGAAAGGGAGGTGTGATAGCATTAGAGAACTCACATCAGTGGTCGGGAAACAAATGGAATATATTCTGAGGGAGAAGGCAGGGTTTGTCCAGGGATAGTTAGCATTGTTTTGTCAGAAGAAGGTCATGTCTGATAAATCTGCTTGAACATAGAACATAGAAAAGTACAGCACAGAACAGGCCCTTCGGCCCACAATGTTGTGCTGAGACTTAATCCTAATGTAAAATATAGTAACTTAACCTACACACCCCTCAACTCACTGCTATCCATGTACATGTCCAGCAGTCGCTTAAATGTCCCTAATGACTTCGCTTCCACTAGCACCGCTGAAGGGGGTGACCGGGAGTGTAGATAAGGGTACTGCAGTTGATGTAGTCTTCTTAGAGTTCAGCAAGGCCATTGACACATTCCCACACGGGAGAAGGTGAGAGCACAGGGGAATTTGGCAAGATGACTCCAAAATTGGCATCGTGACGGGAGACAGAGGGTGGTGGTAGAAGGCTGTTTGTGTGCCTGGAGCCTGGTGCTCCGCTGCTTTCTATGGGGAGGGGGGGGGGGTCAATGCCGAACCCCTTATCGCTCATGATATAGGATGAGAATGAGGGGGATGATCAATAGGTTTGCAGATAACACAGATTGTCGGGTGGTTGACAGCGAGGAGAAAGGACTTAGGTTCCGGGAGGAGACAGACGGATAGGGCAGGTAGCATTTAAATACCAAGACAGAGATAGGTGGGGGGGGGGGGGTGTAGGGGGCTGGAGGGGGTGACAGAGATAAGGAGGGGATGTAGGGCTGGAGGGAGTGACAGAGATAGGGAGGGGGTGTAGGGGGCTGGAGGGGGTGAGAGAGATAGGGAGGGGGTGACAGAGATAGGGAGGGGGTGTAGGGGGCTGGAGGGGGTGACAGAGATGGGGAGAGGGTGTAGGGGGCTGGAGGGGGTGAGAGAGATAGGGAGGGGGGTGTAGGGGGCTGGAGGGGGTGACAGAGATGGGGAGAGGGTGTAGGGGGCTGGAGGGGGTGACAGAGATAGGGAGGGGATGTAGGGCTGGAGGGGGTAACAGAGATAGGGAGGGGATGTAGGGGGCTGCAGGGGGTGAGAGAGATAGGGAGGGGGTGAAGGGGGCTGGAGGGGGTGACAGAGATGGGGAGGGGGTGTAGGGGGCTGGAGGGGGTGAGAGAGATAGGGAGGGGGTGAAGGGGGCTGGAGGGGGTGACAGAGATAGGGAGGGGGTGTAGGGGGCTGCAGGGGGTGAGAGAGATAGGGAGGGGGTGAAGGGGGCTGGAGGGGGTGACAGAGATGGGGAGGGGGTGTAGGGGGCTGGAGGGGGTGACAGAGATAGGGAGGGGGTGTAGGGGGCTGGAGGGGGTGACAGAGATAGGGAGGGGGTGTAGGGGGCGGGAGGGGGTGACAGAGACAGGGAGGGGGTATAGGGGCGAGAGGGGGTGACAGAGATAGGGAGGGGTTGTAGTGGGCTGGAGGGGGTGACAGAGATAGGGAGGGGGTGTAGGGGGATGGAGGGGGTGACAGAGATATGGAGGGGGTGACAGAGATAGGGAAGGGGTGTAGGGGGCTGGAGGGGGTGACAGAGATATGGAGGGTGTGACAGAGATAGGGAGGGGATGTAGGGGGCTGGAGGGGGTGACAAAGATATGGAGGGTGTGACAGAGATAGGGAGGGGATGTAGGGGGCTGGAGGGGGTGACAGAGATAGGGAGGGGGTGTAGGGGGATGGAGGGGGTGACAGAGATATGGAGGGGGTGACAGAGATAGGGAGGGGGTGTAGGGGGCTGGAGGGGGTGACAAAGATATGGAGGGTGTGACAGAGATAGGGAGGGGATGTAGGGGGCTGGAGGGGGTGACAGAGATAGGGAGGGGGTGTAGGGGGCTGGAGGGGGTGACAGAGATATGGAGGGTGTGACAGAGATAGGGAGGGGGTGTAGGGGGCTGGAGGGGGTGACAGAGATAGGGAGGGGCTGTAGGGGGTTGCAGAGATAGGGAGGGGTGTAGGGGGCTGGAGGGAGTGACAGAGATAGGGAGGGGGTGTAGGGGGCTGGAGGGGGTGACAGAGAAAGGGAGGGGGTATTGGGGGATGGAGGGGGTGACAGAGATAGGGACGGGGTATTGGGGGATGGAGGGGGTGACTGAGATAGGGAGGGGGTGTAGGGGGCTAGAGGGGGTGACAGAGGTAGGCAGGTGGTGTAGGGGGATGGAGGGGGTGACTGAGATAGGGAGGGGGTATTGGGGGATGGAGGGGGTGACAGAGATAGGGACGGGGTATTGGGGGATGGAGGGGGTGACTGAGATAGGGAGGGGGTGTAGGGGATGGAGGGGGTGACAGAGATAGGGAGGGGAAGTAGGGGGATGGAGGGGGTGACAGAGATAGGGAGGGGGTGTAGGGGGATGGGGGGGGTGACAGAGATAGGGAGGGGAAGTAGGGGGATGGAGGGGGTGACTGAGATAGGGAGGGGGTGTAGGGGGATTTAGGGGGTGACTGAGATAGGGAGGGGGTGTAGGGCCTGGAGGGGGTGACAGAGATAGGGAGGGGGTGTATGGGGCTAGAGGGGGTGACAGAGATAGGCAGGGGGTGTAGGGGCTGGAGGGGGTGACAGAGATAGGGAGGGGAAGTAGGGGGATGGAGGGGGTGACTGAGATAGGGAGGGGGTGTAGGGGGCTAGAGGGGGTGACAGAGATAGGGAGGGGGTGTAGGGGGATTTAGGGGGTGACTGAGATAGGGAGGGGGTGTAGGGCCTGGAGGGGGTGACAGAGATAGGGAGGGGGTATATGGGGCTAGAGGGGGTGACAGAGATAGGGAGGGGGTATTGGGGGATGGAGGGGGTGACTGAGATAGGGAGGGGGTGTAGGGGGCTAGAGGGGGTGACAGAGGTAGGCAGGTGGTGTAGGGGGATGGAGGGGGTGACTGAGATAGGGAGGGGGTATTGGGGGATGGAGGGGGTGACAGAGATAGGGAGGGGGTGTAGGGGGATGGAGGGGGTGACTGAGATAGGGACGGGGTATTGGGGGATGGAGGGGGTGACTGAGATATGGAGGGGGTATTGGGGGATGGAGGGGGTGACTGAGATAGGGAGGGGGTATTGGGGGATGGAGGGGGTGACTGAGATAGGGAGGGGAAGTAGGGGGATGGAGGGGGTGACAGAGATAGGGACACAAGGGAGTACTCAGCGAACACTTGCACACTGGGACGTTTGAAGGAACATGGGTCCTGGGGAATGCTTGTTCCCATCCCTAAATGAGAGAGGGCAGGGTTGTCAAGGAGAGACACTTTCTCAGTCAAGGCCTAGATTGGAAAGAACTGAAAGCTTACTTTGGCGCTATATAGGAGTTTGGTTTGACCATGGCTGAAGGGCTGCGTGCAACTCCGTTCGCCGCATAGTAGGAAGGGTGTGATTATACTGGGGGGGGGGGGGCGGAGAGATTCACATTTAAGAAGTATTTGGATGGGTATATGAATAGGAAGGGTTTGGAGGGATATTAGCCGGGTGCTGGCAGGTGGGACTAGATTAGGTTGGGATATCTGGTCGGCATGGACGGGTTAGACTGAAGGGTCTGTCTCCATGCTGCACATCTCTATGACTCGGTATTCGATGTAAATATTGCTAATTCCGCCTCCTGTATGTTCTTAGCTACGAAGAGTGGCTGGCTCCTCTCGAATTGTCTTCTTTGGAGAGGGAACCTGACAGGGGTGTATGAGATTACGAGGGGCGTGGACGGAGTGGACTGGAAGCAGCTGCTCCTCTTTGTTGAAGCCTCAAGAACAACGCGGGATACGTTTAAGTTGAATTGCATGAGGTTGAGAGGGGGTTTGAGGAAAAGTTTTGTTTTCACCCAGAGATGCACCGTGACGGGAGGGTAGTTGATGCAGGTCAACCCACAGCCTTTACAAATGACTTGGATAAGCACTCAAGGCCATGGGCCAAACCGCTGGAAAGTGGGACTCATATAGATTTAGTGTTTTACGGCAGGACAGATGTGATGGGCCGAAGGGCCTCTTCTGTGCCGTGCAATTCTATGGTATGGGGAGAGCACGTGGTATTGGGACATGGGGAGTCATACAGGACTGTGGGGAGTGTGGGGCAGTGGGATTGGTTTGGGACTGATAAAGGGCTATGGGGTGGGACAGTGGGATTGGTTTGGGATTGATAAAGGGCTGTGGGGTGGGGCAGTGGGATTGGTAAAGGACTATGGGGTGGGGCAGTGGGATTGGTTTGGGATTGATAAAGGGCTGTGGTGTAGGGCAGTGGGATTGGTTTGGAATTGATAAAGGGCTATGGGGTGGGGCAGTGGGATTGGTTTGGGATTGATAAAGGGCCATGGGGTGGGGCAGTGGGATTGGTTTGGGATTGATAAAGGGCCATGGGGTGGGGCAGTGGGATTGGTTTGGGATTGATAAAGGGCTATGAGGCGGGCAGTAGGATTGGTTTGGGATTGATAAAGGGCTATGGGATGGGGCAGTGAGTTTAGTTTGGGGCTGACAATGGACTACGGGAAAGTAGGGCAATGGAATTAATTTGGGATTGAGACAGGACTCTAGGGACATTATGGGACTGTGGGATTAGTGTGCGGATTGGCCCAGGGCGATTGCGACTGTGGGGGAATGGGATTAGATTGGGATTGATACTTGGCGATGGGAAAACAGCTCGGAGAAAGTGAGGATTGCAGATGCTGCAGATCAGAGTTGAGAGTGTGGTGCTGGAAAAACACAGCAGGTCAGGCAACATCCGAGGAGCAGGAGAATCGACGTTTCGGGCAAAAGCCCTTCATCAGGAAGGGAAAGCAGGGCAATTGAATTAATTTGGGATTGACACAGGACTCTATGGACATTGTGGGGCTGTGGGATTAGGTTGAGATTGACTCAGCACTCTGGGGAGATAGTTGGACAGTGGAATTAATATCGATGTGACAATTCTGAGTCTGCCGCAAAGTCTGAATGGCCTGATTACAAGCTCCTGTTTTCACGTTAGCTGTAAATATCAACACTTCATGCTACCAGACGGTTTAAATATCACAACAGGTAATACATTCAGTGGTGAGTCAAGGCAGTCAGACTGCATCCCATCTTCCAAATCAGGAGAAAAAGCCATGGACAATCTGTCCAGGATTCACTCCTTTACAGAGCCCGCACTCTCAGCTGGTTTTCCTGCCCACACCCTGAACCTTTATTTCGCTCCTGAGTTACTCTTGGTAAATGAGCCTGGGGCAATGATACAAACGCAGAATTCATCAGTCAAGTTCTCTGAGAGTTGACATAACTTGACACCACAGCTTCCCCTTTTGCAAATGCACACCGTTTCAGTTTCCAGTTGATTGAGAGCAAGAGTCTTGGAAGATGTGTCCGAACGTACGGTGTGAGTTGGAAATCTGAACCATTGAAGACCAAGGTACAGGGGAGAAACACCGCAAGGCCCTCTCTCTTTCAAACATCCTCTACGTGTGGTGTCAGTGCTCCATGATTCTAGCGATTCAATCCAGGCCAGACTGGGTAAGGACAGCAGATTTCCTTCACTTACCAGACATCAGTAAACCTAATGGGTTTTTCCAACAATCATAGTCATCAGACTGATGCTTCCTGTCAATTCCAGATTTTAGTCATTGATTGCCTCAGCTCGCCGAGATTCGATCCCAAGACTCTCAGGCATCACGGTTCCAGAGATGTGACTGCTTTACCGTCTCCTCTCGGAAGAAACATAGACAGGCTGCTTAAGAAGGCGTTCAGCACCTTTATGGCTCAGACCATTGAGTATAGGAGTTGGGACGTTATGTAGAGGTTATACAGGATGTTGGTGAGGCCTTTTCTGAATCCAAGTCCCGTCACCCTGTCATCGAAAGGATAGTATTAAGCTCGAGAGGGTTCAGAAGAGATTTTCGAGGGTATGGAGGGTTTCAATTAAGGAGAGACAAGATAGGCTGGAGCTATTTTCCCTGGAGCGTAGGAGGTTTGAGGGGTGACCTTACAGAGGTTTATAAAATCATGAGGGGTATAGATAAGGTGAATGGCCAGGTGTCTTTTCCCTAGGGTGGGGGACGAGAGGGCACATTTTCTAAGGTGGGAGGGGAATTTTTTTTAAAAAAAGAACATATGAGGCAATTTTTTTTTTACGCAGAGTGTGATTTGTGTGTGGAATGAATTTCCAGAGGAAGTGGTGAATGTGGCTGCTGTTACAACATTTAAAAGACATTTCGCTAAGTACATGAACGGGAAAGGTTTGGAGGGATATGGGCCAATCACGCGCAGATTAGTTTGGGATTACAGTCGCCGTGGACTGGCTGGACTGTTTCCGTGCTTACCATGATGCGGGGGAACCAGTGTTGGACTGGGGTTGACAAAGATCGCACAACACCAGGTTATAATCCAATGGGTTGATTTGGAAGCACTAGCTTTCGGAGCACTGCTCCTTCATCAGGTAGCTGTGGAGCAGGATCAGAAGACATTATCAATGGGGGAGAATTTTGCTCTAAATTCTTGTGTCTTATGATCTCTGCCACCTGATGAAGGAGCAGTGCTCTGAAGGCTCACCCTTTCAAATAAACCTGTTGGGCAGGAACCTGGTGTTGTGTGATTTTTAAGTGTTTCCCTGCTGAATGATACAGGACAGATGTCAGAGGTAGTTTCTTTACTCAGAGTGGTAGGGACGTGTCTGCAACAGTAGTATTGCATTGGATAGACATATAGATGAAAATGGAATAGTGTAGAATCTAAAATTTGAACTTAGGTTATTATTAGAAGCAACAAGTATATGTGGATTTTTTACTAACCACAAAATGGCTGTTCAATTTAAAAGAATACAAGAAACTAGCTGAGAGTAGTGATTGAACCCGGTGAACTTGTACGCTATTTTGCAGAATTCAAAGATAAGAGGACAATAGAGTTTTCATAAAATAAATACTGACACATTAACTGACCATTCGAACTAATGTTAAACTGCTACCGTGGCATAACAATTTATGTAAATAAGATTTCTTTCCCAAAGAATACCATTGGATTAACCTGTTGTCAATCATGTCACCATGTTACAGTTGATTGGACTTTTCTTGATTTTCATTGGTTAAAAAGGCTTCCAATTGGTTTCGTAGGTCGGTGCAACATTGAGGGCCGAAGGGCCGTGCCGTGCCGTGCCACGCCACTACCAAGAGCACTAACTTCCTCACCCAAAAATTAGATTAGATTCTCTACAGTGTGGAAACAGGCCCTTCGGCCCAACAATTCCACACTGACCCTCTGAAGAGTAACCCACCCAGACCCATTTCCCTCTGACTAATGCACCATCACTATGGGCAATTTAGCATGGCCAATTCACCTGATCTGCACCTTTGGAGGAAACCCACGCAGACACGGGAAGAATGTGCAAACTCCACACAGACAGTCATCCAAGGCTGGGACTGAACCTGGGACCTGGTGCTGTAGGCCAGCAGTGCTAACCACTGAGCCACCATGCCACCCTTATGGATAAGGCTATTTTAGAATGAATAATGTGGAATGACTTCCGGGTCAGGGAATATGTTACAGCAGTAAGGGGGAAAGGTCATCTCGGAAGACTCTCCAATTAAAACTGGGTAAAATTTAAAAACTGTAAAGGAGCAACTACATTGATGGGACTGTACTATAGACCCCTCACACTCCAAGAGACGCAGAATGGAGCAGATATGTTGGCAAACTTAGGGAAGTGTAAAAGTAATAGGGTGGTGATTGTAGGGAGTTTCGACTAACCAACAGTACCTATAGTGTGAAAGGTTTAGAGGGAGCAGAGTTATTTTTTTAAAATGCATCCTGAAGAGCTTTATAAGCCAGTATATAAACGGCCTGACAAGACAAGGAGTGTTCCTGGACTTCATTTTTAGGCATCAACACCGAGCAAGTATTTTGCAGACAGCTCTGTTAGATGCAAGATTGGCATGGAAAAAAGGTCAAGAATGGGCCTGAGCTCAAACTTCTCGGCTGGCTGACTTTAATAAGATCAGATCATCATTTGGCCAAAGTGGACTGGGAAACAGATACCTTCTCTCTCAGAGCAGTGGGATCCATTCAAGAAAGAAACAGTACAAGGTCAACAGAGAGAAAGGATGAAGGGCTTTCGCCCAAAATGTCGATTCTCCTGCTCCTCGGATGCTGCCTGGCCTGCTCCACAGTTCAGCACCACACTCTCGACTCTGATCTGCAGTCCCTCACTTTCGCCACAGAGAAAGGATGGGACCATCAAATCCTGTGAACCCTGGGTATTGAGGGACATACAGCATTGGACAAAGAGAAAAGGGAGGTTTCCGGCAGACAGTGAGGCCTCGACACAACAGGAGACTTGGAGCATCACGGAAAGTATTCCATTTGCATGCATCGCTGCTTGTTATGTCAACTTCCCTGCACGGGATTGTCAGAAACTGCAGAGAGTTGTGAACACAACTAAATGCATGACGTAAGCCAACCTTTCCATCCACTGACTCCATCTGTACACACCACTGCCTCAGGAAGGCAGTCAACATCAGCAAAGACGTCTCCCACCCCGGTTATAACAAAAAGCTTACAAAAAGATACAAAAGCTTAAACACACATACCGACCGATTCAAGAACAGCTCCTTCTCCGCTGCTGTTGTTAAACCGCTGTGTTGAGAGTGTGGCGCTGAAAAAGCACAGCAGGTCGGGGAGCATCCGAGGAGCAGGAGAATCGACGTTTCGGGCAATAAGCCCTTCCTGATCAAACGTCGAATCCCCCAGCTCCTCGGATGCTGCCTGACCTGCTGTGCTTTCCCCAGCGCCACATTCTCGACTCTACTCTCCAGCATCTGCAGTTCCCTCACCTTCTCCGTTATCAGACTTCTGACTCGACTTTCTCAGGCTTTAAATGTAATGCTGACCTCGCTCGTTGTGGGCGTTCCCTGCTGCCGCTAACATTGTATCCCTCGCCCTGTTCAATCAGCCTTACACAGTTTGTATGATACAGTCTGCCTGTACCACAGGCGAAACAAAACTTTGCACTGTCCCGAGTAGATGCGACAATAATAAATCAAATTAGATCTGTGTAGCCAGCGCAAGAGGGGACTTAAAAGGATTAGGGGAGCTACAAAGGACCTGAAAGGTAACTGGGAGGCAAATCCTAATTTGTTTTACCACATGTTACCAATAAAAAGAGAATTTTAAGCCCCATAGCAATAATTTGTCTGTGAAGCCAGAGGATGTAGGTTGGATTCTAAATGAATATTGGTATTCTCTACTGAGAGGGATGGTCTGGGTATAGAAATCATGTGATTCTGGTGAAGAAATTAGCGTAGACAGAGAGGGGAGGCTTAAAAGTGGGTAAATCTCCGTGCCTCGAAGACTGTGGTGCTGGAAAAGCACAGCCAGTCAGGCAGCATCCGAGGAGTAGGAGAGTTGACGTTTCAGGCATAATCACCTGCCTGATGAAGGGCTTGTGCCCGAAACGTCGATTCTCCTGCTCCTCGGATGCTGCCTGACCGGCTGTGCTTTTCCAGCACCACACTTTCTACCCTCATCTGCAATCCCTCCCTTTCTCCTAAACCTCCTCGGCGGGTAAGTGAGGCAAGAGAGGAAATAACCGGGCACCTACACACATTTTCACTTTTTAGATTAGATTAGATTCCCGACAGTGTGGCCCAACCAGTCCACACTGACCCTCTGAAGAGTAACCCACCCAGACCCATTTCCCTCTGACTAATGCACCTAACACTACGGGCAATTTCTTACGGCCAGTTCACCTGGCCCGCACATCTTTGCATTGTGGGAGGAAACCGGAGCACCCGGAGGAAACCCACGCAGACACGAGGAAAATATGCAAATTCCACACAGACAGTCGCTTGAGGCTGGGATCGAACCTGGTACTGTGAGGCAGCAGTGCTAACCACTGAGCCACCGTGTCTCATTTCCTCTGCGCCCGCAGAAATGATGCAGTAGGGCTGGAGGATAACTGACGTGGTGCCGTTGTTCGAGAAGGGAGTAAGGGATGAATCAAGAAACGATGGCCCAGTCAGTCTAACCTTGGTGTTGGGACAAGTTTGGATGAAATTCTGAGGGACAGAAATAACCTGGGTTTGGAAAGGTCGAGACTCATCAAGGACAGTCAGTACAGTTTTGTTAAGGGGAGATCATAGCTGACCAACTTCACTGAGTTTTTCAAATGGGGTGACCATGTTTGTACATGAAGGCAATGCTTCTTCCTCAATCCACTTGGATTTCGGCAAAGCTTTCGATAACGTCCTGTATGAGACACTGGTATGACTGTATGGGATCCATGGAAATTTGATCAATTGGATCCACAATTAACTGAGTGGCAAGAAAATATATTGGGTGCAATTCTGGTCTCCCTCCAATCGAAAGGATGTTGTGAAACTTGAAAGCGTTCAGAAAAGATTTACAGGGATGTTGCCAGGGTTGGAGGGTTTGAGCTATAGGGAGGGGCTGAGTAGGCGGGGGCTGTTTTCCCTGGAGTGTCGGAGGCTGAGGGGTGACCTTATAGAGGTTTATAAAATCATGAGGGGCATGGATAGGGTGAAAATCTTTTTTCCCTGGGGTGGGGGAGTCTAAAACTAGAGGGCATAGGTTTAAGGTGAGAGAGGAAAGTTATGAATAGGACTTAAGGGGCAACTTTTTCACCCAGAGGGTGGTGCGTGTCTGGAATGAGTTGCCAGAGGAAGTGGTGGAGACTGGTACAATTACAACATTCGGGTCATACAATCCCGACAGTGTGGAAACTGGCCAATTAGCTCAACAAGGAGAAAATGAGGACTGCAGCTGCTGGGAATCAGGGTCAAAAAGTGTGGCGCTGGAAAAGCACGGCATGTCAAGCAGCATCCGCGGAGCAGGAAGATCGACGTTTCGATCATGAGCTCTTCATCAGGAACGTCGATTCTCCTGCTCCCCAGATGCTGCCTGATCTGCTGTGCTTTTCCAGCACCACACTCTCAACATTTGGCTCAACAAGTCCACTCCGACCCTCTGAAGAATAACCTGCCTGGACTCATTCCTTCACCCAACATTTATCCCTGATTAATGCACCTAACCTGCACATCCCTGGCTGGGACAATTTAGCATGGCCAATCCACCCTATCCTGCACATCCCTGGGCACTATGGGACAATTTAGCACGGCCAATCCACCCTAACCTGCACATCCCTGGGCACTACGGGATATTTTAGCATGGCCAATCCACCCTAACCTGCACATCCCTGGGCACTACAGGACAATTTAGCATGGCCAATCCACCCTAACCTGCACATCCCTGGGCACTACGGGACAATTTAGCATGGCCAATCCACCCTAACCTAAACATCTTTGGATTGTGGGAGAAAACCAGTGCACCTGGTGGAACTCCACGTAGACATGGAGGGAGAATGTGCAAGTTCGATGCAGACAGTCACCTCAGGCTGGAATCGAACCTGGGTCCCTGGCACCGTGAGGCAGCAGTGCTTACCATTGATGGGTACATGAATAGGAAGGGTTTAGAGGGATATGTGCCAAGTGCTGGCAAATGGGACTAGCTTTACCGAGGACATCTGTTCGGCACGGATGAGTTGGACCGAAGGGCCTGTTTCCAGGTTGTACAGCTCAAATGACTCCCCAGAGAAACCATGACCCATTCTCAAAAAAAGTCATTTCAAAACTCCAAGTAGGAAAGTGGCCTGTGCCCGAAACGTCGAATCTCCTGTTCCCTGGATGCTGCCTGACCTGCTGTGCTGTTCCAGCAATAAAGTTTCAACTTTGATCTCCAGCATCTGCAGACCTCACTTTCTCCCCCAAGTATATTTCATTGCTGCACAAAGACTCAGGGAGGATGAACCATCCAGAGAAGGCTACAGTAGTTAAGGATGGTATCAAATCAAAAAACAAGGCACATTACAATGCAGCAGTTTGGGCAAGTTCTAACTACAGCATAGGATGCCTTCATATCTGAGCCCCCGTTCAGCCAAGAATAGGGGCTCGTCTGCCTCAAGGTGAGGAGAAAGGAGATTTCAGTGAACCAAGCGGTTGTGACCAAGTGGCACTGCAGGCGATGACGTTCTTGGTGAGGAATGTGGGGGAGTAAGGTATTTGACGAGCTATGAGCAGGGGTGAGGGGCTGGGTGAAGCAAACTATCGAATAATAGTCTCGGCTCCACGTGAGTTAGTCTCTGTCCCGACTCGAGGTTGTTCCCAGGACTGTTTGCCTGGGAGAATGAGGTTGTGGCAGGAGCAGGCTGGGGTGGGGTTGGTGGGTTGTGCAATGAATGAAGGCAATGGATGGAAGGGGAGGGCGAGTGGGGTTTGGGGGGTGGGTTGGTGGAAGGGCTAGTTAATGGGCGAGTCAAAGGGATAATGGCGGGGGGATTCAATGGAAGGGAAGGCAGAGGAGGTGGAAGGGATTGGAAGAGGAGGGATTGGAGGGGTGTGTATTTTTGTGTCTGTATTTGTGTATGTGTTTGTGTGTCTCTGTGCATCTGTGTGTGTGTCTGTGTCTATAGGTGAGTTTGTGTGTATATCTGTATGTGTGTCTGTGTCTGTCTGTGTGTGCGTCTGTCTGCCTGCGTGTGTGTCTATGTGTGTGTGTGTTTGTGACTGTGTGTATATTTGTGTTTGTCTGTGCGCCTGTGTGTATCTACGTGTGTCTTTGTGTGTGTTTGTGTGTCTGTGCGCATATGTGTGGTGTCTGTGTGTTTGTGTGTCTGTGTGTATGCGTTTCTGTGTGTGTGCGGTGTGTATGTGTGCCTGTGCATGTGTGTCAGTATCTGTGTCTGTCTGTCTGCATGTGTGTCTATGTGTGTGTTCGCGATTGTGTGTGTCCATGTGCATGCTTGTATCTGCGTGCGCGTGTCTGTGTGTGTTTGTGTATGTGTGTGCCTGTATGTGTGTCTGCCTGTGTCTGTGTGTGCATGTCTGTGTGCATGTGTGTGTTTGTGTGTAAATTTGTGTGTGTGTGTGCCTGTGTGTGTCTGTATGCATATGTGTGTGTTTGTGTGCCTGTGTGTGTTTGTGTGTGTGTGCCTGTGTGTTAAAGTGTATGTGTCTGGTGTGTGTTTGTGTGTGTGTGGCTATGTGTTTGTGTGCTTATCTGTGTGTGTATGCGTGTGTGTGTGTCTGTGTGTGTTTGTGCATGTGTGTCTGTGTGTATGTGTACCTAAGTGTGTATATATGTGCATCTGTGCATCTGTGTGTGTGTGTGTGTGTATGTGTGTGGGTGTCCGCGTGTCTGTGTGTATGTCTCTGTCTCTGTATGTGTGTCCGTGTGTCTAAGTGTGTATATGTGTGCATCTGTGTGTGTGTGTGTGTGTGTCTTTGTGTGTGACTGTGCATGTGTCTATGTGTATGTAGCTGGAAATGTGTTGCTGGAAAAGCGCAGCAGGTCAGGCAGCATCCAGGGAACAGGAGAATCGACGTTTCGGGCATAAGCCCGAAGAAGGGCTTATGCCCGAAACGTCGATTCTCCTGTTCCCTGGATGCTGCCTGACCTGCTGCGCTTTTCCAGCAACACATTTCCAGCTCTGATCTCCAGCATCTGCAGACCTCACTTTCTCCTCTATGTGTATGTATGTCTGTGTGCATGTGTACCTAAGTGTGTATATATGTGCATCTGTGCGTTTGTGTGTGTGCGTGTGAGCATGTCTGTGTGTGTGTCTCTGTATGTATGCGTCTCAGTGTGTATATGTGTGCGTCTGTGTGTGTGTGTTTGTGTCTGTATGTATGTGTGTCTAAGTGTGTACATGTATCTAAGTGTGTATGTGTGTGTGTGTATATGTGTGTCTAAGTGTTTATATATACGTGTGTGTGTGTCTAAGTGTGTATATATATATGCGTGTGTGTGTGTCTAAGTGTTTATATATATGTGTATGTGTGTGTCTAAGTGTTTATATATATGTGTGTGTGTGTATGTGTGTCTAAGTGTTTATATATGTGTGTGTGTATGTGTCTAAGTGTTTATATATATGTGTGTGTGTGTGTCTAAGTGTTTATATATGTGTGTGTGTCTAAGTGTTTATATATATGTGTGTGTGTGTGTCTAAGTGTTTATATATATGTGTGTGTGTGTGTATGTGTGTCTAAGTGTTTATATATATGTGTGTGTGTGTCTAAGTGTTTATATATGTGTGTGTGTGTCTAAGTGTTTATATATATGTGTGTGTGTGTATGTGTGTCTAAGTATTTATATATGTGTGTGTGTATGTGTCTCTAAGTGTTTATATATATGTGTGTCTAAGTGTTTATATATATATGTGTGTGTGTGTGTATGTGTGTCTAAGTGTGTATATGTGTGTGTGTATGTGTGTCTAAGTGTTTATATATGTGTGTGTGTGTATTTGTGTCTAAGTGTTTATATATGTGTGTGTGTGTATGTGTGTCTAAGTGTTTATATATGTGTGTGTGTGTGTGTGTGTCTAAGTGTTTATATATATGTGTGTCTAAGTGTTTTTATATATGTGTGTGTGTGTGTCTAAGTGTTTATATATATATGTGTGTGTGTGTATGTGTGTCTAAGTGTGTATATGTGTGTGTGTGTGTCTAAGTATTTATATATGTGTGTGTGTGTGTATGTGTGTCTAAGTGTTTATATATGTGTGTGTGTGTGTGTATGTGTGTCTAAGTGTTTATATATATGTGTGTGTGTGTGTGTATGTGTGTCTAAGTGTTTATATATATATGTGTGTGTGTGTATGTGTGTCTAAGTGTTTATATATATGTGTGTATGTGTGTCTAAGTGTTTATATATGTGTGTGTGTGTGTGTATATGTGTGTCTAAGTGTTTATATATATGTGTGTGTGTGTGTGTGTGTGTATACATGGTGCCTTCAAGGCAGGGGTGCGTGAAATAGCCGTGACTGGGGACTGAGGGGCTGACAGATGAACTGCAGCAATAGTGTGGCTAACCACTACTTCACAACGCCAGAGACCCGGGTTCAATTCCCGCCTTAGGTGACTGACTGTGTGGAGTTTGCATGTTCTCCCCGTGTCTGCGTGGGTTTCCTCCGGGTGCTCTGGTTTCCTCCCACAGTCCAAAGATGTGCAGGTCAGGTGAATTGGCCATGCTAAATTGCCCGTAGTGTTAAGTAAGGGGTAAATGTAGGGGTATGGGTGGGTTGCGCTTTGGCGGGTCGGTGTGGATTTGTTGGCCCGAAGGGCCTGTTTCCACACTGTAATGTAATGTAATCTAATCTAATAGGCCGGGGTCTTGGGATGGGGCCCTGAGCTGGGTATCACTGGGCATGACAGGAGGTGGAGAGTGCTCCCTCGCTCTCTGCCAGAAAAGGTGAACCAAGACATTCGGGGGGGGGGGGGGGAGGGGGGGTGTTCAAAGAGCAGCTAATAATCTGACAGAGGAGGAAATCACAAACATCAATCAGGATGGCTTGGAGCATTGGCAAGTTGGCTTCATTTCCAACTAAATCTACAACATAAACTGTCTCTGATTTGCAGGTTAGCGAGTGAGGGACTGAGCACTGTCCACGCACCAGCTGAGCAGGCCAACGCCAGGAGAGATGGCGCGACTGCGTGTTGACTGGCCGCCGCTGGTCTGCGCCCTGTCCTGCATTGCGCTGGCGCCCGTGGCCCCTGGCTACAGTTTCCAGAACTGCATCCAGAGCGCCAGCCACAACGGCTCCTTCCAGTGCGTCCACCGGTTCCTGAGGCGGGTCTCCGGCGCCGTCTCGGACCTGCCGCCCAGCGCCCTCCACCTCAACGTCTCCCACAACCTGCTGAGCCGGCTGCCAGCGGGCAGCTTCGGCGCAGTGCCGGGCCTGCTCAGCCTGCGGCTGGACTACAACCGGATCAGCTGGGTGGAAGCCGGGGCCTTCAGTAACCTCAGCCGGCTGATGGTCCTCAACCTCTCCTACAACGGCATATCCTGGCTGGGGCCGACGGACTTCCTCGGCTTGGCCAGCCTGTGCCAGCTGCTGGTGGACCACAACCGCCTGGCCACGGTCCAGCCTGACGCCTTTGCCGCGCCCACGGGTCTGCAGACGCTCGACATGAGCTTCAACAGGCTGGGGAACTTCTCCAGGGTGGTCGACTCGGTCGCTGCCCTCCGCCAGTTGACCTGCCTGGATCTGAGCACCAACCGCCTGCGCTCCCTCCGGCATTCCGCCCCTCTGCCGCTCTCCTTGCGGCTCCTCTACCTCCGCAACACCTCGCTCGGCGCCCTGGACTGCCGGCGGGATTTCCTGGACCGCAACTTCACCCTGGACGTGTCCGACAACAACATCTCCCGGCTCTCCGACGTCGACCTGAGGAAGGTCGCCTGGTTGGTCGTCAGGAACAACCCCCTGGACGTCTCGGAGCTGCTCCGATCCGGGAACGTGGACCCCCAGCGGGTTGAATACTCCGGGTTACGACTCGGCAGCTTCTCAGAGCTCACCAAGCTGTGCCGTCACCTTGGTAACGGGACGATTGAGCGCTTGCTCTTGCAGAACAATCAGATCTCCTACCCCGCTCTCCTGTCCCTGAAGGACTGCCCGCCGGTCAAGGTCTGGGATCTGTCGCACAACTTTCTGACGGCCGACAACTGCCTGAAGTTCATAACCCAGAGGGAGCAAGTCACATCTTTCCTCTTGGAGCACAATAGGATTCAAAGGCTGTCTGCCTGCTGCAGCGAGAGGGCAGCCCCCTTCCCCAAACTGACCTACCTGTCTTACCGCTACAACCGGATTTTGGCCGTGCCCGCCTGCGCCTTCTCTCACGCCCCCAGCGTCAGGAGCCTCCTGCTGAACATCAACAACATCGCCGTCATCAACAGGACGGCCTTCGCTGAGCTCAGCCAACTACTGACCCTCCGCCTGGACAACAACCTCATCACGGACCTCCACCAGGAGACCTTCTCCGGGCTGGCCCGCCTCCGCACCCTCAACCTGAGGAACAACAGGGTCTCCATCATCTTCAACAATGTCTTCGCCAGCCTCGGCAGCTTGGATATCTTGGACCTGGGCGGCAACAAGATCCGGAGTCTCACCGGCCTGTCCTTCGGCGGGCTCCGCAACCTGACCAAGCTCTACCTGGACAGGAACAGCATCACCCACATCAGCGGGGAGATCTTCAGCCACCTCCCGTCTCTGAGGGTGCTGGACCTGGCCAAGAACTGGATCCGGTACAACAGCGGCCTAGCCACAAAGGCTCCATTCGTCCACCTGGGCAGACTCGGCATCCTCAAGCTGCAGGCCCAGCAGCCCTACGGCATCAACATCATCCCCCCGGGGTTCTTCAGAGGCCTCACCTCCCTCCGGGACCTGTACCTGGGAGAGAACAAGATGTCGCTGTCCTCCAGTCGCACGTTCGAGGGCCTGGTCAACCTGAGGATCCTCTCCATGCCCGACACGTGCAACGGCGTCCACAGTCTCGACCCGGGCGTCTTCCGGAACCTCCGACGCCTGGAGAGGCTGGATCTCGAGAACGTCGGCCTCCGCTTCATGTCGGTCGATATCTTCGGCGGCCTCGCCAACCTCAGGAGCTTGGTGCTGGGCAAAAACGCCATCCAGACGGTCAACAGCAGCGTGCTGGAGCACCTGCCCTCCCTGAGCTACCTGGACCTGAGGAAGAATCCGTTCCCTTGCATCTGCAGCAACGGCTGGTTCCGAAACTGGTCCCTCTCCAACCCCAGGGTGCAGGTCGTCTACTTTTACAACCAGACCTGCGCCAACCAGCAGAGAGAATACCTGTACAAGTTCGACACTCGGGTCTGTTACTTGGACTTTGGGCATCTCATGTTCGAAATAATCTTGCCGGTGTTGCTCCTGTTCACTTTCGCCCCTGTCGTCTACGCTAAAGGGTACTGGCACATTAAGTACGGACTGTACATTTTACGCTCCTGGCTGAACGACTACAGGGGAAGGGAAGAGAGTCAACAGTCCTACAGATACGACGCTTTCATCTCCTACAATTCCAATGACGAAGGGTGGGTCCTGCAGGAGCTGGTGCCAAACCTGGAAGACAACGGCCCTCAGTGTTTCAAACTCTGCCTCCACCACAGAGACTTTGAACTGGGCAAGTACATCATCGACAACATCGTGGACAGCATCTACCAGAGCAGGAAGACCATCTGCGTCATGAGCCGCAGCTACCTGGAGAGCGAGTGGTGCTCCATGGAGCTAGAGCTGGCCAGCTACAGGCTCTTCCACGAGCTCAAGGACGTCGTCGTCCTGCTCTTCCTGGAGAAGATTCCGGAAGCCGAGCTCTCCACCTACCACAAGATGCGGAAGGTGATGAAGGAGAAGACCTACATCCAGTGGCCGACGGATGCGGAAGCTCAGAAGCTCTTTTGGGTCAAAGTGAGGGCAGCGATCAAAGGGTCCAGTCGAGTCAAAGACAGGGACGCTGAAGTGGACAGTTAAAACTCAACCCTTCCAGGACCTGCGCTCTGCCCTGTCAGCCTCCTCCAGTGACCCTCACCACACGGCCTCCCCTCGCCATTACTGCTCAATTTGTTGCATTTCTGTCCAATCTTCAAGTGTTAGCCCTTCGTCCGTCGCCTCTCCTGCTCCTCGGATGTTGCCTGACCGGCTGTGCTTTTCCAGCGCCACACTTTTTGATCTCCGGGCATCTGCAGGCCTCACTTTCTCCCGAACTGACACCACGGGCCCAGAAACGGGAGCGAGGTGATTATCTCGTCTCCCCGTCCAGCCCGTCGGACTCTGGAGGCAGAGGCAACGCTGGAGGAACTCAGCAGGCCTGGCAGCATCGGTGAAGTGGGAAGCAGAGTTAATGGGAATGACTCCTCTTCACGACTGTTTTCTGCATCCTGACCCTCATCGTACAAGCTGACGTTCTGAAGACCAGTCAGACCAGACTCAAAACATTAACCCTGCTTCTCTCTCTCTCTCTCTCTCCACCGATGCTGACAGAACTGATGAGTTTCTCCAGCGATCTCTGTGCTTGTTTTGGATTTCCGATATTTTGCCTTTATTCCCACCTCTCACTCCGAGCTGCTGGGGTGAGAAATAGATCTCGATTTTTGTTTTTTTTTCAAAATTTGTTTTTCCACAGGACCAATACGTTGACAAACACGAACAGTAGTAGACCCAGCACCGACTCTTGCAGCACATCACAGGCTTCCAGTCTGAGAATCAACTCCCTACTACCACTCTCTGTTTTAAACTGTCAAGCCCATTGTGTATGCAAATAGCTAGCTTTCCCATGTGGTCTAACCTTACTAAACTGTATAACTGTGTGAGAAAACTTTGCCACACATCATCCTTGCTTTTTCTGCACATGACTTTAAATTGACGTCCCTCTCATTCTTGCTCGTTTTACAAGGGGGAGCACCTTCTGCCTATTGACTCTCTCCAGCCCACTCAGGATTTTGAACGCCTCCATCAGACCTCCCTCTCAGCCGTGATCTCTTCACGGAGAAAAGTGCCAACCTCTGGGTTCGATCCCAGCCTCGGGGCGACTGTCTGTGTGGGAGGTTGCACGTTCTCCCCATTTCTGCGTGGGTTTCCTCTGGGTGCTCCGGTTTCCTCCCACAGTCCAAAGATGTGCAGGTTAGGGTGGATTGGCCATGCTAAATTGTCCCATAGTGTCCAGGTATGTGCAGGTTAGGGTGGATTGGCCACGCTAAATTGTCCCGTAGTGCCCAGGGATGTGCAGGTTAGGGTGGATTGGCCATGCTAAATTGTCCCATAGTGCCCAGGTATGTGCAGGTTAGGGTGGATTGGCCATGCTAAATTGTCCCATAGTGCCCAGGGATGTGCAGGTTGGGGTGGATAGGCCATGCTAAATTGTCCCATAGTGCCCAGGGATGTGCAGGTTAGGGTGGATTGGCCATGCTAAATTGCCCCATAGTGCCCAGGGATGTGCAGGTTAGGGTGGATTGGCCATGCTAAATTGTCCCATAGAACCCAGCGATGTGCAGGTTAGGGTGGATTGGCCATGCTAAATTGTCCCACAGTGTTCAATGATATACAGATTGAATTGGAAGTGCTAACTTGTCCAGGGATGTGTAGATTGTGGTGGACTTGCCATGCTAAATTGTCCCATAGTGCCCAGGAATATACAGGTTAGGGGGCGATTGGCCGTGCTAAATTGTCCCATACTGTTCACAGAATTGCAGATTAGGGAGCGATTGGCCGTGCTAAATTGCACAATAGTATTGTTGGGTGAGCAGGCTAGGTGCTTTCAAAAATGCCGGGTTACAGGGATAGGGTCAGCGTTGGGGTGGTGGGATGTTCTTTGGAGGGACTTGATGGACCGAATGGCCTGTTTTCACACTGTAGGGATTCTATCCATCTCTCAACAAATCCTCAACCCATTCACAAGACTCCAAAACCCCAAGGTGGTACTGCATGCAAGATATCTGAAGTGTGTGCATGCGTGTGTGTGTGTGTGTGCGTGCGTGCGTGCATGTGTGTGTGCGCGTGCCTGCGTGCGGGTGTGTGCTTGTGGAGGTTTGTACAAGAACTGTCGATCGGGGACACCTTGTGTCAGGAGATACTGAGACACTGGAGCCTTGACGTGCAGGTCGAGCAGCCTTATTTCCCGCAAACCTCACAGCTTCCTCCCCACCTTGCCATGGCGTGTCGGTCGAAGACCACTGAGCCTTGTTACTGGGGCGATGCGGACGGATGTCTCTGACTGTGTGGGTCTCTGTGGGTACTGCACTCTTCTGGTTATTACCCAGCCAACCTGTGAAGTGGTTTTGTATGTGGGGTACTTAAAGCCAAAACATTAGAAAATTGCCATAGATTAGACCATTTCAGTCCTCTTGAACCTGCCTTGCTGTTCAGCTGAAGCACAACTAATTTTTTTTTTCAAAAATGTACTTTAAAATCTTTACACACACAGTCACTAGAGCTGTTCTGTTCTGTACAGTCTTTCCACATGAAGATTGGACATTTCTCACTTACAAAAGAC